>NC_136421.1:189407245-190607245 GCF_052625555.1 Lactuca saligna | reverse complement strand
AACGCCAGAAAATCCGATATATTCTGAAAAATGGTTTGAATGTAATGTGACAAAAGCAGGTATTAATGCACGTGCGTATTCTTTTTTTAGAAACATATATAAATTTTGGTCCAGAAAATTCTGTATTTTATATCGCAAGTAATAGTAATGTGTAAATGTATTCATCCCAAAAAATCCGATATTTTCTGCTTTTAATTGTATTGTAGTCGTGAATTCCCAAAACTGAGTTTCGATGTATGCTTTTAGTGTCGCCAAGATTTGTATAAGTATACCAAAATCTTTGTTGGAGTTAATCTTTAAGTGAGTCGTTACAACCATGCTTGATAATGACTAGTTCGTCTGTCTTGGCGTTTTCAGGCACCAGTTCGATTACGGTAAGGTTTGTCGCCTTACACTGACCTAGTCTAGTTGTAGCGAACAGCTAAGGCGTGGGGGTGTCACCCCCATATAGATCTATACACAAACTCTCGCTCTCCCTCCAGGAGACTCTGGTTATAACTATAGGCTACGATCATACACTCAAAGGTGTCAACCGACAAGTGTTACTAGATCCTTAACTTGTTTACGAGTACTGTATCACACCATGTATATGACTTACGTATATGTTTTAAGTTTTCAAATCCAAAGTATGTATGTGATTGTATGAAGCCCAACAGATATGTAAGTGACCTTTAAGTTCCACTAAACATATGGTTTTTAATCCAAGCCCAATTAGCATGTGGATGGACCACAAAGGCCAAAAAACATGTAAAAGGGTAATTAAGGCCCAATAGACATGTAAATGAACCACCAAGGCCCAATAAACATGTGATCCATAGCTATGGCCCAATTAACATATAATGGACCACAAAGGCACAATAAACATGTCATGGAAATAGTAGGCCCAATATACACTTAAATGGACCCTTAAGGCCCATTAACCATGTAACGAGAGTATTAGGCCCAATAACATGTTATCGATGTATTTCATCCATTTGTCGTTATTTCGTTTTTGTTTTTGTTCGAGGTTTACCAAGACAACAAAAATATCTAATTTTTGTAATAGAGACATTTTTGGCCCATTAGACTGAAAATATACAATTTTAGTCACCTTTTTGGAAAGTTTAACACTTTAAATCCCTTAAGGCTAAAAGTTTTCATTTTATGGGCTTATTTCTAATAAAATGACATTTGTAGCCCATTTTTGCTAAAAACTTCATTTTCGGCCCAAAAATCATAATTATTAACATTTTTGTTCCAAATGAATATAAATGGACATTTTTGGCCCAAATAATTAAATATTGTTGTTTTCGATCCATTTCTATAAGAAATTACATTTTTTTAGTCAATTTTTGAAAAGAATAACATTTTCGGCCCACATTTTGTAATAATAGCATTTTAGGCCCAATTTCAAATAAAATGCCATTTTTAGCCCATAAATCCGTAGATTTACATTTTCAGCCCATTTAAAATGACAATTTGACCCATAAAAATCAAGATTTTTACATTTTAGGCCCAAGAAACCGTAATGGCCCAAATCAAGGCCCATTATGCAAAAATTTACACTTTTGGCCCCCTTGAAAAATTTGATTATCATAAAGATCCATTTTGAACTAACATGACTCTTTTAGTCCTTCTAAAAACCTAAAATAAACTAAAAACCCCAACTTTTTGTTTACTTGCTAAAAATGGCCCGTTTTTCAAGATTTGTTTAGTTTCTTAAGGATATTCACATGTATATCACATTCATCTTTATAGTAAGTTGTATGAAGTGTTTTAGTTTACAAATAACACTACTTTTGGTTAGAGATTTTCGAGATCTAGAGAGTTTTAACACATAATTACATCTTAAATCAAGAAATACACACAAGACATGCATAAAACTTAGATCTATCACATAGTAAAAATAAGGGGGGGGGGTATGAATTCACATTGAGGTTTGGATTCGGTTTTGATGAAGGATAGAGTCGAAATCTCGGTCCTAGCAAGCTCCTTGAAGGATTTTCAAACTCTATGAAGCAAAGATGTATAAATCATGAAATGTTATGGTTTAAGAAGAGATTTATGAAGAAATCAAGAAGCTAAACCATAGATCCAAATGAGAACTTACCAAAGATTATGATCTTGGTGAAAAACCTCTTGAGAATACCTATAAATCTCGAAAAAATCTAGAGGAAGAAGGAGGAGTTTCTCGAGAGTGTATTGGAAGTGTTTGAATGAAAAATGAAGGTGGTATGGTGCGGGTTTCGATCGAGGCTAATAAGAGAAGAGAGAGAGATGGTAAGGTGATGTTTGCATGGAAGACCACCATGCAAACATGAGGTGTCTAATGCACAAATTTCCTCACTTTTCCCTTTTTTTGTCTAATAAGCATAGTGGGTTGAGAATTGGGATTAAGAGGGATGAGGATGAAGTGATTTGGCCCATTTTTGGTCTTGTTCGACTTTATGAAGCCAAAAAATTATTTTTCGGCCCATTGGGCCCTTAGGAGAGTTCACGGCCCAATGAAGCCCAATTAAGAGGGTTTACTGCCTATTAGGGAAAATGGAATCATTTATGGCCCACATGGCCCAAAATGTTAAGTTTTATGAATTTGGGTCCAATTAGAACCCAATTAGGGTTTTTAGGCCCAAATTAGTCAAGTTGAAGGTTGATTGGTCCATTAGGCCCAATAAGAGGATCCTAGTTCATAGTGAAGTTGAACCGGGATTTCTAGGGTTTTCAACTCATGATTGACTAATTGAAATGTTTTGTATAGAGTTTTGAACCTCACTTGTGAATCTTGATTCAGTTTGTTGTCATTGAATAACCATAATGCATAGTATCAACTTAGAGTTACAGGTATCACAATAAATGATGTTTACAGGAGTACAAAATTTCCTAGAAAAAGGGCTAGTTGTGACAGGCAGACTCGCAACCTGTAGGTGTTTGTGAATGATGTGTTCACCGATGTACTCCATCCCCCTCATGGTTGCCTTACAGAAATATATAGCTGAAGAATCCCCTTAGCAGTAGTGTCCATCCCAATGATGATCCTTAGGCTAGGTCTCTTATGATAGGTGTTTAGAGACGTAAAGTAAGGATAACAGGAATGAGTAATCAGGGTTATTGTTGGTTGATGAAATTAATAAATTTATTTATTGTGGGTTGAAAACCCTATGTGCTCACCAGGCTCCTAAGCCTGACCTACTCAACTTTCTGTATTATAGGTAGTGGAACAAGAGCATAGTTGGATGACTTGACAAGGGATTTGGATTATAGGCCAGTAGATGTAAATGAATGTTGTAAGGCCTATATTGTACTGTTTATGGTTTTGATTTATATCGATGTTAACATCCCAAGTTTATAATGAAATGAAAATACATTTCTTTAAGAAATTCTTTGATAAATTTTATCATAATTTATTTTGGGAACAAATTCCGCAACATTTTTCTTTAAAACATTACTCTAATTTTATTATAAAAGCATAAACGAAATCGATATTTTCTGGCCGTGAAAATGGGGATGTCACAGTAAGGGCCTATTTATAGTGCAACAAGGATGCCCTAGATAACCCTAATTTGAATATAATATTATTATTTCAAATTGGTAATTATCCATCTCCTTAATTATCCACATGGGATAATCTAGAAATCCTAGATTATCCTTAGGAAACTGTGCAAGCCTTCCTTAGGAAGGTTTTGGAACCTTTTGCTCAACTGTTGAACAATTTCACTTTAGCCCCTACACTTTAATTAATTCTTTTAATCCCAAAATTAATTCCAGTTAATTTCTGATTAAATATTAATTAAATATTACTATTTCTAATTAATATATTGTTTTATATTAACAAATTATTTATTGCAATTTATTAATCAAATAATAAATTCAACATCTCTCCAAAAGGCATCCTATATAGTTGCTAGCTATAAGGGCAACCCAAAAGGACTATGCTACTATTGACTCAAGTATACACCAATTATAGTTATGGGCTTAGATATCTAATTCATCAATGATATGTACTAGGAATGATCTCTCTTGTGCTTTAAGCATGACAAGTCATTATCAGAATAATCCCAGTTTTGAATTGATGTTAGGAACATTCATAAGTATCTAAGGAGGACAAATATATATCCATTGTTTATGGAAGAGCTCGGCGTAAAGGGTTATGATGATGGTAGCTTTTAAAAGGATAGAAAAAAAAATTCAAGTTGGCATTCATGATTCGTGCTCTTAATAAATGATGGATTAGTGAATTGGATGAATGCCAAAAAGAGATCATAATAGACTCAATAAAAGTTGATTATATAACAACTAGTGATGTTGTAGAGGAGGCTATATAGCTTAAAAGATAGATAAGATATCTTGATGTTATTATAATCATTGATGGTCATGTTGAGATCTTTTGTGACCATAAGGGTGTAGTCGTCTTGACTAAAGATCCCATATCACACAATCTTATGAGCCATGTACTCAAAAAGTAAAATTGAATTTGAAAGCTTCCTAAAAGAAAAGACATCATAACCAGTAGAGTTTTATTGGAAGATAATCTTGTTGATCCGTTTATTAAGTCACTATCATAAACTAAACATGATTATCATACTAGGTTGAAAGGAATTAGATTTGCAAATTGATTAGGTTGAGTGCATTTAGTTTAGTTTGTTTTAGTTTCAAAACTTATGCAATATACATCTTTATCTAAGGTGGAGATTATTATGTGGAGATCGTAATATATGCTAGAGTGTAGTTATTGGAGATTGAGCAGTGGAGTAACCCTTACTAAGAGATTTCTTCATGGAAACTTTCACAAGTAATTATAAGATATTAATATCCTATATTATTTAAAAGGATATGCATGAGATTCTTTTTGCAGCTTGTTGTGCTTTAGTGTTCTCTAATGGTGTCTGTAATTGTCACGCCTACAAGAAATGTCTAGGTATGACATGATGAGTAGGTGGGATTCATGTAGTCAAAGTTTATTTGTTCCTTCTCGCCTTACCGGAGAAGCGATATCCACATGCCCCTTGATAATATGGTGTTGACATAAAATGTACGATTATACTCAAATTAAGTTGATAATAGATCAATAGTGTAGTTTTTTGTGGAAACATAATCTTGAATGTGTGGTTGACATGAATCCATGTCTTACATTCATATAGATATCAAGTAACAAAGTAATATTTAATAACTTAATTTGGATTATTTATAACTACACGTTATTAATACAATTGTATTCATAGATTATGTACATGTTGCTAGGCTAAACAAGATATGACCATATATTTGTTGTAACATGTGTACAAGTGGGGGGGGGGGGGGGGGGGGGGCTATTAGAAATTTTCCCTTTATCACAACAAGTTAGTGAGTTTCCATAATTAGAATGGGCCTTTGGGTTACACAAAAGATATAATTTAAGCCAAATGACAAAAGGGAAGATGAGGGGTTAGTTTGTTAACACCAAAAAGTTATGGTGAGTTACTTTGAAACCAAAAGAGTGTAAGGACTTAAGTGAAATTTCCTTGATTTAATTTGAATTAATGTAAATCAAGGGATATGGATAACTAGGTCACAAAAGAAGGGATAAGAACATAAAAGCTCTTAACCCTAGCTAAGATTGAAACTTATGGCTTTCCCACTCTTTCATCGACATTTTTCTTTCCCCCATCTCCCTTTTGCTCACGATATTGAAGACAACTCTTCATGAGGTTCATTCTTGGCAACAAGAGAAGAAGAAGAATGTGTCTAGTCTTGAATCATCTATCTTAGGTGCTACTACAAGATAAAGGTTTTGGTTTGGGCTCTTTCTCATCCAAGACAGGTGAAGAAATGAACTCACACATAGGTAAGGTATTGATTTCGATCCATGTACTTTTTAATGTTTTTGTTGCTAAAATTCACTAGAACAGTATCTGCAATGGACTATGATGATTAATTTTTTTCTTTATTATTGCTTTTGTTGCTACGTGTTCAATATCATCATAACCCAATACAAACCATAATGACCATTTGTTTAATTTATTATTTAATATGTGTTCGTTTCTATTCACATATGTTTATTTTTATTTGTTTTCTTCGGTTGTTTATGGTTTCGTTCGTTTAACATTTTAACATAAGCGAACGAATATGAATAATGTAATTTGTTAAACGAACAAACATGATAATAAAATTCATTTGTTTATCCATTTGTGTTCAGTTTTTATGCAAGTTTCTTAAACGACCGAACATAAACAAGTATTTGTTTGTGTTCGTTCGATTCGTTTACAAACCTAACCTTAAAAATCGAAGGTGGTTGTAGGAAATCAACATATGCAAGGATCGCATTTGAGCCATAGCTTGCTTGGGTTGATTGAGTTGAAACAAATAACATCATCTTGAAAACAATTGATTGATACTCTTTTCCTTTAGAAAAAGTAGTAATAATGTCCTCATTTAAAAAAAAAATTATATTTATCAAATTAAATAACTTTACGAGAAAAAACAAGATATATGTGAAATAAAACAACTATGATGGGTTTTTATATATATTTTACCATTTAAATTATGTTAAATCTCAATGAGAAAATTGCAAAGTGTATGATTTACAAATTTCTTTGGTTATAGTTCAATGATTTTTAAAATTATTGATATAATATTTTATATTTTATCTTTTAAATTAGTAATTTTAAATTTAAGAGGAACCATATCCATAAAAAAAAAATGAAAAAAACAAAAAAAAACTATCAACAAATTTAAAGTCGCTAAACCATGATCAAAATACATGAAGCAAACCATAGAGAGCAATATTCCCTATCAATCAAAAAGTCATCATTCGTACAAAAATCTTAAATGCGTTGTGAGGTGGGGGTGGCTCACGCAGAAAATAAAATACCATACTTTAAAGAAAACGTTGTAGAACTGCTATAACCGGTTGCCGGTTACCTTCGAGGTGTTTCAAGACTCCGTATTTGACAACTGGACTCAACCTTTTCGCCTCTAAAAACTCTCATTCGCTACTTCCTCTCCTCATATTCCGCCATGGAAGCCGAAGAAGCTGAAACTTTCTCTTCCATCTCTAAAGATCATGACACCCAACAAGTTCTTAAAGTCCTTGAAGCTCTCAAACAAGCTTCACACGACTTACAGAAAAACCCGGATTCCAAGAAGACGGATGGTGGCGTATGCTTTGGCTGTTCGCCCCCCATTAAAGCTCTTCTCGAGCTCGAAAACGAATCAGAATCCATCCTATCAAACGACCCTCACCTAACCACGTTGTCTACTCACCTAACTGCTCTCAAAACTCTCATCCATAACTCATACAACGCTCGTCAACGCTATCGTGGTCTTAGGTCGTTCCTGATTCGTAGACTCAACAACCACGAGATTTCTAGAGTAGCTGGTTCGATTGAGTCCGAAATTCAAGCGTGGATTGATCGAGAGTTTATTGAAACCCTAACCCAAACACTGCGGAGAGCGGATGAGACTAAAGATGAGGTTTTAATCGATTTGATGGAGCAATTTGAAGAACGAATAGCGAGAGGATTTGATCGGGATTTACAGCATTGCATCCTCAGATCGAAGGTTTTCAACGAACTTGAAAAGATTCTCTGTGATTCTACATTCTCGAAGAACGTTCGAGAAGCATCTGCTTTCGCGATTGTCGAAATGATCACGTTCAACAAAGATGTGTTCGTAGGGGAAGTTCTGATGGGGAAAACAGTTTCTGCGTTGGTTTCGTTATCATCTGCTCGATCAATCCAAATCCTCTCTATACTAATTAAATCAATCAGAAGCCCCATCGTAGATGAACTCGTGTCAGACGGAGAAATCCCCAAAATCATAGCCTTCTTAGCCTCGGAAGACTTCTCAATCCGAACAATGGCGATGGACTGCGTGTTAGAGATTGGCTACTACGGTCGAAAGGAAGCCATTGACGCCATGTTGGAAGAGGGTTTGGTGAAGAAACTTGTGGAGTTGCAGAAATCTGAAATTGGAGGTGTGTTAATGGATGTTAGAGGTGAGAGTATGAACACTGTGATGCGACCATTTGAGAGCTGTGTAGCTAGATTTGCAGTGCAATTGGAGGTAGGAGAAGGGTTGAGACAACGAGAGAAAAGGGCATTAAAGCAACAAGTGTTGAAGAGAGTTAGAGCAGCCCATGTTTCTGATGCAGAAGCTGCCACCATTGTTGCAGAGGTTCTGTGGGGTTCTTCACCTTGAATTTATTTCGTAATATTTCTTTTTTTTTTTTTGCAAAATTTTTTAGCATTTTTAATTATCAAAAACATCTTACTTTTTATTTTCTTTTCAAATTCAAACGGTAGTTTTTTTTTTTTTTTTTAAAAATCGTCTTTTCTCAAGATCATGTAAAAAGAAAGCTCATGTATATAATATGGTTTTTAAGGGTAATCATTATTTTTGTTTCTTTTTCATACTCTTTTAATCGGTGTAATTATTGGTCATGTTTTATTGGGGTTGCGTTTTCTTTTAGTTATTCTTTGTTAAATTTAATATTATTTTGTTTTTTTTTTTCAATTAATTTGTAATTTTCTTATATTTATTTAAATTAAAAATTAAATTTGAAGTTTGATATGTTGCGAAATAAATGTATATCATTTTTTTATACATATCTAAGCTAAGAAGTAACTATTACTTTGTTAGGCGTATCATAATAGGTTGCTGAGCTTGTATTTCCTGTTTCGTGTATGATTATTAAATATACATAAAATAACATACAAAGTTGATTATGTGCACTACAAGTTATATATTATTATTTAATATTATCGATTCTGATTTCTTATGAATAATTTTAATATTCTACAATAGTTTTTAAACGATGTAATTTAGGCATCACCAGTCATCTTAAGCCAACAGATCAGTTGCCAATTCCAAATTTGCACACCAAATTCCATAATTTATCAAATATACTCTTGTAATATATTTTAATAATACACATCGTCTTCTTTTGCATGTGTAAACAAAGTTCTAAAAAATTTGTCATGGCGTGCCGCGGCTCCAAGGTTTTCACCTACCGCTAAGCTTTGACAAAACGTCGTCTTAATTCATATATGTGTATAAAAATGAATAATAGTTGAAAATACATATAAAAATATTAATTATATAGAAAATTGCCGCCTTAAGTCACGTTTTACAAAAACGTGACTCGTCAAGGCTTGGAAAATCTTAAAACTTGATATTGCCGCAAAGTCACACCTTACGTTATTTATAACTTTGTGCTCTTACATAAAAAGTAAAGTTGATAATCTGTATACAATACTTTTTAACCACATAAAATAAATTATGCATTAAATGATTGTATAATACCATTATTTAATTCATAAGTTGTACATAGTTAAAAAATATTACTGCTTAATAAAACGGTCATATACCAAAGGGCCAATGTCGTAGCGGTATGGAGTGACCATCTCATATGAGAGGTCAAGAGTTTAAGTCTCGGTGGAGATATAGGTAGTTATTTAGGAGTAGATTAGTTAGTTTGCCGTTTCAAAAAAATTAAAAAAATAAAATAAAATAAAAAATTATAATAAAATGGTCATATATATATATATATATATATATATATATATATATATATATATATATATATATATATATATATATATATATATATATATATATATATATATATATATATATATAATTGGACGAGAGGTATCCAAATCCAATAGCTATAGTGACATGTGCTTTTCCTGTGGTCATGCAGTAGTGATCAATGTGAACTTTACTTCTACACATACACATGTTGAATTATTCAAATCAACAAAGATAGACATTTCATCACATTTCATCACACCGACAATGGTCAAAATCAATATGTGGATTTATCACAATTTAGATGGATTTATCTCATGAAAGAAAAGAGTGATGTGTTACACACTTCAAAAAGTTCACAGCTTTGGCGAAGAATGAAATCGGAAAGTCTTTGAAACTTTTTAGAAGTGATCGAGGAGGTGAATTTACTTCTCTCAAGTTTAATACATTTTGTGATCAAAACAGAATCAAACACCACCTAAACGCCCCATATTCACCGCAACAAAATGGAATTATGGAACGAAGAAACCGAACACTTATGGACATGACACGAAACATAATGAAGGCAATGCATGTTCCAAATTATTTATGGGGAAAAGCGGTAAAACACTCTACCATATTGACCAATCACGTTTACACACGAGTCCTTAGTGATACAACTCCATACGAAAAATTGTATAAAAGAAAACCAGATTTAGAAAATGTTCATATCTTTGGGTGTCTAGCATATGCAAAAGTTGAACCGGTAAATCTTAAGAAGTTGGATGCAAGATCAAGACCACTAGTACATCTTGGTTTCGAACCAGGTACAAAGACTTATTGGCTATTTGACCCAACAACACAAAAAATAATCGTGAGCCGAGACATTATTTTTGATGAAACCAAAGGTTGGGATTAGGTTAAAGAAGCAATAACCGACAATGAAGAACTGGGCACATTCATAGTACCATGGGACTACCTGGAAGACGAGGCGAGCAACAATCAAGGAAACGATAAACAATGATTCAATTGAACTGATTGAATCAGATCACGAGTTTGAAGACGGACCAGAAGTACAAGATAATGAATAACCAAGTCTGGTCAATAATAATGTTCAACAAGGAGTTGCAAACCAAAGGCCCTCGAGACCAAGAGTACCTCCAAAACGATTTCAAGATTATGAGCTTGATCTTGATAATCTCGAAGAACTTCTCCTAACAAACAATGATGAGCTGGTATCGGTTGAAGAAGCAAAGAAAGAATTGGAGTGGGTCAAAACCATGAATGTGGAAATCAATTCGATAAACAAGAATAATACTTGGACTCTTGTGAACAAGCCTATGGGGGTGAAGCCAATCGGACTCAAATGGGTGTTCAAATTGAAGAAAAATGCAGACGACACCATTAATAAATACAATGTAAAGTTGGTTGCTAAAGGTTACGTGCAACAATCCAATATTGATTTTCAAGAAGTATTTGCTCCAGTAGCTCGAATTGAAATCATCCAATTTCTTATAGCCTTAGCCGCTACTAATGGGTGAGAGCTTCATCATTTAGATGTTAAAATGACATTCTTGCATGGAGATTTGAAGGAAACCATTTACGTATCACAACTGGAAGTCTATATGGTCTAAGACAAGCACCTCGAGCATGGCCTTACAATAGCATTATATGGTCTAAGACAAGCACCTCGAGCATGGAACACGAAGCTTGATAGGATTTTGAAGAGTATGAAATTTCAAAACTGCATGAAAGAACCATCGGTGTATCCGAAAAATGAAGGAGCTAACTTGTTAATTTTAGCAATTTATGTTGATGAGTTATTTGTTACAAATACAAATTTGAGCATGATTAAAAGATTCAAGATGGAGATGTTAAAGCATTTCTAGATGTCTGATCTTGGAAGATTAACTTACTACCTTGGCATTGAAGTTAAACAAGAAGAATCGGGGATTACTATAAACCAAGAAGCGTATGCTTAACGCATTCTAAAATAAGTTGGTTTACATGATTGCAATCTGACCCACATTCCAGTGGAACCAGGAAATGAATTTTTGAAGGCCGAAGATGAACTCGAAATCGACCCAACACAATATCGAAAGGTAATAAGATGCCTTAGATATCTCTTGCAAACAAGTACTTATATGACATATGCGATTGGAGTTGTTAGCCGATACATGCAAAGTCCAAGAGAATCACATGGTGGTGCAATCAAACACATCCTAAGGTACTTACGAGGAACAACAGGATACAAAATCAAGTACGATAGGATGGGACAAAATCGACTTAATGGTTATAGTGATAGCAGTCACAATGTTGACTCAGATGACGGAAAAGGTACAACCGGTCACATTTTCTACTATGGGTCATCCCCAATAACATGGTATTCGCAAAAGCAAGATACCATTGCTTTATCATATTGCGAGACAGAGTTCATGGCGGCCACCGCGACCGCATGTCAAGCAATATGGCTTCAAGATTTGTTAGGAGAAATCATGTACAAAGCGCAAGATAACGTGGTTCTAAGAGTTGATAACAAGTCAGCGATCAAACTAACAAAGAATCTCGTTTTTCATGGAATGAGTAAACACATCAATACAAGGTCTCACTTCATTCGTAATTGTGTTGAAAACGAACAAGTAGAGGTGGAGTATGTTTGCGGTGAAGAACAATAGGAAGACATTCTTACAAAACCACTAGCTCAAACCAAGTTCAAGGAAATGCGGAGCTTGATCGGGATCGTAGACATATCTAGAAGGACTTAGAGATTCGGTGGTGATTGTTGGAATCCTAGGCCTTGGGGTTCAAGTAATCATAATATGGCAAGTTGGTCATGTTTCCTAATACCAATCTAATAGCAAGTTAGTGATTAGATCCTATAAAAACATTGTCTTAGCCATGTTAGGATATGAGAAAACAATTGCAAACTACTAAGTTTTGAGCAATTTTCTCATTAATCAAAGAGCTATTTTGATTAAATAGTTTTGCAATTTAGTTTCTTTTCATTATAGGGATTACCTACTAAATAAGAGAGCACCCATGTGAGTTAGTTACGTAAATGGTGATTACATTCGTGCTTCTCCATGATACAACCGACTAGTATATATATAGCCTCTAATGGAAATATGATTTACGATTGAATGAATTTGAAAACCATCTCCTCATATTTTCCTTTTGATTTCTCATTTAGCTAATCAATTTACTAGATTATTCTCTATTTTAGTCCCAAGGGTTGGTTGGAACTCACCATTGGCTGATTATCTCACTGTGGAGAATCAGATCTTATCACCAAGTTGTAACACTGTAAATTTTCATATAAAATTTTCAATTTTAAAATCACATAAATATCATCTACACATATCACAAAATCTCAATATATCAATTATAAAAAACACATGTTCATAATGATTTGAATAAAATCCAGGATCCTCGAACACAACTCCATCTCGTGTGTACAATCAAGCTGACGCCTTCCCGTGATCCTGAGAAGTACCTGAAACATATAACACATAACATGGTAAGCACGAAGCTTAGTGAGTTCCCCAAAATACCACATACAACTCATTAGCCACTCGAGGCTATAAATCTGTTAGACCCTCCGGTCTATGTGTCTCAGTGGGACCCTCCAGTCCCATAGCTCGTTGGACCATCTGGTCCGGTCTCAGTGAGGACCCTCCGGTCTCACAGCTCGTTGGACCCTCCGTTCCGGTCTCAGTATCACATAATATAGCATATATATCATACAGACAATTGCACAACTCAAGTAAGCATATAAGATCAACATATACACAAATTACTATAACAACATAAGTCACAAAGACAATATGCACGATAACACATTATAAGCAAATAAGACTCTCCGATTGATAATGTACTAAGACCCTCCAGTTAATAATGTACTAAGACCATTCGGTCAATAAGGTAATTAAGAACCTCTGGTAAATAACACGAATAAGACCCTCCAGTCACGCATAAATTACCACATGGGTAAGTATAGTGAGAAGACTCACCTCGACTTGTATGCGAGAAACCCTACACTTTCACTAATGCAACTCACTGGCTCCTGAACTGAGTCAAAACAACCCAACACTATAATCATAAGCTATACCAGGTTATATCTTAACACTATGCTCCATAGATGGCCCATCAAACCAGGCCCACTACTGACCCAACTCATTGAGCCCACCAAGGCCCAAGACCAAAAAGGTCCACAAAGGTCCACTAATGGCCCTCTATGGCCTAATATCTCATAATCATCAAGGCCTAAATTATGGCCCATCTATAGACCAATTTTCCTAATTGGGCCCAACCCCTCATATTGGCCTTACCCTAAAGCCCATCTAGATATTCTAGTCCACATGGTTATTCTTGGATGGCCCAAAAAATAGCCCAATCGCTAAAGTCCAACAAGAAGGCCCAACTCAAGGCCCATTCTAAAATTAGGGTTTCATTAGGCAGGCACCACCCACTACCACCTCAGGTAGTGGTGGTCAACTGAGGCTCACGACAACGGCCACCACCTCACGGTGGTGGTTATGATTCTAGCCCCACTATGTAAAAACAATCTAGCCACAAGCATAAGCACACCGCCACCCAACACAGCGGCAGGAGGCGGCAGCTACCACCTCACAGTGCTGATTAATAGTTTCTTTGATTAAACTAGTCACTAATTACAATTACATTATGCAATAACTCGAATTAACCCACACAAAAAAGATAAACACACCCACATAGTCACCCTTATGGTGGCCGACAGTGGTTGAGGGCAGCAGCCACCACCTCACGGTGGTGGTGATGGCTTCCCGGCTGAATAAACCCTCAAACATTGCTTCACATGCAATAAACACACACACACACACACATGTTCTAGTTTGCTCAAACGACCCAGCCACCTACCTGGTGGCGTATGGCGGCGACGATGGCGCGAGGTGGCGGGCAGCAGCGGCTAATAGCGGTGTTGACGGCGGCAGCCACCATGGTAAGCTGCCATGGTGGTTCTTTGTGACTCTAACTCGACTGAACGCTCACATGCAAGCGCACCCACGTTGCAAGCTCGGAACTGTGCCACCATTCTCCGATGATAACAGAAACGTCATGAGTTCATAACCCACGAGGCAGCAGGTGGCAGAATGAGTAGAAAGAGAAGAATAATGGCGATTAGACCAGCAACAGCCGTGGTATCACTCTTATCCGTCGTCAGAGTCGCAACGATCCCCGGTGGTTGGTTTGTGACCTCTACAATGGTGGCGGCGGCAACACCACTCAATGATACAGCCGCATGGCAGTGAAGGCAGCAACGAGATCCGACTTAGCACCCTTTATCGGTCCTCCCCAATGACAGCATCGCCTCGGTGGTTCTCCCTGACAATACCTGACGTCCGAAGATGACATAGATGGTGGCGGCTAGAGCTATGAGTGGTGGCTGGTGCACTTTTAGGGTTAGGGTTAGTATGGTGAGGGTGGCGAGTTATAAACCCCAACCATTTCAACATCTATTGCACAATTACAAGACCGGTCCCTCCCCATAGAACCTTTTTCAAATGAATCCCATAATTTACCCTTTATACCCTTATTCTTATAATTCTCTTCATAATAAACCCAAATAATTACCAATCAACCCCTTCTCTATAAATTATTTTCAATTGCAGTCCATATTTTACCAACCAACCCTTTAGCCTCCAAAATATTTTCAAATTAAGTCCCAATAATTACCATGCAGCCCCCGCCTTCATAAATATTTACAAAACCAATCCGGAACTTACACTTTTAACCCCCAAACTTCTACAATCATGGCGGTTAACTCCTCGAAACCAACACCTTGCTAAATCACTAATTATTTTAGGGCTTCTATTCATATCAACCCCTATCTATTTATTTATTTAATAAACGGGATGTTACACAAGTTATATCGAAAAAACCAACCCTATTTTTCCCGTTCAACATCGTCATCGGTATCTTTTGCATTAAATACGGGACTCAATCTAGGCCATCATGCTATGTTTCCTGATTTTTAATGTTAACCCATAGTATTTGTATTTAAATAAACCTCTGTGGTAATGTTCCTTTTGCACACCGATCAGGCAAAGAATAAATATCACGATTACTATAAAAGTAACAATGAAGAATAGGGTAATTAGACACCACTGATTACTAAATAATATTAAGCTCGATGATTCTCTTCCTTAAGCTGGATACTCTCTTCTACGAAGCTGTGAACATTTGTTGATGTTCCTGAATTCCACAAAATCACATAAATTGAAACGCATTTCTCTCACTAAACCTTACCTCCTGAACTGTAGTTTTTTTTTACCCAATTAGCTATATAATCCATGAAATAAATCTTATGAATGACCTTATGAGGTTTCAATATGAAGAAGACATGATCAAGGGTCGATGAAGAGCCATAACTGTACTGCTTCATTCTCCACTTGAAGAATTGTATCACAACCACAAAAGCAAGCTCAACCTCTAGTTTCTTCTCCTTAGTCTCATGGTCCTGACCCTATACATACGCTTCCCTTATTTTTTAAATTGGTTATCTGAAGACAGGGATAAAATGTATGTTCTCGGTCTTGATAATTTAGAAAAACAGGTTAGAAAAGGAAGGGAGAAGAACAGTAGTGCGTTCGATAAAATGTTTGAAAAACACATTAAATTAAATATCTTTTAACCTTAAGCCTTTTTTCCAACCATCCTATATCCACATACCAAAGCATTATAATCTTTCAAATTCTGAAACAGAGGAATCCAGAATTCCCAACATCACATTTGTAGCCTCAAAAATCTTATCACATTCATGATTCACCTAAAGAAGCAATAAGAACAATGTATGATAACTTCAAAGAAAATTATTGGGTTATAGTTCATTCATAAGCACACTATCAAATTTGTGCATACCGACATGACATCCAAGGAACACTATAGAAAGCTCATCAACGGTCATTTCTATTTTCAAATATATAGTGGTTATCTAAGGGGACATGCAGAGAATTTTGTTAGAAGATGATCATAATCCTTTGGACTTTGAAAACAATGATTTCGGACTTTACCATCTTCTTTCTCATTTCGAGGAAATGGTGCGGAAGGAAAAGGAAACAACGGAGCGATCCGAATCGGACCTAAATGGGAATGACATGAAAAGTCTTTTTCAAAACCTAGCATTAAGGGCATTACGATGATATATGAGAGGAATGGAGAAAAACTCGTGATTGGTGTGTAGGGGAAGGTCTGTTTATAATATAGTTCAAGAAAAAATTAATCCTACTAAAGCGTCAAAATATAAAAAACGTGTATTTATAATCCCCTTTCTTTATAGGTCTTTGCTCTAAAAAGGTGTGGATTAGCTACTCCGACCTTGAATCATATCTCGGCCGGTTAACGATGCTAGTAACTCAAATATAGGACTAGGAAGAAGAGCCATGAAGAGACCTCTTTCTTGTTCTGTTGTTCGAGGAATTGCTTCAAGGGAAGGAAATGAAAGGAAGCAGGGAAGCTAGCTATTGGGTTTCCAACTTTTGGGGTAGCAAATTTCATTTTATTCAATCTAATGGCAGGGCTTGAAAGAGTAGGCGGTTCATATTTTCTATGACCCCAGAATAATAAGTAAGAGGATACGCAGAGAAAGAGCTCTTGAAGTCTACCTGGGCGCACTTCTTCTTCGTCCATTTAGGTCCAACTAGGAACACATGGATCCAGGGAACGAACAACTTCTTACTAGTAGGTGTGAATCACAGTAAAATAGTCCAATATATGAAATAGAGCTTAGTCTGGGAAAGCTTAAGGTGAATCATATTTAAGGGAATCTATCTCTACTTACTTCCCAGCAAAGAAAATGAGAATATGTAAGTTATGTCCCATTTATTCATTTTTCTTTTGTACCAGCTACCTTCCATGTTGTCAGCCCCCACAGGTGCAGGTGTGCATGAAGTACTTTTGCAAAATGTCACAAAGAAATTAACTGGAACATCGTAAAAGACACATCTAAAGCTCTTTATTTCTACAAGGTTGGAGTATGGTGAATGAAATAATTGACAAACTCACTCACACATTTGTATGATGTGCTACTCTCACCCTATCACCAACACTACCATTAAAGGAATGTGTTACAAAAAGTGTGTTAATCCCGAGATTCCAAATATTTCACATGAAGTACAATGAATCAACTTACTCACATCAGTAGGATTCTCAAATTCACAACTGAAATAATATTAAAAGAGAGAGCATATATATAAAAGAGAGAGCATATATATATATATATATATATATATATATATATATATATATATATGTGTGTGTGTGTGTGTGTGTGTCTATATATATATATATATATATATATATATATATATATATATATATAAGTTGTATACATTTATTTTAGACATTTAGTATTTTATTTAAATGTAACCAGATACATGTTAGTTATGAGCTTGAGTGAAAAAGACACAAACCCTCCCATCACCCTCTTGTTGTAGTGAACTCATGGAGTGTGGAGGTTTTTTTTTTGTTTAACTTGTCCTGCACACATGTTTTCTTACATGTCCTTACTCCTATATTAAATGATGATATGTACCTTATACCATTCATGTTAGTATATAAAGAAGAATAAGGAACAAAACCTAGCTAGTTTTTTCCAAGACTTCTTCTCTTCTTTTTCTCTCATAATCGTGAGCTAGAGAACTCATTCCTTCTCTTCTTTCTAGCAAAGTGTTGTGTAGAATTGAGTGTTCTAAGTTGCTTATCCTTTAAGTCTTATTTGATATAAGTTCTTTAATGCTTAAGAAGTACATTATACAAGTGAAGACTAGCATATTTTGGTGGTTTACCCTTGCTTGGTGGGTACATATAAAGAGCTTCTACTTTGGAGTCTCTACCATCTTTGTCAACTTCCAAGCTCCTGAGATGAATCAAAGTCTTAAAATGTTGTAGTTCTTTTTGTTTTTTTATGGTTGATTCAATCTTTCCTTTTCTTGCAATATGATCCTTATGGATTAAAATGGTTTTAATTATATTCAAATTTTAATGCTTCCATTGCTAAACTTCTAGTTTATTATAGATTGGTTATGAATAAAACCCAACATTAAGTAGGGTCGAGTTTCACTCTAATATCAACCAAATGGAGTCAAACAATTAAGTAGTCATGATCAATTAAGTTGGTAATGAAAGGATGAAATGGGTTTAGATTTGTTTAATTGTAAAAAAAGGGAGATACGAGATGGTGACTAAAGGTGTTCGATAAAATGCTTGAAAGAGGAATGCCTCTACATAACGCAATTAGACATGGAAATGGAGCGGGTTTTGAAAGTGATCTGCTCCAAACCCATGAAAAATTAATGGGTTTGGTTTTTGATTTGTTTACCCGTTAACGACCCATACCTGTTAACCCTTTTATTAAGAGGGTCGAGTATGGATCACTATCGATCTGATATGTTTTTGATCTGTCTTGTCTAAAATTCTGAAATATAAATTTATTATTTATGAGTTATACATTTATCACTGATACAATGTTCTATATATAAATCAAGGAGTTTGATCGGTTGACTTCCACTTATCAGTTCCTAATGGCCGAATACCAATCGACTCTCAATACAAATACATATGTGAAATTAGTATTATAGTCATAGTCGACAACCAAGAACAAGAAAAAAAGTCTTCAATCTATCTCATTTCGTAGAAGGGTTTTCTCTAATCGACTTTCCACAATCAAATTTGTTTTCTACAATTTTGCAATTATAGCCTATTCTTAATATTGTAAATGGGTCGGGTAAAAGGGTTGAAAATTCATTGATACGGTGGATAAGGGTATGGATTAAATTATTTAAAACCATGTGGGTCATTTTTCGGGTTTGGATCAACATTTGAAAATTGCTTAATGGGTTTGGATCAAGGTCGATCCGCTCCAAACCCGCTCCATTGCTATGTCTAGACGCAATATACAATGTTTCATTCCAGTTGTTACAAGAAAATGAACATCATAACTATTACATCTACAAGAATATACCATCATAATATTTATCTAACTTATGCAAGTGTTTATCCAATTATGCTTCCAACAAAAAGTCCCATGACTCTTCTTAATTACCTTATTGCTCGTCCTCCACTACATATAAAAGTGGTGTTCCTTAGAACTAATGATATCTATCAAATGGGATCTCTTTGTCACCATGGAAATCATCGCGCCTTCTCAAATCTTTTTCCTTCTACAAGTCTACACACAAAGGTACATTAACAAGACTATGATATTTATCATACGAGAATTCATTCAAACTCTTTGACCTTCTTGATTTTCAAATTTCATTCAAACTAAATGATTATGAATTATATTGTTAATTTAAAAAAACGATTCATGTTTTTTGGTTGAGAGAAGGATGTTAAAGTTATCCAGTACTAAGTGAAATTGAATAATTGCTTAAAATTATAAAAAAGGGTCAAAGGATAAACATATATCGTTCTTTACATTCGATGCCTCGTACCTATATAAAATTTACACATTCTTCATCTACAAAGCAATTATAAAACATGTATACACCTCTCTTTTATGAATATCATTGTGTATATTAAATATATACACATCACAACACATGATACTTAATCTTAATTGTTTATAATGGCATAAATGGATGAATGATCCATAAACGTGTAACCACAAGCCAATACATACGAAGAAACTCTTGTTGGACCATGCTAGCATCTACCACCAGAAAAAGTACCAACAAAAATGAACCAGTTCAACTGCATACCAAGTTACCAACCTCTAACCCTATCATTCTTGCAACAAACCTGCTAAAACATTGTCTGCTTACCTCAAATCATCATCAAATTTTGAAAAAACCTTACAAAATATTATAAATGACAATCCTTATACGACTATACAAAAAATAATCACTCACAGAAGCAACTGTCAAAATTGATGAAAATATTATACACAAGTTTACACACATTTTAGGTCAAATCAACAATATACAAAAACAATCCATACTCATCCAAACAAAGCCCAACCCCATATATTCATCATTCTCATTTTCACCTTTTCTAAAAAGGGGAGTAGAAGGGTTAATACAACACTACACCGAAGTACTATTTCCATTTCAAGGGAAGAGTTAAACTACAAGATGCATCGTTACTCCACATGATAACATATCTATGAGAGACTACATTATTATGCTACACTAAAGAAGTTGCTTGGTTGCCTAGCTCTCAATAGCCTTGTTACCCAGTCTCTCAGCAGCCCTCCTGCCCAACTCTCAACAACCTTATTGCCCATCTCTCAACAACATCGTTGTCCAACTCTCAGTAGCCCTGTTTCCGAACTCTCATTAGCCTCACTGATTAGTCTCTTAATATCCTTGGTTCCCGGTCTCTCACTAGCCCTTTTATCCGACTCTCCTCACTAGTTACCATTATATTTATGTCTGAACTGATCACCTGGAATAGACACATAGATTGTCGGCTACTACATCCAATCTTGCTAAATGTTAAAAAGGATAGCAACCTTTTCCTTGAGTTGCATGGCCGCTAAGCCCAAATCCATCTCGATTACAAGCCAACAAGCCCAAAGCATTTAAGGTTTTAAGACAACAATCTCAACCTTAAATTACATGGATGCTAAGACCAACTCCATCTTGATTATAGGCAACCATGCCTAATCTCTTTAATGTTTTGAGATAACAATCATCACCTTGAGTTTTGTGGTTGTTAATCCTAACTACATCTCAATTGCAAGCCAACATGCCTGATATGACATTATTTAACTATATATTTTAGGCCATTATCTTAAGAAATTAAACTAAATTGTTATATTTTAAGATATATGATACCTAATATGCTTTGAAATGTTTAAGTGATAAAAACATATTTGGGATGCCTAATATGCTTTGAAATGTTTAACTGATAAAAACATATTTGGGATGCAAAAGGAAGAGAACTGAGCTAAAAAGGATGAAAAGTCATAAGAACCGGGAAGCAACTAAGAAAGCGTGTCACCCCAATACGCGACTCCCATCCTATTCAAATCCTGAAAAAATTCGGTGTCGGTTTATGAATTTTTTTGCAATACGAGAACCCGACCACAACGCCACAGTTTGACCTATACTGCGCCCGCGGTACCGCAAATATATGAATACCTAGTTTTTTCAACCCTAATCAGTGTTAAGCCATTGAACCTTAGGCATCAAGTTATAAGTCATTTTTGACTTCTGAAAACCCTTAAGAATCGATTTCGAGGCTAGAGAGTTGATTGGAGCAAGGATATGAAGACTCAAGTGCTAAAAGCATTAATATTTCACCTCGAGTTTGCTTGATGATCATGTTTGCAATCTTTTAGTGATGTTTTTCTGCTTTAGTTTACTAATTATGGTGTAAAACCTTATACTTTATCTAGATGTAGATGAACCCTAGTTAATATGTGATTTATTAGTAGGATTAGTTAAGCTTGCTCATTATTTGTGTTCAATTGATCGCTTTACCTTTCATGTGGAAGTTATGATTTTTATTCCCTATTGTTGAGTTATGTAGTTAAGAAGCCCAATCTAATTACATCAACTTGAATCTTAACTAATTTATGGCCATTAAACTATTAGGACTAAACATCGATCCAATCCTAGGGTTAGGTAATATTAATTGTTAACTTTGACTGTGTCAGAGAGTATTAGATATTCATGCTATGCTTCGATTGATTGTCATGACCATTAACAAGACATCACTAGATCATACCGTTCATAGTTCGAGTATACTTAATTAATTATGTGCTCACTAATTACATGATCATTGTGTTAGTTTTTCATTACTTATTATTACTAAGAGATCCGACCGAGATAACTAGTCATTATACAATTTGGTAACAAGCTCATTAATCCATTGCAAATCAAACATATAAATTAAAGGGATTCATATTCTAGTGGAGTATTTTAAATCTATTGTTTTAAATTAGTTCTTCATTTTCGTTTTCTTTATTTCAATATTAAAAAAGTTTAATTATTTTAAACGAAAAACCCCTTTTTTACTTTACTGTTATTTATTTAATTAACATTTGAATTATTTGATCTAAACTATTCATGTTCCGCTAGTGTTTTGACACTCTTTCGTACCATAACTATACTACTTGTTAGGGTGCAAAGTCACTCTTGGATGTCATGAGGGCTTACTCATTTGTATGTGTGTAATGAGTTGTCTTTCGTTTATAAGAAAGTGAGTGACACTCATATTTAGTAATGAATACTATGTTTAAATTTAAATTTTTAAAAATAATATAAAATTTTAATTTAATTTAAAAATAAACCAATTTTGATTTAATCTTCATATTTTAATTAAACAATTAATTAAATTAATTAAATCATTATGGATAAAATAATAATTTACAATTAACCAAATAATAAAATATTTCAAATTTAATCCTAATCCAAAGTCTCCTAATTTTCGAAAAATGGCTAGGGTTTATTAGGTTTTAAATATTCATATTTTAAGCCTTTTAAAATAACAAATAAAGAAACAAGGTAAACCCTAAAAGGGTATAACACCGTAAATTTTTGAATAAAATTTTCATTTAAGATCATATAATTCTCATAACATATTTCACAAAATCTCATTTATTTAATTTACAAATCACAACTCCATAACTGTTTGATTAAAACCCAGAATCCTCAAAACATAACTTTATCACTGGTGTGTACAATCAAGTCGGTGTCTTCCCGTGATCCTAAGAAAAACCTGAAACACATACCACACAACATGGTAAACACAAAGCTTACTGAATTCCCCAAAATACCACACACACAACTCATTAGCCACTCGAGGCTATGTCACTGTAAGACCCTCCGATCAATGTGTCTCAATAGGACCCTCCGGTCCCATAACTCGGGTGGACCCTCCGATCCTAACTCTGTAAGCTCAACATAATATATGGCATAAATCACAAAGACATAATGCAGGATATCACAACACTCAATATAGGCACATAAGATACTCTGGTCATACATAGATCACTACTCATAGTATACTGAGAAGACTCACCTCGAAGCAAGCAAGCAATTATCCTCATACTTGAATCTCGAACTAGCCACCGCCTAACACATAGGGTAAACATCTCAAATAAATACTCGAATTCTTAACTCTAAGTAAACAAAGGTTACTCTTTCTATCTCTTCTCGGGAAGTAGGTAAAAGACAATTTTACCCCTCTATGGTCTCCATTACTCACGATTGACCCAACCCTAAAGTCAACAGAAGTTGAACTCGAGTCAACAATCCTTGTTTGACCCAAATCATCGAGTCCACTCATATCCTTAGAAGTCTCATGAAGTTTCCACTCAGCTCATCGAGTTGACCCCCAACTCAACGAGTTATCGCCTGGCCGTGAACACTGGGACGGACCCGAACCGACTTGTCTAGTCAGCTCATGGACTCGGTGAGTTTACTCAATCTAATTTCCCATTCAGATATCCAAAGTCAGATCCATTACTCCAAACCCTAGATCTAACCTTCTAAGGTCCAAAAGTCACATAAAGTTTTGATCTTTAAGACCTTGCATGGAATATATTGCTCTAAATGCCATCACAACTCCAACAAGGGCACCAAAACACAATAACTCTTTAAGTAACTAAATAAAGCTTGAGCCTTTGGACCCTATGGACCTCACAAGGTCTAGATATGAAGTCTAGACCTAGAAAGGGACTCTATGTACTCATATCTCAACAAAAGGTGGTAGAATCCCTATTCATCATAACATGAGATCTAATCACCACAAGGAGAAAGGTGAGAACTTTTTACCTTCTCCAGAAGCTCTTGAATGAAATAACACTGATCCACTGGTCCACTTCTTGATCCTTGATGAATCCTTCCATCCTCTTCAAAAGAAATGTGCCAAAAGACCCTAAAATTAGTTCCTTTCACACTCTTTAGCTCAAATGGACATTAGGGTTTCTCTCAAGGGTGCAAGGTTGCTGGAAGGAGGCTATAAGTTTCCTTATATAGGTCACAAACCCAGGGATTTAGGGTTTCACCACTCAACATCTACTCGGCGAGTTAGCTCTCAGACTCATCTAGTAGACCACTAATCCCACGTGCAAAACCGCGACTCTACTCAATGAGTTAGACTCACAACTCGTCGAGTCACTCAATAAACATCAACATTAAACACATTAAAATAATATATCTGGGAGTCTGGATGCTACAAAGGGACTCCTTAATTTTCAAAAGTTGGCTAAGGAGGCTAGGGTTTCTAAAACCCTTGCAAAAACTGAAAGTATAAGGGTGGAGGCTAGGGTTTCAAGAACCCTAGTGATTTTCGAAAATTGCCTCCTTAGGGTTTAGTTTCTATAAACCCTAATTTTGATTTATTCAACTTTGTGCAAGATCAATGAGAATAATGGCTCTAATACAACTGATATGTTTTATAGGTTACAAAAATCTTATTTTGGTGGAACCTAAAGGTTCTTTGTTCTCTCTATGATTTGCAACAAACAATTGAATATTAAGAACCCTAAAAGTACATTGTTATTTTCTAAATTAATAAAGGGTTATTAGACAAACATACCTTTTATTTATTATAGCAAATAAACAAGTATTCCTTCTTTATTGGTCTTAAAAAAGAAAGAACAAGAAGTCTCGTGCCTCCAATGGCTCACACCTAAACCCTAGCGATTGGAAATTAAAGAGGAAAGAGGAGGATAAGGAAGAATTTTGGATCTAAGGCTCTTAGATGAGATTAATTTCAAAATTCTAAACCCTCAGGGGTTTATATAGGTGTTAGGAAGATTGTATGTAAGATAGGTTCCTTTTAGATAACCCTTACCCCATTACTTCCTCTCTAAGGCACTCCAAGCTTCCTTAGAGTCCAAGAATACTTCCATAAAACCTCTAGAAACCGTCCCTTCTATGGGAGGTTCTAGAATTGGTTAATTTTCAACTTTTAAGCATTGTCACCTTTAGTCCTTATTCTTTTAAGTAAATCCAATTAATCCCAAAATTAATTTCGATTAATTTCTGGTTAATTTTTAATTAAATAGTAGTATTTCCAATTTATATATTATTATCATAATATATTAATAAATCATTTATTTTTTCTTAAATAATTAATCAATTTTATCATTTTGGACTCATGTCCCTACAAAGAATGCTTTCTTTCGAAATCAAAATTAATTACATTTAATTTATCAAATCATTCTCTCTTCAGAATTACAAGTTTTTGAAAATAAAAGACATGTCTTTTTCACACGAAATCTTTCTTCCTCTCCAAGGGTGGACCCTCTCTTTTAAGTATATCAAAAAGCAATCTTTGGGTCAGTTGTTTGTCACATCAATTTGGTTTATTTGAACATCAATTACCGGATCGCTCAAAAACTTCATTTAACTACTCTATCATTATCATTAAATGCTTCATACTTATCTCATTTTAAGTGTCCGTTTTAAAATGTTTGACGGTTCATAATCATTTCCGAATAAACCAAACCCATATAAATCTTCTCTCACCCATGATTGTGACCCATGTTCTCTAAAAAATTTATATCCTTCACTCTCCATCTCTTGCTTGTTTATCTCCTTCATAAAATCTTTAACAATCAAAAAATAAGGAACTTCTTCCAAAAACCTAGGACCTTCATCATAGTCTAAACCACTTTTCAAAACTACTTCATGTTGGAACATGAAAAAGTGATCCTTATGAAATCTGAGGTGCATCTGTCCGAGATCAAGATTTATTCCTAAGTAAAGTTGTCTGAAATGAACACTTTTCTGAGATCCATCATTTGTTTTGTAATATTTTGAGTATGTAATGCAGTTATTGTACCAAGTACTATTTTATATTGTTCTCATTGTTTTCTAGTATAGTATAAGAGACAAGATCAACAGCAACGATTGTGTCAGCATGTTGATCTTCAGTTGTCTCTAAGTCCTTACACACTTTATCTTATTTGACTTTGTCTCTCTATGACTATTTAAGGAGGTGTCTTCCATGTACCAAGATAGAGTAGTGTGCACCTTTTTCACCCCATCAAATCAAAGAAACATCCAATCAATCATTCTCTCTTATATTCTTCTTGTTGTTGTTGCTTTACATTATTCATACTTATTATTACTCAAAATTAAGTACTTTAATGAGTTTATTAATCCGAGATAAGACTAGTTTACCATACTTGACTAGAATCATATTACAAGCAATCATTGATCTTAAGTTAATTCAAGGTTTAAGTTTTTAAACCTTGCTCGCGTAAATCCTTTGCATTCACAACTGGTATCAGAGCATAAGTGGTTGTCCTTTGAATCCATAAGAATAGAATATAGTTATTTGAAGAATACCCTGGTATTTCAATCATTTTTGTGTTCAGGATAAAAGTTCTTCTATATAACACTTTAGCTCTAATATTATAACTTCCATGGATGCTTCTAATCAATCTCAACAAATTTACTCAATGCAAATAGAAAATAGAGTGGGTTGCCCATCGTGTGACCCATTGCTAGTTGTTGAAGAGTATGATCACTGGAAAGTTCATTTTGGAGAGATTTTTTCTTGGTAAAGAAAAGGGTGAAGAATTATGGAGGTCAGTTAAAGAAGGCCCTCATGTTCCTGTAAGACAAGTGGTTAGAGATGTTTCCACTCTCATTGGTCAAGAAGAGACTCAACCAGCACCACTAACTACAACCGACATTGATAAACTTCATGCAAATAAAATCACTTTCTATGAAATGGTATTTGGTGTTCCATTATCTCTCTTTGATCACATTAAGTTGTCCAAATCTGCTAAAGAGATTTAGATACACTACAAGATTTGCTTAAAGGCTTAGAGAACATGAAGGATAAGAGTTTGACATATGTGGTAAACGACTTTGACACTTTCACTACAACTCCTGGTGAATCTTTTGCATATGCATTAAATCGGTATAGGATCGTGATGAACAACATAACTGCGCATGGTGTAGTTTGAACTCCACTCAAGTACAATCTCAAGTTCATCAACAATCTCGAAAAAGGGTGGGGTAATGTTAATTCATGTCTTCATAGTAATGGATCTCTGAAGAAACTGTAGCTCTACCAATTCTTTGACGAACTACAAGGTCATGCATCCTACCTTTCTCAAACATTAAGAGAACTCTCAAGAGGTCCTTTTGCTTTAGTCAGTTCAGTCAATCCACCACTTCCAAACTCATATTACTTGGATCCTTTAGGAGTCATCCCACATGTTGTACATGTTCAACCAACTTGACCAAATCCACCTCCTGTATGTGTTCCTCCAGTTCTAAACTACCATTATGAATAAAACTTTGATCTAGAAGCCACTGATTTTGAAATTCTGTCAATGAAGTATAGACGACCATGAAATCCTAAAAAAAACATCTAAAAACCACTTTCAAGCCCCACACCAAAGCAATCCTCAACCTTATCCTAAACCAAATGATAATCCACCAACTTATCGTCCCAACATTTCAAATCGCTCCTCGTAACCCCAGGAAGTTAGGAACTCATCCAAACCCGAGATTTTTTTGTCACGAATGTGGTATCAAAAACCACTATGCAAAGGACTATTTGGCTAATGCTCCTCAGAAAACAAAAGTGAAGGATTATGCCTACTATGCTCGTCGAGCACAAGAACTTGCTAAAAGTGAAAAGTCATTTGTGACTACGGTTTCAAGAAATGTTGATGGGTATGAAGAAAAATCTGGGAGAAACATGTGTCTAGTGTCTAGATAGAAAAATAAGTGTGATGAAGGTTACTGGTCTTCCGGTTCGGAAGCATATGATAAAGATGTTGAGACAAACTACTATTACATGGCAACAAATAACCCACCTGGCCATAGCATCATCCAGTAAGTAAAATTCATTATTACTGATAATAACTTTGATTTATCTATTTGTGAACCTTATATAACTCGAATTCAATCAGATATGACAGTTATCCATAAAGCATATGAGTCTACCATATAAGTTAGTGAGAATTGGGATAGTGAGTTTGATGGGTTTTATACAAACAATCCTATGTGTGCATGCAACTCTAGTCTTGGATCTATGTTTTCACTATAATATATACAACATTATGAACACATAAAGAAACACTAATGAGGCCTACTATTTTCTAAATTCACCAAGAAGGTTAGATCACATACCTCTTATTGTTATATTGCAATAACAACTTATATCTTCAAACCCTAAGTCTTGAAAGCAAGCACCACAAGTGTAGTGCCTCTAATGGCTCACAAACACCACAAGCAAATGGAGAGGCTATATACAAAGAAGGAAGGAGGTAGAAGTCGGCCCTATGATCTCTTAGAATTAAGTGGACGAATTCATGAGGCCTAGGGGTTTTTATATAGGGTTGAGATTAGGGTTTCAGTCCTTATCCTTATCTAGTTGCTTGCTCACCAAGTAACAATAAGATAAGCCTTGAAAGCCCTTATCTTTGGATGATTTCAAGGATCCTAATCCTCTTGATTTCGTCCAACCCATATGTAGGATAATCCTTACCCTACTTTGTAACTATCACATAATTACAATTCAGCCCCTCTAGTTTAATTAATTACACTTGATCACAAAATTAATTCCTAATTAATTATTGACCAATATTAATTAAACAAATATGATTTCTTCTTTTAATATATTATTCTTATAACATATTAATAAATCATAATAACCTCTTTCTCTATTATTTCTCCAGTCAAGTTGCTTTGGTGAAGGCAACCCAAAAGGACCATGCACAATCGGGTCAAGTACTTACCAAATATGGTTACAGGCTTAGACACTAATCCAACAGTCTCCCACTTGGATAAGTCTAGTAACCACAAATGTAAGTACAAATCGATTAGCAATCGTAGCTCTCAAAGATGTTGCTGAACTCTGATCTTATAAGTATCCTGTCCTTTAGATAAGGGATCATATATTCCTCCATTCTGGATATCGTATAGACGAGAGACATGGATTGAAATCATTCTCTCTGTCTATGTGTTGTTTCCAGATTTCCGATTTACGGTGACTGACTAATTGAACAAATAAAATTATCCCTAGCCCGACCGAGCATTTACGTTTGTCATCACTAAATCATCGAGGAGCCCATAAATATCGCTTTTATCCAACTTTGGGTAAAAGGAACGGATAAACTTCGACTCAATGTTTGATTGCACTCACTCACCAAATCACACACAACAATAAGTTTTATAACACCAAGTTACTGGTGCGTTTACATATTATCAATGTGTAACCGATTTGCGAGATACAACTCACACATCTTGGTTTCAAGAATACAAGATATTATCGTCTCACCAATCACTCGTGATAAAATCCATGAAGCGATCCAAGTGAGCGTGGGTTTAATCCAATGCTCAAAATCATATTCATAAGCACTCATGAACATTGCAGCACACCTTTGCTGTTTCTAATACACTTTAGACAATCTACAAACCAATTCATGACAGTCTTCAATCATACCTACTTCCAACGTATGACCGACTGCGAACTGTTTGAATAATTCGATTATTCATAATAAACTCAATTATTCTGGAAGTCAAAGCATGCAAAGAGAAACACAATGATAATACGTAATCTTATATGACCCCAAACTTGTGAGTATAAATAAAACACCTTTATTTAATCACCATATTGATTACTCATTATCCATTGTTTAACGTTTCAGATAATCAACTTTATAGCTCGAATCATAACTACAATTGTCCCATGCTCCAAGCATGCGCACTTTGGTTTCCTATGGTACATACTTTGTGAAATAGATCAATTAAAAAACCTTTCAAATGAAAACCATTTCACAATCCCCAATGTTTATAATTAGTGTAAGAATACCAAATTCTTATCACCTTTTAGAATATGTCAAATTCTAATATTCTATGCAATGATTCTCTTGTGAAATCACGGCACAAAAATCACAAAGACTAGGCCAACGAAATCACAAGGTGCTCTATCAAAATTGTTACAGAACAATTCTATATATGTGATGTCTCTCACTCAAAGTACATTCCTCTGAACATCCTTTTGCATAAAATTTTCTAATCTTCATAAATTCTTAATTTCCAATTCCCAATTATGGAAACATTTCCATATTTACCATTTGACAACTCATTCTTAATAGAATCTTATCTACTTATAATCAAGTCGATATGGTCCGTTCAATACCATACTTCCAACTACTCACAAGCGACTAATCCTCAGCGAGATTTGGATCGTCGTTTGATAGTTGTTTAATTATTTTAGTCAGAACCAGTTCTAGTCCCCTTTCCCTCTTAATGCCCTTGGAATTTGGAGAATGGTCAAATGTTATAGCATATGCAATTGTTCCTATACCCGAAGCGTATGGGACATGATGCATAATGTCTTACATAAAGATACGATACTATATCAATCTTCTGCCATAGTATTTTATGTGTCACGTTCTTACAATTCGAACTATGAAGAGGGATGCCATAATCATAATCGAAATTTAAGAACTCACTATGTATCCTTTGACTAAATTTTTTAAAAATTTTAAATCTAAGCCTTAGATTTTTGAAATGAAGTACAATATTCTCTCCCTTAATTATAGCAAAAACAACTTTTTAACTCTTAGAACTTTGCAAAGTATAACTCTTGTTTTCTATAATTAATATTGCTAACTTGCAATACTTGCCATAATAATCGTGCTCCCACTTACATGATGATTATTTCTTTACCAGCATAACACTTATGCTCCCACTAGCTTCGACATGTATTCAGAAATCAGCTGAACTTGTAGAAACCAATTTATTAAGTTCATATTTCTAATACTATATGCTTTAATAAGATTCTATCTAAGCTTCTCAAACTCATACACCTTTCCTTGGACAGCTCATATGTATGTCTAAATGATTCTAGGACTCATATCAATAAGTCTAAGATGTTCAGACCCATCTGCCATTTCCCACAATTCAAAATATGAAGAGGTATGCCGTAATCATAGTTGAATTTAAGAAAACCAAATCACATAATGCTATTTTCAAAATCTCTCTTAGTGACAACGTTTCCTCACAACCATTTTTATGAAGGAGAGAAACCTTATGACACTTAGATTTTGTGGTGTATACATTCCTATCCATGTGAATTCGTCATAACCATAATCTCAAGATAATGTTAGTGACAAATCCAAACTCTTATGGATAAAATTTGTTCTTCTTAATTTCTTGCCATCAAGAATCCTACCATTGCTTCCAAGTTATTGAGCAGCCCACCCCTTCATTTCAATGTACTTTCCATTAAACAAGGTGCCTTGCCCCTATACAATCCATTCAGAACTTGTAGAACTCACACATATAGAAAACTTAATTGGAATGGCACAGAAAACAAAAAATAGTGTCAACACAATAAGTTGTAGACCTCATGTCGTGTGCTAGTGATGAATGATAAGGTCTATTCTTGATTTGTTCTTGAAACCTTTCAAGACCATTAAGACACCCATTGACTCCTTGACATATTAGATTATCTAGTTAAGAAACATTTCTTGACAAACAAATATTCAAGAGTTAGTGTAGTTTTATCAATTCAAAACATTTCACATGATTGGTCCTAGTTGGTCTTTGTCTTATTCAAAACATCACAACTTACCAATTTCAAATGTGCAAGAATAAGAAAAACCCTTTTCCAAATTCCACATTTGATGAATGTTATAGGCCTTCTTAAGACTTGTCACTCAATTCACAATCTTGGAGCATAACTCTAGGCTTGATATTGGAACGAAGTATGATTGACTTCTTGATCTAACCATTTCCATAATTCCCGATTCCTCTTCTTAGATATACAAATTGTACTAAGACTCACTTAGAGGATCAATTGAGATATGGTTCTTAATCATTAAGACTTATCATAAAACATAATAAAAGGTACTCTCCCTTCTTCTTAGAAGAGAGAAACTTTTGTCTTTCTGCCTACTTGATTCTTCTTATTCATTCTGCTATTGATTGAAACTCTTTTAATCAACCCAGAATTATACTCAATCTTATAAGGATAACCATATTCACTAAACTTTAGTAAATCATGACAAATATCTTTGTTACTCTTGTGGTAGACTTTATCAACGTATGACTTATTGTACTCAATCTCTTAGTCCTTAATTTGACACTTTGTCATAAATTAGTCTAAATATTCCAAATGTGAAAGTTTTCATTCATCATGCAATACTTGTTGAACGATTCCAAGTTCCTATCCACTTGAAACTTGGGCGATGAGAAACTCTCCCTATTTGGTAAACTCTTGACACTTCCACAAATAGCATAATTAAGAATCAAATCCATTTTGCTAATAATAGAAGTACACAAACATCAATTTTTTTCATATATGCAATTGTAAGGATAAACAAATACGATAAAACCAAAATTTATTTTATTTATAAAAGCAGCGGAAAACATGTCCTTACAATGCAAAATTCGAATGAAAAACTATGTAATCAAATATTCCTAACAAATCTATCATAACTTCCAAAGCTCAAAATCTGATCTTTGAATCCATGCGATCGTAATCCATTTCTTCATAATCAGATTCATCTTGCTCTTCCATCAAACTTCCTTTCCTTTCTCTAATCCTGCGAAACATGCAAATGTAATCTTATCACATTGTGTATAAAGAATAGGAATTTAATGGAGTTACATAGTGGATTTTATACCTGAAGTAGAGCCATACTTCTTAACTCTCTCATCTCTTAGAATCTTCAGTTCCTTTGGGCAGCTTTGTATCCATTGCCCCTTCTCTTGGTAGCAGAAATAGGTGGGTTCTTCTAGAGTGTCCACAGAAGCATGGTTGGTTGAATTACCAGACAAATATGCTCCATTACTTTGCCAAATCATTTCTGATTCAGCAGCAATAAGCATGTAAGTTAATGTTAGGTTATGAGCATTCTAACACTCCTAAGTGTACATGCAACCCTAAATACCTTGGATCTATGTTTCCTCTATTATACATGTAAATAAGAACTTCCAAGGTATTATCCTAATCTAGCATACAAATCAATGAATGTAACAAGATAGAATACATACCTTTTGAAGTAGCTTGATGTCTTCAAGCTTTAAGAGCTTAGCCCCAATAGTTTGGAAGCCTCAAGTGGAATCACAAATCACCAAAACACCTTGGAAGACTTTAGAGAATATGGATACTTGGTTCTCTCTTGTGAAATCGGCTAGCCCTTCTTAGTGTACCACACTAGTGCCAATTTCACCAACCAAGGACATCTTTATATAGTATGGAAACTAGGGTTAAACCCATGAACTTTCATTTCATATGATACATGGGTTAAACACTCCATGGACTATCCATGAAAGCTTAGCCCAACCTAAATGAACTTGGCCCATTCCATATATACAAGAGTCCATATTTAATTAGTTCATTTTGATCACTTAATTGATTCTAAATTAATTCTTGAATAATACTAATTAAATAATATGATTCCATATTAATATATTATAACTTATAATATATTAATATTAATCATAAACATACTATTCTCAAAATATTATCCATATAAATTGTGTCGGTGAAGTGCAACCCAAATGGACCATGCCGGGTCGGGTCAAGTACATACGAAATATAGTTATGGACTTAGACATTAATCTAACAGTCTCCCACTTGGATAAGTCTAAAACTATTATTGCGTATGACTTCAAACCTAACTGGAAATCGTAGATCTTAAAGCCGCTGTCGAACTCTGATCTTGTCAACGAACTTGTCCATTAGATAAGGGATCATATATTCCTCCATGCTAGATATCATATGGACTGAGACATGGATTATAATCATTCTCTCTGTCCATTTGTTGTTTCCCGATTTCCGATTTATGACGACTGACTAATTGAACAAATCAAATTAGTCCTGGCCCGGCCGAGCACTTCCATTTGTCATCATCAAATCATCGAGGGGCCCACAGATATCGCATTTATCCCGAAGGTAAAAGGAATGGATAAACTTCGACTCATATGGCTTGTTCTACTACGTGTTGAATCATACACAAAGGCACGTTTTATAGCACCGAGTTACCAAATGCGTTTTCGTGCAATCAATGTACAACCAACTCATAGTAACAACTCATATCTCTAGGTTTGAAGAATATAAGATATTATCGTCTCATGATCACTCGTGATAAAATCCATGAAGTGATTCTAATAAGCACGGGTTGAATCCAATACTCAGAACTTATGAGCACTCATGAGTGTTGTAGCCCTTTGTCCAACACCTTAGACCTCTACAAGCCAACCCATGACAGTCTTAATTCATATCTACTTCCAGCATATGACTGACTGTGGATGGTTTGAATAACTTAGTCATTCCGGAAGAATAACCTAGTTTATTCGGGAATTCAAAACATGCAAAGTGAAACACAATAATAATTGAATCCAATATGGTATCAAAACCTATGAACATAAATAAAACACCTTTTATTTATCACCATATGATTACACATTATTCATTGTATACTGTTTTAGCTATCAGCTTTATTCTTGAATTTAAAACAATAGTTGTCCCATGCTCCAAGCATGTACACTATGTTTTCTAAACACTAGTCATGCCATACACCAAGTATGCATACTATGTTTGTCTATGATCTTTACTTTGTGAACTAGATCAATTCAACATAACTTTAATGATTCTCTTTTCACACACCCAAATCCTTACTGCAAATGCAAGAATTCCAAATTCATGCCATTTACTGAAATCTGTTAGATTCTAAACTTATATGCATTATTCCTCTTGTAACGATTATGCACAAATTCACAAAGACTTGGCAACAATCATTACAGAGTATTCCAAAGGAGATCAATTCCTTGGAAACATCCTTCTTGCATTAAGTTTCCTTAATCTTACACAGATTGCAATTTCTGACTTTGAAACATTTCCATATTCATTTTGACTATCACTTCTGAACAAGAGTTGCCTCCTTACAGATTATGTCAATATGGTCCTTCTAGAATTATCACTATACTTCCAACTGTCCTTGAGCAACCAATCTTTGGTAAACCTTAGAGTGTCCTTGATAATTGTTTAATCCTTTTAGTCATATCCAATTCTAAACCTTTTCCCTTCTTAATGCCCCAGGCATTTGGAAAATTTTAGAAAGGATGAATATAGCACATGTAATCGATCCTATATTCGAAGCATATGGGACACGATTCATGATGTCTCACATAAAGACTAAACCAGTCTTTTGCTATAACATTTCCATTTCTATTTGCCAAGTTCTCATAATTCAGATTATGAAAAGGGATGCCGTAATCATAATCGAATTTTAGAATGCAAATAATGGACCCATATACAGAATTTCCTTATGTTGAACCATTCCAACATGAAATTCATATACATATATCCTTGACTAAATGATTAAAACCTCACGATCTAAGCTTATAGATTTGAGACGAAGTATAATTTCCTCTCCCTTAATTATAGCAAAACAACTTTTCCCAATTGAAACTTTGTGTTTTCTATAATTAACATTGCTAACTTGCAATACTTATCATAATTATCATGCTCCCACTAACATGATGATTATTAGCACAACACTTATGCTCCCACTAGCTTTGACATGTACTCAAAAATCAACTGACTTTCTTACCAAAATTCAGATTTCTGATACTAGATTGTTTTGATAAAACTTTATCAAAATCATACACCTTCCCTTAGTTAGCACACTTGTGTGTCTAAACAATTATGAAGAGGGATGCCGTAATCATAATGGTTAAACCTTTTTGCCACTTCTCACAGGTCCAGGTTAGTGTGCCGGTAAACCACACACGCTCCACTAACGACTTTGAGAATGCAAATATCACAATTGCTATCTAGCTAAAATCTACTTAGTGAAAGTGTTTCCTCACCATCATTTTCATGAATCAGAGAGAAACCTTATGACACTTAGATTTAAATGTGTATGTGTTCTTATCCATGTGAATTGTCAAAATCATAGTAATAAGACAAGGATAATGACAAATCATATGGACTGAACTCAAGCTTAATTTCTTGCCACCTGGCAGCTCAAGGGCCTGCCATTGCTTCCAAGTTGTTATGCAACAAATTGAGAACTCTAAGAACTCATATGCAAAGCCAACTTTACTGGAATGGGCACAGAATATGTCAACACAATAGGTTATAAACCTCAAGTCGTGTGCTAGAGAAGAACTTCTGGTTTTATTCTTGATTAGTTCTTGAGACTTTCAAGACCTTTAAGACTCCCACTGTCCTCTTAACCTATAAGACTCCCTTGTCAAATATCCAAGAGATAGTGTGGATTCTAATCAAGACAAACACTTCACACAATTAGCCTAAGTTGGTATTTGTTTTATCCAAAACATCACAACTTATCAATTTCAAATGTACAAGAGTAGAAAACTTTTACTCTTACATTTGACAAGTGTTTTAAACCTTCTTTAAGACATGTCACTCAAATGACAATCTTGGAGTATGACTCTAAGACTTGTATTAGAACGAAGTATGACTCATCTTCTTGATTTAACCATTTCAACAATTCAAGATCCCTCTTCTTAGTCATAAGAATGCACTAAGATTTCCTTAGAGAAGTAATTGTGCTATGGTTTCTAAATCATTAAGATGATCACAAAAAACTGATACTAAAGTACTTTCCCATCTTTTCAGATTTGAGAAACTTTTCTTCTTCTGCCTAATTTGATTATTCTTATTCGCTCTGTCATACATTGGAACCTTTTTCCAATGTCTCAGAGTTACACTTAAGCTTGTAAGTATAATCATATTTACTGAGCTTTTGTAAACTATGAAGAATAGTTTTATCAATCTTTTGTGGTGGACTTGACCAGTGCACAAGAATGTGTACTCGATCCCTTAGTCCTTCACTTGACTCACACATCCATTTGAGCAAGTAATTAGTCTTAATTTTCCAATACTTGAAGGTTCTCATTCATCATGCTATACAACTTTCATGATTCTAAGTTCCGGTCCAATTGAAACTTGGGTGATGAGAATCTTTCCTTATTTGGTAAATCTAGACATTACCACAAATGAAAGAATCAATTTCATATTTCCACTCTTGCTCTTAATGGAATCATATAAGCAACAATTTTTCCTCAAATGCCATTGTAAGGATATTTTAAAATAAATAAAATCAAAAATTTTCTTTTATTTTAAAACTTTGCGGAAAAACTTATCCTTACAATCCATATGAAAACTTGTTGTTATCTATTCCTAAGCAATATCTCATAACTCCTAAGAAGTAGCTCAAGAATCCGATCTTCAAACTACGCGATAGAAATCCATCTACGCGATCAGATTCAACATATTCTTTCTTTAAGTTTCATCACTTTTCTTTGATTCTTAAAACATCACCATGTGACCTAGTCACATCATGTATCAAGAATCTCAGAATAGAAACTTAACAGAGTTAGATAGTGGACTTTACCTGAAGTAGATTCAAACTTATTGACTTTAACATCCTTAGGTAAGTTTGGCAACTTCGTAACCAATGCCCGTTCCTTTGGCAATATAAACATATGGACCCTTTGATAATGGTACACGGGACTATCACAGACTTAGCTTTTCTCTTTACCATTTGGTCAACCGAGTTGACTATGGCCGATCCCTTTCCACTGGGAAGAGAGAGCTTTACTAGATATCCAATGTCATCATTGTCAATGTCCATAAAGTTTTAGGAAGTTGATCTTAGCAAATAGATAAGATCATTAAGGGTCTTATCATAGTCTGTTTCATAGGTGTTCCAAAAGAACTCACTATGTGACTTAGGAAGTAATTGAACCACCAACTTTCTCAAGACTTTGACACCCAACTCTCCCGGCTTGTCAATATGTGACTACATCTCCAAGATGTGACCACACCTAGACCTTGCCTTACCAATAGGGCTTGAGTGACCTTAAACTTGTCAAGAACTTGTGGGTTAGGGAGAATAATCGGAGGAGGTGAAAGAAGTATGATTTCCAAGGGACATCATCTTCATTTAGGAAAGCTTGTTTCAAGAGATTTGGGAAGATCATAAATGTCTAAACCAGACATGTTTTGGGAGATATTCAAGATAGTTGATCTTAAGTCCTTAATATACACCCAATATGAAATATTAAGGCTAGGACCCAACAACCTATTTTATAACTTAGAAGAGGGATGCCGTAATCCAAGCTATAAAATATTTGAAGGTAGGTGAATGACGATTCACCAATTTCCACCAAGATAAACGAAATGTATTATTAGGTTTTAATTGGATTTGAAACTCCTAGATCTTTGAGATTCATTGAACTGTTCAATGGCATGTTTCAATCTCGAGTGTGCCCTTCAAGTTTTGTGACTGGGATGCCGAGGATCACAAAACAAGGTGTGAAGTAACCATGTAAATTACTTGGTACCCTTAAGTGTTTACCCCTCAATCGATGTGCCGGTAAACCACACACGCTCCATCGATACTATGATAAACATTAAGTTACCCTTTGCCTACCTTGTTAAATACGAGTTAGTGTGCCGGTTAATCACACACGCTCCACTATCCGACTTAAACAAAGTGCAAAGTGTAATTTCATGGATCAGCACCTTATTCACATTTTCCTAAGTAACTAAGATTGGGTATTATTAAGAGTTTAGTTACTTAGTATTTATCATTAATACTTTTAATGAAGGGAGAATTATAGTCCTGTCAAACCCGTTCGGCTAACGACCCTCCACCAGTCAAGCAAGTGGTGGGTGAGAGTGGACACCCATTAAGTTGCCATTTTATAGGCAACAACCTTATACCCACCTTATAGACCGGCTTCATGAATGAGGCGTACTAGCGGTAAGACTGACTTTACTCTTATACATATATATATATATATATATATATATATATATATTATTAACTTATAGTATTATAAAGTATAAGGGTTGAATTTTAACTCTTAAAATTCTAAGGGCTAACTTGGAATTAAAGTATTCATAAGAGAAAACTTTACAAATTCCAAAATTTGAGGGCAAGTTTTGAAACTATTCAAAACTAATTAATTCCATAACTTATGTGTTTAAAGTAGTTTTAATCCAAAAACTCTTCAAGTTCCATAACTTGAGGACAAGTTATGGAAGACTTTAAACTAATAAAAGAATTAACTTTTCTTTATTTTATAACTTATGGAATTAATTAAGGTTACACTTTTTTTTTATTATTTAATGAAGAGACTCTTGGTCCTCCATAACTTGAGGACAAATTATGGAGTCATAACTCCAATTAATTAGAACTAAACTCTTCATTTTTGTAACCTTTACCAACTTTTATGAGTTTTATGAAACTTAAATGTGACTTTTCATATAACTTGAGGACAAGTTACAAAAACACATTTTAGAATCAACTCTTAGATTAATTTGGATTGAAAACAACTATTTCATTCAACTTTTCTATTAATCTAACAACTCATAAGAACAAAATAATTCAAATCAAATTTTTTCATGTAATTAGTCTAACCTTTAAACTAATACAAAACATGAATCTATTGACAATTATCTTTGAAACTGGATTAGCATGAACATTACCACATCAAAAACAAGTTTATAAGTTCAAAAACAACTTAGGGTAATGTTCCTAGTCCATTTCTAGCCAAAAAACCTCGAAAATATGCTGTCTGGGGGTCCAACTCGTCGAGTGCATGAACCGACTCGGCGAGTTGGATCGTTTTGATCATTTTTTAGGCATGGACTCGCCGAGTCCCTTGATGGACTCGCCGAGTCTGATGATCAGACAACAACAATTTCGATTTTTTAAGCAGTTTTGCAAGTATAACAAGAAAACAAGTCTAGGCTCTGATACCACTGTTGGGTTATGAGCATTCTAACACTCTTAAGTGTACATGCAACCCAAAATACCTTGGATCTATGTTTCCTCTATTATACATGCAAATAAGAACTTCCAAGGTATTATCCTAATCTAGCATACAAATCAATGAATGTAACAAGATAGAATACATACCTTTTGATGTAGCTTGATGTCTTCAAGCTTTAAGAGCTTAGCCCCAATAGTGTGGAAGCCTCAAGTGGAATCACAAATCACCAAAACACCTTGGAAGACTTTAAAGAATATGGATACTTGGTTCTCTCTTGTGAAATCGGCTAGCCCTTCTTAGTGTACCACACTAGTGCCAATTTCACCAACCAAGGACATCTTTATATAGTATGGAAAGTAGGGTTAGACCCATGAACTTTCATTTCATATGATCCATGGGTTAAACACTCCATGGACTATCCATGAAAGCTTAGCCCAACCTAAATGAACTTGGCCCGTTCCATATATACAAGAGTCCATATTTAATTAGTTCATTTTGATCACTTAATTGATTCTAAATTAATTCTTGATCAATACTAATTAAATAATATGATTCCATATTAATATATTAGAACTTATAATATATTAATATTAATCATAAACATACTATTCTCAAAATATTATCCATATAAATTGTGTCGGGGAAGTGCAACCCAAATAGACCATGCCGGGTCGGGTCAAGTACATACCAAATATAGTTATGGACTTAGACATTAATCCAACAGTTAATTCAATGAGGGTCGCATCAAGATCCATCATATAATAATCTCTTATGAACTTATCATATGATTCAGGGAGTGACTGAAGAACCCAGTCCACAGCCAATTTATTGGGAAAAGATGCACCCAACATAATCAACCTATTAATGTGTGATTTCATCTCTAGGGCGTGAGCACACACGAGTTTACCATCTTCATGTTCCATTGCCAATAGGGTTTCGGTGATCTTGAACCTTTCAAATATTCGATCTTGTGGGTCGGGGAGAATAACAGGAGGAGGAGGAGGGAGTGAAATCAAGCTAGTCCACATTGGTCCTTCACTTTGGAACAAGCTTTTACTTTCAACAAGAATACCTTTTCCTTGGGATTCAGGAAGACCACGGTTAGAGTCAGACATCTACAAAACAAGAGAAATTTCAAGTTAGTTGATTGAATCCTTAATTAAACACCCAAATGAAACATTAAGGCTAGGATCCAACAACATTATTTATATATTAGAAGAGGGATGCAGTGATCCAACATGCAAATAATTTGGAGGTAAGTGAATGACGATTCACTAATTCTTCACCATGAAAAACATAAAGGCTTAAGTTTTAAATGTATTAAGAATTCTTAGATTTCCTTTGAGATACATTGAACTTTTCAATGGCATGTTTAAATCTTGATATGCCCCTCTCGTTTGTGACTGGGATGCCGAGGATCACAAAGTGGGTGTGAATAACCATGCAAATGTACATGGTGCCCTCATTGTTACAGTTACCTATTCTATGTGCCGGTAAACCACACACGCTCCATTGAACTATGACAAACAATAAGTCACCCTTTTCCACCTTTGTTTAGAACCAATTAGTGTGTCAGTTAACCACACACGCTCCACTAACTTCTTAGTAAGGTTGCAAAGTGTAATTTCATGGGATTGCATCAATTTCACTTTTGCCTAAAGTAACTAGGATTAGGAATTTGCAAAATCGTTTGGTTACTTTACATAGATTCATTATATTTATTAACGAAGAGAGGATTGCCCTATCCTACCCGTTCGGCTAACGACCCTCCACCAATCAAGGAAGCGGTGGGTAAGAGTGGATACCCATTAAACGACCATTTTATAGGCCATAACTTTATACCCCCTTATAGATCGGCTTCGTGAATGAGGCCTACTAACTGTAAGACCTGCATTTTAGTTATACATATATATATATATATATATATATATATATATATATATATATATATATATATATATATATATATATAATATTATACTTTTAATGTTATATATAGTATAAGGGTGTATTTTACATTTTTTAAAATACTAGGTGGTTTAAATTTTTACACTTTTAATAAAAAATATAAACCATATCATTATGGATTTATTAACTCTCTTTTAATTATACACTTAATTAATTATAATAAAACCATAAGGGTTTAATTTGAACTTTTCAAAATTAGGGTTTTCGAATTTAGATTTTTCAAAATTAAACTTTTAATCTAACAATTTAAATTCTAAAACTTGATGGCAAGTTTTGAAACTTTTCAAAACAATTAGGTTTTAATCTCACTTTAAAATTTTCAAATTTAAGACTATTTAAATTAAAATTTTAAATATTAAAAAATCTTGATTTAATAATTGTCTTGAATTAAACTATTAATTTAAATTATCAAATCATAAGGGATTATCTAAATCATAAGGATAATTACCATTTAAACATTTAACTTATCCTAATCCCGTAAATCCCTCTCTAAATTTCGAAAATTGGGATAGGATAATTCAAAATCTTTAATTACCATATATAACAATTAAAGGATAATTACAAGATATGGGATAATCCAAATCCCTAAAATTTAGGATCTTATCTTGGGGAGGAGGCTAGTTTCGAAAATCAAGGGGTTTTTAAACAACCCTAGATTTCGAAATCTAAAGGCTTAAGGAAAGGATTTGAAAACCCTTTCAAACTTTTGCAAATTAGGGTTTGGAAACTCTAATCTCGAAAATCCTAGCCTCTTAGGGTTTATTGGCTATAGACCCTAATATGTCAAATTCATGCAATTGTATAATGCTAATTGAAAATAAGTTAACCAAATGCTCTGATACCACTGATGGGTTTTATACAAACATTCATATGTGTGCATGCAACCCTAGTCTTGGATCTATGTTATCACTATAAGATATACAACATTATGAACACATGAGGCCTACTATTTTTGAAATTCACCAAGAAGGTTAGATCATATACCTCTTGTTGTTATATTGCAATAACAACTTAAATCTTCAAACCCTAAGTCTTGAAAGCAAGCACCACAAGTGTAGTGTCTCTAATGGCTCAGAAACACCACAAGCAATTGGAGAGGCTATAGAGAAAGAAGGAAGGAGGTAGAAGTCGGACCGATGATCTTTTAGAATTAAGTGGACGAATTCATGAGGCCTAGGGGTCATTATATAAGGTTGAGATTAGAGTTTCAGTCCTTATCCTTATCTAGTTGCTTGCTCACCAAGTAACAATAAGATAAGCCTTTAAAGCCCTTATCTTTGGACGATTTCAAGGATCCTAATCCTCTTGATTTCATCCAACCCATATGTAGGATAATCCTTACCCTACTTTGTAACTATCACATAATTACAATTCAGCCCCTCTAGTTTAATTAATTACACTTGATCACAAAATTAATTCCTAATTAATTATTGACCAATATTAATTAAACAAATATGATTTCTCCTTTTAATATATTATTCTTATAACATATTAATAAATCATAATAACCTCTTTCTCTATTGTTTCTCCAGTCAAGTTGCTTTAGTGAAGGAAACCCAAAAGGACCATGCTCAATCGGGTCAAGTACTTACCAAATATGGTTACAGGCTTAGACACTAATCCAACAGAGTTGACCAAACTTAGATTACGATTTGAAGACTGTAAGATTAAGATTGAATCATTAGAGAGAGAACTTGTAATGACTAAACATGAATGTATTTTTTTGAATGACAAATTTGAAATTTTAATTAGTGAAAGAAATGTTTTGGTTACTGATAACAAGCATCAAATGATAAAATCGATGCTATGAATAATTCCATAGATGTTCTTGAAACTAATGAAAGAGTAACTCATAATTTTCTTCATCCCTGCTCCAAAGCATCTGGTCTCAAAAACGAGTTTCTAAAACCTATTGTTCTTCCCTTGAAGGAACTTCAATATTTAACGTTTATGGGAGAAATTTCGAACCACACTTATTCGGATACCCCTGTTTTGCCAGTTTCGTCCCTTCATGAGACCTCAAACATATATTAATCATTAATTCATGAATTTAAACTTATCACTATTACATGTCCGAATTCCATGCAAATACTGCCTTTGATATCCTTAGACCTGAATCAGTCTTCAGAAATTCCACATGTCACAAATGGTACTGGAGTTTACATTTCGAACTCTAGTTCTCCAAACAATTGTTTCATTGAGGTAATCATTCCTGAGAAAAACAGAGATGACTTGGACAAACTTAATGATACCACAAATTCATTTTAGGCATATCTTGATAGTGATTTAGATGAAGAATTTAAGTGTGATGACGACACTTCATCTGGATCCTGTGTTTCTAACTCAAAATTTGTTTCTAAGTTAACCTTAGTTCCGATTAAGCCTCGTTTCAACAATCCATCTGTTGATCAGTCTTCCAAGTCAATATCTGACTCTCAAAAGAAGCTTTGGCTGAACAAGAAGGACATTATTCATCCAAAGACCGAAGCTAGGAAAGCATTAGAAAATAAGCTAGGTCTAGACAATTCTCTAGGTTCCTTGAGAAATCCAAGAATAAAGTGTCTCAAATAGTAGTCCAGTGACTAGGAATCACAATACCTTCATGCCTGTTAAGATTCTTAAGAGACCATGTATTTTTGTTAGCTTGGATACTTGTCACAAGTATGTCAAAGCATGTGTGAAAACAGTTACTATTGAATACTCATCTATGAAAAATCAATCTCCTCTAAAAGTATCCTCTTATGTGTTTGTTTCTACTTCAGACGACGTGGTTTTCAAACCAAAACAATTTCCAACATCCAATGTGCCTATGAATGCAATAAACAAAGGAAAAGATACTCATAATTTTTTTTTTCAATAACCTTTAAAAAGTTTGAATCAAAAATTCGAATGAAAAGTAAAAAAGGAGTGAAAATTCAACTGAACCATCTCGGAACATAGTTCTTCCTGGACTACCTCGGAAAACTATTACTCCAAGGAAAGCAGTATCCAAACCAACATTAGTTGAATATAAATTTTGGATCAATGAGAAGACTTTGGCATTCTTCATATGTCCAAAAGAATCATAGAAAAAGCCTTCCGAAACACCAGCTACTCAAAAGCCACAAGCTAAGTCCAAAGCCCATGCTAAAGTCCCTAAATCGATCCCGGAGCCTAAAAACTCCAAAACTCACTGATTTTGCAGGATTTTGTGCTTCAAAATAAGACACAATATGGTATATTGATAGTGTTTGTTCCATGCACATGATTGGGCAGAAGGATATTCTACATGATCTGAAGCTTACTCAGAATGATGGTTATGTTACTTATGGAAATAATTCAGACTCCCAAATTTGAGGCTATGGAATCTTAACCAACAACAATTTCTTTGTCTCAAATGTGTCTTACATAGCTGATCTTAATTATAATTTGATTAGTGTGGCACACCGACCGATGCAAATTGGAGGGTTAAATTCTGTAAGAAGCATAACTATGTCATGATAGAAGATCAAAAAAATGTCTCATCAAATCAGATTGCATCAAAAATATGTATCCTTTGGACATCAATAAGATCATTGTGAAGCCTCAACTGTGTCTTCTATCAAAATCTATTCCTGACGTAATTTGGTTATGGAATTGGAGGCTTGCTTATCTTAATTTTCGATGCACGAATGATCTTGTTTCTGGTGAAATGGTCCGAGGTTTGCCACTCCTCAAATTTGAGAACGATCATCTATGTACTGCATGTGAATCTGGGAAGCAATCAAAGAAAGGTCATCCTGTTCTAATTGAAAAATCTATTTCGAATCCACTTGAACTTCTTCATATTGTGGGCCTTCTTCCATTGAAAGCTTACATCACCAAAAAGTACATTTGTGTGATTGTTGATGACTACACAAGATTTACATAGGTGTTTTTTTTTAGAATGAAATTGCAAGGAGCTTCCGATCTCACTAATTTCATAAATGGAATTGAAGTGCTAACCAAGTTACCCATTCGAAGAATTCACACTGATAATGGATCTAAGTTCACTAATGCCACAATTAAAAATTTCTTACTAAAAATGGCATTAAACATAACTTTTATGCTCCCTACACTCTACAAGTCTTCCTCTTTATCTTTGGGCTGAAGCAGTCTCCACAACTTGCTTTACTCAAAACCGGAGTATCATCAATCATCATCTCAATATGACACCATATGAAGCAATGAATGGTCGGAAGCCAAGGATCTCATTTCTACATGTTTTTGATTGTCGGTGTTTTATCAAGAACAATCGAGATCAACTCACAAAGCTTCAACAGAAATCTGATGAACCCATCTTTTATGGATACTCTGCTAAAATCAAAAGCTTATCGAGTTATGAATCATTGAACTCTTGTAATTAAAGAACGCTTTGACATCACTTTCGATGATAATTTTTTTGTGGAACTTAGAACCTACTCATGTCACAACTCACATCCTGGAGTCTGACGCTCCATCGCCTGGGTCTCCAAATCCTTAAGTTATCTATGTAAGATTCATGATCATTGTAACAGCTCAAATTTTCAAATAAATTTTTCATTAAAAACAAAACATCATTATTCGACAAAAGGTTTATTCCAAGTTTATTTCAAAAATATAAATAATAAATCTCCAGGATCTTCAACAGTGGCAGTGTGTACGTGTCACGCCGGCGCCTTTCCACGGTCATCACTAGTACCTGAAAAACATAAACACAACTAGTAAGCATAAATGCTTAGTGAGTTCCCCAGTATACGACTTACCCACATACGCCTTCCGGCCCGGACCTTTCGGTCCACATAACATTGCCTTCCGGCCTGTAACATAATCGCCTTCCGGCCCATAACATATCGCCTTCCGGCCCGTATTAAATTGCCTTCCGGCCCATAGTATTTTGCCTTCTGGCCCATAATAGTATAAAACATAACAGATGTAACATAACACACATAACACATAAGTCACATATCATACCGTCCTTTCTATCACATAAAGTCTCGCCTTCCGGCCCGTATTAGCATACATCACATATAAGCATACATCACATATAAAACATCTACCTCTCTAGGCATAGCATGAATATAACACATACGACCTTCCGGTCTCACAGTCAAACCCTTCCGGGTGAAGTATAGTGAGAAGACTCACCTCGTAGTATGCAAGCTATACACTCTTCGAGCTACTCGCACTCGATCCGTTAATCCGCAGGTTCCCTATAATACCACATACCTTTGTTAATGATCTTATCAAACAAGACAACTGACCCTACTAAATTACATACAGGTCAACGGTCAATCTTGACCGGACTCGTCGAGTGCAAAGGGTAACTCGACGAGTATAGACACCCTGACTCCACTCGCCGAGTCTGAAGAACGACTCGACGAGTTCCAGTGAACCTTCAAGCTACTCGCCGAGTCTGAAGAACAACTCGGCGAGTTCTAGTGAATCTTCAAGCTACTCGCCGAGTCTGATCATTGGACTCGGCGAGTCCTCGCCATGCAGTCAATCCGCTGCCTCCTGTATTTCGCATGATTTCGAAGTATATAGATATGGGGCTCCCTGGACTTTCACATATACTATTACAGGGGTTTTTAAACACTTATAACAACACTATAATCTAACAATTCCCTAAATGGGTTTCCTAAACCCTAAATTCGCATACAACGTAAAAGCTACAATTTTGATCCGAAGATTACCTGGAAACGTGTTCCCTGTGTCCCCAAACCTCCAGTACTCGATTCCTTTGATCACCACCTTGCTCCTCCTTGTCTAACAATCTCTTCAAGCCTCCTCAAGTCCTCTCTCTTGCTTCAGATGCTCACACACTCCCAAGGTATCTTCAATCGGCCAAAAGACGCGACATGACGGCCATAAAATCGTTATATACGATTCAGAAATGAAACGGCTAGGGTTCAGCTGAATCAGCGTCGACTCGCCGAGTCCCTATTTGGACTCGTCGAGTCCAGTCGCGTATCTGCGACTGCGACCAAGACCATGGCCCTACTCGGCGAGTCATGCACCTACTCGCCGAGTCCCCTCTTAAATGTGCCCAAAAATAATTTAAAGAAATACCTGAAATTCCGGGCTGTTACAACTCTCCCCCACTAGAACTAGACTTCGCCCTCGAAGTCTCTCATTCTGCGAATAACTCCGGATGTTGCTCCCGCATTTCTCTTTCCGGCTCCCAAGTCATCTCCGATCCTTTCCGATGTTGCCACTGAACCAACACCAGAGGTATCTCCTTGTTCCGTAGAACCTTGATCTTCCGATCCCTGATAGCTACTGGTCTCTCAGCGTAATTCAGGCTCGCATCCACCTGAATATCTTCTAACGGAACCACTGCTGCCTCATCGGCTATACACTTCCTCAACTGCGACACGTGGAAGGTATTTTGAATCTGACTCAGCTCCACTGGCAACTCCAACCGATAAGCTACCCGACCTACCCTTGCAATTACCCGAAATGGACCTATGAACCGGGGCCCCAATTTGCCCCTCTTCCTGAACCGAATTACCCCTTTCCAAGGAGAAACCTTTAGGAGAATGAAGTCGCCGACCTGGAATTCGAGCTCGGATCGGCGTCTGTCCGCATAACTCTTCTGTCGGCTCTGGGCGGTCAATAACCTCTGCCTCACTCGCTGAATCTGCTCGGTCGTCTGAAGTACAATCTCTGTACTGCCCATCACTCTCTGTCCCACTTCTCCCCAGCAAATGGGAGTCCGACACCTCCTACCATACAACAACTCAAAAGGTGGCATACCAATGCTCGAATGATGGCTGTTGTTGTAGGAAAACTCAGCCAACGGCAGATGCGCATCCCAGCTACCCCCGAAGTCTAACACACACGCTCTAAGCATGTCTTCCAATGTCTAAATCGTCCGCTCGCTCTGACCGTCGGTCTGGGGATGGTATGCGATACTAAAATGCAGCTTAGTACCCAACTCCTCATGGAATTTCTTCCAGAACCTGGAAGTGAAACGTACATCGCGGTCTGAAACAATCGAGGTCGGCACTCCATGCCGAGATACTATCTCTCTCACGTATAACTCTGCCAACTTCTCTGCTGATGAACTTTCGCTAATGGCAAGGAAGTGTGCACTCTTTGTTAGCCTATCCACAATCACCCAAATCGCATCGACTCCCCTGGCAGTTTTCGGCAATTTGGTGATGAAATCCATCGTGATCTGATCCCACTTCCACTCAGGAATCTCCAAGGGTTGTAACTTACCGTGCGGTCTCTGGTGCTCAGCCTTAACTTTACGGCAGGTCAAACACCTCTCAACGAACCAGGCAACGTCTCTCTTCATGCAAGGCCACCAGTACTCCTTTTTCAAATCCAGATACATTTTCGTAGCACCGGGATGGATCGAGAATTTCGATCTGTATGCCTCCTCCATCAAAGTAACACGCGTACCGCCCACGAATGGCACCCAGATCCGACCCTGAAATGTCAGAAGTCCCCGCCCATCCGTAACGAACTCTGAAATCAACCCGACGACCCGCTCCTGTTTCTGCATCCCAGACTTCACAACCTCGGCCTGTGCCCCCGAATAGCATCTAATACCGGAGTCATCACCGTCAATCTCAAACATACGTCCCGCAATGGAGTACTCTCCGCCCTACGACTCAATGCATCAGCTACCACATTAGCCTTGCCTGGGTGGTATAGGATCTCACAGTCATAATCCTTAACCACGTCTAACCATCTCCTCTGACGCATGTTTAGGTTGGGTTGATCCATCAAATACTTCAAACTCTTATGGTCCGTGTATATGGTACAACGAACCCCGTACAGGTAGTGACGCCAAATTTTGAGGGCGAACACTACTGCCCCCAACTCTAAGTCATGTGTGGGATATCTCGCTTCATGAGGCTTCAACTGCCTCGATGCATAGGCTATCACATGGCCCCTCTGCATCAACACTGCACCCAGTCCTGAAATCGATGCGTCGCAATATACGACAAAGTCCTCCATCCCTTCCGGAAGAGATAGTACTGGTGCTTCGCACAGTCTCTGACGAAGTGTCTCGAAGGAAGTCTGCTGCTCGGGTCCCCATGAGAATGTGACACCCTTTCGGGTCAATTTGGTAAGTGGCACCGCGATCTTGGAGAAGTCCCTAATGAACCTTCGATAGTACCCCGCCAACCCAAGGAAACTCCTGATCTCCGAAGGTGACTTCGGTGCCTACCAACTCATCACCGCTTCCACTTTGGCCGGATCGACCAATATCCCTGCCTGATTTACAACGTGCCCCAGAAATTGAGCTTCCCGTAACCAGAAGTCACATTTGGAGAATTTTGCATATAGCTTCTCCGACCTCAGTACCTCAAGGACCTCCCTCAAATGTCCCTCATGCTGCTCCCTAGACCGCGAATACACCAGAATGTCGTCAATGAACACAATCACAGACCGATCCAGCATCGGCCTGCATACCCTGTTCATGAGATCCATGAACACTGCTGGGGCATTGGTGAGCCCAAAAGGCATCACCACGAACTTGTAATGCCCATACCGCGTCCTAAAGGCTGTCTTCTGGACGTCCTCATCCCGCACTCTTACCTGATGGTACCCTGATCTCAAATCAATCTTGGAAAACCAAGATGCCCCTTGCAACTGATCGAATAGATCATCGATCCTTGGTAACGGATAGCGGTTCTTAACTGTCACCTTGTTCAGTTCCCGGTAATCGATACACATCCGGTGTGAACCATCCTTCTTCTTGACGAACAGAATCGGTGCTCCCCACGGTGAGCTACTCGGCCGAATGAATCCCTTCCCCAACAACTCTTGAAGTTGCGAGGACAATTCTTGCATCTCTGGAGGTGCAAGACGATAAGGCACCTTCGCAATAGGCGCAGCCCCTGGAACTAGATCGATACCAAACTCCACTTGCCTCGTGGGAGGTATTCCTGGCAAATCCTCGGGAAAAACATCTGGGAACTCGCGCACCACTGGAACCTCCTTCAATGTCTTCGGTCTCTCGGAACTCTCCCGCGTATCCATCACATACGCCACAAAACCGTTACATCCCCGCTGTAGGCATTGCCTTGCCCTAGCGGCCGAACAAAAAGCTGATCCCGAACGGGTACCCTCGCCGTATACCGTAAGAACTCCCCCACTAGGGTCTCGTATAATCACCAGCTGATGCTCGCAGTCGATGACAGCGCTGAATCGGCTCAACCAGTCCATGCCTACGATGACACAGACATCACCCATCGCAATAGGAATTAAGTCAATCGGAAATGCGACCCCGAAGATCTCTAGCACACATCCCCTAAGAACCTCCGTAGCACAAATCACCCTCTCAGCCGCAATAGAAACGCTCAAGGGCCGACTTAACGGCTCACGACTAATGCCGATGTGCTGACTAAAAGCTAACGATACAAACGATCTACTCGCACCCGAATCAAATAATACTAGAGCAGGCATAGAGTTCACAAGGAAAGTACCTACACATACATTAACATAAGCATAACATTTCGACCTTTAATTAAATACGTGAATGATAACATACCTGCCACAACATCGGGCGCAGCGCGGACCTCCTCCGCAGTCAGCTGAAAGGCTCTCTCGCGAGCCCTCGGGGCCTCAACCTTCGTCGGTCGGGTCTCAGTAGTCCGGGTAGTAGGTGTAGCTCCCTGACGAAGTTGCGGGCACTCGGCCTTCCGATGGCCTGTCTGGTTGCAGTGAAAGCAAACCAAAAACCCCTTAGGGCAATATGTCCCTCCTTGCCACACTTGTAGCAACCACCAGCTCGACACGCCCCCTCGTGACTCTTGCCGCACTTCGCGCAAGTGCGACCCTTCGAACCACCCATCCTCGAATCAGCGAACTTAGTCCGCTTGGCTGCCGGCTGAGACTGGGCCGGCCGTCGATCCACCTGCCGAGACTCAGCCTCCTCCCTCGCTTGAGTCTCCAACTCAATCTCGCGCTTCCTGGCGTTCGCCTGAAGCTCAGTGAAAGTACGATAGGTGGAGTTTGACACAAACTCCCGGATCTCCCTCTTCAAAACACCCAAATAGCGGCTCATCCGCGACTGCTCCGTAGATACCAGCTCGGGGCAGAACATTGCCCTCTCATGAAACTTCCGTGTGATCACTGCCACGGAATCAGTACCCTGCTTAAGGGTCAAGAACTCCTGAATCAATCGCTCCCTCTCTACCGGGGGAACGTACTCGTCCCTGAACATCTCCGTAAACCTCTCCCATGTCACCACCGAAATCTCTGCCTGAGTGAAGTTCGCCGTCACGAACTTCCACCAATCCTTCGCTCCCAGACGGAGCTGGTTCAAGGCGAACCGTACCCTCAAGTGCTCCGGGCATGAGCAAGTATAGAAGCACCCCTCGATGTCGGCGATCCACCTCATAGCTGCAATCGGATCCTGCGTCCCATCAAATTCAGGGGGTTTCGTGTTGCTGAATTCCCTGAATAGTAATGACTCACCCCCTTGCGGCCTGGCAGCAGCCACCGCTGCGGTAGCGGCAGCAACTGCAGCTTCAGTAAGTGTGGCGTACCGCTCCTCAAACTCCTCCATCAACGTGGTCTTAATAGACCCAAACATCTCCGGGATCTCAGCCCGGACCGCCGCAGCTACCTCTTCCTGAATAATCTGACGAATCTCCTCGTCACTCGCACCGCTCGAACTCGCCCCATTGCCTGTGATAACCATGATGTCTCTGAAATACAACATAAAATCATCAGAGACTCCACCAAGTACAATTGTACTCGATACGCGCCCTACCCAGTCTCCGATTTCCAGGGATTCTTATTTGAGTCTTCCACTGATCCGGTGCCTTCGATAGTACGGGCCCAATACTACCGACCACACCGTACCAGTATTCGTCCCAAATCTTCCTCCCCAAATCCCGAATAATGAGTACTCTACCTCTAGTATGCACTATCTACTTGCACGCTACCAAATATCTCATATAAGCAATCTCCCTAGACTAAGGCATCACAAAACAGGCAATTCTAGTCCTATCATGTATACCTAGTCTTCTAGCATGCATAACAATTCATAATTCAGTGCATAACATAACATCGTAAGGTATTCTGGGGATCTTTACCGTTCGGACGCTGGCTGCTCGTACACACTGTTCCACACTTGTTTTTACCGCCTTACCATCTATAAAATGTTATGTCCTTATTATTTAAAAAGGTTTTTCCTCAAATCCCCGGTCTGAGTTCAGTTGCACCCAAAAGTACACCCGAATCCCTCAAACCAAGGCTCTGATACCAATTGTAACAGCTCAAATTTTCAAATAAATTTTTCATTAAAAACAAAACATCATTATTCGACAAAAGGTTTATTCCAAGTTTATTTCAAAAATATAAATAATAAATCTCCAGGATCTTCAACAGTGGCAGTGTGTACGTGTCACGCCGGCGCCTTTCCACGGTCATCACTAGTACCTGAAAAACATAAACACAACTAGTAAGCATAAATGCTTAGTGAGTTCCCCAGTATACGACTTACCCACATACGCCTTCCGGCCCGGACCTTTCGGTCCACATAACATTGCCTTCCGGCCTGTAACATAATCGCCTTCCGGCCCATAACATATCGCCTTCCGGCCCGTATTAAATTGCCTTCCGGCCCATAGTATTTTGCCTTCCGGCCCATAATAGTATAAAACATAACAGATGTAACATAACACACATAACACATAAGTCACATATCATTCCGTCCTTTCTATCACATAAAGTCTCGCCTTCCGGCCCGTATTAGCATACATCACATATAAGCATACATCACATATAAAACATCTACCTCTCTAGGCATAGCATGAATATAACACATACGACCTTCCGGTCTCACAGTCAAACCCTTCCGGGTGAAGTATAGTGAGAAGACTCACCTCGTAGTATGCAAGCTATACACTCTTCGAGCTACTCGCACTCGATCCGTTAATCCGCAGGTTCCCTATAATACCACATACCTTTGTTAATGATCTTATCAAACAAGACAACTGACCCTACTAAATTACATACAGGTCAACGGTCAATCTTGACCGGACTCGTCGAGTGCAAAGGGTAACTCGACGAGTATAGACACCCTGACTCCACTCGCCGAGTCTGAAGAACGACTCGACGAGTTCCAGTGAACCTTCAAGCTACTCGCCGAGTCTGAAGAACAACTCGGCGAGTTCTAGTGAATCTTCAAGCTACTCGCCGAGTCTGATCATTGGACTCGGCGAGTCCTCGCCATGCAGTCAATCCGCTGCCTCCTGTATTTCGCATGATTTCGAAGTATATAGATATGGGGCTTCCTGGACTTTCACATATACTATTACAGGGGTTTTTAAACACTTATAACAACACTATAATCTAACAATTCCCTAAATGGGTTTCCTAAACCCTAAATTCGCATACAACGTAAAAGCTACAATTTTGATCCGAAGATTACCTGGAAACGTGTTCCCTGTGTCCCCAAACCTCCAGTACTCGATTCCTTTGATCACCACCTTGCTCCTCCTTGTCTAACAATCTCTTCAAGCCTCCTCAAGTCCTCTCTCTTGCTTCAGATGCTCACACACTCCCAAGGTATCTTCAATCGGCCAAAAGACGCGACATGACGGCCATAAAATCGTTATATACGATTCAGAAATGAAACGGCTAGGGTTCAGCTGAATCAGCGTCGACTCGCCGAGTCCCTATTTGGACTCGTCGAGTCCAGTCGCGTATCTGCGACTGCGACCAAGACCATGGCCCTACTCGGCGAGTCATGCACCTACTCGCCGAGTCCCCTCTTATATGTGCCCAAAAATAATTTAAAGAAATACCTGAAATTCCGGGCTGTTACAATCAAGATACTTTATAATTTTGACCCTTGTTGCAAAATTGGTCCCTTGGTTGAATTATGAGGAACACACCTTTTCTATAATATGTTGTGCGTACTCCTTGTACGTTGGATGTATGTGGCTAAAGACCAAACCCTAATTTTTATGGTTTAGGCCCTATTTAAGCATCATTATCTCCCAATACCTCTTCCCTTCATCAACCTCCATTGCCCACTATGTCCCTTTCAAACCCTAATTGCCATTGGTGGTGTTTTGAGCTCATTTTTGGTGTTTTTGTCCACTCTTGAAGGAAGGAAACCATTGGAAAGCAAAGAAGGAACTAAAAGCTTGGTAGATCTGAGTTCTTTTGTAACACCTCATTTATTAAATAAATAAATAGAAAAATTAATGAATGAATAGTAGCCCTAAAATCAATAATAAGTTAGCAAGGTGTTGGTTTCAAGGAGTTAACTGTCATAATTTTAGAAGTTGGGGGTTAAAAGTGTAAGTTCCGGATTGGTTTTGTAAATATTTATGAAGGCAGGGACTGCTTGGTAAATTATTAGGACTTAATATGAAGAGATTTTGGAGGCTAAAGGGATGAATGGTAATATATGGACTTTAGTTGAAAGTAATTTTTAGAGGAGGGGTTGTTTGGTAACTGTTGTACTTATTATGAAAGGAATTATAGAAGCAGGGGTATAATGGGTAAGTATCGGAGCTAATTCAAAAATATTCCAGAAGGGAGGGACCAATGTTGTCAACATGGGATGATGTTTCAAATGGTGTCGGGTATATAATTTGTCCCATAACCCTAACCCTAAGGGACTCGTCAGCCACCACTTGTAACTTAGCTACCACCATGTTCATTCTTCTGATCATACAAGGTTGTCGCTTGCTGCCTCACCGATGAGCGTCATCGCAACGCGGTTGCCGGAGATGTAAGCGAAACCGGAAGAGCCACTAAGACCAGTCGAATGTGCTCCTAATTGGGTCTTGTCATTGCTACCACCACCATTCGACTGTTTCACCGTTAGTTGATGCTGCCATCCTTCTTTTGTTCGGCATCACTTTGTCGGCGCTGCATCTCAGCTCAGTTGGTGCCGCCGCTGCCTGTTTCCATTGAAGACAAAGTTATCGTCATTCCTGTTGTGGCTGAGGACGAAGACCAACGGTGGGACATCGGGAGAGAAGAAAGGAAAGTCATTGCTACCGTAAGCGCCACTGTTGTTTCCATATCAGGCCACTGTCGTCGCCATACCCCACCAGGTGGGTGGTTGGGTCCATTTTGCAATCAGAAACCATGTGTGTGTGGTCGTTTGTGTTCCGGATTTCACGAGTAAATCCAACACCACCACCGTGAGGTGGTGGCTGCCACCTTGTACCACCACCGACCACCACAAGGGTGGATGTGTGTGTGTGTGTGTTTATTTTGGGATATTGGGTTGTATAATTGTAATTGGTGACTAGAATAATAAAGGAAATTCATAACCACCACCCTACGGTGGTGGCTACCGCCACCAGTCACCGTGTTGGGTGGCGGTGTGCTTTGATTGTGTTTAGATTGCTTTTAGGATGCTTGGACAAGCACCATAACCACCACCATGAGGTGGTGGCTACCGTTGGGTGCCGTCGTCGACCACCACCGCCCGAGGTGGCAGTGGGTGGTGCTCGACCTAATGAAACCCTAATTGACCAAAGGAAATCCTAGTTGACCTAATGAAACATTAATTAACCTAAAAATCCAACCATTGGACTAATTGGGTTGTGATTGGGTTGGGAATCCTAATTAGGGTTTAGAAAACCCTAATTATGGATTGTTGGTTTGGAATTATCAGGACCCATGTTTTGGGCGATTGGAATTGAATTATGAATTACACCCGATCACATCGTATGATTTATCTAGTAGAGTGATAGTCTTAATGGATTAAGTCCTTAATGGGTTAAGTAAGAACACTTAACCCAAATCGTCATTTTATGTGAGAAGCCCTAATTATGTTTGGGCTTCAAGATGGGCCTTCTGTTGGGCTTTGGTGATTGGGATATTAATGGGCCATCTAAGAAGAAGTATATGGAGTAGAAGATTTTGATTGGGCTTTAGGATAAGGCCCATTGGAAAGGCTTGGTCCTAATTTGAAAAATTAGTCCATAGATGGGCCATAATTGGGCGTTGATGATCATGAGATATTGGGCCATCGGAATGCCAAATAGGCCATCCAAGAAGAAGTATATGGACTAGAATATTTTGTTTCGGCTTTAGGATACGGCCCTTTGGAAAGGCTTGGTCCCAATTTGAAAAATTAGTCCATAGATGGGCCATAATTAGGCGTTGATGATCATGAGATATTGGGCCATCGGAATGCCAAGTGTTTGGACTAGAACAAATGGTTGGGCCATAAGGTAAGACTATGTAGAAGTTTGGGCCCAATTTGGAAAATTGGGCCATATGTTGGGCCTTAATTGATTATTTGGCTCCTAGGTTTTCAGAATGTAAAATTGGGCTTTGGTCTTGAACTAAGCTAGGATCGGAGTAAAATGGTCCTCTTACCCTAAGTATGGATTTATGGATATGCATTGAAACCCAAATGGTTAATTGGGTTTTGTTTTGATGTTGACAGTTCGGGGATCTATCAGCTAGCAGCCAGAGATTTATTCACATGACTTCAGCAGTACGAGGTGAGTTTTCTCCTGTAGAAATGGGTCTACTCTGATACTTTTACATGTGGTTTTGGATACTTTGATTGATGTTATGATATTTTTGAGAAACAAAACTTATGATTTTATATGATGAATGATATTTATGGTTTTTATTAATGATTTAAAACGAAATTTTTGGACTCTATTTTTTGGATGTTTCAAGTTGGTATCAGAGCCTTGATTTGAGGGATTCGGACACACTCTCGGGTGTGTATGAACTCAAACTGAGGACTTGCTATAAAAATTTTAAAAGAAAAACCATTTTTATAAAAGGATTTTGAAAAGAGAAAATGGTGTGGTGCATGCAATCAGCCGAGTTCAAGTAAGTATCCCAAATTACCTATACAAGTTGTTATGACATGATATGCTTATGTGAACTGCATGCTAGATTAGGGATAAGGATCTAGGAAGGATGCCTTGTATGTCTGCTTTATGTGTATGAGAACTGCATGCTAGATTAGGGTTGGGGATCTAGGAAGGATGTCGTGTATGCCAGTTGTATATGCTTGTTGAGCTGTATGCTAGTATTGATTAGTCAGTAATATGATGGTATGATTAAGTTATGCTTGGTTATGGTTACTCAATGCTCGAATGCTGCTTGCTTTGTGCTTATAGGAATCCTAGTTATCTTTAATTAACTAGTAAATGAATAAATTAAGTTACATATTATGAGTACTAAATAATTTAAGAAGGCTAGGTTTTAATGCTATTGTGAAGCTCTTGTTTGAGTCCTAACTGTTGTAGTATGATTCCTCTCATTCGAAGAATTATCTAGTATGAGTAATATGTAATTGTATTCGCGAGCTAGTTAGGGAAGGGTAGCAGGGACTTCTTATGCAACTGATGGCAGAGAGTAGGTTGGAGATTACCCTAGGGCAAGCATAGGATGAGATTAGCGTGTGAAGTAGTAGTAATAGAAAGGACATGGTTTAGTCGAGGCAATTCTTGAGGAAAGTATGGATAGATGTGGAAGGTAGTATGGGCTCGTACTACTAAAAGCAGAGGATTCATACTCGAATCAAGGAGGGTAATATGAATCCAAAGAACCTGTAGTGTGTGAGATCCCCTGAGTATGATGAGTATTATGATGATTGTGGTGGTATATTTTCGAGTATGGTGACGTTACGTGGTAGACCAGATGTCAGATCTGGTGCTAGTGAGGGATCAGGCTCGGACTCTGGAGTCGGGTAGCTTGATGGTCAAATGAGGGAGTTCATTTTATCTGAGAGTACACACAGTATCACTTAACATACTCCTGTGATCTTCGATACGATCAAGGAAGGCATTTGGAGATTCTTGATGAGAGGTTGAGTGCATTCTGCACTGAGATAACGGCCATGATAGGGACACGTACGTTGATGTTTCGGGAGTTTAGAGCTTGTGAAGTTCCAGATTATCATGGGGCTAGGGACCCCATTGCTAGCAACAGATGATTGACAGATGTTGCCAATGTTTTTCTTGTACCTGCCGTAGTCCCGAAGGGGACACAGTCTGACTTGCTTCCTGCCTCCGAAAATACATGGCACATGATTGATGGGAAGAAGCTGGTAGTGACTTGAGTGATGAAGCGGTTGATGTTATGTCATGGGATGACTTTTCGGCCAGATTCCGGGCAGAGTTTTCTCAAGCAATTGAGGCTTAGCAGTTGGTGCGAGAGTTTCTGGATCTCCTCCAAGCCTTGCGAGAGAGCTTATTAGGTACCTTAGTATGCATCGGATGAGGAAATGAAGAAGGTAAGGTATCATGCTACACTGCAGAATGATATCAGCGAGATCGTAGGTATCTCGGGGTGCGAGACCCGAAATGATATGATTTCTAGAGCCCGAGAACATGATACTAACTTAGAGCACATTATGAAGAGGGAACTAGATCAGTTTCATAATCTGGAGGGTCTCAGAAAGGGACCCAAGATTTCGAATCAGTTTGTGAGAGGCCAGCAGGGCCAGATTCAATGTAGCACATGCGGTAAACTGCATAATGGAGTCTTTCATTCCACGGGTTTGAATTAGTGTATCTATGGGTTATTCTATGTCTGTGTTTGAATTATATTTTCAAGAGATGCACATGCTAATTGCATACCAAAAATTATTAGTGGGTAGCGAAAGGTCATTTCCTAAATTATGGGTGGGGAGTGTACAGTGTCGTCTTGGTTTTTGGTAGAGATCGGATCAGGGGTGTTATATGGAAAATCTACAGTCAGGGTTTCGTAGGATGGTTATCCAGCATCATCAGGATTCGGTGGTCTTAGTAGCTTTTATTTATTCGCTGAATGGAGCACCAAGGGAAGTGGCTCGATGATGAGGTATTAGTAGGAGCATCTGTCTTATAGTCATCAAGAGTCGAGTGTGGGATCATTTCAAGCATCAGGGGCTATCGGTTTCGTTGGGATTCAGGAAGTGTTCATATGGTCCTTAGAAGTTGTGTGATCTTTTGGGAACGGCTAGTAATGGGGCACTAGTTGGTAAGAGATGGCAGACATCGGATCGATCGTTGGAAAGTGAGAAGGATTGGGAATTCTTCAATTTTCCTATATTGTGAAGACTTAGTCGAATATAAGTGGGGGAGAATTGTCCAGGGATTCAAAAGCAGGAGCAGTTTTGAAACAGGGATAAGTTTTACATCCTTGTCAGGAAGGAAGACAGCCCAAGCAGCTATATGGAATGAGGATAGTGTGAGTTGGAAGTTCGGAAAACTAGCCAATGATGAGATCGCATTCTCGGAATGTTTGATAACAGGACTTAGGGAACTAGGTTGGCGATTTCAGTCAGGACATGAGTTCAGTTGGGATGTTAGATCGCATGTGTGCTCAACATCAGATGTGTTTGGATTGGTAATCAGCGGACAGATAGTGTGAGAAAGTGTTGTAAGTCTGCGGGTGTAGCCGTAGCATTCACAAGGTTGAAAGATAGTGTGAGAAAGTATTGTAAGTCTACGGGTGTAGCCGTAGCATTCACAAGGTTGACAGATAGTGCTAGAGTGTTGTAAGTGTGCTGGTATAGCCGTAGCATTCACAAGGTTGGCAGATAGTGTTAGAGTGTTGTAAGGCTACGGGTGTAGCCGTAGCATTCACTAGGATGGTAGATAGCATGAGAGTGTTATTAGAACGCGAAAGGAACAGTAGTACCCACCAGTTCGGGTGCAATAGGGAGGGCGTGGCAAATCCACGGATTGGCCTATGGATTTACCCAGATTAATTAGACTTGGTTGAGCCAGTGATAAGACCGTAGGAACGCCATTACAGTTATGAGATCAAGGAAGCAATGGAATGCTTAAGGTTGTTTATGATATATTGCCACCTTTTAGTCATATGGCAATCACTTTTAGCCTTGGAATTTGTGACATCATGACTTGACGTATGGACTCGATTAGTTAGATCAAAAGGTCGTTTGACCCATAGTGGCAAGATAACTAGTGGCAACTATTGACAGATAAGGGTTTCATTTGAAAGTCATGTGGAGCGAATACGTGTAAAGGCTAGGTTATGCTCGGGTTTGTGGCCATGTCGTTTAAGTTGTTTGGCGTATAAGGAATGGTAAGGAACGATTTCGAGGACGAAATCCAATTGAAGTGGGGGAGAGTTGTAAAACCCCATTTATTAAATAAATAAACAGACAAATTAATGAATGAATAGTAGTCCTAAAATCAATAATAATTTAGCAAGGTGTTGGTTTCCAGGAGTTAACTATCATAATTTTAGAATTTGGGGGTTAAAAGTGTAAGTTCCGGATTGGTTTTGTAAATATTTATGAAGACAGGGACTGCTTGGTAAATTGTTGGGACTTAATTTGAAGAGATTTTGGAGGCTAAGGGGTAATATATGGACTTCAATTGAAAATAATTTGTAGAGGAGGGGCTGTTTGGTAACTGTTGTACTTATTATGAAAGGAATTATGGAAGAAGGAGTATAATGGGTAAGTATCGGAGCTAATTCGAAAATATTTCAGAAGGGAGGGACCAGTTTTGTCAACATGGGATGAAGTTTCAAATGGTGTCGGGTATATAATATGTCCCATAACCCTAACCCTAAGGGACTCGTCAGCCGCCCCTTGTAAGTTTATCTTTCATCCTTTACATATTTTCTATTATATTTCTATAAATTATTTTACATTGTTTTCAATTGTTAGAAGTGGAAATAATATACTAACAAAGGTTTTTAAAATGATATTATTACGAACTTTATTTTGTATGAGATGAAGCTTTCCACAGGTGTCGTCTGCAGTAACAACAGTAACACATGTAAAACAATATACAAAGGTCACATGGCTTCAACCCAACTATCCAGGGTTTGTTCGTTTACATCACAGAGAAATAACACCTCAACCTAACCATCCAGGGTTTGTTGGTACGTGGCCTCAACCCAACTATCTAGGTTTGTTGGCTTGTGGCCTGAACCTCACTATACCGGGTATGTTGACTTCCAGTCCCAACCCAACCATACTAGGTTTGTTAGCGTGCGGTCTCAACCCAACCACCTATATGTTGACATATACACAACAAATCACATATATAACTAACGTAGCAATCCTACATCCTAGGATACTTAAACACAATAAATGGGTCTCCCTTTGTGCCTTAGACCCATTGGCATAGTGAGAGAACTCACCTCAAACTGTCAAAAATCAGATAAATGCTCGGAGTGCTCATGTCGTGAGTACCATCTAGCAAAAACAGATTTATGGATTAACCTGTGCTCACGTTGTGAGCCTCTAAGTTCACATCATGAGATCCAATTTTTCAGAAAAAAAATTCGATTTTGTTAAGGTTCAAGCAATGTACATTCAATTGTTAGACAACCTACTGCAACGTCCCAAATTTCGAGTTCAAAATTTTTATTTTTAATCAATTGATTTATAAAACATTTACTGAAAATCTTGTTAATATCACAACGAACCATAAATCATTCAAAACATGTTCCAAATCAAAACACCAATAGTAGTAAAATCAGAGTACAATCCCAAAAATCGATAATGCGGAAATTTGATGTGCGAGTGATGTGCAGCTACCGCGCCGGCTCCTTCCCCTTCGCTGAAGAGGTACCTGAAACAAAACTGAAAACTGTAAGCACGAAGCTTAGTGAGTTCCCCCATCATACCACATACCATACAACATAAGTCATAAATACTGCCAGGCATATTTGGGTGCCCGACCTACCCCTTCGGTCCTTTCGATCGGACATTGCCCAGCATATCTGGGTGCTGGCCTCCCCTTCGGTCCTTTCGACCGAACATTGCCTAGCATATCTGGGTGTTGGCCTCCTCTTCAGTCCTTTCGACCGGACATCGGGGACTATTTCACCCCTCTACTACTACCACATAACATACATCACATAATCATAATATCATTTTTAAGATGATTTAAAAGAATGAAAATCATTAAAAAAAAAAAAAAAAAAAAAAAAAAAAAAAAAAAAAGTCTAATATCATGTTAGATGATTTAATTAGCGAGATGTGATAATGACAACAGTTATGTGAAGTCGTACATATTCACATTATCAAATAACCTATTCTCTTAGCTATTCTCATAGAATAACATTGTCCACACGTACACAATAGATGTCAATCCACATTTGAACCTGGTCTATATATATATATATATATATATATATATATATATATATATATATATATATATATATATATATATATATATATATATATATACATACACACACACAAATACACACACTACTATTTAACAATACCCCAATGCTTCAGGTCCCTTTGTGCTTCTTCTAGTAACAATTATACCCATCGTATGGGAGTATGGGTAGTTGTCCGTAGAGATCACGCGAAGTTTCCTTACTTAACTAAGTGTTTGGTATTTACTACTATCATTCCAGCAAACAAAACAAACTACTGATTCTATTATTCATCGCAATCTATAACCCCGCCCAAACCGTGAAACCAAACCAGAACCAAACCGTTAGTAATGGTTCGACTCGGTTCGGTTTTAATTTTCAATGGTTCGACTTCGGTTTTCGATTAACAAAAATTGTTGGCTTCGGTTTGACCTAAAAACGGAAAAAACCAGACCCTGAACACCCATATCTATAGCTATAATAAAAGGATAAGATTGTTTGAGTTTCAGATAAGCAACCTCATTTCATAGCTTGAGTACGTATCTTAATATCAGCCAATCTTTCATAAAGACCTGTAGACATGTGGCAAAGCTATAGCATGATTTTTTGTAAATATTTGCAAATAATTGTTTACAGACATGATCTTTTTACCTCCTATGCAAAGTACAACACACTTTTTTGAGAACTTTGATATGGTAGAAGCTATATGGTTTTCCAATCCAAAACAACATACCATAAACTCCATAATAAATTATAAACAGCAAGATTAATCATGTTTTTTTATCACTCCAACCAGGAACAACACAGATTAAAATCTCAATTGATAGTTTGTAACTCACCTCAACATCTTCTGGCTGATCAGATGTCGACCAGATGAGCAAGATAATGTTTCTAAAAAGGATAATAACAAGAAGAGGGAGAGGTTACATACTACAGAAGCCTGTTGGAATCATTATCTTTGCTGCAATAATCTGTTATTTGTTTGTTTTAAGTAAAAAGATTGTGTTTTTTGTGGATCGTGTACAAAATGGAATATGTGTTTATGATGAAGACAGTTCACTTAATCATTTTTTTATGTTTTTAGGGTTTCAGGTACTGATTCAAGCTGTAGAACAATTGATTGAAAACCAACCTCCTGAACAGAGGACATCTCTTCGGTTGTTATGGCTATATGTCATCATGTTGACTGCAAGAATAGTCAAACTTGCCTTATGGTTGTACAGCAGAAGTTCTAGAAATGAAATCGTTAGTGCATATGCAAAGGTTCTTATTTTAATGAACTTTTATTATTTTAGTTTTGCAAATAATAATTTTTTTTTTTAATTCTAACTAAAAAAATTCTTTCCTATTACAGGATCATTACTTTGATGTGGTTAAGACTTGGATTTTCTTTATTTCATTTTTACTATATTCATTTTGGCTTTGTATAGTAGTGAAGTTTATGTAGAAAAAGTGTCATAATAGCTACACTTTTATTAAATATATTTACAAATCTTCAGGAGATATAGCATTTGGAGAGATCCCACGTTTGTGAAAGTATATTCTTTTGTCAATAAATTACAGAAATATACAAGAAACTAACTCATTTGACTTTGAGTTGCTGCAGGTTTGGTCTAACCAAACCCAAATGAACTTCTAAAATTATCAAATGCAAGTCATGGTTGCTGCTTCTTGTGGGCAGTTTAGTCATTTCAATTAGAAATGTTATTCGGGCCAGAACCGAACCGAACCCGAATAACCCAAGAACCGAATAATGGTATTTGCATGAACCGAAAACCGAACCAAATAAGCAATACGGGTTCGATTCGGTTCGGGTTTTATTCGGTTCGGTTCGTGCCCGAATAACCCAAATAACATGTACAATGACCTATTATTATTGTATAACTTGAATAACCCAAATAACCCAAATAACATTTTTCAATGTGATTATAATTATTGTATTTTGTATGACTTTTCTATTTTATGATTTCATAACAAATCTTTTAAAGAAACAAATTTGTTAATTAAAAATAATACAAAGTATATATAATTGTTCCAAAGGTGCAAAAAGAGTTAAAATTTGTGAACTAAGAATATAAACACAGATAACATGGATTAACTATTCTTGATTAAAATGTAAAATTCAAACACCAAAATCTTAAGATATAGTTATGAACCAACATATTAAACACTAAACATTAAACACCCAAAACATCCAAAAATTTATATATAAGTATATAAGTTAAACATTAAACATTCCACACCCAAATTAAAATATGAATCTTAAGTTTTTAATCTTATCCAAAATAACATTTTTCAAATACGAATTAACTATTCGGGAATATTAATTGGTTGTACAAGAACGAATAAGCTATCAATCAAGGGAAAAAATGTAACTTTTCAAATTCGGTTCGGTCTATTTGGCCCGAATAAGCCCTTATTCGGGTAACCCGAAACCGGAATAACCCTAATATAGATACCGAAAAACCGAATCGAATTGCTCATTCGTGCCTAATTCGGTTCGGTTCGGGGTTTCGGGCTAAATTCTCATCCCTAATTTCAATGGTATGATGTTGCAGCAAATTCAGGAAATATAGGTTGAAGATTTTTTCTCAAAGCATACTCAAAGAAAAGTGAGTGCAACTTTTAAGCCATTAACTAATGTGCATTTTTAAGGGCAATGTGGTCATTTTTATATATTTGTTACATTTTTTTAAGTTAGGAGATAAACTCATAACCGGATAACAAAAATTTGCTTTCATTTTGTTACGTATTATAACATCCTACTTTCATTTGGTTTTTGTTGCATCACTTTGAAGTTTTGTCTCATTAAGATTTAAGGTCGTAATCTTTGTCAAATATGTTATAACACAATCCCAAAAAAAAAAAAAAAAAAACAACCTAGAGTTAAGCCCGGACGTTTTTATTAGTTGATATAATAGTTAAGGTAACTATATATTTGATTTTCTATTATATAGTTGATATAATAGTTAAGCTAACTATATATTTGATTTTCTTGCAACTACAATTAGACCGAGAGATCCACATGAATCAGTGTTGCTAATAGTGACCATAGCGATCGCTATAGCGAATATCAAGGCGAGGAGATGTAGTGTCGCTATGGGGTTCATAGCAACTAAATAGCGACATAGCGAACTGTTTAATTTTTTTAATCTGGTATAAATAGACCCTTTTTATGGTTTTTAGTTGACCAAGTCAAAGAGAGCTTGAGATATCTAAAAAAATTAACACTTTTTTTTTTGTAATATGTGTGTTTTACAACTTATTTAATCTAATAGTCTTGGTTTTTAGCTTATTTATTAGTTATAATTACGAAAAACATATAGGTAGGTTGTCGTTATTACCTCGTTATCACCGTCGATAACACCGGGACCAACCAAAAGGGTTGTTCATCTTCCTTGCCAACAAAAAGCTCTTAAATAAAGAAAAATGTAGTGGTATCTAAAATATAAGTTCGTCTCAAATGATCTTAATAAAAATATTATTGTTTCCCACATAAAGAGTCGTGTTCAACACATCCATCTCTAAACTGTCTTAACTACTTTTGGCCTTGTGTGATTAATGAGAAAAAAGTTTTTAAATCTTTTATCCCATCATTAAACAATTTTGTCAACTCTTTTTTTGTACACGGTTTACCATAAATCAAGTTATTTTTTAGCATTATTATATCAAATAAAAATAGCGATAACTTTCGTATTCATAAAAAAGATTCTTTACCGATATTTTGTTACATTTATGGAGCTTAGTCGCAGCGTGCACAGGTCTTATGAGAGAAATAATGTCTTAAGTCTCTATTATTTCAGGAATTTTATAATTTGTGAGGAAAAAAAAATATCATATTTACAATCTACAACCAAGTGATGGAATATTATTTAATAAAGTTTGAGCATAAAAAAAACTTCATCACTTACAACTTCATAAGCACCAACATGTCTTTAAAAAAATTGAAGGCCTACTTCATATCATATAGTGAGATTGACTTATTAGCTATGGAAAAATTGAGATAATCCTCCTGCAATTTGAAATATGATGATAACAAAAAAAAAACAATAACAACAATAACTAATGATGTAGCACTACAAACATCATTAATACAATTATATTGAATCTCACATGTTATTCTCCATAAATCAATAAGAAAATGAATTAATATACCCTTATAAGACAGCAAAATGTTAGACTGACTTGTTCAAACTCAATAAATGTATTTTTTTTCTAACAACAAGACAAACACAACTAATTATTTAGGGTTCCTATTGAAGCAAGAAAAAAAAAACAAGAAAATTGAAATAAAATAACAACCAACCACCGATAAAATGAATTAAGGCAATAAAAATGACGACCTTGTTGAATATCAACATACTTGACATAAGTATGCTGAGAAAGAGGAAAGTATCCCGGTAAAAAAAATTACACAAAATTATCATACAATTTTGCAAGAAAAAACACGAATTGCAACATTAAAATAAATAGACATGAAGTGTGTGTGTGTGTGTGTGTGTATATATATATATATATACATACATACATACACACAGACTTCATGTCTATTTATTTTAATGTAGCAATTCGTGTTTTTTCTTGCAAAATTGTATGAATGTAGCAATTCGTGATTTTTCTTGCAAAATCTTAAACTCGGGGGAACATAAACAGACTCACGGTCAACGAATTAAGTCCATAAACATCTCTAAACTGTTTTAACTACTTTTGGCCTTGTGTGATTAATGAGAAAAAAAGTTTTTAAATCTTTTATCCCATCATTAAACAATTTTGTCAACTCTTTTTTTGTACACAGTTTACAATAACTCAAGTTATTCTTGAGCATCATTATATCAAATAAAAATAGCGATAACTTTCGTATTCATAAAAAAGATTCTTTACCGATATTTTGTTACATTTACGGAGCTTAGTCGCAACGTGCACAGGTCTTATGAGAGAAATAATGTCTTAAGTCTCTATTATTTCAGGAATTTTATAATTTGTGAGGAAAAAAAAATATCATATTTACAATCTACAACCAAGTGATGGAATATTATTTAATAAAGTTTGAGCATAAAAAAAATCTCATCACTTACAACTTCATAAGCACCAACATGTCTTTAGAAAAATAGAAGGCCTACTTCATATCATATAGTGAGATTGACTTATTAGCTATGGAAGAATCGAGAAAATCATCCAGCAATTTGAAATATGATGATAAAAAAAACGATAACAACAATAACTAATGATGTAGCACAACAAACATCATTAATACAATTATTCAATGAACCTCACATGTAGCACCTGGTTCCTGGTGTGTAAATCTTATTTGAGTATTTTCCATTTTTAGCCTTGGACTCGGCAAGTCATAGGTCCGACTCGCAGAGTAGAGTCGGGACCCGGGACACGTTTTAAGTTGGCTTTTCGGCGAGTCCGTATCCTGGACTCGGTGAGTCACCGTTGATGGATGAAACCCTAGGTTTCAGGGGTTTGCACCCTATTTAAACTCTCATTCCGCCCCAATCTCGCCCCCATTCACCCTCAGAGCTCTATACCTTGTTCAAGAGTTGTTTCTTTGTGAGTTTGAAGCATTTAGTGTGCTCTCTTTAAGTTTTGGAGTGGGAAAAAGAGTAGATCAAGAAGAAGAAGAGGAGGTCAAGCATCTTTGAGCTATCTCAGTGTGTTCCCTAAGGTATGACTCGATTTTCCCCTTGTCTTCATGCTTATAGTCCCTTATAGCTCCATTAAAGTCTTTCTTGAACCATTTCCAAGCTTGTGTATGTTTGGGGGTTCGTAATAAGCTGAGTAACCTCTAGATCTAGGCATGGTTGAGCTCCAGGAGCTCAGATCTACTGCCTTTATGGACCCATGTTGCATGAGAACCTTATATCTACTCTTTTGGTGCATTTTGAACCCTAAAACCCTCATGGATGGATATTTACACGTAAAGTTGGAAACTTTACGTGTTATTCATGCTCTAGGAGCCCAGATCTATGAATGGCATGGACTGGATTCGAGCAAAATCGTGTTTATGGCTCTTGCATGAAGAAGACTCGGCGAGTCTAGTCGCGAGTCTCCGAGTTGTCCCCTTTTTCGTTGTGCCGACTTGTGAAGTGAGTCCAGGGTGGACTCGGAGAGTTGGAAGCCAAAACTCACCCATAAGGGAACTCGGCGAGTCGATGCCCAGACTCGGCGAATTCAAGGCAACCTTCTTAGAATCAAGAACAGACTCGGTGAGTTGTTCATACAACTCGGCGAGTCATAGTATAAATTGTTCATCTGATGAAGATGAACTCGGCGAGTTGTTCATACAACTCGGCGAGTATGATGAAGGACTTGAGCATCAGTTTGGAAGGAGAACTCGTCGAGTCAATGCCTAACTCGACGAGTAGAAACAGAATCCAGGTCAGTCGTTTGGACATGGACTCGGCGAGTTGGCGAGCCAACTCGGCGAGTCGGGTCAACTGAAAGTTGACTCTGACTTTGATTTAGGGCATGATCAAGGGTAAAATGGTCATTTTACCCAAAGAACAGTTAGTAGGTTTTGACTAAGTGTTTGGTGGAAATTACAGCCGGAGGATTTCCGTAGCAGCAGCAGCAGCAGACAGACTATTCCCGCACAGATCAGCAGCTACTACGAGGCGAGTTACCTTCCAGTAGTGGTGGGTGTAAGGCCACAATGCCGGCCCACTGGTAGGAGATGTGTGATTAGATGATTGTCTTTGTGATATTCATCTAGGGTTGCTACTACCTGTTTTATGTTTATGTGTTAGTGACAGTAGGGGGAGATAGTCCCCCAGAACACCAGTTGATAGGGCGGAAGGGGCGGTCATGCCCAGCCATGCTAGATAGACTATGTGATATATGTGTTATGTGGTAGTAGTAGGGGGTGAAATAGTCCCCAGTATCCGGTCGAGAGGTTCGAAGGGGAGCCAGCACCCAGATATCCTAGGCAGTATCCGGTCGAGAGGATTGAAGGGGAGGCCAGCACCCAGATATGCTAGGCAGTATCCGGTCGAGAGGACCAAATGGGTAGGTCGGGCACCCAGATATGCCTGAAAATTTATCTACGTTATGTGATTGTATGGTATGTGGTACAATGGGGGAGCTCACTAAGCTTTGTGCTTACAGTTTACAGTTTTGGTTTCAGGTACCTCTTCATCGAAGGGGAAGGAGTTGGCATGGTAGCGGCACATCATGCACACACACTGGTTTCCGCATCCATTGGATTTCTCTGGGATTTATACTCTGATATTTTGATTGGTTGTATGATTTAGCTTTTAGACATGGTTTACGTTGTGATGTGGTCGATCAAACAATGCTTTTAATTATTAACGTTTTCTAAAGTAATGTTTTAAAAACAAAATTTTCGGACGTGAAAATTGGGTCGTTACATCACATGTTATTCTCGACAAATCAATAAGAAAAGGAATGAATATACCCTTATAAGACAGAAAAATGTTAGACTGACTTGTTCAAACTCAAGAAATGTGTTTTTTTTTCAACAGCAAGACAAACACAACTAATCATTTTGGGTTCCTGTTGAAGCAAGAAAAAAAAAACAAGAAAATTGAGATAAAATAACAACCAACCACGGATAAAATGAATTAAGGCAATAAAAACGACGACCTTGTTGAATATCAACATACTTGACATAAGTATGCTGAGAAAGAGGAAAGTATCCCGGGAAAAAAAAATACACAAAATTATCATACAATTTTGCAAGAAAAAACACGAATTGCAACATGAAAATAAACAGACATGAAGTGTGTGTGTGTGTGTGTGTGTGTGTGTGTGTGTGTATATATATATACAGACTTCATGTCTATTTATTTTAATGTAGCAATTCGTGTTTTTTCTTGCAAAATCTTAAACTCGGGGGAACATAAATAGACTCACGGTCAACGAATTAAGTCCCTAAACTCGGATCTTTCAAGGTATCAATGTAATTGTTTGGGTTAATGCGGAATCTTAATGAAAAAACTATAAGAAACAAACAATTGAATGAATCAATGAACACATTTCAATGAATGCACACAATTCTATTGATCAATTGTCAAGTACATTCGACCTCCTTTGGTGAGTCACTAGAATACTCCAAAATGCATTACCTTAGAATAGCTACACACAAACCATATTTATACTAAACGAATAACCTAAAGCCCAAATATAATAAATCCATCAAAGACACACTAAGCCCACTAGTGATTTCAGTGCAAAACCAAGAACACATAATACATACAAAAACAAAGCATAAACCAAAAAATATAGTACACGAATCTCCCCATTGGTTTATTGCTTTCTGTTCTCTTTAGGGTTTATCTACGAGATACACATCCACTTGGTCAAAAGCTCCCACCCACTGCTTATTGTCAATAATAGTAGCTACCATTCCATTGAAGGCTTTTGCAGCAGCCTCAAAAATTTCATTCACAACAGTTATTTGAAAGTTTGGCAAGGTGCGGATATTGCGTTCTCCAAACTTCAACAAGTCTTTGGGATCAACAATACGATACTCGTTTTTCTTCAGCTTGATCACTACTGTTGTAGTAGATTCATCAAAAACCCAGAATTGCATTGTATCCAGAGTACCTTCAGGTAAACGTTTGGGAAGAGGAATTCTTTTGGCTTGCTTTGTTGGAGGCCATTCACCAGAGTTTTGTTGGTGTGAGGATCAATGACACCCTTGGCCTTCTTAGTGAATGATGAAGCAATCTTCAAATCTTCAAAGTTATTTTTTTGCTTTGACTTCAAGAAAACTCTTAAAAGACCAGGTCATGATATCATTAGTTGGATTGTAGAAAGGAGCATCGATGAGTTCAGAAAGATCAACATTTGTCCAGGGCAAGAATTCGACTTTCTTCTCATAATATTCAATTTGTCCGCTTTTCCGCTTCACGATCCACATTTTCTTTTCTGCATCATATCCCCACATCACGATGTCAGAACGATCCCCATATTTATCTGTGAATTTCTCCCCAGACTCCCTAAAGAACTTCTCAGGATGATCACTTGGAGCATTTTGGTTTGAATGCTTCATCACGATCATTTTCCCTTTTAGTTGCTCAACCCTAGTTTGTTTCTCTCTTCTTTCTTGAGCAGTAATAGGAACCGAAGATAAAAATGAATCAATGTTAGCATCTGGAGCAGGTCTTACAGCTCTTTCACTAGAAGACTGTGAAGTTGGATCGGCAGCACCTGAACAAGAAGCTGAAATATTTTCTCCTTCAGCGCTCAAAGGTTGAAATTCATCACCAAACTTTTGATGTCAGCGTTGTTTCAGATCAAAGAACAAAGTAGTTAGACCACCAAGATTAACTTGAAGTTCTGAAATCTTTGCATCTTTAATGGAATTCTCCTTTTCAAGCTCACTGATTCGAATATCTTGTCTTCCAGTAATCAAATCCTTTTCAATTGAGCTTTGTTCCAAATCAAAAACTATGTTCTGAAGCAGAGCGACATCCACAAATTTAGACTCAGGCAACTTGCTTTTGCCTTTTGAAATGTCCAACTCAGGGGCTTCTAAAGAGCTTCCAGAAGCTTGAGCTCCTTCAGAGGGAAAGACTTCTTCAATAATAAGGCTTTGAAAAATCTTGATCCGTAGGAGTGGACTCGGGTAACGGGCTTTGAATGTCTTGAGCCATATAAATAGGCTTAATCGGTGTGGATATATTTTGAACAGGGTTTGTGATAAGCACTCCCGACCTTGGGTCTCTTCTTTTTCTCTTTCTTAGGAGTAGGTTATGTGCTAAATCTTCTTGATCACTTTCAGATGGAGGTTCAGTTGTGACAAGAACTATTTGGGGAGGCTTCCTTGCAGTTCGCTGAAGTTTTGTAATAAAAGCATCCACCTGTTCAGGGGTCGGTACAGAGGATTGCACAGTTGTATCACGATCTCTTTCAGGCACATCAAATGGTGTGACAACTGCATCCTCTTCTATATTTGAAATACTTTGCTGAATTAAATCCTCAAACTCATTCTTTGTCAATTCCTTTTCTTGATCTTCTTCTTCTTCATCATCAGATACTTCAATTTCTTCATAGGCAAATTGAAATTTTGGCTTGGGCATCATGTATTTCTCAACAATCTCAGCATTAATTAAACTAACAGCCGAAGAGCGTTCAACCTCGGAAAACTTTCCAAATTTAACCAATTCCTTTAGTCTTTGATAGTCAACTTTGAAAACCTTTCTTGATTGCTTCATAAGTCCAAAAGTGTTGGGACCCAAGGCTTTCATAGCCAAAGTATCAAATGACCTCTCAATTAGGGGATATTTTTCATTAAAGATCATTTGAAGGAACATGGAATACATCAAAAATAGGTCCTTCTTCTTCCCCTGAAGGTTGCTTTTCATTTCTTCAAAAACAAACTTTGAAAAGTTGTAATCCCAGTTCATTACTAAAGCGAAAATAGCTGAGGTCACAGTCTGACTAATTTCATCAAATCCTCCCTTCCTTCTAGAAATGCAAATCACAAATGAATGTGTCAGGAACCTCCAATAAGGTGGTAGTAGCTTCTTGATGGTGGGAGGATAGGTTCCTTCATAACACATCATCTCTAGAACTTCCTTGACTTGATCAGCAGAGTACTCAATTGGGAATGCAGAAGCATCACCAAATTCAAGTACTTCTCGAATAACTTGTTCATAGATTCTCTTTCAAAAAAAACTTGTTCAGAGATTACTACTTGTGTTCCTTTCACCATTGATTCAATGGTACTAGCTCCATCTGCTCTCAACTTGTTGATTGAAGCATTTTTCCAAAACTCAATAATCATATCTTTGTGGATGACTGGATTAGCACGAAGAGCTTAAGAAATTCTGCAATTGTTCAAACCCACCATCATGGATTTGAATTCTTGATGAGCAGGAGGTGGATCCATAAGATATCCAGCAACGTTGTGAGAGTCTACAAATTTTAGTTGCTCTGCCATTTATCTGCACCAACCTAGCCAAGTAAGAACTAATTTAAAATTAATTAAATTAAATTTGAAATTTGATTTCGGTTAAAGTCAAAGTTTTAATTGATTTCGGTCAAAGGCAAAGTTTCAGTCGTTTACGGTTAAAGTCAAGATTTCCATCGATTTCGGTCGAAAATACTTTTGACCAGACGTTTTCGGCCAACATTTGTTGATTTTGGCTGAGAACTCAATTTTCGGTCAGGTCTTCATTTGATTTCGGTCGGATCCGAGTTGAACTAAAAACCCGAAACCTCACTGGAACCTGTTCCAACTCAGTTCTTCGAAAAACTCTTGAAAAATTCACTCGAAAACCTGCAAATCTATGAAACCAAGTAGACCAAAAACAACATCAATGTCATTGTCACGATCGAAAACCCAAAAATTACTTGATTCACCGAACAATTTTGCAACAAAACAACGAATGAATAGGATTTTGCAGAAAACTCGAAGGAGAATTGACGGCCTCTGTTCTCTGTGATTTTGCTGTAGTTATCAGGCAACCAGGAAGAGCCCAATCGAAACACAAGCAAGGTCATACGGGGAACAAGGTTCCATCAGGTTGCATCCTCCTCCAAAGAAGAAATAAACTGATAGCATTCGCCTGTCAATCCATCAATGATGATGTTGATGATGTATGTTTACATGTCCTCTTTCTAACCATGTGTGTGTTTGTGTGTGTGTGTGTGTGTGTGTATATATATATATATATATATATATATGTGTGTGTGTGTGTGTGATTACAGGTCATGAAAGTGATTGATTATTTCACTTTTTCACTAATTTTTGTCTTCTTTGGTTTGTGTGAAGGTTTTGACATTGGTTTCTCATATGTAGTCTAATGAATTCAAGATGTTTAAAATCTAAGCTTGAGTTGGCAAGTCTCGTCATCCTTCTTTGTTACCCACCACCTTAAAACCTGAGATTCTCCACAACCGATCCATTTTCATAAAGTAGTATTCAACCTAATAAATGGGGCATTACCAGAGGAAAAAGGTAATGATGTGCATCAATTGTTAGCTTCTATTATCAATCTAATATTTAGTTTCTCTTCCTGTCAGTTTTGTTATTGCAAATGTTGTTTTTTTTATCTCGGTTAAACTACACTACACTGCTTGGATTTTCAACTGTGTTCACAATGGTGTATATTTTTTTAGATGAGAAACATAATTAACCATAACCTTAGCTATTGGTGTTGCTCATTGTATCATAATCGTAGCACACATGAGAAAAAAGACGATTAATGAGAGGAAATGTGAGGTGGGGAGATGCCTTAAGGTAATAATCTATGATTTTTTGTGAATTCGAACCTAATTTGTTGTCTTTATGGTTAGTGTTTCGTATAACTTACTTATGTAAATCTAAGTGATGTTTTTGATATTTGAATCCATATTTTATTTAATTACACCTAATATGTTTCAATGCATATTTCAATTATTTTTAGGTTCAAACACATTTTGGAATCTATCATGTTACATGTTGATATTCATAGTTTTTTTTATCATAACTATAGTAAAGAACAAGTTTATTTTATGATTAATCCATAAACTATGTACCACAAAGTATATATTAGCATATGGATAAAACATAAAATTCATTAGAGTTCAAATTTGAGTTATTTATTGTAATATTTGGATTATTTCTACTAATTATTTGGATTGTTTAATTACTTCTAAAAAATAAAGACTACGAACATATACCAATAACCTAATTATTAAATTTATTATAATTTATAAGTAAAACAGTTAAACTAATAAGTAATAACAAAATGATTGTAAATTAAAGTTATTTCATTTTTATTGCAAAATGTATCGACCATTTTATTATTTAAGCTTAAAGAATTAAAAAGTAAAAACACGTTTTCACCTACAACGGATAATAAACCCCTGAAAATTAAAAATTAAAACTGTTCACACAATATGAATAAGAAATTAAAAAAAAAAAAAAAAAAAAAAAAAAAAAAAAAAAAAAAAAGGTTCAAAGCAGGTTATCAACACTACTAATCGATAAGAGTAACCAAATAAGTATAGATTCAGGTTTGTGCTTTTAACCATAGTTAAACCATTCACATATCTTAAAGATATTTTTTTAGTTCTATTAGGAGATAAAACTTGCCTATCTTCATGTTATGTGATTTTTTTTTAACAAATTATAACAACATATATACTTATCATAAAAAAAGAACTTTTAATTTTAAATTATAACTCTGTCAACAATATACAACATTTAATATCAACACCATTACCTACCGTTTCTTTAAATATTAATACATGAGTCATAACAAAAATGAGTTAAGAAGTATGAATTTGAATTATAAAATATTTTATTTCCTTTAATATCATATTTACAGTATTATAGATAAATTTTTTTATTTGATTCTTAAATTTTCTATATGGTCGTATTTATATGATAGAATAAATGACATAATTACAATCAATATTTTTTTTATTAAACTTTGTATGTAGACATGCAACAACAATAATTTTTTTTTTTACGGAACACTGTTAAAAATAATTTGCATAATTAATTTAAATTAACAATTATAAAGTTAGAGACAAATTATCTAACTTTTAAAAAAAAAACTTAAATCTTATTAAATTAATTAAAATTAAAAAATATTTTATTTGTGGTTTCCACAGGTTGTAACCTAGTGAAAATATGTATAATTACTATGGGTTGATCATATTGTGTAGATATCTCTATCTCTTTGGTTTCAATGGGCGGAGTATAGTTATCATTGAAATGAGACGGAACACTATGATACCCTAGATCATCACCCTGTTTATCTTTCTACTTTAATTGTTTTCTATCATTGACTCAACTATCTCACTTGACACATCGAATTTCTTAAAATTAAAATTAGCATCTTTAAATATAGCCTTTAATGAATCAAGTTCGACAGATAAGTTTGTAATTTTCTCTTTGGCAAAACGGTACTGAACACATTTGGTACTATATTCTTCATTAATCCTGCTTAAGTCTTTAGTTTGCGCTTCTAGTTTTTCTTTAAAGGATTTATTGATTTTCTTAATTTCATAAATTTCATTTTTAAGATCAAAACCCTCTCTAACTAATAATTCATTTTGTTAATGGTATTTATTATTTTGTCTTCACAGGATTGAGAGCATGAGGCTTCACTAGACTTCTTGACGCTGTTGTAAGAACTCATCATTAGAAAATTTTATTGTGCAATTTGATCTTGATCGAAAACCAAAAATAAATGTTCTTTAACCGAAAACACCAACAGTTGACCGAGAACCTTGAATGTCAAACCCAAGTCATTTGCAAAAAAAAAAAAAAATCTCTCTCTAGGTCACTTGGTGGTGATTTTGACTGGTCGGATTCCTTTCCGGTGTCAGAATTACTCTCAATTTGCTTGGATTTTGTTCAGTGACCTTCATCTATTGTCTGTGTGGATGGAGGTGAAATGTTTGGAAGAATTGGAAACATGTTTGGGATGAAGAATACTGATCCGCCTAATATACTTAATCAAAATTTGTATAATGATGACTTTAATGCTGATGTTGGTGCTTGGCGTCGAGGCAGAAGGGTAATTCATAAGGAGTTATCTCCTTACTCATAAACCTCCGAGAATGAAGGAGAAAATTAAATATTGTATTGATCGGAATATGGTGGAGAAGAATTTTTTGGAATCGAAGAGTGTTAAGGATGGATCGAAGATTGTTTTAAGAGCTGCAGTCCGAGAGGTTATCAAATCGGGATATGGCAAGGAGAATGCAAATCCAAACTTCATCAAATCAGAATTAAAAGTCATGGATAATGTGATTCACAACGGGTTCAATTCCAATCAGATGAGAGTAACAAAACAACTAATGAATTGGTGGAGGAAAGGGGTTTGGTGTTGATTCAAGCAACTTCTGATATGGTCGAAGGTTTCAATTCGTCTAAATCGATGGCCGGTAAGTCCAATCCTTTGATTTCGTCTACTGTGAATGATGCTATTAGCGATAAGGGTATTTTGGGTATAAAACTGGTTGCTCGTGGTTGGTTCATCCCCTGTTAAGGAGTCGATCCCTGTGAAGTCAATTTTGCCGTCTTTTTCTTCCTCAATCCCTGAAGTAGTGGTTTCTTCTTCTTGTGTTAATGGTAATGATAAAGTCATGAATGAGGGTTCGAATGATGGCAATAAATTGAATGGTGATCCAGATTTGGTGTTGAAAGCGAAACAGGGGAGTAACTTCCTGGACTTAAAATGTGATAATGATCCAATGATTGTTGAAGGTAATCCAAAATCTAAAATTTCTCCAGCTACTACAATTGTTAATGAGATAAACAGGAAAACTTATGCGAGAATTGTTGAGAATTCAAGTTCTGTGGTGGATCTCAACATTAAATTTATCCCTAAAACAGATGGAAAACCTGTTGGTAAAGTTGAATTACCATATGCGGACTTAATTCTTGGAGGAGCTCCTTACCATGCCACTCTTTATGGTTTCTCTGTGGGGAAGAAGCTTGCATTCCCCACTATGAAGTACTTCACCTTCAAGATGTGGTAAATCTTTGGACTTAAAGATATTATGGTAAATGATGAAGGGTTATTCTTCATCAAATTTGACTCTAAAGAGGGTATGATGAATGTTCTTGAAGGAGGACCTTGGCTTATCAACAGTGTTCCTTTGTTAATTCAAAGATGGAGACCTGGATTGATTTTGAGTAAACATCACATTAGCTCTGTTCCTGTTTGGGTCAAGGTTTTTAATGTGCCATTGGAATACTGGAATAACAAGGGTGTCACGCTAATTGCCAATCAAATTGGAAAGCCGATTACCATGGATAAGGTAACACAAAAGATGTGTAAGGAGCATTGGGGCAGGCCTGCTTTCATGAGATTTCTAGTTGAAATGTCAACAGAAACTGATTAGCTGAAGGAGATAAGTGTTGTTTCAATTGATTTTGGAACAGGTGAAAAAGTAGAGTCTAAATGCAGGGTTGAATACGCTTGGAGACCTGATGTGTGTACGCATTGCAAAGTGTATGGCCATAAGAACAGCAACTGCGGAATCTTAAACAGTTTGGATTCAAGAGGAAAAGGAAATGAAGACAAAATAGAGGAAGTTAAAAGTAGGACAGATAAAGCTAATGAAGATGGATTTGTGTTCGTTACTAAGAAAAATAATAAAGGAAAGCAATTAAGTTCTAACATGGTTTTACAAGATAATGGCAAGGTGGATCTCATTAAATCTCTGGAAAAAAAATACAATTCTTGTTAATGAAGGGGATAATGTTAATGCTAAAGAAGAGATTAACAAAGATGTTGTTAATCAAGGAAAATTAAAAGGAAAACAAGCGAAAGATCAAGGAAGTCAAAAGATGAATTCTAAAGAGGTGCAAAGCAATAAAGGGGCTGGTAACAGGAATAATAATGGAAGTTTTTCGAAGTTTGCAGTGGGAAACCTTAAAAAAGATGCGAAGGAAGCAGGGGCATTTCAATCAAAGGAGGGTAAAAATGGAAAAGCAAATGGAATGGGGGTTTTTATACCCAAGGATAAATTGGGTGATAGAGTCGGGAATGTAATTGATAATTTTAATTCGAAGAAAGTTGAAGAGCAAAAGAAAACAGTTGAAAACAAGAAAGTGTATGTTCCCAAAAAACAAATGGAAGTGAAAGTACAAATTTTGATAATGTTGGATCTACTTCTGGGAAGGATAATCAAGAGGATTTTATTTCTAAAAATCCTTTTGATGTTCTAAATGATGAAATGATTTCGAGGGATCTTTCTTACATTGATGAAATGGATCAAGAGATTATCACTGGTGGTGTCCAAGAGTCTAACACCAAATCTCAAGTTATTGATCAATGACGATAAGTTTTGGTTGCTGGAATGTGAGAGGTGCTAATCTCAGGCCTAAGCATGAGGAAATAAAAAATATTATTAGAAATAATAAGTTATCTCTTTTTGCCATTCTTGAATCTCAAGTCCGGTTTGACAAGCTTCAAAGGAACTGTAGTTCAATTTTTGGTAATTGGATGTGGATCTCTAATCATGAGTATAGTAATAAGGGTACACATATTATTATTGGTTGGGATCCACAAAAGATGGTTGTTATGCCTGTTGATTCTTTTGATCAAGTTATGCATTGTAAAATCATTTTCATTAAAGAGAGAAAGGATTTTTGCTTCTTTCATTTTATGCGTGCAATTATCATATGGATAGGAGGTTATGGTGTGATCTTGAAAAGCATAAAAGCGTGGTTGATAATTTACCCTGGATACTTGCTGGTGATTTTAATATGACAAGGGATCTTCTGGATTCTACTGCTGGAAGTTCAGTTTTATCGAGAGGGATGGCTAATTTTAATGAGTGTATGAATAAAATTGAAGTTCAAGATTTGAACAAAAATGGTATTCATTTCAATTGGAATCAAACACCAAAAAAGAATAATGGGGTCCTTAAAAATCTGGATCGTGTGATGGGGAATTTTAAGTTCATTGAAGATTTTCCATGTGTTTTTGCTAACTTTCAGTCATACCGTAATTCTGATCATAGCCCAATGATTGTTAAATTCCCGATGAAAAAGAAATTCAGAGGCAGACCTTGTAAATTTGTTAATGCTATTACTTTGAGGGATCATTTTATCCCCATAGTTGCTATATATTGGAACACTCATGTGGATGGTTTTGATATGTTTCGGTTGTGCCAAAAATTGAAGATTCTTAAGAAGCCTCTTCGTAAGCTGATGGTGGATCAAGGAAATTATGGAGAAAAAGTTCAGAAATGTCGTGAAGAGTTAGATAGAATTCAAACGGAGCTTGATGGTGATCCGTTTAATGAAGAAATTCAAAGTGTTGAAGGAATTTATTTACAAGCTTTCATTAAAGCCGGAGAAGAAGAGGAAAGTTATTTGAAGCAAAGGGCTAAGGTTCAATGGTTAAAAGAGGGTGATTGTAACTCGGCTTATTTTCACAAGGTTGTTAAAGGAAAGATAAATAGACATAGAATTGAAAAAATTATGGATAGGTATGGTAATTGGTGGGAAGGAGATGAAGTCAGTAAAAAGATTGTTGACTACTTCAGTGAGTTTCTTGGGATTGAACATTCTGTTAAGCTTATCAGAGATCCGAGTAGCCTTTTTGTAAATAAAGTTGATCATTCACATGCTTTGGGTATGATTAGAGAGGTTTCATGTGAAGAAATAAGAGTTGCTTTATTCGTTGTTGGAGATGATAAAGCTCCAAGTCCGGATGGATACTCTTCTAAGTTCTTTAAAGCTGCTTGGGCCATTGTGGGGGGATGACTTTTGCAAAGCTGTGAAGGAATTCTTCAACAAAAAGATTATTCTAAGGGAGATTAATGCAATTGTGATTGATCTTGTTCCTAAAGTGCAAACTCCGGGAAAAGTTGGAGATTATAGACCAATTTCCTACTGTAATGTGGTTTATAAGTGTATTAGTAAAATAATTGTGAATTGAATCCGTGATAGCCTTGGGTCTTTGGTCTCTGATAATCAGTCTGCATTCATTCCAAGGAGATCTATCCTTGATAATATCCTTTTATCCCAAGAGCTTGTGCGTGGTTATCATATTAGAAGAGGATAGGCCCGTTGTGCTTTGAAAGTGGATATCCAAAAGGCATACGATACTGTAAATTGGAATTTTCTTAAAGTTATTTTGGATGCTTTTGGATTTCATGATACGATGAATGCATGGATCATGAATTGTGTGACGACTTCACCCTTCATGATTAATATTAATGGGAATTTTCATGTTTTCTTTAAAGGGAAGAGAGGGTTGAGGCAAGGTTGTCCTCTTTCACCTTATTTGTTCACTCTTGTGATTGAAATTTTTAATCTTATGTTAAAGAGATGTATCATGGAGAATGAAGGAGTTAAATATCATTGGCGTTGTAGAGCTCAAGAAATTACCCATCTTTGCTTTGCTGATGACTTGATGTTATTCTGCCATGGTAATTCTAGCTCTGTTAGAATTATTAAATGGGCTATGGATGAGCTTGCAGGGGCTGTTGGGCTGATTCCCAATTTGTCTAAAAGTCATATATACTTTGGTAATGTCAAGGAGCTGTTCAAAAGAGCGATTTTGGATATTCTTCCATTCATTGAAGGAAAGCTTCCTATGAAGTACTTAGGCATTCCTTTGATATCTACTAGTTTGTTCAACAGGGACTGCAAGAATCTCACTGATTGGAAGAATAAATCTTTGTCTTATGCTGGAAGGTTTCAGTTAATTAGCTCTGTGCTTGCTTCCATTCCTGTGTATTGGGCGTCTGTGTTGCTATTACCAAAAGCCATTACTTCTGAGATTGAGAAAATTATGAGGAACTTCCTTTAGAGTAGTGGTGAGAACAGAAAGGGAGTGGCTAAAGTTTCTTGGAGGGAAATCTGTAAACCAAAGATTTATGGTGGTTTGGGCCTAAAGAATCTAAATGATTGGAATATTGCTCTTCTTTCTAGTAGAATATGGAAAATCTTAAGTGGTCACAATTCTTTGTGGGTTAAATGGATTAATTAGTATATTCTTGAAGGAAGAAGTTTCTGGGATGTGGGGTTGAAGGATAAGATGAGTTGGAGTTGGAGAAATTTAATAAAGATTAAACCTTTTCTTCGTGATTCTTTTTATAATCAGATTGGAAATGGTGATGGTACGTTCATGTGGTTTGATAATTGGCATCAGCTAGGTCCTTTAAGTTATGTTCTGTCTCATAGGGAAATAGCGAATGCTGGATTTAATATACGGGATAAAAATAGTATTGTGATTAATCATGAGAATTGGAATTAGACGTAGGAGTGGTTGAGATTGATTCCTCAGGTGGGAGAGTACCAAATTCCTTGACTTGTGAGAGATAAAAAGGATGTGGTGCTATGGATGAATGGGAAGAAAGAGTTTTTCCCTTTTGATGTTAATCAAGTTTCTTCTTCGTTAATTATTCAAGGAGCTAAAGTTAACTAGAATGATCTCATAATAGAATTGCTAATCATTGTTTTATTCTTTGGTTAGCTATCCTTGGTAGACTTAGAACTCAAGACAGCATGAAGAGATGGAAGGAGTCTAATGACTTATTCTGTGCTTTCTGTAATGGTCTAGTTGATTCTCATTGTCACTTATTTTTTTTTTTTGTGTAATTTTCCTATGGAAGTTTGGATGTCGATTAAGAAGCAGGTTAACATCAATCATAAGCCTGGGAACTGGTTTGAGTTAATTCATCAACTTCAATTTTCCCTTAAGAAGAAGACTATTGAGAATTTTATCAAGAAATGTGTTTGGCTGCTTCAGTTTATCATATCTGGAATGAGAGGAACAAAAGAATTTTCGGGAGAGAAACTAATTCTGTTGAATTTGTTGTTCAAAGAATTATGGAAGATATTAGAATGAAGATATTTGGTCTCAATTTGGGATATTTGGGACTGCATGTTGAGATTTGCAAAAAAAAATGGAATATTCCTATTAAAAATGTCGATAGTCTTAATAGGGAGTGAATTCAATTAAATAATATTTCACCACTTGGTTTTAGATTGTAATTTGTGAATATAATATTTTTTTCCTCACAAACTTGAAAAATTCCTGAAATAATAGACCCGAGTCATTGTTTTACTCTCATAAGAGTTGTGCAAGTCCATTAGCGTGACAAAATATTGGTAAATAATCTCTTTCATGAATAGGGAAGTTATTGGTATTTTTATTAGATATCATGGTGCACGAAGTAACTTGAGTTATCGTAAATTGTGTAGAAAAGGGGGAATAAAGATTTGACAAAATTGTTTAATGACGGAGTAAGAGATTTAAAAACTTTTCTTGTAAATCACACAAGGCCAAAAGTGGTAGAATGTTTAGAGATGGATGTGTTGAACACGATTGTTTATATGTGAAACAAAATTATCATATTACGACCACTTGAGAAAAAATTACATTTTGACACCTCTACATTTTTCTTTCTTTGAGTGCCTTTTGGATGATTCCGGGAAAATGAGTTCCACACATATTTATAACCCTATTAGGAAGCTTCTAGATACTACTATAGACTTACTATTTACTAGATAACTCTAGAATTATCTATTATACTCTAAGCTTTCATGTAATAGCCCGGATTCCCAGGTATTATTCATTCGTATATTTTTTAGTATTTTGTGAGGAGACTCGGCGAGTTGGAGCTCAAACTCGCCGAGTAGGATCGCGATTTGGACAAGGATTCACGTCCGGACTCGGCGAGTCCAAGGAGTGGACTCAGCGAGTCCACGCTGTTTAATGAAACCCTAATTCCCCGGGTTTGGAGCCTATTTAAGGGCACTTATAGCCTCCCATTTGTGGCTACTAGTCCCTTGAGAGAACCCTAAGAGAGCTAATTCGTTTTGGGAGAGAGGAAGTCACTTTTGGGCCTATGTATTCCTTGTTTAGCAAGAGGAAGGTGGCAAGAGCAAGGAGAAAGGGAGATTACAGCAGATCTAGAGTCCAGAGGCTTCATTTTGAGGTAAGGGTTCAAATCTCCTTCAGTTATAGGGTTGATCTTTAGAGTTAGGGTTTTATACCCCTTTTGGAGAGTGATTATGTGAAGCAAATGGTCCCTCTTTGAGTTGTGCCATGGATCTGGACTTAAAGAGGTCCAGAGACCTTAACCATTGGAGCTTTTTGGGTTATTATGGAGTCATTGGACCTAGGTGGTTATTTTTGGGTCAATATATCCTTTTTATGTCTTGTGAGGGTTAATCAAGCATCAAGCTTCGAACTTTACGTGACATTCATGCTTGGGAGGGCCAGATCTAGGGTTTGGGAAAGCAGATCTGACCTCAGAAGGTCAATAAAAGTGTGTGCATGGCAAGAACTCGCTGAGTTGTTCTTGGGACTCGACGAGTAGGGTTGGGGTTTCACGTAATATGTTCAGTGAGTGGACTCGCCAGGTTGAGGGATAACCCAGTGAGTCAGGAAGAGTCAATATGGGGTTGAGTCATGCCGGAACTCGCCGAGTTGTTCTTGAGACTCGGCGAGTTGAGTCGTGGTTGCCCTGCGATTCAAGCCAGGTGGAAACTCATCGAGTTAGGGAGTGCTAGACATGCCAAGAAAGATCCAAGGGAGTCAGTGAACGAGTTAGACTCGCCGAGTTGCTTTGGTGCACTCGCTGAGTCCGGTCAAAGTTGATCGTTGATGAGAGTTAACCAATATTGACTTGATAGGGCTAGTCAACCTTTGTTGTAAAAGTTTTAATTAGAGATATATTGTATTATAGGAAGATTATAGTACGGGGGATCGAGCACGAGCGATTTCAGGGATTTGCAAGTTATCGAGATACACGAGGTGAGTCTTCTCACTATACTTTACCTTGAGTAGGTAACTAGAGTTATATGATACAGTGCTTGTATGCTATATATATGTGTTGTGTGTTGCACTGCATTATTCTTTGTGATTTATGTTGTGCAAGTTTACAAAGTTAGAACCTGAGGGTTCACAGAGTTTGGGTGCACTGACCCACAGAGTTATAGCCTCGAGTGGCTAATATGTGTTATATGTGGTATTTTGAGGAACTCACTAAGTTTTGTGCTTACAGTGTTTGGTGTTATTTGTTTCAGGTACTAGTGACGACCGTGGGAAGGCGCTAGCTTGATTAGTACACACACACACAGGATTTTATGTTATGAGATCTTGGGATTTTTGTATGACACGAATTGTATTTAAAACATGGGTGTTTTTATGAATATTAAATGAATCATGATTTTATAAACTGCGAAAAATTGTTTTGAACTTTTACGGTGTTACAAGTTGGTGTCAGATCCATGGTTTGAGGGATTCGGGTACACCTTCGGGAGTATTTGAACTCAAACTGAGGATTTGGAAAAATATTTTCAAAAGAGAACCAAATTTTCTAAAAGAAGTAAAAGATTTTAGAGAAACTCAGAGTAGAAACGTGTGTACGATCAGTCAGCGCCCGAACGATGATTTCCCAAAATACCCTTACATTATATGTTTACAATGTATTCTCTTGCTAGAGTAGGCTAGATATTCCTATTAGGGCTAGAGTTCCCTAATTTGTGATGCCTTAGCCTAGGGAGAGGTGAGCTGCTATGAGATGCTTGAGAGTGAATAGGTAGCAACAAGGAGCTTATGAGAGATCTGTTAGAGAGTGATAGAGTTCTTGGAATTTGGGATCCGAAGAGGAGGATTTGGGGTGTATACTGAAACGATGTGGACAGTAGTATTGGTCCCATACTACTGAAAGCACCGGGGCGGTGTACAGTTCAAGTAAGAACCTTCGGAATGCCAAGGATCAAGGAGGGAAGATTTATCGAGTGTGAGTATGCTCGAATGGATTCTAATTTATCGTATGTTGTATTTTAGAGGTAGATCATGGTGAGGACACGTCTTATGCCAGAGAGCAGTGGGGCTAGTGATGAGGAGATCCGCCGGATCATCCACGAGGAGGTGGCTACGTCCATCAGGGCAGAGATACCAGAGATGTTCGGGTATATTAAGACCACGCTGATTGACACATTTGACGAGCGTTATGCTGCTCTTTCTGAGGCTGCTGTTGCGGCGGCCATTGCAGTTGTTGCTGCTGCGAGGCCACAGGGTGGTGATGCGTTGCTATTCCGAGAGTTCAGCAACACGAAGCCGCCAGAGTTTGATGGGACCCAGGACCTGGTGGCGGCTATGAGGTGGATTTCAGACATGGAGGGGTGTTTCTCCACTTGCTTATCTCCTGAGCATTTGAGAGTCCAGTTCGCACTGAACCAGCTTCGCTTGGGAGCGAAGGACTGGTGGAAGTTTGTGACAGCGCACTTTTCGCTTGCTGAGCTTGCGGTAATGACCTGGGAGAGGTTCACTGCCATGTTCCGAGATGAGTACGTTCCCTAGGTGGAGAGGGAGCGTTTGGCCCAGGAGTTTCTGACCCTTAAGCAGGGTACTGAGTCTGTTACGGTGATTACCAGGATGTTCCACAAGAGGGCGATGTTCTGCCCTTAGCACGTGTCCACTGAGCAGGCATGCATGAGCCGATATTTGAGTATTTTGAGGCAAGATATTCAGGAGTTCGTGGCGAACTCCTCATACCGGACATTTGCCGAGCTTCATGAAAATGCCCGGAAGAGGGAGATTGAGCTAAAGACTCAGGCCAGGGAGGAGGCGGAGTCTCAGGGGAGGGATCGGCGACCGGCACAGTCCCAGCCGGCAGCCAAGCGGGCCAAGCCTGCTGATCCCAAATCTGGGAGCCAGAAGGGCCACACTTGTGGAAAGTGCGACAAGGGTCACGATGGAGTATGTAGAGCTGGATATTGCTACAAATATGGCAAGGAGGGGCATATGGCCAAGGAATGCCCCAAGGGGTTTGCAGTATGTTTTCATTGCAACCAAGCCGGACACCGGAAGGCGGAGTGTCCGCAGTTGCGGGGATCAGCTCAGGGAACACCTCAAGGATCTGCCCCTGCCGCCATCTGAGTTACCGAGAGTCGGCCAGTGAAGGCCGAGGGCACGAGGGAGAGCCTTTCAGTTGACCGCGGAGGAGGTCCACGCAGCGCCCGATGTCGTGGATGGTATGTATTCTTTCGTGTATTTATTTTAATGATTGAGATATTATGCTTATATTATGTTATGCGTAGGTACTTTTCCTGTGAATTCTGTACCAGCCTTGGTGTTATTTGACTCGGGTGCGAGTCGGTCTTTTGTATCTTTGGCTTTTAGTCAGCATATGAGTGTTAGTCGCGAGGCGCTGAGTCGGCCTCTGAGGGTTTCCATAGCTGACGAAAGGGTGATATATTCCATAGAGGTGATCTGCGGGTGCGTACTCGAGATTTTCGATGTTGAGTTCCCGATTGATTTGGTTCCTATTGCGATGGGTGATGTCTGTGTCATTGTGGGCATGGACTGGTTGAGCAGATTCGGTGCGGTTATCGACTGCGAGCGACATCTGGTGACCATACGAGACCCTAGTGGGGGAGTTCTTACGGTGTACGGCGAGGGTACCCATTCTGGATCCGCGTTTTGTTCGGCCGCTAGGGTGAGGCAGTGTCTACAGCAGGGCTGTAAGGGTTTTGTGGCGTACGTGATGGATATGCGGGTTGATTCCAAGAGGCCGAGGTCAGTGAAGGAGGTTCCGATAGTGTGTGAGTTTCCAGATGTCTTTCCAGAGGAGTTTCCGGGTGTGCCTCCCGTGAGGCAAGTGGAGTTCAGTATCGATTTGGTTCCGGGAGTCGCGCCTATTGCCAAGGTGCCATATCGCCTTGCACCTTCAGAGATACAAGAGTTGTCCTCACAGCTTCAGGAGCTGTTGGGAAAGGGGTTTATTCGGCCGAGCAGCTCGCCCTGGGGAGCGCCTATCCTTTTTGTTAAGAAGAAGGATGGTTCACACCGGATGTGCATTGATTACCGGGAGTTGAACAAGCTGACGGTCAAGAACTGTTACTCGTTGCCGAGGATCGATGATTTGTTCGATCAGTTACAGGGAGCATCTTGGTTCTCCAAGATCGATTTGAGGTCTGGATACCATCAGGTGAGGGTACGAGATGAGGACATCCAGAAGACAGCATTCATGACGAGTTATGGGCATTACGAGTTTGTGGTGATGCCTTTCGGGCTCACTAATGCCTCGGCAGTGTTCATGGTTCTCATGAACCGAGTGTGCAAGCCAATGTTGGATCAATCAGTGATTGTATTCATCGATGACATCTTGGTATATTCGAGATCTAGAGAGCAGCACGAGGAGCATTTGAGGGAGATCCTCGGAGTTTTGAGATCGGAGAGGCTTTATGCCAAATTCTCCAAGTGTGATTTCTGGTTGCGAGAGGTCCAGTTTCTGGGGCATCTCGTTAACCAGAAAGGGAGATTGGTCGACCCGGCCAAAGTTGAGGTAGTGACGAGATGGGAGGTGCCGAGGTCACCCTCCGAGATCAAGAGTTTTCTAGGGTTGGCCGGTTATTATCGGAGATTTATCAAGGATTTCTCTAAGATCGTAGTTCCACTCACCAGATTGACCTGGAAGGGTATCGCTTTTTCATGGGGGCCCCGAGCAGCAGGCCTCCTTTGAGACGCTTCGCCAAAGGTTATGCGAGGCCCCGATGTTAGCCCTCCTGGAGGGAATGGAGGACTTTGTGGTATACTGTGATGCATCGATCTTGGGGATGGGAGCGGTGCTGATGCAGAGAGGGCATGTGATAACTTACGCATCGAGGCAGCTGAAGTCACATGAGACGAGGTATCCCACCCATGACCTAGAGTTGGGGGCAGTAGTGTTCGCCCTCAAAATTTGGCGTCACTATCTTTATGGGGTTCGGTGTACGATATACACGGACCATAAGAGCCTGAAATACGTGATGGATCTTCCCAACCTAAATATGAGGCATAGGAGGTGGTTGGATGTGGTTAAGGACTATGATTGTGAGATCCTGTACCATCCGGGCAAGGCTAATATGGTAGCCAACGCCCTGAGTCGCAGGGTGGAGAGCGCCCCGTTGCGAGGTGTATGTTTGTGTTTGACCGTGATGGCTCCGGTGTTGGACACCATTCGTGGAGCACAGGCTGAGGACGTGAGGACAGAGAAACAGAAGAAGGAGCGAGTGGTAGGGTTGGTATTGGAGTTCGTCACCGATGGACGGGGGCTTATGACATTTCAGGGACGGATTTGGGTGCCGTTTGTGGGAGGGACGCGTTCCATTTTGATGGAAGAAGCTCATCCGTCGAAATTCTCGATCCATCCTGGGGCCACTAAGATGTATTTGGATCTGAGGAGGGAGTATTGGTGCCCCTGTATGAAGAGGGATGTTGCGTGGTTTGTTGAGAGGTGCTTAACCTACCGTAGGGTTAAGGCCGAGCACCAGAGACCGCATGGTAGGTTGTAGCCGTTGGAGGTTCCCGAATGGAAGTGGGAATAGATTACCATGGATTTTATCACCAAGTTGCCAAGGACTGCGAGGGGAGTCGATGCAATTTAGGTGATTGTGGACAGATTGACGAAGAGCGCTCACTTCCTTGCTATTAGTGAGAGCTCCTCTGCATAAAAGTTAGCAGAGATGTACGTGAGGGAAGTGGTATCTCGGCATGGGGTGCCGATCTCGATTGTCTCAGACCGGGATGTACGTTTCACTTCCAGATTTTGGAAGAAGTTTCATGAGGAGCTAGGTACTAGGTTGCATTTTAGTACCACATATCACCCCCAGACAGACGGAAAGAGTGAGCGGATGATTCAGACACTCGAGGACATGCTCCGGGCATGTGTATTGGATTTCGGGGAAGTTGGGATACGTACATGCCCTTGGAAAACTTTTCTTACAATAACAACCATCATTCGAGCATTGGTATGCCACCCTTTGAGCTGTTGTATGGAAGGAGGTGTCGGACCCCCATTTGCTAGGGAGAAGTCGGACAGCGTGTTATGGGCAACACCGAGATCGTACTTCAGACGACAGAGCAGATCCAGCTGGTCAGACAAAGTTTATTGACCGCTCAGAGTCGACAGAAGATTTATGCGGACAGACGCCGGTCCGAGCTTGAGTTTCAGGTCGGCGACTTTGTGCTCCTGAAGGTCTCTCCTTGGAAAGGAGTGATTCGATTCAGGAAGAGGGGCAAGTTGGGGCCCCGATATATTGGTCCATTTCGGGTGATCGCGAGGATAGGCAGGGTAGCCTATCGATTGGAATTGCCAACAGAGTTGGGGCAGATTCACGACACTTTCCATGTGCCGCAATTGCGTAAGTGTATAGCCGATGAGTCGGCAGTGGTTCCATTAGAGGATATTCAGGTGGATGCGAGCCTGAATTATGTTGAGAGACCAGTGGCAATCAGAGATCGGAAAATCAAGGTTCTGAGGAACAAGGAGGTACCCTTGGTTTTGGTTCAGTGGCAGCATCGAAAGACCTGGGAGCCGGAGCGTGAGATGCGCGAGCAGCATCCGGAGCTATTTGCAGAGCGAGACTTCGAGGGCGAAGTCTAGTTCTAGTGGGGGAGAATTGTAACAGCCCGGATCCCCAGGTAGTATTCATTCTTATATTTGTTATTATTTTGTGAGGAGACTCGGCGAGTTGGAGCTCAAACTTGCCGAGTAGGATCGTGATTTGGACAAGGATTCGCGTCTAGACTTGGCGAGTCCAAGGAGTGGACTCGGCGAGTCCATGCTGTTTAATGAAACCCTAATTCCCCGGGTTTGGAGCCTATTTAAGGGAACTTATAGCCTCCCATTTGCGGCTACTAGTCCCTTGAGAGAACCCTAAGAGAGCTAATTCGTTTTGGGAGAGAGGAAGTCACTTTTGGGCCTATGTATTCCTTGTTTAGCAAGAGGAAGGTGGCAAGAGCAAGGAGAAAGGGAGATTACAGCAGATCTAGAGTCCAGAGGCTTCATTTTGAGGTAAGGGTTCGAATCTCCTTCAGTTATAGGGTTGATCTTTAGAGTTAGGGTTTTATACCCCTTTTGGAGAGTGATTATGTGAAGCAAATGGTCCCTCTTTGAGTTGTGCCATGGATCTGGACTTAAAGAGGTCCAGAGACCTTAACCATTGGAGCTTTTTGGGTTATTATGGAGTCATTGGACCTAGGTGGTTATTTTTGGGTCAATATATCCTTTTTATGTCTTGTGAGGGTTAATCAAGCATCAAGCTTCGAACTTTACGTGACATTCATGCTTGGGAGGGCCAGATCTAGGGTTTGGGAAAGCAGATCTGACCTCAGAAGGTTAATAAAAGTGTGTGCATGGCATGAACTCGCCGAGTTGTTCTTGGGACTCGGCGTGTAGGGTTGGGGTTTCACGTAATATGTTCAGTGAGTGGACTCGCTAGGTTGAGGGATAACCCAGTGAGTCAGGAAGAGTCAATATGGGGTTGAGTCAAGCCGGAACTCGCCGAGTTGTTCTTGAGACTCGGCGAGTTGACTCGTGGTTGCCCTGCGATTCAAGCCAGGTGGAAACTCGTCGAGTTAGGGAGTGTTGGACGTGCCAAGAAATATCCAAGGGAGTCAGTGGACGAATTAGACTCACCGAGTTGCTTTGGTGCACTCGCCGAGTCCGGTCAAAGTTGACCGTTGACCAATGTTGACTTGATAGGGCTAGTCAACCTTTGTTGTAAAAGTGTTAATTAGAGATATATTGTATTATAGGAAGATTATAGTACGAGGGATCGAGAACGAGTGATTTCAGGGATTTGCAAGTTATCGAGATACACGAGGTGAGTCTTCTCACTATACTTTACCTTGAGTAGGTAACTAGAGTTATATGATACAGTGCTTGTATGCTATATATATGTGTTGTGTGTTGCGCTGCATTATTCTTTGTGATTTATGTTGTGCAAGTTTACAAAGTTAGAACCTGAGGGTTCACAGAGTTTGGGTGCACTGACCCACAGAGTTATAGCCTCGAGTGGCTAATATGTGTTATATGTGGTATTTTGAGGAACTCACTAAGTTTTGTGCTTACAGTGTTTGGTGTTATTTGTTTCAGGTACTAGTGACGACTGTGGGAAGGCGCCGACTTGATCAGTACACACACACGGGATTTTATGTTATGAGATCTTGGGATTTTTGTATGACATGAATTGTATTTATACATGGGTGTTTTTATGAATATTAAATGAATCGTGATTTTATAAAATGCGAAAAATTGTTTTGAAATGTTACGGTGTTACATTTCATATGTTTTCAGAACATTCTACCATGTTCTAGAGAAGCCTATGACATTCCATTGTCTTCTAGAATGTTCAATAACCTTCCACAGTTTCCATGTCGTTCTAGAATATTCTAGAGTATTTTGGCATATTCTAGACTCCTCCATGATTTGCATAATCTTTCATAATGTTCCAGAGTCTTCCAGATCATTATGGAAGAGATCTCTCTTCGAAATGTTTTTGAAAATTACATTAGATTAGTTCCAATTCAATCAAAACTCATGGACAATTTAGAAATGATTTTGCATTTGTGGCTAGAAATTTTAATTGTTGGATTAAACTAATTTTTTCCATCTTTTCAGGTTGCCTCTTTATTGATTGTGTGAATGGAGCTTTTGAAAAAACATGTCAAGACCAAAATTATCATTTTTTATTCATTCGATTAATTACGGGATTAAATGCTCCAAGGATGCATACTAAATGTTTGATGGAAGTTTATGATGGCTCTTATCAAATAATTATATTATCGTTCCATATACAAATATAAAAATATTCTGATTTTTGTTTTTATTAAATTGTTAATATAAAAATATAAAAATATTTGATGCTTATTTTGAGTAGAATAAGACCATTAATGTCCTAGTTTCTGGCAAAGAATGTATGACGTTGGATTACGATTATAAACAAAATGTGTTTATCACATGCCAAGCAGATCAGCATCACATGTTTAAATATTGGATTTAACGAAAATATTTTTAATGTACAATGCTATATATAATTGGGATTTATATTGAATATTACACAATTAGTACCTATGTAACATATAAGCAAATTACATATGTTCTAAAATTGCAAACAATATCCTGATGTATGAAATAGCAAGGTACTTTCATTCAAGTGTTTATAGCATCTTATTTTCATTTTTGTTTATTGAATTAAAAGAAATAACAACATATTTTCAAGTTGGGATATTCATGTCTTAGCAAGTAATAAGACCTGATGCTCATGTTTGTCGTCAATTTGTTAAGTAGGTATATAGACACTCCTACTGAACAACACTTTGCAGCAACGGAAATGGTGTTGTGATTTGTTAGAGGCACTATACATCTGGGGATTTACTATAAAAGAAATGGTAGTAAGACGTTGGTGGCTTATTCTGACAGTGACTATGCAGGTGATCATGACAATCAATGAAGTACTTTAGGTTATGTTTTTTATTTTTTTTATGTGGTGCTGCAAATGCATGGTCATCTAAGAGGCAACCAATTATAACACTTTCTAGACACTAAACTACGTATCTCTCCTATGACGAAAAAAGACAACATACCTTATAGAAACTACTCCTATGGGTATTTTCAAGAATCTCAAGAAATTCTTTTGCTTTTTTGGTCATATGTAGTTGTAAATCATCATCACAAAAAACTAACTGAATTGTCATCGCTATCGGACTGTGGTAAGGTGAAACTGTTAGAACAATGATGGATGTGTGTGGAGGTGCAATCAAATAATTCAAGAACATTCATGCACTGTCACCAAAAAATCAACCTAGTTTTTATCAAATTCTCATTGAAAGGTACAAGCAACTATATATACAATCAATCGAAGAACACTTTGAATTCATAAACGAGGAGTCTGCACAATTCAAGAACATCGATGTATTGACTGAAATGTGAACATCCTTTTAATATAACCCAATTATTCACAAAAGTATATGAACATTTTTTTCATCAAATTTTCATGAGCACACAAGTATAAGCAACTAAACACACAATCAGGCAAAGAACACTTCAATTTCATTGAGGGGAAGTTGGCACAATTCAAGATTAATCATGTATTGTCTATTATTTTCATATATTCCAATTACCCATAAAAATATAAGAAACTCTTTTTTATTTTAAAAGACTGAAAGTATAAGCAACTAATCACAATATTATAGATTCACTAAAGTCAAGAACACTTAAGCTTGAGAAAACAAATCAACTTCTTTTTCATCAAATTCAGACATCATCGGTATAAGTAACTAATTGCACAATTCTTTCACAAAACACACAGCAAAAAGAGAGGGAGAAAGAACAAAGAAAGAGAGAAGAGAATCAGACCTATGGAGAGAAACGGAAGCGGTCGCTTGAAGGGCGATGAAGGTGGAGGAAAGGCGATGAGGGTCACCGATGTCGTGAATGAGGCTGTCAGTTGAGAAAGAACTACTTAAGTGTTCTTGACTTTAGTGAATTTGATGAAAAAGAAGTTGATTTGTTATAGTTACTTATACCAATGATGTGGAAGAAAAAGTAATTCTGACTTGGTCTTCAATTGACCTTGTCAATAGGAATAAGTGGCTTAGTTGCCACCTAGTTAGGAGCACACGTTTATTCAGTTTTAGCTTTGCAGTTACTTTGTTTGTTTTGCTATTTAAAGCCTGTAAGTCTTTGTTTTAATTATCAGAAATAAAAGGGAGAAAACTGGGAATCTTTCCCTACAATTCTGTGTTTTACTTTATTTGGGTATACTACTTTTGATCTTTACAGGGGCCTGATTCAACACTTGGTATCAGAGCTTACTTGTTTATGTCCAAATACATAAGACACGATAACATGACAGGTTCCAGTCAACAGGTACCAAAAGACAACGGTGGGGTGTCGTTCCAATGTCCATTGTTGACTTCAACAAACTATACCATGTGGGCAATCAAGATGGAGGCTATCATGGATGCTCAAGGTGTTTGGGAATCCATGGAACCAACTGTCGGAGTGACTGTTGATGAGAAGAAGAACAAGATGGAACGAGCTTACATCTTCCAAGCAATACCAGAGGACATTCTCATGCAGGTAGCAAAGAAGAAAATTGCAAAGGATGTGTGGGAATCCTTAAAAATCCAGTACCTAGGTGCAGATCGAGTGCAAAAGGCGAGATTGCACACACTTAAAAGCGAGTTTGATGCACTGAAGATGAAAGAAGGAGATTCCATAGATGAATTCGCAGGGAAGCTCAATGGGATAAATTCGAAATACATCAGCCTTGGTGCAACAATGGAAGATAGTACTTTGGTGAGGAAATTGCTTGATTCTGTCCCAGAAAAATTTCTACAACTTGTGGCCTCGATAGAACAGTATTCAGACTTGGATGCAATTCCATTTGAAGAAGCTATTGGCAGACTCAAAGCCTATGAAGATCGACTACGAGTTCGGGGTGAAAACTCGAATGCTGAAGCAGGCTTGTTGTTGACTCGATCAGAAGGGCAAATGGGTTAAAAATCACAAAAGGGCTCTCCGGGTACAGCAGGAAGAGGTCGTGGATCTTCTAATGAAAGGGGAGGTCGAGGAGGTTATCGAGGAAGAGGTTCAAGGGGTAGAGGTGGTCGAGGCAATCACCAATCATTCCGAGATACAAGCAATGGTCGAGGAAAGGGAAGAGACAAAAGTCACATAAAGTGCTTCAATTGTGACATGTTTGGACACTTTGCATCGGAGTGCCCAAATCCCAAAAGGAAGGAAGCTGATGTCAATTTAACACAGGTGCAAGAAGAAGAACATTCTCTTCTGTTAACTGTATGGGGTGAAGATACATATGACTGGGTATTGCTTAATGAAGACAAAGTGTTCCCAACAACAAAAGGGAATGAGAAGGATACATGGTACTTGGATAATGCGGCCAGTAAGCACATGACTGGGGTGCGAGAATACTTTGCAGAACTTGATGAAAGAGTAACAGGGCAGGTGCGTTTTGGAGATGGATCTATGAGGTATATTACATCCCCGCCCTAAAAAATAATATACTCAGCCTAGGACAAATGACAGAAGTGGGATACAAGATCGAGATGCTTCATGAATTCTTGAGGGTTCATGATGCTAGCAACAGGTTGATAATGAAGGTACAACGTTCAAAGAATAGGTTGTACAAGATTGTCCTGCATACAACACAACCTGTGTGCCTTAGTGCAAGCCTAGATGATACAGCATGGCTGTGGCATGCAAGATTGGGTCACGTAAACTTCCGTGTGATCGAGTCTATGGTGGTATAGGACATGGTGCGGGGAGTGCCAAGAATTCAGCATCCCACACAAATTTGTGAGGGATGTTTAGTTGCCAAACAGACTCGATATCCATTTCCAAAAGTAGCACAGTGGCGTGCAAGTTCTCCACTTGAACTGATTCATGCAGATTTGTGTGGTCCTATAACGCCCCAAACATTAGCTGGCAACCGGTATTTCCTTCTCATGGTAGATGACTACAGTAGGTACATGTGAGTGTCGATCATCAAAGGAAAAAGTGAAGCTTTCGCTACCTTCAAGAAGTTCAAGAATCGAGTAGAAAGGGAAGGGAAATACAAATTAAAATTGTTGTGCACAGATCGAGGATGTGAATTCACGTCAAATGAATTCACTGAATTCTGCAATCAGGAAGGAATCAATAGGCAATTGACTGCACCCTACTCCCCTCAACAGAACGGGGTGGTAGAACGTCGGAACCGAAAAATTCTTGAAACCACCAGGTCCTTGCTGAAAGCCATGGACGTCCCAAAAACACTGTGGGGAGAAGACGTTCGCCACGCCGTACAGATTTTAAACCGAGTCCCAACAAGAGGAGTAAAAGACATGACTCCATATGAAGCTCTACAGGGGATGAAGCCAACGTTGGAGCACTTTAGAGTGTTCGGTTGTGTAGCTCATGCAAAGACACCAACGAATAAACTCACAAAGTTGGGAGATAGAAGTGAACAAATGGTGTATTTGGGAAACGAAGCAGGAAGTAAGGCGTTCCGGTTGTATCGCCCTAAACGAAATAGAATTTATGTATCAAGAGATGTCGTATTTGAAGAGAAAAGGAAATGGGATTGGGCTAAAGTTCACTGTGAAGGCCCAATATTGAGTAATTCTTGGGTCAGGTTCCCTAGTGAAGGAATAGCCCAAGATACGATGGAGGAACTCGATCCAAAATTAGGAGAAATTGGAAGCCCTAGTTCGCCACTGCATGGGTATCAGCCATCCACAACACCAGCAGATCATTCAACTCCTGTGAGCGAAGTCCCAATTAGCCCAGGAGACTCCTCGAGTCCAGCATCAGAAGAAGATGTAGACAGGTCCACGTACGACGATACCCCTATTCGAGGATTTAGGGCTTTAATAGAAATTTATAACGAAACCCAGGAGATGGAAGAAGATTCAGAGATGCTAATTTATGCAGGCGAAGAACCCACCACATATGAAGAAGCTTCAAGTGACAAAGAATGGAGAAATGCAATGAAACAAGAACTGGAATCAGTTGAAAACAACAATACATGGAAATTGACTCATCTCCCTAAAGGGCAAAAGGCGATAGGACTGAAGTGGGTATTCAAGTTGAAAAAGAACATAGAAAGGAAAGTAACAAAACATAAATCTAGAATAGCTGCAAAGGGATATGTATAGCAAAAAGGTGTAGATTTTGATGAGGCTTTTGCACCGGTGGCTCATATGGAGACAGTTCGCTTGGTACTGGAATTAGCAACAAGTGAAGGGTGGAAATTTCATCACTTGGATGTGAAATCTGCGTTTTTGAACGGAATCCTACAAGAAGAGGTGTATGTTACTCAACCAACAGGTTTTGTCATTGCTGGAAAAGAAAACATGGTCTACAAGCTCAACAAGGCGCTCCATGGCTTGCGACAAGCGCCAAGAGCTTGGAATGATCAACTTGACAAGACTTTGAAAAAGATGGGATTCCAAAGGTGCCCACAGGAATATGCCGTATACAAGCTCCAGAAAGCAAATAACACCTTGATTGTGGGTGTTTATGTGGACGACCTAATCGTGACAGGTATAAGTGAAGAGCTGGTGGCTGAATTCAAAAGGCGGATGCTAAAGAATTTTGACATGAGTGATATGGGAAGTCTATCCTATTACCTGGGGATAGAAGTCCAACAAGGGCATGGAGGTATCACATTCAGCCAAACCGGGTATGCTAAGAAGATATTACAAATAGCAGGCATGGGAGATTGTAACCCATCAAAATACCCAATGGAACCAAGGCTTGCTCTAACAAAAGATGAAGATGGAGTTCCAGTCAATGCCACTGATTACCGACGCCTGATTGGTAGCCTCCGTTATCTCATTCACTCAAGATCGGATTTGAGCTACTCAATTAGAGTAGTGAGCAGGTACATGGAGTCACCTAAGGAGAGCCCCCTCAAGGCAGTTAAACACATTTTAAGATACCTAAAAGGGACAATCAACTATGGTCTAGTATACAAGAAGGGTGGAGACAGAAAGTTGATTGGATTCAGTGATAGTAGCTATGGAATGGATGTTGATGGCAGAAAAGGCACAACAGGGATGGTGTTTTATTTTTCTGGGAATCCAATAACATGGTCATCCCAGAAACAACAAACTGTAGCCTTGTCTTCGTGTGAAGCAGAATTCATGGCTGCAACCGCAACAGCATGCCAAGCACTCTGGTTAAGAAGTTTGCTGAAGGAGCTAACTGGCTGGAAGGAAGAAAGTGTCAGGATGTATGTAGACAACAAATCAGCCATAGCCCTTATGCAGAACCCAGTTTTTCATGGGAGGAGCAAGCACATTGACACTAAGTTTCATTTCATACGGGGTTGTATTGAAAGGAAGCCAATTGATGTGAAACACATCAGTGGTGAGAAACAAAGAGCAGATCCCCTGGCAAAAGCTTTGCCAAGACTCAAGTTCTTAGAAATGAGAGACCTTTTGGGAGTTATAAGGCTCGAGGAAAAAGATCAGAATTAAGGGGAAGAATGTGGAAGAAAAAGTAATTCTAACTTGGTCTTCAATTGACCTTGTCAATAGGAATAAGTGGCTTAGTTGCCACCTACTTAGGAGCACACGTTTATTCAGTTTTAGCTTTGGAGTTACTTTGTTTGTTTTGCTATTTAAAGCATGTAAGTCTTTGTTTTAATTATCAGACATAAAAGGGAGAAAACTGAGAATCTTTCCCTGCAATTATGTGTTTTACTTTATTATGGTATACTACTTTTGATCTTTACAGGGGCCTGATTCAACAGATGATGTTTGAATTTGATGAAAAAAAAGTTGAATTGTTTTCTCAAGCTTAAGTGTTCTTGACTTTAGTGAATCTATAATATTGTGATTAGTTGCTTATACTTTCAGTCTTTTAAAATAAAAAAGAGTTTCTTATATTTAACAGATGTATTATGAGTTATGCATCAATTGACAAATTCAGAGAACAAACAAAATAAGCTAACAGAAACCAAAAACCAGGGTACAGAAAGAAAGAAGACCGATAGCAGAACAAACAAAATCGACAGCAGCAACAACAACAACAACAACAAAAAGACAAATGCAGACAGCAAGAAACAAAGACGAACCTCAGCAGTGAGGTCGACGGTCTACAGTGGTGCTGTTGGCTACGACAATCTCCGAGCGGTGGCTTCACAGGGGAGGAGAAAGCTAATGGCGGGGAGCAGGGGTGGGCGCGCGTGATGAGACAACGATCGACAGAAGAGGAGGCGCATGTGATTTGTGTTACTGTATAAGGTTTATCAGGTCAAAAGGGTATATCGGTCGATGGGAAATTGGAGGATATAAACCATTTTTGGGGGGTATTTCAAATTTTAGTTATAAAAATTTAGATTTCCACATAAAGATGTTTTCCGCGGAGGTGAGCTTCGAGGGGTGTGTGGAATGTCTATTTTTAGAATTCAATCCCAAAAAATGTCTATACATGACAGTTTCTCTTGATCAATTCTTTTAAATAGTTAAATAAATAAATTTTAGCACAAATATTATTTTGGGAAAGTGACACAGTGGCCCTACTATGTATTTCGACTTTGTCATTTTGGTCCCTAAAGGTTTTTTTTTTGTGTCTTTTAAAGGAACAAACTATTTAGTGACTTGTCCATTTGGTCACCTTTATTTGTTTTAGCCGGTTTGAGAGACTTATAGACAAAACATGAGCCCATCTTCTACTGACTTCATGTTTCTATATCGATCTAAAGTGAATATGTTGAGCATTAATATCAAGAAAATTAAATTAATGTTGAAAACCTGAAAGTATTACCTGAATTGAATCAAAAGGAAGTTGGATTAATGATGAAAATTCAATAACATGTCAATTAACTTCAACAAAATTGGTGAAACATGCAAACATTAAAGCGACATCCAAATATCTCATTCTTCTTCTTCTACAAAATTGATGAAAAAAAAAGGTAAAAGGATGATGAAAGATTAAATAGATTACATTGTTCATGGGTGTGAACTCTTCGTCTTCTACAAACTTCATGTTTCTATATCGATCTAAAGTAATCAACTCCCAGAGAAAACACATAATCTTATATTCAAAAACCCAGGACAGAGGGTGTGGGAAAAACCCATCAACACCACTACCATTATCACCATTGTCGTTCACCTTCATCTTCATGTCACCATCGAAGATTAGCACTTACGTACAACAAGACCCAAGATCTTTGTTCTTAAACCTTCTGATTGATTGAATGAGGTGGAAGCGGAGATAGGCAAAGACCGAGTTTTAAAGAAAAGGGTGCAAGTTATTTTTTTTGCTTTTCTTCTGCGACCAACTCAGAGCAACATAAAAGAAGAAAAGAACAGAGTATACGACAATGTGTGTGTATGTGTGTGAGAGAGAGGGAGAGAGAGACATGTCATTTTCTTCATAATAAACAAATACATAATTAGACAAATTAAGTGAGTTGGCATAAGGGTAACCGGGTTACCCCTTTGTTTTAGCAAAAGGAACCTATTCGACCAAGAAAAAACATCTTTGTTCCCTTAAAAGTCACAAAAATAACTTAAAGGACCAAAAAGGGCAAAGTCGAAATACATAGTAGGGTCAATGTGTCATTTCCCCTGTTTTTTTAACTTATACGGGTGTGTGGAACTTGTAATAAATTTAAAAAACACACACACACACACACACACTTTTAAGTTATGCCAAACACCCTCTAAGAAAGAACAATGATTATCGACTAAGAGAATTCAAAGTTTCTAACAAGAATTGGGAGGGAAAAGGTCGATCGACCTCTGTGACCTCTATTAGGATTTTTACGATTATGTGATTTTGACCAATTGGGTGAAATAAAGGCAATATGGAGTGAAATAGGGTCGTTGCTTGACTTAGGGGGCTCTTGGTAGCGCCGTTTTGGACACATCACCTTACCAAAGTTGCATTTCACTTAGGAAACAGGCTATCATCGGTTTTAACGATAGTTTAAATGTAATTATGTAATTTTCTTTAATAGAGTTTTTTTAGTTTACTGGTATATTTGAAACAATATTGATAATTTATTATCCCTTTGTGTCATTTTCCCAAAAAAAAACGGGTACATGAATAAAGTGATTAGGTTAGAAACGTCTGCAAGGTTTGGAAAAAAATATGCATGATGCAGGAGTGTTCAAAGGCCCATTTTGGCCATGGTAATGATTTTTTTAATAACTCAAGAGTTATAGGATTTCAATGTGATCGATTTTGTGGGTAAACAACCACATCAGATTTAGAAGTCTGGAGTCTCCAGATACAAGTCATCAGTAGACGTTTGTTCAAAGTTGATTGTCAATAGACCGAAATTATTAATTATCGATTCAATATAAAGTCGACACTTGAGAACTATGTTCTTAGACCTATAGAGAATGTATGTATCACGTAAACTTTTTCATAGAAGTATGAGATTTAATAATTTTTTAGATCTTTAGGTTGATTGGGTTTGATTTTTGTGTTGAAATTGATGTTTTGCTATTGATTATTTGTTAATAATGATTTGTATAATTTTACATGACAAAGTTTTGTTTAAAAGAATGAGTAATATATTTAATGTGACCTAGATCTTCGGTGACACTCTTTGGGTGTTTTCTTCTATGATGAGACCTGCGAGACCACAAGGAAAAGATTCGTCAGATGTTCTCTGGGAGGGGACCCCGGAAAAGTGCTCTGACGGTCTAGTCAGTGGTTTATGGTTGAGAGGGTATCAAGAGTGTGACAACCCGAAATTCATAGTCATTTTAAAATTTTTATTTATGTTTGATTGAAAATCAGAGTATTTATTTTAAATGATAATCTTGTGGAATTTTTCCTAGAAAAACATGATAAATATATTATCAAAGCATTTCCTAATAAATGTATTTTGTTTATATAAAAACTTTGCGATGTCATCGTCAATATACAAACATAAGCATAAACAGACCTTACATTCATTTACACTAGTGATTTACATCTCCTATAATCTCTCAGTGCAATGTAGCTTCGTATCGACACCTGTGATACAAATAAACTGAGTGGTTCGGGTTCGGAAACCTGGTGAGTACATAGGGTTTTCAACCAACAATAATATAATCATTATGTTTAATCATCAAACAACTAACCCAATTACCATCCCCATTATCTTTTTTATTTATTAAGGTTCTACCATAATAATCATCTATCATTCACTCATTCATTCTTAAGGATTTTCCTAAGATATATGCACGAAGTCTATCGTTGCTAGGGTTTATATAACAGACACTAAGTCCATAGTTGTCGAGGTTATTTGTTAGACACTAAGTCCATAGTTTCCAGTGTTCATCTATAATGCACTAAGTCCATAGATGTTGGGGTATATCTCCTTTATTGACAGTATTATTTTAGGGAATCCACCCACAATACATGTCAATGGATTTCTAGAGTACATCTAGTGAACACTTAGTTCAAAAACACCTACGGGTTGCGAGTCTGCTAATGTTCCACTAGAATGTCTAGAATAGTCTGTGGTTGTCAACTATACTATGTTAGATGATTGGGCCATCGCTTGGGTCATCACTTCTCATCATCTTTCAGCTCTCATTATCTATACCATCTTTCATCTCTCATCTCATCTCATCTTTAATCTACCCATCTTTACCCATCATAATTATAGGTATAAAATACGTATATAGTTTAAATCGAATAAAACATGCATAATTTGTTCATCCAGCATCGATATAAAGAACACAGATAATATGCACACATATCACGTAATTTATATTAAATACTTCATATTTATGTGTAAGATGAAAGTAACTATGCACTCACTTGTTAAAGTGATGATTCCAAACTCGGGCAGCGCTTCGCTTCTAACAATTCTTTTTTCCTTTAGCGAAACCTAGTATCATTACCGCTAGATTTTAGTCTAATATTTATTGTGACTTTTTACGAGCGATATTGTTTTATAAGTGTTAAATAATTTACACTGACCACAAGAGCTTGAGGTACCTGATGGATCAGCCAAATTTGAATATGAGGCAGCGCCGTTGATTGGATGTGGTAAAGGATTACAATTGTGAGATCATTTATCACCCGGGGAATGCCAATGTGGTGGCTGATGATCTTAGCTGCAAGACAGTGGCAACTCCGATTCGCGGCATATGTTTGATGATCATAGGCCAGGTGGCATCATTCGATTATGACAGTTGTGGGTTGTTGACCCTACATCGGAGGGTCTGGGTTCCTTACTGGGGTGGGGTGCACCAGGTTCGGATGGAGGAGGCCCATAAGTCCAGGTTCTCCATGTTGGATTAGTGTCTAAGTCCATAACTATATTTGGTATGTACTTGACCCGGTTGTAGCATAATCCTTTTGGGTTGCCTTCACCAAAGCAACTTAAGTGGATGATTAATGGAGAGAAAGGATATTATGGTTTATTAATATACTATAAGAATAAGATATTAAAAGAGAAATCATATTGTTTAATTAATATTTGTCAAGAATTAATTAAGAATTAATTGTGTGGCTAAAATCGATTAATTAAACAATGGGGACTGGTATTGCCAATTATAAGATAATTGGATTTGGGATGTAGATCCTTATGGATATAAGGGGGAGAAAATTAGAGTGGAAGCCCACTATGATTTCGTCCATGGCCTTATTCCAGAAGATTCTTTGGACTGCTTAAGGCCTAAGCTATCCAATTAGGATTTTGACGGAAACCCTAGCAGTACACCTATATAAGGGACCCTAGGGCACCAAAATCGGCTACCACTTATTCCCAAGAGTTCTAAAGCTGATTTTGGAGCCTACATTCCCTCTATTCAAGATTATCTTCTTACCTTAGCGTTTGTAAGCCATTAGAGGTATTATAATTGTAATACTAAGGTCTTAAAGTTGAAGATTCTTGCTACTTGTGAAAGGTAATCATCTAAACTTGTTTCAGTTATCATTTTCAGTTTTTATATGCTAGATCTAGGGTTTGTAAGCTTTGTAAAATATGCATGTACAATAGAGAAACCTAGATCCAAAGCTTTAGGTTTTTTCATGTGCATCATAAGATTGTTGTATTGCTTAAAACCCATCAGTGGTATCAGAGTCTTGCTTAGTTTCTATTGTATTTTATGCATTATGTGTTTATTCATTTCTTGAAATTGATAAATCTTCCTTCTTCCTGACAGACTCATCGAGTCCCCAGATGAATTTGACGAGTCAGATGAACTTGACAAGTTTTGTAAGGGACTTGGCGAGTCGGGGTGTCAGACATATGGATTTTTGGGGATTTTGGCTTATTTTGATTTGGGATAATTACCAAAAATGTTTTTGATTAATAAAATCTGATTTTTATTGATTCCACATGATTATCCTTGTCAAAATAAAAGATATTTATCAATTAATTAGAGATTTATTGCCTTATTTGATAAAACTTAATTATTTGAATTATTTGATCAATTATCTTGCATGAATTTGGATTAGGTCAAACTTAAATAATCACCAATTAATTGTTTAATTATATTATTTGAATATTGATCTAGATAGTTTTGAAATGTTTCAAAACTTGCTCTCAAGTTTTGGAATTTTAAACTTTTGATTAAAAGTTTAATTTTGAAATATTTAAATTCTAAACCCTAGAATTTTACAAGTTTAAAATTCAACCCTTATACTATAATAATATTATAAGAATAATGATTATATATATGTATGAGATTAATGTTAGTCTTACCGTTAGTAGGTCTCATTCACGAAGTCGGTTTATAAGGGGGGTATAAGGTTGTTGCCTATAAAATGACAGTTTAATGGGTGTCCACTCTCACCCACCGCTTCCTTGATTGGTGGAGGGTCATTAGCCGAACGGGTGGGATAGGGCAACTAATTCCTCATTAAAAGTATAATGATAAATAACATAGCTACATGTTTTAAAAAAATTCCCAATCTTAGTTACTTTAGGAAAAATGTGAAAATGATGTTATTCCATGAAATTACACTTTGTACCCTTACCAAGATGTTAGTGGAGCGTGTGGTTAACCGACACACTAATTTGGGTCTATCAAATGTGGAAAAGGGTGACTCGATGTTTGTCATAGATCAATGGAGCGTGTGTGTGGATAACCAACACATTGATTAGGTGACTGTAACATTGGGGGAACCAAGTACATTTGCATTGTTATTCACACCTTGTTTGTGATCCTCGGTATCCCAGTCACAAACTTGAAGGGCATATCGAGATTTAAACATGTCATTGAAAAGTTCAATGAATCTCAAAAGATCTAGGAGTTTTCAATACATTTAAAACTTATTTTCCTTTTCGTATTTTCATGGTGGAAATTAGTGAATCGTCATTCACTTACCTTCAAATTATTTGTTGTTTAGATTATGGCATCCCTCTTCTAAATTGCATATAATGTTGTTGGATCCTATCCCTAGTTTCTCATTTGGGTGTTTAATTGGGGATTCTTATGTAATCAAACTTTGTCTCTTTTCCTTTTTAGATGTCTAACTCGAACAACAACAACGCTTCAGGCTCAACCTCTTCCGGCTCGTTCTCACTTATGAACTTATGTGGGAGGGTGATTTTTGATGGGACCAATTTCAATGATTGGATCTGCAATATTTGAATGGTTACCTGCTACGAGGACAAGGAGTATGTCCTCAACAAGGAGCTGAAGGAGGTGAATGTCAACACTACTACTCCCGAGGAGATCGCTGCCTTTGAGGCCCACGAGCGAGATGCTACGAAAGTCCATTGCATCATGCTCACGACTATGACTACAGAATTCCAAAAGTCATACGAGGACTACTATCCCTATGAGATGCACCGGGATTTACTAGACATGTACCACCAAAGTGCCATGCAGGATAGGTACGAGATCATCACTTCGATGATTACGACCAAGACGGGGGACAGAGAGTCTATCACTACTCATCTATAGAAAATGCAAAGATATGTCGACTGGGTGCTGAAGTTAAATGTTAACTTTGATGAGGAGATGGCGATTGATATTATTCTTCACTCCTTGCCACCGTGTTTCAACCAGTTTTGCATGACCTACCACATGAACAATGAGGAGGTTAGCTTGAGCAAGCTTCAAGGCTTGTTGAGGACTGCTGAGAGCAACCTCAAAGACAAATCTGTTGCATCAACTCCCGCTACTGTTGCCCCACGTCTTGGCTATTAGGCAGGGTAAGTGTAAGAAGAGGAAGACTCCTTCAAAGAGACACCACAAGGGAAAGTCCCATGATGGTACCTCTTCTAGTGGAACCAAGGCTGGTCCCGCTGCACCCTCCTCGAACCCAAAGGATGTAGAGTGCTACCACTGCCATGAAAAAGGGCATTGGAAACGAAGCTGCCCGAAATATCTGAAAAATATCAAGGATGGGAAGATCAAATTGTCCTTCGTATGTATTTATACTATTCAGTCTAATAACTCATCGCATGCTATTTCTTGGGTTCTTGATACAAGATGTGGTTTTTGTTGGGTTTTGAGAATTCTAACACTCTTAAGGTGTACATGCAACCCTAAATACCTTGGATCTATGTTTCCTCTATTATACATGCAAGCTTGAACTTTCCAATGTATTACCCTAACTAGCATACAAACTTTGATACTTGGGTAATAAAACAAGTTAGATGACATACCTTTTGTTATAGTTGGAAGCCTTGGACCTTTAAGAACTTAGTGCCCCAAGTGTTGCACCTTAAATGGAATCACACAACACTACCAACAATTGGAAGAAACTTGAGAAGAGATATACACTCAAGAAATCATCTTCCACTTCTTACCAAGACTCTAGGTCTCATTTCATGAGCTATGAGGCTTCTTATATAGTGTGCACATTAGGGTTACACCATGTAGCTTATAACTTTCCACATTCCTCATGATCCATGGGTTTTAACCTCCATGGAGTATCCATGGGTCACCACATGGGTTTAGCCTAACATGAAGAACTGTGGATCATAAGACCACTTTATAAGAATGAATGATTTACCAAATCAATCCCCATTTATTTAATTAGTCTCTTTTGATCACAAAATTAATTCCAAACTAATTCTTAATCAATACTAATTAAATAATATGATTTCATATTAATATATTAGAACTTATAATATATTAATAAACCATTAATAACCTCTTCTCAATTATCCATCCTTTAGATTGTTCCGGTGCCATGTTGTCACACCTCCGAACCGTAAAAACAAACCGCATAAACGTCTGGGGGTGGATGACGTCATGTGTAGTATCACAAAAATTGCATCATAGTAATCAAAGTAAACACAACCAATACATTATAATATGAATACTTACATTGATTGTTAGGTACAAGTTTGTATATCTATATCAAAAGTAGCAAAAGATAAAGACGAGACTCCAAAATGCTCCATCTTCTCCAAAAGCTGGCAAAAGTATCTGCCTATTGTTGTCCTGAGAATAAAAGCGATTTTGAAAACGTATCAGCATAAAGCTGGTGAGTTCATAAGCATTTAGTTTAGGTGGAAAATGTTTCTTTGATACTTTTGAAAAGTGTTCCTCAAGAAAATCCTATATTTTCTTATGAAAAGTGCGTTTGAAATCCATTCCTTCCATGACTTCCCAATTCATACGAGGTATGTACAATCTGAGGAGTCGTGGAGTAAATATGAATATCCGTTAGTTACATGTAAAAAAAAATAAGTTTGTGAAAAGCCGAGTTATCCCAGGAAAATCATATATCTTCCCTAAAAGTTGATGGTTGGTTATCCGTTGGAAACTGAGGTGTACAAGTATCTATCATACTTATATCGATAAACGTAGTTTGGTTTTAAAAATCATGGTTACTCCCAGTGAGGTATATTAGCCTTATTACATAAATAAAACTAATAAATATGTGGTGAACTAAATCCTGAAGGTATTATTAATACCCTATAGTAATCAAAACGGTTATTACTTTGAGGTTAGTTCACTTGATTCATTATTACAAAAGTAAATCTTTGCTATCTAGGTTGCGAGTTTTATAACCATACATTAACTTGATATGGCACGTATTGGGCCAGTATCCTTTATGACTTTGTCAATTGTAGACCTTTCGGTCCCACGGTAGCTAGCAGCGAGGTGCGGGATAGTCACTCCCGTATTGATCTATATACAATAGTCACGCTTTCCCTACAGGAGATTCTAGTTACAAGTGCTAGTCCTACACTTTGATTCTGTGGGAGTGCTACCAAGGATGTGTCTCCAACTTAGACTAACAAATTTACAAGTAATGATACTGAAAATCCTATTTATGATTTGCGTGTATCCTTTATAAAAATAATATGTTACACTAGTTTTGAAAACAGTTTCTACGAGTTGATTTTTTAATCGTTTGGTAAAAACTGTTTTCCATGTTACTGAAAATATAACTATCTTAAACAAAATAATATATTTTGAGCATAACGAGCTAAGGGATGAATCACTTATGTTTTTGAAGCCTTTGGAGGGTTCTTGGATGAAGGTTCTAGAGAGAGAAAGTAGTAGTGGGTAGCCAAATGAAGAAAAGAGTGAAAGAGAGGGGGGTCTCTTCATATTTATAGGGGTAGGTGACCCACCACCCCGAGTGTGCGGTTGTGGGGTGGGTGTGCAGCCGCACACCCATGTGTACAACCGTACACTCCTCCTAAGAGGGTGTATGGCCCGAATGTTGTGCTAAGGCTTGGAATTACTCGACCTAGTACCCAAACTTTGATTGTACTAGGCTTAGAATACCTTAACAAACCCATAAACGGTGTTAAAAGGTGACATAATCGAGTTTAATATTGTTATAATTGACCAATCGTACAAAATAGAAGTTTCGGGTCGTCACACATGCAACCCAAATGGACCATACTAATCTCGGGTCAAATACATACCAATAATAGTTATGGGCTTAGACACCTAATCCAACAGTTTTCACATTTGTTCTGATTTGCAGGGCCTAAGAAGAAATAGGGATGTGAAGGATGGAAGATAAACTTGACCATGGGGAACAAAAGTTCGTCGATTGTCACCAATATTGGAGATTACTCTTTAGTTCTTAGTAGTGGGTTAGGACTAGAGTTGAATAAATTTACGTAAATAATTATACATAAGAAGTGTTATTTTATAAACAAATATGATTGTAGACTAATCGGTATAGGTGCTTCCATTGCTCTTTCTTTACCAGATAGTCCTTAGTTCGATTATACCCATTCACACACACGTTTTTTAAATTTAAATTAAAGGGAAATTGAGTAAACTCACCTTTATACATGAGTTTTTTTTTTTTAAGAATATAACTATTTTTTTCAATTTTTGGAAAATGACCATTTTCTCCTAAATGTCTCATTCCATACTACTCTTCACATTCCGGACCACTTTTCATTTCTTTTCAAAAGATGTTCCATTCTGAAATGTTCCATTTTGGGTTTGATCTTTAAATTCAATTTGTCTTTGGCAATCATACAAAATATTGGTGAGTACATATTTGTCCCTAGTTTTTAAAATTATGCTTCCCAAGCTTAGGTGTTGTTGTTGTGATTTCTCTACAATTAATAATTTTGTGTTTGTATATTATCATTCTTATGAATCTTATTTGAGGATTTTTGTTTTTTAAATTTCTTATAATTCTATTAAAAGTTTAGCATCATTACATGACCAAAACTATATCTAAATAATCATCTTTAAATTCTTCAAATTGCTTATATATTATTCTTACTGAGTGTCAAGAACTTCACCATATATATATATATATATATATATATATATATATATATATATATATATATATATATACACATATAAGGAAATGGTCAAATGATAACACCAAAAAGGTTGAGAACGCGAGAACACTTCTTGACCAATCATTTTATAAGGGTATATTAGTAATTGCATATTTAATTTAAATTATAACAAATATTAATCTCCTAAATTTTTGCAATATTAATTACAGTTACTTAAATTAATATACTACCCGATTTTTATTCTATTTTTTTATTAATATATGACAAAAATAATTTTTATTAATTTTTTGGTAAAAAAAGTCATATTTTTAATTTATCACTCATCATATATTATATGTTTAAAGATTGAAAAAACATTTTTTCTTTTGTATTCATAAATGAACGAAAACATATATTAAATTAGTTTTTTTAAGAATTTTATTTGATTTGACTATGTTAACTGTGAAGGATTATATATAACAATAAAAGATGGAATGAGTAAAGCACCATCCAAAAAAAACTAAAAAAAAAAAAATCAGTTCAGTCGTAATCATAAATGTATAAAGTACATCTACAAATATAGAAAACAAATACATATGAAATCATTAATGAATAAAGGAAAATGTATAGATAAAAAAAAATCTACTATAGTTGTAATCACAAATGTCTGAAAAAGATAAAAAAAATAAAAATAAAAATAGTTTGTTGCGATTCTTCTTGTTGCTACCAGCACACACAAAAACAAAGAAGGGCACATGTGATCATTGTTATTCTTGGGTTCACACCGCAAAAATCAAAATCAAGGATAATTAAAAAAAATCAGATAATAACATTGTGTATACATCTTCACATTCACAAATGAATGTGTTGTAGAGAAAGGAAAAAACTTTTTTAGTTTTTATCATAAACCATATAATTAATAAAGATTTATTCATGTATGATGATAACTATAATCATGTATTAATAACTAAAATCATGTATGAGGATAACTATAATCATGTATTAACACTGATGAATAAGTTGAATATAGCTGAAAATCATAAATAATTAACACTAATGAAATAAAATCTATTAGTTTTTATCTCCATTTCATAATCATTAGTGAATTTTAACATATTCATAATTAAGTAGGATTGAAAAAAAAAATATAAACTCTACCTTTTTAATATCTTGATTTGGATCCTTTTCATTTGAATCTTTAACACTAACAGGATTCAGAAGCTTGTAACAATTAAGGAGCATGGAGTTGAATCTAATGAGCTATTATAACCTCTTGGTTCAATCAAATTAGGACGATGAACTTTCCCTTGAAATAAATGAGCGACATAATCAAAAATTACAAAACAAAAATCATGATCAATTTATAAACTAATCACACTTATTCAAACATAGTCATTGAAGCATTTGGTCGAACAGGTGTTGTGCCAAAAATTGTGCACATATATTCCTTTGATTCATCTGCCTCTTCTTCTTCTTTTTCAATGATTCAATGATTCAATTCTCTCCATGAAATCTACAACATGTATCAAATAAAAAGTTTCAAGATATCCTTCAAGAAGCTTTCATTAATCCGCTCAACATTCAAGGAAAACTTTACATCAGAATTCCTCCCGGCATGAATTCAACCCATTTCCCCAATTCTCTCTAAACCCAGGTTTATATCGTTTCTTATAATGATAGGAATTAATCAGGTGTGGAATCGCAACTTGCAACACTAATCCTAGATACAAACGATCTGAATAGAATTGCAGAAATTGATAACCCTACCTCGATCGCAAATGGGCCATTCAAACCTTGATTGGTCGCTTGCAACAACAGCCGCACAAAGAGGCCGAAGGAATCAAGGTATGAGAAAATTTAAGATGAAGTCAAGGTACTACAAGTGAATAATACCTCATTCGATCCTCCATATTGAGTTCAATCCTCCTTTCATGGACCGCTAATTTTTTAAATCCCTCCTTCTCCCACTGTTCTCTTCATCCCTTTTGTATCTCTTGTTGTTTCTCCGTTCTTCTTCAGTGCAGACATCTTTGTGACAACCCTATATTTTCCAAAACCATTGTAACACTCAAAAGTCAAATATAACTAAATTAACCTTGAAAATAAAGTATTCAAATATCTAAGTTGGGATGCATCAAATACTAATTAACGTGTCAAGGTTTCCGAAAACATAAAGAACGCTCAAAACCGGATTATATTGAAGAAATTATAACCACTCGTATATTTACGACACGCCGTTAAAACATTATTTGATGTAAAAACTAAAATCTCAATAATGTGCATTTTAGCCTTAAGTATCTAAACATAAATCGTAGATCTCGTTAAAAGGTGAGCGTGCATAAAAAGATCGCCCAAATCGGACCTCGTATGAAGAAGTTACGAATTTTCGAAGTTTCGTAACAGTAGTAGAGGGCTAAAAACTCGAATTTAAGATCGAGTGTAAATTAGCTAACGCAATCCAAATGAGAGTTGAAGATCTCCGCAATAGGAACAAATGGATGAAAAGACAAACAAAAACCGACGTCGAATAAAGAACCTATGAGTTTTAAACGAACTTTAGGAGGCCCGACCTATTAAAAATATATCATTAAAAATAAAGACAAAACTAGCCGACGGAGTCTAAATGAAAGTTGTAGAGCATAATCTCACCTACGCATGGATATAAAGAACACGAAAAACGGAGCTCGTATGCGAAAGTTACGGAATTTAGAAGAGGACAGGGCGGATTACGCCCCGCGTTCTCTGGGAGTACGCCCCGCGTACTAGACCCAGAGTTGAGTCCCATCAGCCCGCCCAAGCTACGCTTAGCTAGCCAGGAGTCGTAAGCCATGACGCATTGTTACGCCCCGCGTAACCGAAGTACACCCCGCGTACGTCGGAGGTACACGCCGCGTACGAGGGTTTCCAGCCCTATAAATAGAAGGCATAAGCTCGAGTTTTTGCACACAAATCACAATCCCTCAGTCATTCTCTCATACTTCTAAGCTCCAGAGACCCTCCCCTCACCTCGGTTTCCGCACTCGAGCCCCCGACGAAAGATTTACGTTGCAGAGATCCCCGAAGAGCCCGACGACGCAACTATCCGCGATCGAAGTTCTACTTAACTCTAGTCCCTCTCTTCAAACTTAACAGGTGAGTTCATACCCCTACTTTTCAATTCTTTTTCATGTTTTAGGGGGGGGGAATACAAGTACATTACACGTTAAAGTATCGTTTTATAAATATAAATGAAATTTCTATCTTCGAATATCGATACAAACATCTTATGTATACAAGAGCGATTATGTCACTAAGTTATTTCTACTAAATGGAACATACTATCTGAAAAACTATAATGGGTATAGTTAACAAGTCAGTCCTACATTTTACATATACATCTTGAAAAACGAAACACTTTCAAAAGAAGTAAGGTCATTTCATTGTAAATCTACTTATACTAGGCAATGTGAGATATTCAAACTTCAACGTACATTTTTGTATGCATTTCAAGTCCTGTATTATATACCATAATCTCTTGGAGGGAGAGCGTGATACTTGTGTATAGATCTATACGGGATTGACAATCCCGCACCTAAACTACTAGCTATAGTTAGACCGGCAGGTCTGGGGTGACAAATGTCATAACACTGCAACACTTGAAGAATGTTGTTACAGGCCGTCAGTGTCAATAGTATGGTTATAAAACTCACATAAAAAGTATAAAACAAGATTGATTTACAAGATTCATATGTGCATTGCAGTTTTCTACATTATTTTTCATACAAAGTTGTTTTTATCATTTGAGTATAAAAGATACTAACACATTTCAACTTTGGAAACTTTTGAATCATCTTACAAGAAAATATTGGACTTTCTAAAAACCTCGTTTACCAATTTACTACCAAAAAGGATGTACCTTTCAACTCGAAACACTCATGAACTCACCAACTTAATTGTTGACACTTTTCAAAACCACTTGTATTTCTCAGGGAATCAGTGATACAGGTAACTACCAGCTTTTGGGAGAAGGAACACAAAGGATGTTTTTATTATTGAACATTATCATCATATTGTAATATTCTTTTGATAACATGTATAACGCAACAAAATACGTTTTCATTTTATATATATGATGGTTGTGTTGCTTTCTTTACAATATTCAATTGTTGTGATACTACGTGAAGTCATCCACCCCCGAATGTTTCCGCCATTCTGGTTTGGGGGTGTGACAGATTGGTATCAGAGCATTGTTTATAGTGAACTAAGTATATCAAACCACATAAGATATACAAACTATAAATACAACGGGAACCAAAAACCCTCTGATAAAAACATTTTCATAGAAATATATTTTCTTTAAATATATACATTTTTACCTGCATGTATCAGTCTCGTATCATGACAAGTTTTTCTAAAAAGTAGTATGGCAAGTTGCGATACCACGATTGAGCCTTGGGATATGTAATCAAATCAAGAATAAATATAGCCTGATCAACTATATTTATCCTGGATTTGACCAATGTACGTCGAGGAATGGTCGTAGTAGTCAACAAGCCAAAAACTTATAAAATCTAGATTCGCTAAATTGAAATACTATAAGTCTATTGTTAAAAATAATTGAACAATAAAATATTGCGCTCAGTAAAGATATAAATAGGCTTAGGAAGTCGTTTCTTTTCTTATAAATCTCATACCTCTATCCCAGTACAGACAGTTGGCCGGATTTCCTTTACCGGGAGACCCCTACTACCTAAATCAAGGTAACGATGGCTGGATAGAAGAAGACCCGGAGGAAGACCCAGAGGAAATCGAAGAAGAGGTCGAAGAAGAGTTCGAGGAGGGAGTCGAAGAAGAATTCGAAATCGAAGTCGGAGAAGAATACGAAGTCGACGAGGAGATCGTGGAAATTTCTAGCGGAACAGACTCCGAACCGGAAGTAATCGACCCTCCCATCCCCCATCCTCCCGTAATCAGACCATATCAACCGGGACCCATTCCCATCTGGGGAAGCCACCTCTACTACTGGAGCCGTCAGAAAGGTGTACGCCCTCCATTCGGCATGTGTCGGGATTTTTACAACGTCAGTGGGGGAGGCTCAGCTGATCGAGCACTTCCTGTTATCGTGAACGCTATAGCTAACCAGAACTACCAGGCAGACCAACAAGCAGCCAGAGTTCGCGAGATCAATGCTGCTACCCAAGGTAACGCCGCTGACATCCGCCGTTTGGAAGGACTACATGAGAATACCCAAATCTACACGGGGACACTTCAGAACCAAATGATAACAGCTCTAGACGAAATAAGAGGGATGAAAGAACAACAAGCAGATTTCGAGAGGCGACTGATGGGAGTCAAACGGTCAGATGCCGAATCCAGCTCCAAACGCCACAAATAGAGTTTGTTCAAGCTCCAACAATTTTGATATAGACTACGACCTCGGATAAAGTTTTTCTCTTATTTTCTTTTGTATCTGTAAACGAAGACCCCTAGATAGGTCAAATTTTCCTAAAAACTAGAAGCATAATGTAACACACCTTAGGTGTGACATATATATAAATATGCAGTACTTCTTTATATACCTCTCGAAACCCCTGAAATTAACTAAATTGTTGTATTTAATTTGAAACAAAAAAAAAAAAAAAAAAAAAAAAAAAAACTAAAGTCAAAACAAATTGCAAGATACGACTAACCCTCAACTACACGATTGTCAAAACATTAGAAACTTATAGTATTCGTTCTTATTTTCTCTACCAGAACATGCCTCCTCGTAGATCAACACGCAGAAACTCAACTCCAGCACCACCTCCACCACCCCCTCCAACTATGGATGCAGCTATGTTCCAAACTGCTGTAACAGCCGCTGTAACCGCGGCGATGGCTCAAATGAGCAACAATGGGTCAGGAGGAGGAATAAATAGCTTTACAAATGGCCCAAGCCAAGGCCGTTCCGGAGCCTGCACTTACAAAGACTTCACCAATGGAAAACCTATTCCCTTCTATGGGATTGGGGGAGTATTGGCTCTATCCCAATGGATAGAGAAAACGGAAGCCGTATTCGAAATTTGCTCATGCCCTGAAGAAAGCAAAGTAAAATTTGCTGCCTGTACATTCTCTGAACGCGCCTTGACATGGTGGAACGGCCATGTCAAGACACTAACCCTAGTGGTGGTGAACTCCATGGGTTGGGAAAAACTTGAAGCGAATGCTCCTTCGGGAATATTGCCCAAGAGGCGAGATTCAGAAGCTTGAACAAGAATTGTGGAACCTTTCGATGGTAGGCTCGGACATCGCAGGCTACACCAGCAGGTTCAGCGATTTGATAACACTTTGCCCAGGGATGTTGATTCTAGAAAGCCAAAAAGTGGAGAGGTACATCTGGGGATTATCACCCCAACTGCGAGGAAGTGTGTTAGCTTCCAAGCCCATGACCTTCGACAACGCCAAGGAACTGGCGCAATCTCTCATTGATCATGGCGTCTGCCAAGGAGTCACGACTATCGTAGCTGAACCAACCAAAGGGAACAACGACAACAATAACAATGCCAACAACAACAACAAGAAGAAGAAATTCTGGAACAAGAGAAAGGGGCAAACCTCGCAAGAACCTTCAAAGAAACAAATGGTGGCGGTTCATGCTGCTACTGCTCCCGCCACAACTCCTACAACCCCATCGCCAACAAAACAATATGCAGGGAACTTGCCAAAGTGCAGCAAATGCAACTACCATCACCACGGTAATTGCCGCGAGATGTACTGTAAGAACTGCGACAGGAAAGGGCACACTGCCCGTTTCTGTAAAGCGCCAGCGCGGCCAGTCACTCAAGTTCCTGGTACTGGGGTAAGCCAAGCATGTTATGGATGTGGAGAAACTGGGCATTTCAAGAGGGACTGCCCCAAAACAAGGAATGTTGGTGGTATTGGGAGAGTGCTGGCGATAGGTCAAAATGAATCAATAACTGATCCAACAGTAGTTACGGGTACGTTTCTCCTCGACAACATTTATGCATGCATACTCTTTGACTGCGGTGCGGAGAGAAGTTTTGTGAGTCATAAATTCAAACACCTACTTAACCAAAGACCCCAACCACTTAATAAAACATTTACTGTAGAAATGGCTAATGGAAAAACAGAAAGCACAAGTGATATGTACGTAGGGTGCACATTAAATTTAAACGAACACTTATTTCAAATCGACCTTATGCCCATTTCGATAAGAAGTTTTGATGTAATCATCGGTATGGACTGGTTGAGTCTTCACCATGCCGACATTCTTTTCCATGAAAAGGCCGTTCGTCTCAATCTTCCCAACGGTGAAAATCTTATCATATATGGAGACAAACCTAGTTCAAATTTGCAAATCATCTCCTGTATTAAAGCACGAAAATATCTTCGCAAGGAATACCATGCCTTTCTAGCCCACGTAGTAGACCAGAAGCAAGAACCAAAGAACATTAAAGACATTCCGGAAGTCTGCAACTTCCCAAACATTTTCCCAGAAGATCTCCCAGGAATCCCACCGGAATGTCAAGTCGAATTCAGAATTGACTTAATCCCCGGAGCAACCCCAGTAGCAAAATCACCTTACCGTTTAGCTCTAGCCGAGATGCAGGAACTGTCCAGTCAATTGAATGAGCTGTTGAGCAAGGGATTCATCAGACCAAGCTTCTCACCATGGGGAGCACCAGTCCTATTCGTGAAAAACAAGGACGGGTCTTTTCGCATGTGCATCGATTATCGAGAACTGAACAAACTGACAATCAAGAACCGATATCCCCTTCCACGTATAGACGATCTGTTCGACCAACTACAAGGAGCGAGCTACTTCTCAAAGATCGACCTAAGATCTGGTTATCACCAAATACGAGTACTGGAAGGAGACATCCCCAAAACAGCTTTCCGAACACGATATGGTCACTACGAGGTTGTAGTAATGCCCTTCGGATTGACAAACGCTCCAGCAGTGTTCATGGATTTGATGAATCGAGTATGTCGTCCTTTCCTGGACAAATTCGTGATCGTGTTCATAGATGATATACTCATCTATTCTAGAAACCAGGAAGAACACAGCCAACATCTCCGCCAGGTTCTGGAAACATTAAGGGCAGAGAAACTTTACGCAAAATTTTCCAAGTGCGAATTTTGGATTCGAGAGGTGGGTTTCCTAGGACACGTAGTAAGCAAGGAGGGAATACACGTGGATCCCTCGAAGATCAAGGCAATAGAGAATTGGATGATTCCAAGAACCCCTACAGAGATCCAGCAATTTTTAGGACTCGCCGGGTATTACCGAAGGTTCATACAAAATTTTTCCAAGATTGCCAAGCCACTCACCACACTAACTCAGAAGAATGTGACCTTCGACTGGGGAGAAAAACAAGATGCCGCATTTCAAACGCTAAAACGAGCATTATGTAGTGCGCCCATCCTAACCCTGCCAGAAGGGACGGTGGACTTCGTGGTCTATTGTGATGCATCAAACCAAGGACTCGGGTGTGTCCTGATGCAACAAGGGAAGGTCATCGCCTATGCCTCAAGACAACTAAAGACGCATGAAGTGAACTACACAACGCACGATCTTGAGCTAGGAGCAGTCGTCTTCGCTCTAAAGATATGGAGACACTACCTCTACGGCACGAAATGTACGATATTCACTGACCATAAAAGCCTTCAACATATCCTCAACCAGAAAGAACTAAACACGAGACAAAGACGGTGGGTAGAACTACTAAGTGATTACGAATGCGAAATTCGATATCACCCCGGAAAGGCTAATGTAGTGGCTGATGCACTCAGTCGGAAGGAATACTCAGGTCGCCGAGTGAAGTCCCTAACTATGACGATCCATTCACACCTGTCCACGCAAATCAAGGAAGCCCAAATAGAAGCCTTGAAATCCGAAAATGTGGCAGGAGAAGCCCTAAGAGGAATGGATAAGAACCTTGAAACCAAGAACGATGGAGTTCGTTATTTCATGGATCGAATATGGACACCAAAGTTTGGTGGATTCAGAGAAATCGTCATGGACGAAGCCCATAAAACACGATACTCCATACATCCCGGCTCCGACAAGATGTATCTCGACCTAAAGAAGTTGTACTGGTGGCCGAACATGAAAGCCGAAATTGCTACCTACGTGAGTAAATGTCTGACGTGCGCTAAGGTCAAAATAGAATACCAAAAGCCTTCGGGTTTATTACAACAACCAGAAATACCCGAATGGAAGTGGGAGCGGATAACTATGGATTTCATAACCAAGTTACCCAAAACGACAAGCGGACTCGACACCATTTGGGTAATTGTCGACAGGTTAACTAAATCAGCACATTTCCTACCGATCAAAGAGATGGATAAATTGGAGAAGTTAACAAGGACATACCTCAGAGAAATTGTACGACTGCATGGTGTGCCCGTATCCATTATCTCGGACCGAGATAGTAGATTCACCTCAAGGTTCTGGCAGTCGCTACAAAAAGCTTTGGGGACAAGACTAGACATGAGTACCGCTTATCACCCTCAAACCGACGGCCAGATCGAGAGAACCATACAAACCCTAGAAGACATGCTGAGAGCCTGCGTAATCGATTTTGGCAAAGCGTGGGACACACATCTACCCTTGGTCGAGTTCTCGTACAACAATAGCTACCACAACAGTGTCAAAGCTGCCCTGTTCGAAGCCCTCTATGGCCGCAAGTGTAGGTCACCTTTATGCTGGGCCGAAGTGGGGGACACACAACTAGCAAAAGGACAAGCAACTGACAACACACTTACTGGGCCAGAAATCATACGGGAAACTACGGAGAAGATTGTTCAAATCCGAGAACGTCTAAAAGCATCAAGGGATAGACAAAAGAGTTATACAGATAAGAGATGAAAACCCTTGGAATTCCAAGTTGGAGACCGTGTCCTACTAAAAGTCTCTCCTTGGAAAGGATTGATACGCTTCGGAAAACATGGGAAACTGAACCCCAGATACATCGGACCATTCGAGATCCTTGCCAGGATCGGTCCAGTGGCTTACAAACTTAGAATACCTCAGGAACTCCACAACGTACACCCTACCTTTCACGTATCAAACCTAAAGAAGTGCTTATCCGACGAGACCCTTGTCGTCCCTCTAGACGAAATTACAATAAATGAAAACCTCCATTTTGTAGAGGAACCAGTAGAGATTATGGACCGGGAAGTCAAAAGAACTAAACAAAGCTGCATACCTATAGTAAAGGTCCGCTGGAACGCCAAGCGAGGACCTGAATACACCTGGGAACGAGAGGATCAAATGAAACAAAAGTACCCGCACCTTTTTTTCTAATCTGTAAACTCTATCTTAGATTAAATTTCGGGACGAAATTCCCTTAACCGGGGGATGATGTGACAACCCTATATTTTCCAAAACCATTGTAACGCTCAAAAGTCAAATACAACTAAATTAACCTTGAAAATAAAGTATTCAAATATCTAAGTTGGGATGCATCAAATACTAATTAACGTGTCAAGGTTTCCGAAAACATAAAGAACGCTCAAAACCGGATTATATTGAAGAAATTATAACCACTCATATATTTACGACACGCCGTTAAAACATTATTTGACATAAAAAGTAAAATCTCAATAATGTGCATTTTAGCCTTAAGTATCTAAACATAAATCGTAGATCTCGTTAAAAGGTGAGCGTGCATAAAAAGATCGCCCAAATCGGACCTCGTATGAAGAAGTTACGAATTTTCAAAGTTTCGTAACAGTAGTAGAGGGCTAAAAACTCGAATTTAAGATCGAGTGTAAATTAGCTAACGCAATCCAAATGAGAGTTGAAGATCTCCGCAATAGGAACAAATGGATGAAAAGACAAACAAAAACCGACGTCGAATAAAGAACCTATGAGTTTTAAACGAACTTTAGGAGGCCCGACCTATTAAAAATATATCATTAAAAATAAAGACAAAACTAGCCGACGGAGTCTAATGAAAGTTGTAGAGCATAATCTCACATATGCATGGATATAAAGAACACGAAAAACGGAGCTTGTACGCGAAAGTTACGGAATTTAGAAGAGGACAGGGCGGATTACGCCCCGCGTTCTCTGGGAGTACGCCCCGCGTACTAGACCCAGAGTCGAGTCCCATCGGCCCGCCCAAGCTACGCTTAGCTAGCCAGGAGTCGTAAGCCATGACGCATTGTTACGCCCCGCGTAACCGAAGTACGCCCCGCGTACGTCGGAGGTACGCGCCGCGTACGAGGGTTTCCAGCCCTATAAATAGAAGAAATAAGCTCGAGTTTTTGCACACAAATCACAATCCCTCAGTCATTCTCTCATACTTCTAAGCTCCAGAGACCCTCCCCTCACCTCGGTTTCCGCACTCGAGCCCCCGACGAAAGATTTACGTTGCAGAGATCCCCGAAGAGCCCGACGACGCAACTATCCGCGATCAAAGTTCTACTTAACTCTAGTCCCTCTCTTCAAACTTAACAGGTGAGTTCATACCCCTACTTTTCAATTCTTTTTCATGTTTTAGGGGGGGGGATACAAGTACATTACATGTTAAAGTATCGTTTTATAAATATAAATGAAATTTCTATCTTCGAATATCGATACAAACATCTTATGTATACAAGAGCGATTATGTCACTAAGTTATTTCTACTAAATGGAACATACTATCTGAAAAACTATAATGGGTATAGTTAACAAGTCAGTCCTACATTTTACATATACATCTTGAAAAACGAAACACTTTCAAAAGAAGTAAGGTCATTTCATTGTAAATCTACTTATACTAGGCAATGTGAGATATTCAAACTTCAACGTACATTTTTGTATGCATTTCAAGTCCTGTATTATATACCATAATCTCTTGGAGGGAGAGCGTGATACTTGTGTATAGATCTATACGGGATTGACAATCCCGCACCTAAACTACTAGCTATAGTTAGACCGGCAGGTCTGGGGTGACAAATGTCATAACACTGCAACACTTGAAGAATGTTGTTACAGGCCGTCAGTGTCAATAGTATGGTTATAAAACTCACATAAAAAGTATAAAACAAGATTGATTTACAAGATTCATATGTGCATTGCAGTTTTCTACATTATTTTTCATACAAAGTTGTTTTTATCATTTGAGTATAAAAGATACTAACACATTTCAACTTTGGAAACTTTTGAATCATCTTACAAGAAAATATTGGACTTTCTAAAAACCTCGTTTACCAATTTACTACCAAAAAGGATGTACCTTTCAACTCGAAACACTCATGAACTCACCAACTTAATTGTTGACACTTTTCAAAACCACTTGTATTTCTCAGGGAATCAGTGATACAGGTAACTACCAGCTTTTGGGAGAAGGAACACAAAGGATGTTTTTATTATTGAACATTATCATCATATTGTAATATTCTTTTGATAACATGTATAACGCAACAAAATACGTTTTCATTTTATATATATGATGGTTGTGTTGCTTTCTTTACAATATTCAATTGTTGTGATACTACGTGAAGTCATCCACCCCCGAATGTTTCCGCCATTCTGGTTTGGGGGTGTGACAATCTTCAACATCTTCTCCATCATCTTCTCTTCCCTTCCGCTTCTATTTCATCGAATTCAAAGATGCAAATGAATATCAATAAACTAAAATCGAGTTATAGGAGAACAATGGGATATCGAGTAGCAGGGGGCCGATTTGGCATTGAAGCCTTGGAGGGTTTTGGTGATGGCGAGATCTGATGGTGGCTTAGGGATGAGGTGGTGATATGTAGAAGATGTCGATTTAATGCTCTATGACATTAGGTCAAGGAATAGAGAGGCAGAGACTAATTATAGGAGTTTACAAAATTAGGGTAATGCTTATTTACCTTAATAGCCATTATAATTTTCTTTAATTTAAAAACTAAAATTTAAATGTATTAATAATTAGAAAAATAACAATTAATTATAGCCCTACATCTTAAAAATTAGATGGTCCAGATCTGTTCTCGCGTTCTCAACCTTTTAGGTGCTCTCATTTGATCCTATATATATATATATATATATATATATATATATATATATATATATATATATATATATATATATATATATATATATCCCATTTTATTGATTTGAAAGTCTAGCCAAGAATCATGTTTTTTTTTTCATTTGAAATTGTAATCTTGAATCAAAGAAAAGCGTCAAAAAATCGAAAAGTTTGTGATTAACATCATTCAAGAGCTTACTCACACTTTTGGCTCGATTGAGTTACCCAAATTCTTTCTGGTCATTGTGTTTTTTTTGTTAGAAATGTCTTTGAATCTAATTTTCTTTTCCATCCATCTTTTTTTGGGATCTAAACTCTGTTCATCTTTTTCCTCTTGATATTTTTATGATTTCATTTTATGTTCCTCTTGATATTTTGATGATTTCAATTTGTGTTTGAGAAATATAACTATTTCTTAATATTTGTCAATCATAAACTTTGAATTAATAAAAGTGGTTAATTTAACTTGTTTTTTTGGTGTAGATATCTAATTTAAGGATTGTAGTTGTATTTTGCATTATGAATAAACTTGGAGGGCTCTATGGAAAGGAATAAAAAATCTAAAGGGTTGTTGTTGTTAAAAAGATTTGCTTGTGTTAATATTGTAATAATCATGTACTTGAGGGGTTTCTTTGTAATTTGTCTTGATATATAATGTCTTGAGAGCAGTTGTGTTAGGTTTTCGTTCTTCCTTAAATCTTACATGTAAAGATAGTTCTTGTTCACATATGTATGTGAATGGTATCGATTATGTTAGTATATTTTGTATAGGTTAAGAGTGAGATTTCTGAATGTAAAAATATTCGATGAATCTTGATCAATAAAAGAGTTCGTTTCTTAATCTAGTTGAAATGTGTTTTTTCTAATCTTTTTGTTACCTTTTCAACGTTAAATCTTTACAATCCATAATAAGCGAATTTCCCATTGTGGAAATATGCTCCGTCTATATATAGAAAAAGTCAATTAGATTGTACTTGAAAGTAAATATTTAACAAATGTCTTTCTTCTAATGCACATAACTATTTGTATGGTTTCAATTCATCTACCCATTGTCAAGTTATAATCATTTCAATGGACATAACCGGATATTATAGGAATAAAATGGTTATGGTTAAATGTCTAAATAAGAATAAAACTAATTCATTCTTTTGAAAAATCCATTAAATTGATGTTTTCGCAATCCAAAGGATAGGGATGAGAATTTAGCCCGAAAATCTGAACCGAACCGAACGGAATAAGCAATTCGATGCGGGTTTCGGGTATCTATATTATGCTTATTCGGTTCTCGGCTTATTCAGTTCGGTTACCAAAATAAGATCTTATTCGGTTCTAAATTCCCGACTCAAATTAGCATTCTTCCTCCACTTTCTCTGATTAATAGAAATCAAAATCACGATTCACACTTTTGTCTTCGTCGTTCATAACATAAAAAACCTGTGTTCGTTCTCAGTGTTTCAAAATCGACCAATCTTCTTATCTATTTCCAAACTCGAAAGCACTTCTGTTGATCCTTCCTCTGGTTTCAAACTTTCAAAAATCGACCATTCCTATTGTCTTTAAAGATTCACGAATTCCTACTTTGTCTAGTTATGAAATTGGGCTCCAACTCAAGAAACTCAAGTATTAAATCTCATTATGCTAATCTTGTAACACCCCCCTCTGGCCCGTATCACAATATTGTCCGCTTTGGTCCACTCGGCACGAGGACTTCCCAGGGGGTCACCCATCCCGATACTACTCCCGCCCGAGCACGCTTAACTGCAGAGTTCTTATGGGATCTGCTGCCCTCACGGCTTTAAAACGCGTTGTGATAGGGAAGGTATCCACACCCCTTATAAGTAGATGTTTCGTTCTCCTTCCAAGCCGATGTAGGATCAGGTGCAACCCACCTTCACCCCCCATTATAGGGTTCGACGTCCCCGTCGAACACATCACCCCCCATTAAAGGTGGGTTGCACCTGATCCCACATCGGCTGGGAAGGAGAACTAAGCATTCCTTATAAGGGGTGTGGATACCTTCCCTATCACAACGCGTTTTAAAGCCGTGAGGGCAGCAGATCCCATAAGAACTCTGCAGTTAAGCGTGCTCGGGCGGGAGTAGTACCGGGATGGGTGACCCCCTGGGAAGTCCTCGTGCCGAGTGGCCCAAAGCGGACAATATTGTGATACGTGCCAGAGGGGGTGTTACAAATCTACTAATAAATGTTATTTTTACAATGTGTTATTGTGTTATGTTAGTCTTTGAGTGCTTTAATTTGATGTATAAAAGTACATTGTTATTATATTATTCGGGTTATAGAATCCTAATACGGTTTTTTCGGTTATATTAGGTCCTTAAATATCGTGTACATGTTAATTGGGTTATTCAGATAATACCCAAACCGAATCGAACCGAACCCGTATTGGTTAATCGATTCGGTTTTCGGTTCATGCAATTACCCTTATCCGATTTTTGAGTTATTTAGGTTCGGTTCTAGCCCGAATAACATCCCTACTTCATAGTATCGACATTTTGGAAATGCACATTGCAAACAATAGAAAAAACATGGCATAACTATTATATTTTAACAATACTAATTAATATGGAGTTTTTGGCTATATGAAAAAAACTACTTCCATCCCACATTGTTACAAGGATGAAACATTGGGTGAACTCCAAACTTATAAAAGAAGTCCAAGGCTTTGGTTTTAATGCACCCCACCAAATACACTAACTATTTCTTTCTTTCTTATCTTCTTTTAGAATGTGGAAATTTGTTAGTTAAGACTTTAAGAGAGTGTAGTTGTTTTTAATGGAGGCTTGAGTTTATGTGATTGTAATAATCTATCACATAGTGGATCTTTCTTTCTCAAGTCCTTTAGTTTTTTTTTTTTTTTTTTTTTTTTTTTTTTTTTTTTTTTTTTTAGAGTATTCATGTATATTTTTATGTTTTCTTATTTTTCTCTATTATTGTTATTGTGAGGATTGTTGGGAATCTTAGAAGCCGATTTCCCCAAAATTAATGCAAAGGTCCTAATTATGTACAATTTAACCCAGGTTAGAAGGCTTCGTAAGTCAAATGAAGCCACAAATGCTAGTTCCCATCATAATATAACACAAAACAAAAGCACTAATCATAAGTGTATGCTTATTAAAGCCACAAATGAAAAACAATATTTTTCATATTATGCGTACCAAAATCACCACATATATTTTTCATATTATGCTTACCAAAATCACCACATATATCGTAAGTTAATAAATAAATAAATAAATAATCTTTAAAGAACACATATGTTGACGTACTTTTCATTAGTTTTAATAAATTCAGAACTATGAATCACAAATTAAGTATTTTAAACTAAATGTGAAAAAAATGATTTTTTTTTGACAAAACTTATGATTGGAAAATAAACAAAAGATTAAGTTTGAAATCAACAATGGTCTCCTTCGACCATGATGACTTAATGATCTTCACACTAAAAACCACAAATCAACCTAAGAGTGTTTTCGAATATCAAAAACCCCAGGAGTATCATATTTAACTCTACGAAGTCACCACTTTTCTCATGACGCCACCTTATTTGTTAATTAGGATTGTAAATAAGTGGAGTTTGAATATAATGGAAAACCTTCTTAATCGCAACAACTTCATCAACACCAACATGTCTTCAAAAAAAAATCAAGGGCATGCTTCCAGAGATTGGCTTATTAGGTACAGAAGAATTTAGATGTTCGTCCTATAATATGATATATGATGATAAGGAAAAAAAGAAGATAAACAATAACGGATGATGTAGCACGGCGAACATCAATAATACAATTATTCAATGAACGTCTCATGTTATTTTCGACGAATCAGTAAAAAACGAATGGATATACCCTTATAAGACGACAAAAAATTGGACCGACTTGTCCAAGCTCAAGAAATGCACTTTTTTTCACCAGCGAAACAAACACAACTAGTCAATTCATCTATGGCGTAAAGAGTAGCGGAAATGTCATTTAGGGGTTCCACTGAAGCAAGAAAAACAAAGAAAGTGAGATGAAATAAAAACCGGCCATGCATAAAATGAATTAAACCAACGAAAAAGACAACCATGTTGAGTATCAACCTACTTGACAAAAGTATGCTTAGAAAGATGAATGTATCTTGGTAAAAAAAAAAAAAAAAGAGAAATTTACACAAAATTATCAAACAATTTAGCACATTCAAATAGATTGATATGAATATATATATATATATATATATATATATATATATATATATATATATATATATATATATATATATAAAATAAATCAAGCTAACTATTTTTGGTATTATGTCTAGCCCTTGAAAATCTAACATTAAAAATGTCGTGTAGTTCCACCATTATCCTTTTCCTTTAAAGGAGTAGTCCACAAACAAATTTTGTAAGTAGATGGTTCAATATCCCTTCTTACTTTAAATGTGTCGGTCATGATTATCTACTAAATTAATATGCAAATTATAAGAATCTTATCATATGATCGTGTCAGTTTTAGATAAGCAATGTTACACCGTGTTAAGTTGTTTTTCATTTGGAAAGTCGTTTTTCCCAAAATTACATTAGATTAGTTCCAACTCAATCAAAACCCATTTGCAATTTTGAATTGTTTTTGCATTTGTGGATAGAAATTTTAATTGTTGCGATTTAAACTAATTTGTTTTCCTTGCCTCAATATTGATTGTGTGAATGTAGGTTTAAAAAATATGTGAAGACCAAAATTATCATTTTTTTATTCATTAGATTAATAATGGGATTAGATGTTCCAAGGATGCATACGAAGTACTTGATGAAAGTTTATGACGGGTCTTATCAAATAATTATACTATCATTGTTCCATGTACAAATATGAAAATATTATGATTTTGGGTTTTATTAAACTCTTAATTTTGAGTTATTTAATGCTTATTTTGAGCTGAATTGAACCATTAATGTCCAAGTTCCTGAGGAAGAATGTATGACTTTGGATTACCATTATAACCAAGATTTCTTTCTGACATGCCAAGTAGATCAACATCAGATTGTTTAAATATTGGATTGGACATATCTTTTAATGTACAATGCTATAATTGGGATTTATATATTACATGAAATAGTACCTATGAAACATATATGCAAATTACACATATTTTAAAATTATAGACAATATCATATTGTACAAAATAGCAAGGTACTTTCATTTAATTGTTTATTATAGCATCTTATTTTCATTTTTTTGAATTAAAAGAAATAGCAACATACTTTCAAGTTGGGATATTCATGTCTAGTAGTAAGGGACATTAATGAAAAATATTATGGAATTCCAACTTGAAATCGAAGAAAAACTTACTTGGTATTGGGAGGGAGAAGCTCGATCGACATCTCTTCAAATTATAGGCGTTATAGTTTTTATCGTTAAAATAATGGCTTTAGTAGAACAAAAAATGATTTTTGGTGTTGTCGGATGTACTCAGCTGTCATATCAAATTTTCAGTATTGCCATGTTAATAAAACAACCATGTAGGCAGGATGATGACCACTAACTTGCTAAAAGTGTAAAATTAAAAAGTCATACGGAAAATAATGGCTTTAGTAAAAAAAAATACTATTTTTGGTACACTTAGAATTATAGTGTGAAAAATAGCATAAAATTTAGGGAAAACCACATTAAAACCCTACCAATTATCTATCAATGCTTAAAAAACCATTACATAATTTTTAGTACATGTTAACCACTTTTATTTACGAAACCGTCTAACTTAATTCTTTTATCACGTTATCCTTTGGTAACCATTTAACAATATCCAATGTGGCTTACATCTCTTCCTAATCTTGAAGAACATGAAGTCGATAATTAGAATAGTAAAAAATAGGGTTTCGAACGGTAAAATGTTTCATCAAATTGGGCAGTAAAAACAAGGGAAAACGGTCACTTTGCATCAAGAAATCGAATGCATTCTTTAATTTTGGTGTTCTAAAACCAAGTTAAAGCAAAATCGATGTTAAATGTTATTAGAAACGCAATTGGCACTGTATATCATTTGTGGTAAAGAAATAGAAGATTGTTCAAAAAGAAATTCAGAAACATGGATGAAGTTATCCAATGTATTGTTACTGAAATTAGATTTAAACTGATGGGATTAACTTACTTTTTTTCTTCCTGCATGATTAAGGTTTGTGATATGTGGTGTATTCCTAAACCTAGGCAAGAGATGTCCACTATGAATATTGATAGGTATAGAGGAAACTAGTAATTGTCCTGATCTTTAGTTGTAGATGGGTAGAGACTTGATTTAAGTGATATATTAATGGATATTTGTGATGGTGGAACTGCCTAGTTATTTGTGATATATCAATTTCCAATCACCTGTTATGTTAGAATTACCCTTTGGTGCTAGGTAGTTGGATGGCTTTAGAGTTCATGTGTTGTTGTAACAGCCCGAAATCTCAAGTATTGTTAAAATTACATTTTGGGGTGTTTTAAAGGGGGGACTCGGCGAGTTGGAGCCAGACTCGCCGAGTAGGATCGCAGATCGGGTCGCGGGTTCGCGACTGGACTCGACGAGTCCAGATAGGGACTCGGCGAGTCTGCGCTGTTTAGCGAAAACCCTAACCGTTCAGGCTTGGGACATATAAAGGGGATCGTTGGCCGTCATTGTTCCCTTTTAGCCGTCTGAGAGGAGCCCTAAACCGATTGTGTGCATCTGGAGCAAGGTTAGAGGCCATGGGTGATTGTGAAGGAGTTGTTGTGCAAGGAAGGGAAGGTTTTGGCTAAAGGAACAGCAAGGGAGTCACTTTCTGAAGATTGGGGACACAGAGAATACATTATCCAGGTATGAGTTCGGGTATACTCTGCTATGTTGATATATTTAGAGGATTAGGGTTTATGGAACCCTTTTGTGGATAGGTTGAGTGTTACCCAGGTTCCCCAAGCGATTGTAACCCTGTGTTGGGACCTTTGGAGGTCCAGATTATTCCATGTCTGGGCATTTCGGGAATTGGTGAAGGTTTTGGATTGAAATCCTTATGCCTTAGGTCAACATGTAAACCATAAGTCTTGGGGTGTAGCATGAGCACCTAAATGAAGACCTTATGTAAAGGACCAGTCGAGGAAGGCCAGATCTATGAATGGTCGGAGCAGTTATGACCTTAGGAAGCAGTTTGAGCGACTGCATGGCATGGACTCGCCGAGTCAGATGAGCAGACTCGGCGAGTAGCTTGAAGAATAACTGGGACTCGCCGAGTTGTTCCTCAGACTCGACGAGTGGAGTCGGGGTGGCCCCGCGATTCTTCCAGGAGTAACTCGTCGGGTCAAGGAGGATACTCGACGAGTAGAAGGGAAACTTTAGAGGACTGGAGGATGACTAGACTCGCCGAGTCGCCAGGGTACTCGCCGAGTCCGGTCGAGTTGATCGTGGACTGTTGACCAGAGTTGGCCTAGGTGTGATTTCTTAGGGTCAGTTGTCTTGAAAGATAAAAGTGTTAATAAGGGACGTACGATATTACAGGGAGTCTGTAGCTCGGCGGATCGAGTACGAGGGATTTCAGGAGTTGCTAGCTTTCAGTATCCACGAAGTGAGTCTTCTCACTATACTATACCCGGAAGGGTTTGACTGTGTGACCTGAAGGTCGAATACGATGTATGTTATATATGCTATAAATAGAAAGGTAGTTGCTATGCATGATATGTATGTTTATACGGGCCGGAAGGCGATATGTTATGTGATAGAAAGGTCAGGTATGATATATGATGTATGTGCTATGTGCGTTAGATTAAATGGGTTATGTGTTGTAAGTGTTATGGGCCGGAAGGCAATATGTTACGGGCCGGAAGGCAATATGTTATGGGCCGAAATGCAATGCGTTATGGGCCGGAAGGCGATTATCTCATGGGCCGGAAGGCATTGTGCAGTGGACCGGAAGGTCAGGGCCTGGAAAGGCATATGTGTGTAAGGTGTATATTGGGGAACTCACTAAGCTTCGTGCTTACGGTGTTTTATGTTATGTTGTTTCAGGTTCTTTCAGTCACGCGGGATGGCACCGGCTCGATTGTACACACCAAAGAAAGAGTTGTATTTGGAGGATCCTGGTTTTCTATTCAAGTGAAAATGGAACTATGTTTTGTAATTCAAATATGAATAAGATTTTAAACAAGTGTTTTAATATTAAATTGATTATTTAAATGAAAATTTTGCTTTGGAATTTACGGTGTTACAGTTGTGGTATAAATGCATCATCAAGTACAACCAACGAATTGATGGGCTAGATGGTATTTGAGTATCATGTGTTGGGATCAATTGTCTATGTTTTTATCTTATAAAAGAATTGACGACATGATTAATATTAGGCTTCATTTGTTAGGTTCTAGTATTGATGTCTGGATTCATTGTGTAACGGGATGAATTGAAGGATTATGGACTTGGTTTTGGTCATTGACAAAACTTGGTTTATTAAGAGATTAATATTAGGCTTGATGGCATGTTTTATCTTATAAAAGAATTGATGGCATGATTAATATTAGGCTTCATCTGTTAGGTTCTAGTATTGATGTCTAGATTCATTATGTAACAGGATGAATTGAAGGATTATGGACTTGGTTTTGGTCATTGACCAAACTTGGTTCATTAAGAGATTAATATTAGGCTTGACGACATGATTAATATTAGGCTTCATTTGTTAGGTTCTAGTATTGATGTCTAGATTCATTGTATAACGTGATGATTTAAAGGATTATGGACTTGGGTTTGGTCATTGACCAAACTTGGTTCATTAAGAGATTAATATTAGGCTTGACAGCATCTTTTATCTTGTAAAAGAATTATCGGCATGATTAATATTAGGCTTTATTTGTTAGGTTCTAGTATTGATGTCTAAATTCATTGTGTAACAGGATGAATTGAAGGATTATGGACTTGGTTTTTGTCATTTACCAAACTTGGTTCATTAAGAGATTAACATTAGGCTTGACGCCATGTTTTATCTTATAAAAGAATTGATGACCTGATTAATATTAGGCTTCATTTGTTAGGTTCTAGTATTGATGTCTGGATTCATTGTGTAACGGGATGAATCGAAGGATTATGAACTTGGATTTGGTCATTAACCAAACTTGGTTCATCAAGAGAAAATTGAGAAGGGTGTGTGTTTGGATCGGATGGATAACCATCATGGTGTTATTGGTTTTAAAAAGTTTACTGTAATTATTGGTGTTTGAACTTTTGTATTTTTATTTACTTAATAAATTTGACCAGACGTGTCATTTTTTCCATTATGATAAATTTCATAACCATTTCGATAATCTCCTGTAAAAAAATGGCCAACTTGACCATTTTTATTCATTTCCACTCAAGTACGTTGCTATAAGCGTCTTTTTGTTACCATTTTCATCAAACCACATTGTTATAAATGCCAATATGCCATAACCTTTTACGAAAATTTCTTGTGAAAAATAGCCAACTTGACTACTTTGAATCGTTTTCACCAAATTACGATGCTATAAACGCCTATTTTTACGATTTTCACCAAAGTGCATTGTTATAAATGCAAGACCATTTTCAATAATTTCTTGTAAACGATGATTAACTTGACCATTTTTAATCGTTTTCACCAAAGTACATTGCATATAAGCCCTAACCATTTGTTATAAAAAATGCCCATTTTTTTATACCATTTTAGCACTTTTAAAATTATTTCACTATTTACTGTAGCCATGAACAAATAAATAAACTAGAGTGTAACCATGAACAAAGAAATAAAACTATACCTAAAACTTCACTAGAAACAACTCCTAACAAGACAAACACAATGAACTCCAAAACACACAAGAAGAAACAACAACAAATAAAAAGGGAGAAACACCCAAGGCTAAACTGCAACATCATCAACCACCAAAAAGAGTTGAATGATACCAAGGGTAAAATCGTCAGCTCCAAAATATGAAAAATCAACCGAAAAAGGAAAGCAACAGCAAAAACTATCAAAGCGAAGGAGCAAATACCATGAAGTCTAGAGCCAGATATGCTAATACTTCAAACATCACACTGGGATAACAAGAGTAAAATCGTCCAACACCCAAAAAAATACCAAGAAAAATAAAGAGCATCAACATCATCCATCATAAACAGAGTGTAAAAGAATTGATGAATTGATTAATATTATATAAACGTGCAAGAAACAACAATGACAACCAATTCTCCAAAACCATGTAATTAATCGATTGTTTTAGAGTAACCAGTTATACGACATTAAATTAAGCAAATGTATACAATAATAAAATATAATGCTTAAAATGTACCAAAAATAAAAAAATAATAAAAAGATTTTATTAAGCATTAACACAGATAGGGTTTATCGTAACAACCCAAAAAAAAATAGAAAAATAGTTATATTTGTCGAAACCTCAGCAAAAATATCATTTTAGTGAACGGTTTGCTTTTAGTCAATTATTCGGGTCGGATTCACCTCTTAAAAGTGATTCGGGTTTTTCGCCATCGATTGATTATCATGATCTAGGGCTTCTTTTCTTATTCCTTGCTTCGTATATGTCAACCTGTATTTGCCAAGTAAGTTGTAATTTCATTTTCATTGATGGCCAGAACGCCATCCTACTTCACTACATTACTCCGTCGATCATCCTCCAAAATTACCCAAAACCCTAAACAGCAATTTAGGGACATCGGGAATACTAGCTATTGCAATGACAGCCAGGATAAGCCCCAACATTCGAGTGAAATTGTGAAACAGATCTGTGGAACTATAAGGTCAAAACCTAGATGGGAAAATACACTTTTATCGGATTTCCCTGGTGTTAATTTCTCGGATTCTAGCTTTTTGAATCAAATGTTACTTCAACAAAAGAATGTTTTTTTGTCAATTAGGCTTTTGCATTGGCTCAGTTCTACTTTTGGGTATTCACCACCACAATCAACTTGTAGTTTGATCTTTAATTCACTTGTAGAAGATAAAGCTGCGAAAGCTGCCAAGAGTTTTCTCGATTTTACTCAATTTGTCCCGGAGTCGGCTGATCTTGAATCATATATAAGGTGTTTGTGTGAAAGTAAAATGATTGAGGATGCACTCCAAGTGTTCGATGAAATGAAGAAAGCTGGAGTTTGCCCTTCATTAGAAACATGGAACTGTCTTTTACTAGCTTCCATTCAAGAAGGATATACCAATCTTGTATGGGAATTATATGGTGAAATGATGCAATCCGGCATTGTTGCAGATCTTGATACTGTCAACTGTTTGATCCAAGCCTTTTGTCTGGACAAAAATGTCACAGAAGGGTATCAACTTCTTCGACTAATTTTAAACAAAGGGTATGTTCCTCACAAATCTGCTTTCGACAAATTGTTATTTGAATTTATACTGGATCAAAAGTATGACAGAGTACCCGCTCTTCTTCACATCATGATTGCAAAAGGCATAAAACCTGATCTTTATACTTATCAACAAATCATCCATGGATTATGCCTCAGAAGAATGCAACGTGAAGGTTTATTTATATTCAACAACCTCAAGAACAGAGGCTACGCCCCTGACAAAATCATGTACACAACAATGATCCATGGACTTTGTAAAATGAAATGGATCACAGACGCAAGAAAACTATGGTTTGAAATGATTCAAAAAGGAATCGAACCGAATCAATACACATACAACACACTCTTATACGGGTATTTCAGAATTGGACAAATAGAAAAGGCCCAAAATCTCTACAAAGAAATGAAAAAAGAGTACAAAGAAACCCTAATTGCTTACAACACTATGATCAATGGCTTGTGTTCACATGGTATGACAATGGAAGCTTTTCAACTATTTAAACAGATGGAGAACCAAAATGTATGTAAAGATGTGATAACTTATAATTCTTTGATTAAGGGTTTTAGTAAAGAAGGTAAGTTAACCGAGGGTTTGACCCTCTTGAGAGAACTTGTTGACCAAGGATTGCAGCCTTCTTGTGCTTCTTATGGACCAATTATTGGAAAGCTTTATGAATTGGGACAGATAGATGAAGTCAAAATCCTGTGGAATGAGATGCAGGATAAGGGTGTGGAGCCAGTTTCTGTGTGTATTGATGAACATGTTATTATTGGATTGAGCAAAAAAGGGTTTATTGAAACAGGGGTATATTGGTTGGAATACATGGTGAAAAATAGGCTTATACCCCATCAAGGAACTTTTGAAAAGATGATTGCGATTTTATGTGAAAGGGATAAGTTAGATGTTGGTTTGAGTGTTTTTGGTCATATGTTTAAAATAGGCTATACACCAAGTTCTCAACTGAAGAACATGATGGAAACTAACAGTTTTTTGATTGTTTAGTTAAAGTTTGATAGAGATTTTCTTAGGTCTTGAATAGTCTTTTTCTGGGATCTATCCGGAATGTTCCAAAAGTTGGTAATTTTTTGTAATCTTGTACTAATTTAATGTATTTTCTGAAGAATAATATTGAGAGCTTCATAAAGTTTGAATCTTGATGGTTGTAGAAGAGAGGAGTTTGAGATCAATTACTTTTGTTATATATGATGGATCTTGATCTTTCAAGTTCTTTGTTAGTTCATGGCGTCTCAATTTTAATTAAAGGTATGATATGATTGTAGTTTTGATTTAAAGTTTCTTTTGAGCCACTTTGATATTTGAATTAACTTCACCCTTGGTTTAATGTTGTAGATAACTATTATAATAAAAGATGATGTATGTCAACAAAATCTGCTTATGCATAATATGTATCTAACTTTTGTGCTAAAGGTTTTTATAATATACTTCATGCATTTTTCGCTAGATATTTTTCACCTAAACTTATAGATATAATACCATATTGTAACACCTTGAATTTTTGGAGGATTGTTGGAGTAGATGTCCAACATTTTCGTCGTGTATAATTTTTGTTTGTATGATTTGTCTTTGTAATGGCTTTAATTGTAATTGATCATCTCGGTTAGGGTTTAGATGGTGAATGTCTATATCTATTATATGGACATGTAGATTGACTAAACTGTTCACTTGATCGATTTAAGTAGCAAATATTGCGTTTGATTTTGTTTTATAAAATTGGTTTGGTGCAACCCCTAACTTTCTGCTAGATATTTTTCACCTAAACAAATGTATAATTAACACCAAAAATGATATATTAAGGTTTACAAGAAAATAATAAATTATAATTTATTATTTATTAATAATAAATTACCTAACTTTTTCCTTTCTTTATTTTATTAAATTATAATTTATTATTTTATTGTAAATCTTAATATATAATTTTGGTGTTAATCATATATTTTTTAATGGAAAAACGTGAAATCGAAACCGAACTGAAAAGGCGTATCTAAAGACCGCGAGAGTTGACAAAAAAAAAAACCCGAAGATCTGTTCGAAAAAAAGACCTGGCCAATAAAAGACGGCTTGAGACTCCAAATAATATATTTGATAATAACTCGAATGGCCATTGTCATAAGTTTGTTTGATTTCAATTTAGTTAATCTATTTGTTTTCCAAACCTATCGTTTGCTTTAATTGCATTTTAATAAAGGGAAAATGACGAACGTTCCTATTATGTGTTTCAACTTTACCCTTTCAGTCCCTAAAGTATTTTTCGTGCCCTTTAAGGAACAAAGTTGATATCGATCTGTTTTTTATCACTACGACCTAATATATCATGTTAAAGCTGACGTGGCTTGTAATTTGGAAATTTTTTAGTAAAAAACAGAATAATAATAAAAAGATAATAAAAACCCAACATTTCCATTATGTAATCAGAAACCTTCGATAAAGAACTGGATCATAGAACACTTTGGAGTTGATATGGTCAACTACGTAGTTTTTTAAGTTTGAAATTGATGTAAAGTTTTAAGCTTTTCGAAAAATGTAAAACGGTAAATGAATGTTTGTAGTAAGTGGTTGTACTATGATAAGAATGTTGTTGAAATTTGGAACGAAATCCAAGTCGATTTTTCGTTTTAGATGTAGTATGTTTGACATGAAAAAGTCAAACTGCTTAATTTTGGGTTGAATTAATTACCTCTTTGTTATTGTTATAGACTTGAGCAGAGAAAGAAAAGAAAAGTGCCCGGTTTCAAGTGAGAGATACCAAGCCATGATAGAATCAACAGGAAAACAAATACTGGTGTTGTTCAATTTCACATTTTTCTTCCACCATAAACCAGGAGTGAAAACCTGAAAATACCCTTTTCCATTCGAGGAAGACAAGAGGGTTTGCTTCTTTTTGGTGTCAATGTAGGCTTGCCATTATTTATATACAAAATCACCCATCAAAATCTTACCCCATTTTTGGCTCAAGTGTCTCTCCCAGAGATGATCTTGTGTGCACATAGCCCGAAAAGACTTGGATACCCCTGACATACTTGTTAATCCGGTAGGAGAAACCTTCTTAAGAATGCATTCTAAGCATAATTATGGCAAATCATATAAGCAAACATCATCTTTCATCTTATTATTTTCTAAAGCTTCTGTGTTGTTTTTGAACTGATGACACTATTTTTCATTAGATTAAGAGGACAAAGACTGAGAGAAATCATGATTGTTCTTAACATGTGTTTAAAAAGACATTGAAATGACTAAGAACACACTTCGAAGTTCCAAGATGGGAATGTTTTGAGGAAGGAAAACCTTGATAGAATAATTAAACAGAAAGAAGAAACGAGAAAGAAAAACATTTAGAGAGAGAGAGAGAGAGAGAGATGGTGGACCTCAAATTTTATTATTTTTTTATTAAAAAAAATTCCAAATCATAAGCCACATCAGATCTAACCTTATATATTAGGTCGTAGTGATAAAAAAACAAATCGACATCAACTTTGTTCTCTTAAAGGCCACGAAAAAACTTTAGAGACTGAAAGGGTAAAGTCAAAATACATAATATGAGCGTTGTGTCATTTTTCCTATAATAAAACAAGATATTTTAGTGTATTTTGAATAAAATCAAATCATTGAGATGGATTATTTTTTTCCTGAAATTGGGAAATGTAAAGAATAAATGTTAACATCAAAGAATCATTCTTTGATAGAAGTTGAATTGGGAAAGGAAAAAAATAAATGTTGACATGCATTTTTTGTTAGAAGTTGTGTGACGATATGAGTTCTAGCTATATTGGAATCAGATGTATTGTTTCTCAAGACTTTTGTTCATATAGTGGGTTTTTTTTTTTGGGTATGTTTGATCTTGATACTAAGAATCACATCAACTAGATTTATATCTATAATTTCAAACCTCATTTCAACATGTGCTTAGTCGACCTTGTTGTCTTTTCATTGCTTCTAATGATATGCTTGTCGTCTATGTATAGATACATGATAACATACTCACTACTTACTAGATGTATCTTTGATCTAGACACACTTATCGCATTTGTTGATTTTGGAACAACATTATATCATGACTTGGTTAAATATTGATGTCAATGTTTTAGACTTTCCTTTAAGTTATATTGTGACTTAACAGGTTTAAGAATTTTATTTTCTTATCCTGAGTAATGAAACCCTAAGGTTGATCTATTAAATCTCTTATTCTAAATCACCTACTTGTGAGGGTTAGTGTTTGCATGGATTCCAAAAGTGATTATGTAGTAACATCAGGTTCGTCTCATAGAGTGGGCGATAGGAGTGATCGTCCATGACCCATCTTTCAAAATGGCCTAAATTTTATGGAAATGGTTATATATTGAAGATAGCACAAATAATTTTCTTTCAATTATTGAGTTATTATAAAAAAAAATTGACGATATTTATGTATTTTAAAGTCTAATTTTTTTCTCTCGTCCTGAGCCCAAAATATGTTTGGAATGACTCTGAGTAACACAGACGAGTCACTTGTGGGATTTGGAAAATATATAGGAAGATACCATCCAATGATGAAGATAGTTCACATGGAAATAAATGAAATATGAACGTGTAGTTATAACTATATAGGTGAGGTACTTGGAGCTGTCACAAAGAACGTGTGAATGTGTATTTTTACATATGTAATAGATGATGATAGTTTGTGATGAAATGCGGTTGTTGATTTTGGAATCCATACAAGCACTACTTTCTTATTTATGTTTATTTAACATAATATTAATGTTGGAATGTAAGACTAACAATTATGAAGTGTTCACATCATGATATATTAAATCATATTGTGATGAAATGCAAATGAATGGAAAATATTAATATAAACGTCAATAATGTCTTAAGATACATGTCCTCATGGTAATTAGGTAAGAAAGGATTAGTTCCAAATAAAAGAGTTTGTCTAGAAGATCCTTTTGTGGTGAAGACTAAGTAACGCATGATTCTTTCCATGTTTATTTTACGTATTTGTTATGTTGAAATATATACTTATTTAAATTTTTATATACACCACAGCTGAAACTAATTTATAAAAGGAAATTTTTTGGGCGTGTTTCGAATTTCGATATTGAAATTCGGTTGATTATGATTCGTTAACAAAGTTGATAATGTTAATTTTGAGTGTTTGAATAAAAATGTACTTATTAACCTAGATAAACAATTTTTAATAAGTATTTTTCTTAGAATTTATTTGAAAGTGTTTATAAACATAAACTAATTTCTTATTTTATAATTCTATAGTTATAAAATTATATTTTATTATATCTGCAATAAAATCCAAAACAATTCGAAAACTTTTTTTATTGATTAATTTATCACTTTATCCAAAAAAAATTTTTTATCACATTTCAAAATTCAAATACACATTCGAAAGTCAATGTCAGACTAGCCCACCTGATAGATTTTGCTTCTTAAATTGAAGGTTTCGGGTTCTATTCTGGTCATTGATGAATTTTTACTAACTCAGTGATACTAACTTCTAATCATTAACCAACCGTTAAAAAAAATACAAATCTAAAAAAAGTTCTACCGACCCTTTAACAAAGTTTTGAAAACCATTTTAAATGGGGAATTGGGAAGGAACGATTCAATTAGCACAATTTTATGTCTATTTTTATATCCGAACGAACTGGCTAATTTTTATAAAAACATGGTTAAACAAGTGAATAAAAACACATCTAAATGAAACATTTTACATAACTTTTGATGGTTTTTTATATTTATTTAAACTTCTTTAATCTATATATCTTTTGGTTTTTTCATATTTATTTAAACTTCTGTATATCTTTTGTTTGATAGTTCTTTGTAATTCTAGAACTACGAGAACCTTTGAATAGTAGATAATCAATAATATGTGACTTGAAAACCAAAAGGTGAAACCAATGTTTTACGAAAATTTCCAAATTTGCCACATAACTTTTTAAAGCTTATAATCAAAGGATAACTCCGCAAGGTAACCTCACTCTTCAACGGCGTTAACCCCTTTTCCTTTCAATTCCTCTCCCCGGTTTTGCCCTAATTCCATAATGCCCCCTCGATTCCTATGTCCGCTCCCTTCGTCATCGATTTGATCTGAAAATCAACACCGGAACGCCAATAATCGCTTTCCTCTCTCTCTGCAAGCTCCCCGAATTTTACCTGAACCCCGAAAACCCTAAGTTTCGATTCAGTCAAGCAGCTACAACGGCAAAAGCAGAGCTACCAGGTAAGCTGCTTCCTTCTGTATCACTTTTTGCGTGCTTTACGCTGATTCTGGAGGTTTCATAACTCTGGCTGACATTCTGTATGCAATTTTGGGGAATTTCTTGCCTTTATTGGTGTTTCTTGCTGAACTTTTAGCTGTATTATTTGTTTTGTTGGTTGATTTTTTGTCTTCCCCAATACAAACTATACTTTGTGTTTCGAGGGGGAATGAGTTCCTTCTCAAGAGAAAAGTTATGTAAAACATTAAGCTTACACCAACTACTATGAACCGAACAATGTTGGTGTTAATTTTACCGAATTTCGTAATTGACATATACTAGAACCGACATCAAAAGCCAACACTGTAGCTTTGTTTTGTTGGTTGTGAACTGAGCTATGTACGCAGTTTTCCATACTTGAATCCCTCACTAAAGATAGATGGTGAAAGATGTCTCCTTCCCCATTTATTCCCTCTAGGTTAACCTTTTTTTGCTTGGCTGTGTTTGTTTCTGTAGGTTTATGAAATGGCAAAGGGTAAGCTTATATTAATCTGTCAATCTGGTGGTGAATTTGTTACAAACGAAGATGGAACCATGACTTATAATGGAGGAGAGGCAAATGCAGCAAATGTCAATTCTGAGACTCCCTTCAGTGAATTAAAGTTGAATTTGGCTGAAACATGTAATTTCAACCAAGAAACAGTAACTGTCAAGTATTTCCTTCCAGGAAACAAACGAAACCTGATTACAGTGAAGAACGATAAAGATGTAAAAAGAATGATTGATTTTCATGGAGATGCATTGACAGCTGAAGTCTTTGTTACAGGAACACCAGGTTTTGATCGAAGTGCCTTAGATACTAAAACTAACAGGTATGTTCTATCAAAAAACACATTTACATCATTCTACTTTCGTTTCTTCCTATTTCTTTAATCATACTGATGATCCTCACAGCCAAAGCAATACCAAGAACAATGAGACTATAAACAATGACAACACAAGTCCCAAGAAAGATGATGTGGTCAAACGAGGGAAAGTTGGTAACAAGAAAGATAAAAAGGTGAAGAAAGAAGATAAGGGGCAAAAGAGTCCTTTAGCATCCCCATCTAAGAGGACAACACGCCGAACTGTAGCTACTAAAACTGAAGCATCCTCTAATGAAAATGAAGAAAAAACTGAAACAAAAGTGTCGAAGGATGAGGGGTCCACAGGAGACACCTCCACAAGTGCTGATTCTGAACAAGTCAACATCAATCAAGATTCTGATTGTAGTTCCGATTTTGTCCCTAGTAGGTATCCCAAAAGAAAGAAGCCAAATGTCAATACTACCCCTGCTGACAGTGTCAAGAAACGAAGGCGTACCCCTTCTTGGAAATTTGGCGCCAATGGCCGCCCCACCATAGTTTCTAACCCCGATGATTCTGCGGGGTCCAAGGGTAAAATTGGAAAATCACAAAGAAAGAGTGGGAGGTTAGCTGCTAAAGAGGGAGCAGGGACAAAAACAGGGAGAAAAAGAGGACGCCCTCGAGCTGTCCCTCCACCTGACAGCAGTGATCAAGAACTTGATGATGACGTGGCGCCCGAAACTTTGCTTCATATTGTCAAAGTGGAGAAAGAAAAACTTCATGGACATGAAGAATCTTACAACAAGTTACCATGGTTCTGTGAGAAGATTCTAGAAACAAACCCTGGAAGCATCTCAAAACTCGTGATTAATGAAAACAAAAGATTCAAATCCCTTTTTGTCTCTTTTTTCGCTCCATTATCCGGATTCCAAAACAGCTGTCGCCCACTTCTTTTCCTTGAATCCACTTCCCTAAGGTCAAAATTCGGAGAATTTATATTCACAGCAAATGCCATTGATGGAAATGATGGTTTTTTCCCTGTTGCATTTGCTATAGTAGACAATGAAGACACTGACACCTGGCATTGGTTCTTGGAAATTTTAAAATCCACAATCTTGACCCCACAACCTATCACTTTCGTGTTTGATAGAGACAAGAATCTGAAAATCACCATACTTGAAGTTTTTGAAAACGCGTATATTGGGTATTCTATCTACCATTTGTTAGAGAGCTTCAAAAGAACTGTAAAAGGTCCGTTTCATGGTGATGGTAAATCTTTTTTACCTGTTCACTTTTTAACCGCAGCACATGCGGTCCGATTAGTCGGTTTCAAAAAGTCAACCGAGCAAATTAAGCAAATTTCATCACAAGCATACGATTGGGTGATGCAAATTGAACCACAACATTGGACAACTTCTTCCTTTGAAGGTGAAAGATATAACCACATTGTAGATGATATAAGTATAAACGTATCGATCTCAAAGTTAATGGAGGATTATCGGGAGTTACCTTTGTTGCAAAAGATTGATGCTTTGATACGTTTTATGATTGATGAGATGAATGATGCGAATTTGGATGCGAGTATGTGGGGGACACATCTTACGCCTTCTAAAGAGAAACAACTTCAAGAAGAGAATTTGAGATCTTGTGGTTTGAAAGTGTTGATTTCTTCTGATACCCTTTTTGAGGTTCGTGAAGATTCGACTCATGTTGTGAATTTGAGTAACTGGAGTTGTACTTGTTTAGGGTGGAAAGAAACCGGTTTGCCATGTAGACATGCACTTGCGGTTTTTGCTTTGATTGGTAAAAATCCGTATGAGTTTTGCTCGAATTATTTTACGGTTGATGCGTATCGTATAACGTATGCAGAATCTATAGCCCCGGTGCCAATTGAGAAGGAGGAGAAGGTTGAAAAGATAGAGATGATAAGTGTAGGGGGTGAAAATGTAGATGTTGAAAAGATTGAGGTTGTGGAAGAAAAGATAGGCGAAATTGAGAAAGAAGAGTGGGAAAGGGTTGAAGATGGGCTAAAGAGTGAAAAGGTTGAAGTTGAGGGTGAAAAGATGGAGATGGAGAAAGTAGGGGGTGGAAATGAAGAAAATGAAGAAAATGTGAAAGTAGGGGGTGAAAATGAAAATGAAGAAGATGTGAAAGTAGGGGGTGAAAATGAAAATGAAGAAAATGTGAAAGTAGGGGGTGAAATTGAAAATGAAGTAATTGTGGAAGTTGAGGGTGGAAATGTGGAAGGTGAGAAAGAAGAGGGTGAAAAGTGTAAGATTACAAAAGAAGAAGATGAAGTTGTTGTGTTACCTCCAATACCTGTAAAGCCAGCTGATGAAGTGAAGGAGAAGATGGAGTGGGAAGAAACAGAAGTGGAAACAAAGAGAACAGTGACGTGTACAAAGTGTAAGCAGCCTGGGCATAACAAGAAGTCTTGTAACTTGTATCAGGTGCAACAAGCTTTGATCAACCAGGTATGATTATGGATTTATGGTTCTTTGTATTTATGTACCATAATGGAGATGTTATTTGAGGTTCAATGTCTGTCTTTGTTTAAGAATATTTGGTTTAGATTTATATTTTGTATACCCTTTGGACTTGTTAGATTTTTTTTTTTTTTTTATTTATTTATAATAGTCGAGTCTTGGAAGAAATAATTTTAGGAAAAAGACGATGAATAAATACTTTCTTTGTAATCATGATGAATACGAGAAACTTTTAGATCGTATTTGTATTATGGTGATTTAGAATGGCTCGTATATGATTACATATCATAGTTGGTTGTGGGGTGATATATTTATAGAAAATCATGATCCCAAAACTCTAACCCTTCACCGAATGAGTTTCTGAATCCCAACCACAACCACAAAAACGAACACAAAGAGGGACGAATCTCTAACCTAAAGGATGAGAACCACAAGAAGAAATTGCATCGACATGTGCATAGGCCTATATATTGGAGGACCAGCGGTGGACAACAACCAAAAAGCCCGGCGTTTTTTTGATACATGTTAAGACTTGTTTCCTTAAAGAAATGAACCGAAGAGATATTATAGAAGCAAAGACCACATTTATGGGAAATTGAATAAAGCCAATAAAGATACACATTCTAACGGTTTGTACAACATCTTGTTCTGAAAAAGTTGTGAAAGTGAGGCAACCGTATCCAAGGTTCTCTACATTGTTTCGGGAGGAAAATAATGGGAAGAGTTTCAAGTTTTTTTGTTTAGATTTTTGGAAGATTGTGAAAGATAGCCGAAACGGAAAATCTTTGCAAAGGTGGAAAATATAGATAGCTCCAAAAAGTTAAAACATTCAAATACAACTACACAACAAGACCAAATGCTTGTTGTGTTGGATTCAACTTTAATGACAATGATTACATACTCGAAATTCAACCACCTACACGACCGATGAAAATGGATAAAACCAACAGAAACGAAAAACCTCATTGTCATGGATACCATCGGGATCGTGCCAATGGGTGGGGCAACATGGGCGATGCCCAGGGCCCCAAATTTATAGGGCCTCATTTTTATATAATCTTATTATGTTATAAAAAAACTTGATATATCGTATATAACGGTTGTGTGAAAAATTAAAAGAAAATGAATTCAAAACAAAATTAATAGTGAAGACTTACAACATCCATATTTTCAAAGTCACATAAACAATCATCTTTAAATTCAAGAAAACCTTTCAAAGATACCAACTCATCATTATACCAATTCTGGATTTCTTTTACTTTATTTATTTAGTAATAAATAATAGATAGAAATTGACCACATAATTTAGTTTTTATTGGATGGTAGGGGTGTGAAAAAAAAACCAAAACCAAACTAAAAATTGAAACATTCGAACCATTTGAAAACCCAAAGATTTGATTTTTGTTTTTAGAAAAACCGATTTTTAGGTTCGGTTTGGTTTTTCTACATCTAGAATCCGAAAAAAAAAAAAAAAAAAAAAACTGAACCTAACCAAAATACACAAAACGATGTCGTTCTATATATAAATATCACACCATTAGTAAGGTAATCCATAAAATAAAAGAATTTTTTTAATGGTATAGCTAAAGGTGAAGCACGTATTTAGAGGGTTAAAAGTCTAAAAAGATTTAAATCACATACATCTCATATTGATTGTAAGATTCAAAAGCGAATATTTTTTTATACTACAAAATGAAGGATAACAGTTAACTCAACCATCCCAGGATGATTATAGAACGCATATACAAAATAGGCTCTATCTTTTTTTATTTTACAATAACTGAACCAAAAATACAGTCCAAAAATTTCATTTTTAAATCATTAGTTAAATCATAAATATCATCATCATCATATAAAAATCATAAACCATGTATCTCAAAATAAAGTAATATCTATCATCATATCAAAATCTCATATCAAATAATAGAGTAAATCTCCCAGGTTAGAAAATTGTGGTGTGTGTCATGCGATCATCCCGAGCCCTTCCCTTTGCTAGCTGAATTACTTGAAACCAAACTGAAAACTGTACACACGGAGCTTAGTGAGCTCCCCCAAACTACCACAAACCATACACATATATATCATATAACAGATAACATAACTATGGGACACCGCCCAGCTGCATCGGGACGAACCCAACATCGGACTCCTGCCCAACATCAGGCTCACCTCGACATCAGACCACGTCTAGCATCGGGCTCACCCCGGCGTCGGGTTTGCCCTGGCATCGGGCTTACCTCAACACATACACAACATATCTGTAACATCCCAAGTTCAAAAGCAAGAAGTTGAAGGGTGCTATATGAAAATAAAGGAAAGGACTCGACAAGTAGGCCTCTTGACTCGCCGAGTCGAAGCGAGTGCCAGACACGTGGTTAAGTGGCCTGACTTGCCGAGTCGGCGTCTGGACTCGACGAGTCGGTGCTGGATGAGGAAAAGCCCTAATATTTGGGTTTTCACCCTATTTAAAGGACTTAATGTCCTCCCCTCAGCCCCCTTAGCCCCCTTTGAGATCCAAAAACCTAATTTCGTTTGTGAGAAGCCTTGGAAGCAAATTTGTGTGATTTGTGAAGGGATCTTGAAGATCAAGAAGCTTGGATCAAGGAGACTTGAAGAGATCCGGATTATACTTCAGTGGGAGGTCATTTTGGAGGTAAGGAATCGTTATCCTTGGCCTTCTCCTTTCTAGTTCCATTTTCATGGAGTTTTAGGGTTTGGTTGGAGAAATATTGATGAGATCTTGGTGCATGAGTTAGATCTGGAGTTGAAACTCCAGATCTGAGTTCTATGTGTATCACTGACGCACAAATCCTTTCTAGTTGTTATGCAAAAGCCTTTCCCCAAGAGTTAAGTTCCTTTCTAGCTTGGTTTTTGGTATTATGGGGCAAGAAGCATGTAAAGGTAGCAACTTTATGTTGCTAATTGACTCTAGAGACCCAGATCTATTGTTTGGAGAAAAGGAGTAGCTCTGTGACTCGAGATTACGGGAATGCACGTATGGACTCAATGAGTCTGGGAGATGACTCGGTGAGTCGGGCTAGAGATTAGACTTTGAGTCGCGTAGTAACTCGACGAGTCGCATGGGTGACTCGGCGAGTCTTATGATGATGAGCTTGGACTCGATGAGTTGGAGGAACAACTTGGTGAGTCTATTGAATATTTTCGTGGACTCGACGAGTCTGTTCTTGGACTCGGCGAGTCTGCTCGCAGAACCTAACCTCGTTCGGTTAAAGCCTCAGATTAGTGATTCGCTTGGCGACTCAGTGAGTTGGTTAGGATGGAACTCAGAGATCGTTGGACTCGACGAGTCTTGGGGTGACTCGGCGAGTTAAGTCGTGCTATAATATTTTTCTGGATATGAGAACTCGACGAGTCGACGGGTTGACTCGGCGAGTAGAGTCAATCAGGAAGGCTGACTTTGACTGACGACTTTGACTTTGACCTTCCGGAGTATTATGGTAATTTGGATATTTATGTCAATGGTTATTGATGGATATAGGTGTTGGAGTTTGAGGCGGTGCTTCGGGATTGTGCTCTCCTGATTCGGTTCGGTAGTTTCAAGGTGAGTTATCCTCACTATGTCGACAGGGTCTACGACACCAAAGCCGACCCTTTATCAGATGGAAATCTGGGTATTGTTTGTTATGTTATTTCTTTGCTAGATCTGCATCCTGATATTTAGGATGATGTTATGTTAGTGACCTGGTTAAGGTCGGTACCCAGTATATAGGGTAATGTTATGCTAGTGACCGGTTAGGTCGGAATCTTGGTTAGGATGTTGATATGCTATGTGATCTGTTAGACTGTTTTTCTGGTTAAGGATTTGTTATGTGATTAATTGTTTTATGTGCACATGGTTGTTTGACGGGGGTTGGGTTGATGTGGGTCCTGCTTTGTGCTGTAGGCCAACATACCAAGGATGGACTAGATATTCCGAAGGCCCAACGAGTTGTCCGGATATGTTGAAGGCCCCAAGAGGGCGGACCAGACGTGCCGAGGCTCGCAGAGTGGACCAGGCCGACTGAATGCCTGGTACGGGTGGACCAGTCATACTGTAGACTCAGAGAGTGGACCAGGTGGATTGAAGGCCCGGTGCGGGCGGACCAATCACACTGTAGGCTCAATGTACATGGCTAGACTCGGAGGGTGGACCAGATGAACTGAAGTCCACGTGTGCGGGCGGACCAGTCACACAGTAGACCTGATGTGCATGGCTGTTCTATTTGTGATATGTTATGAGTATGTTTATGTGTGGTTGGTATTTTGGGGGTAACTCACCAAGCTTTCGGGCTTACAGTTCAGTGTTTTGTTTCAGGTACTTTAGGAGATCGTGGCAAGGCGAAGGCATGATCGTACCGCTCCTCATGTTTTATGATTTATGTGATATGGTTCTGGGGAAATACTATGGTGTTTAAACTATTTTGGGAAACAAATGTATGAACTTAATGGTTTTCGAATGAATTAAAACATTTTAATTTGGCTCAAATTTTACGGTCGTTACAAGTTGATATCAGATCCTTGGTTTGAGTGAATTGGAGGAACATTCGTGTGAATCTAGTCTCAAATCAAGGAGGGATTTTCAAAATGGTTTTCAAAAGGTTTTTCGAAATAAGTATAGGAGGATGCAGAGGGTACGATCAGCCAGAGCCAATAAGTAGACCCTAAAATACCATACAAGTTATTTGATTATGTGATATGTTAGAACAACATGCTAGTACTAGGCTAGGGATCTTCAGGAATTGCATGATAGAATTGTCTGATTATATGATGCCTGCTAGCCTAGGGTTTCCTTTGTATGAAATTGACATCATTACTGTAGTTTCTTAGTGTATGCATCCCGGTTATACATAATTAAGATCTGATAGCATGAGAATGTTTGATTTGGCCTTATGTTCTGTTCTTGTTTGATTGGGAGCTTAGGGTAGGATTGGATATTCGAAAGTTTATAAGGTCCAACGTTATGTATGGCTAGCATACACTAGTGCTGCAGGGTTGGTGGAAGTTTCATGGATGGGTGGGTTGTGTGAGGCCGGGAGGCCAGTTATGAGACACTTAGCATTCCTCTAGGAGTGAGGATTGAGCGCTATCCATGTTATGTATTCAGTTAGGGTGTTGTGGTGATACTTAAGACAAATATGGGTAGGTGTGGAAGGTAGTATGGGCCCGTACTACTGAAAACATAACCCATACACGTATCAAGGAAGTCACAACCCTAGGGTTTTGTTAGGAGCTAGTTCTTGGGGTATTATGGGGAATGCCTAATATCTTGTGGTGTATTTTCAGGATGGCAATTACTAGACGTTTCAAGGTAGGATCCGATTCAGGATCGGGAGCAGGAAGGGGTGGTGAGGATGGACCAGTACCACCCGAGGTAATTGGTCAAATGAGTACAGATGAGTTGGATGCCAGAATTCGTGAGATCATGAATGATGAGGTTGCCGCTATGTTCCGGGCTGAGTTGCCGGAGATGTTTGGGTCGATCAAGACCACCATGGTTGAGTACTTTGATGAGCGCTATGCAGCTCTTGCAGAGGCGGCTATCACGGCAGCTACAGCAGCAGGGGGAGGAACCGGTCGAGGTTTTCAGTATCGGGACTTCGATAATACGAAGCCCCTTACTTTCAATGGTGTTCAAGATCCGATCGTTGCTATGAGATGGTTATCAAACTTGGAGGGCTGTTTCTTCACGTGTTCATGCCTTGCGGATCATAAGGTGAGGTCTGCTCTGAACCTTTTGAGGCTCGGGGCAAAGGATTGGTGGAGGTTGACTACAGGATCTTATTCTGATGTGCAGCAGGCTGCGGTTACTTGGGATCAGTTCCGGGAGATGTTCAGCACTCGTTATGTTCCACGAGTTGAGAGAGAGAGGTTGGCTCAGGAGTCCCTGGAGCTAAAGCAGGATTCAGAGTCGGTGACAGATATCACAAGGATGTTAACTGAGAGGGTGATGTTTTGCCCGGAGTTTGATTCAGAGCAAGCTCAGATGTCCCGATATCTAGGTATGCTTAAGAGGGAGATCAGGCAGTTTGTGTGCACGCAGAGGTGTGATACCTTGTTAGAGCTGCAGGAGGCTGCCTGGCGGCGGGAGTTAGAGATGGGCGAAAGATAGCGGGCAGGAGGCTGCACCGTTTTGGCGCAGGCTGTGAAGTGTTCCATCATGTCAGCGTGGTAAGGGATTTGATCCAGGAAGGAAACGGGATAAGTTTCCATCGTTGCAAGTTAATAGAAGTAGCGCCAGTTGGGCGAAAGATAGCGGGTAATACTGGGTCAATACTTGATGGTTTAGAATGGTATCCATTTTTCGAAGGTGGCGAATGAATGCGTAAGATGGAAGTCAGGTAGTGTCTTCAGGTGGCACTTAGTTGATGAGTGTTGCCATCAAAGAAAAGAAGTCGGTGGCCGACTTGAAGCAGTTGTCAGGACCCTGCAGGGGAAGTGATGGACTATATAGGGATTTGATAGTAGAGTTTGAAGGAATCTGGGCCGGTGTGAGATCAGTGGATGCATTGTGGGAGTGTCATCCGGAATTGTGTGCTGCAGCAGGCTTCGAGGATGAAGCCTAATTTAAGTCGGGGAGAATTATAACATCCCAAGTTCAGAAGCAAGAAGTTGAAGGATTCTATATGAAAATAAAGGAAGGGACTCTACGAGTAGGTCTCTTGACTCACCGGGTCGAAGCGAGTGCCAGGCACGTGGTTAAGTGGCCTGACTTGCCGAGTCGGCGGCTGGACTCAACGAGTCGGTTCTGGATGAGGAAAAGCCCTAATCTTCGTGTTTGCACCCTATTTAAAGGAGTTAATGTCCTCCCCTCAGCCTCCTTATCCCCCTTTGATATCCAGAAACCCTAATTTCGTTTGTGAGAAGCCTTGGAAGCAAATTGGTGTGATATGTGAAGGGATCTTGAAGATCAAGAAGCTTGCATCAAGGAGACTTGAAGAGATCCGGATTATACTTCAGTGGGAGGTCATTTTGGAGGTAAGGAATTGTTATCCTTGGCCTTCTCCTTTCTAGTTTCATTTTCATGGAGTTTTAGGGTTTGGTTGGAGAAATATTGATGAGATCTTGGTGCATGAGTTAGATCTGGATTTGAAACTCCAGATCTGAGTTCTATGTGTATCATTGACGCACAAAGCCTTTCTAGTTGTTATGCAAAAGCCTTTCCCCAAGAGTTAAGTTCCTTTCTAGCTTGGTTTTTGGTATTATAGGGAAAGAAGCACGTAAAGGTAGCAACTTTATGTTGCTAATTGACTCTAGAGACCCAGATCTATTGTTTGGAGCAAAGGAGTAGCTCTATGACTCGAGATTATGGGAATGCACGTATGGACTCAACGAGTCGAGCTAGAGATCAGAATTTGAGTCGCGTAGTAACTCGACGAGTCGCATGGGTGACTCGACGAGTCTTATGATGATGAACTTGGACTCGATGAATTGGAAGAACAACTCAGTGAGTTTATTGAATATTGTCGTGGACTCGGCGAGTCTGCTTGTAGAACCTAACCTCGTTCGGTTAAAGCATCAGATTAGTGATTCTCTTGGCGACACAATGAGTTGGTCAGGATGGAACTCAGAGATCGTTGGACTCGACGAGTCTTGGGGTGAATCGGCGAGTTAATTCGTGCTATGAGAGTTTTCTGAATATGAGAACTCGACGAGTCGACGGGTTGAGTCGGCGAGTAGAGTCAATCAGGAAGGTTGACTTTGACTGAGGACTTTGACTTTGACCTTAAGGGGTATTATGGTAATTTGAATATTTATGTCAATGGTTATTGATGGATATAGGTTTTGGAGTTTGAGGCGGTGCTTCGGGATTGTGCTCTCGTGATTTGGTTCAGTAGTTTGAAGGTGAGTTATCCTCACTATATCGAGAGGGTCTTCGGCACCAAGGCCGACCCTTTATCGGATGGAAATCCGGGTATTGTTTGTTATGTTATTGCTTTGCTAGATCTGCATCCTGGTATTTAGGATGATGTTATATTAGTGACTTGGTTAAGATCGGTACCCGGTATATAGGGTAATGTTATGCTAGTGACCGGTTAGGTCAGAATCTTGGTTAGGATGTTGATATGCAATGTGATATGTTAGACTGTTTGTCTGGTTAAGGATTTGTTATGTGATTAATTGTTTTATGTGCACATGGTTGTTTGACGGGGGTTGGGTTGATGCGGGTCCTGCTTTGTGCTGTAGGCCAACATACCCAGGACGGACTGGATATTCTGAAGGCCCAACGAGTGGTCCGGATAGGCTGAAGGCCCCAAGAGGGCGGACCAGACGTGTTGAGGCTCGAAGAGTGGACCAGGCCAACTGAATGCCCGGTGCGGGTGGACCAATCATACTGTAGACTCAGAGAGTGGAACAGGTGGATTGAAGGCCCGGTGCGGGCGGACCAATCACACTGTAGAATCGATGTACATGGCTAGACTCGGAGGGTGGACCAGGTGGACTGAAGGCCACGTGTGCAGGCGGACCAGCCACACAGTAGACCCGATGTGCATGGTTGTTCTATTTGTGATATGTTATGAGTATGTTTATGTGTGGTTGGTATTTTGGGGGTAACTCACCAAGCTTTTGGGCTTACAGTTCAATGTTTTGTTTCAGGTACTTCAGGAGATTGTGCCAAGGCGAAGGCATGATCGTACCGCTCCTCATGTTTTATGATTTATGTGATATGGTTCTGGGGAATTACTCTGATGTTTAAACTATTTTGGAAAACAAATGTATGAACTTAATGGTTTTCGAATGAATTAAAATGTTTTAATTTGGCTCGAATTTTACGGTCGTTATAATATCATATTTCATAAACACGTAACATAAGCATATAACATGTAACATAACTTTGGGACACCACCCAACTGCATCAGGACGAACCCGACATCGGCTTACCCAACATCGGACTCCTACCCGACATCAGGCTTACCCCAACACATACAACATATCATATCTCATAAGCACGTAACATAAGCATATACCATAAACCTATAACATACATCGGGCTTACCCCGACATCAGACCGAAGCCTGAAACAAATAACACATAACATATAAGCTAACATGCATCGGGCTTGCCCCGACATCGAACCTAGGCCAGAAACACATAACACATAACATGCATGAATCACAAAGACATCAAGCATTCATATACTCTTCTTGGGACCGCCCCGACATCAGACCGAAGTCTGAAACACATAATCTGCATCGGGCTAACCATGGCATCGGACCTAAGTCCGGCATATGGTAACATACATAAATGGGATGACATTGGTGTTTTCGACCCGTTCCTACTGGAGGAAAACTCACCTCACATTGCTGAAGTCTTGCTTACAAAACCCTAGTTACTAGATGACAGATTCTCGAATCTGTCAACATTAAAATAACAACCAATTAATAATTGGGTTCCATCACATATACCCATAAGTCCATGCTTGGTGTAAAATACTGCTTTACCGCTATCTTAGCTTGATTCAAGCCCAAGGCCCAATCCAAAGGCCTAAAAGTCAACTATGAGTCAAAGCCCAGCATATGGCCCGATTTTCCAAATTGGACCCAAACCTCTACATGGTATTGCCTTAAGGCCCGACCATTTAGTCTAATCCAAAAATTTGGTATTCTAATGGCCCAACATCATATAACCATCAAGGCCCAAACTATGGCCCATCTATGGCCTAATTTTCCAAATTAGGCCCAAAACCTCATATGGGCCTTACCCTAAAGCCCATCTAAATATTCTAGTCCATATGATCATTTTTGGGTGACCTATTATTAGCCCAATTACTAAAACCCAATCGAAAATCCCAACTCAAGGCCCAAGTGAAATTAGGGTTTCACATAAAATAACAATTAGGGTTAAGTGCTTCTCACTTAACCCATTAAGGACTTAATCCATTAAGTCCATCACTCTACTAGATAAATCATATGGTATGATTGGGTGTAATTCATAATTGCATTTTAATAGCCTAAATGTGGGTCCCAATAAGTCCAAGGCCCATATATCCAAAATTAGAGTTTTTTACACCCTAATTAGGGTTTCCCACCCAATCATAGCCCAATAACCCCAAAACTAAATCTCTAATCCCATTAGGGTCTCATTAGGTCAATTAGGGTTTTGCTAGTCGGGCACCACCCACTACCACCTCGGGTGGTGGTGGTCAACGACGGCGCACGGTAGCGGCCACCACCTTACGGTGGTGGTTTTGAGTCTCTTTTCATTATTCTTTTTTGCTAATTACAATTACAATGCTTTAATCAAAAAATAAACACACACACACTAACTATCATAAACATACACCCACAACCACCTTGTGGTGGCCGACGGTGGCAGCCACCACCTCACGGTGGTGGTGGTGGGTTTTCCGTGAACTTCGGCCAAACAAATGCTCCTGTAGCCCCCTTACAAGTCTAAACCCCTAATTACAAGCTCGTGCACGGGGCATACAAGCTTGGACGCGGGGCGTACGAGGCCGAAGCCTAAAACCCTAATTATCAGGCTTGTGCCCTATTTAAGCTTATTTATGACCTTGGACCCCCTTCCTTACCAGCCTCCATTACTTTCAAATGTCCCTAAAACTCTAGTTCCATTTAGCAAGAAGAAGGAGGTGGTGAGCAAGTCTTGGACATAGGAAGAGATTTTGGATCCTACATCTAAAGCAACTTGGGGAGCTTGTAGAGGTAAAAAGCTCATACCTTCCTTATGTTTTTTATAGTATGAGTTAGGGTTTGGTATTGAGTCCATTTTTGGTCCATGAATCCTCTCTTGTGAGTTTTGGGCAACTCCAGAGGTTTAAGATTTTAAATCTAAGCTCCTTGGACATGTTAAAAGCATACAAATGCTAGCTTGATGGTTGTTAGGGCTCCATGCATGAATTTAAGGTCTTAAAAGGGGCCTTAATGGGTAAAAAAAGGTGTTGGGTTCCCATGTGGCAAGCAAGGGCATAAAGTTGCCAACTTTATTCTCTAGGACCTCTTAATCGATTCAGATCTAGAATTGGACGTTGAGACTTCACGTATTAAGATCTTAATGGCTATTGGTGCATAAACAGCTTATACATTGGGCGTATTAGTTGGTACGTTGCGCGTAGCGCTAGAGAACCTAGTATGCTAAGCATTCTGTAGATGTACGTTGGGCGTATGCTTTCCGTGGATTTTGGGCTTTCGATGGGCTCTTGAGCCATTTGGGCCCTATATAACCTTGGGCCTGGACCTATTAGAGTTTGGGCCTTTGAACTTTTTATTGAGCCGCAGGTGGCTATGTTGGGCCTTTTGGGCTTTGTGGCCTATTATTGTTTTGAAACTTTGATGCTAGGACCATTATTGAAGGAAAGACTTTAGTTGTTAATAAAGGAGTTTGGACTTAGGATTTTGGGCCAAGGTCTCGAGTTTGTGATTTAATTCTAATTACAGTATCTTGTGTGTATTCAATGTGAGACTTTCAGACCGGTAGTCGAGTAGTATTTGTTGGATTAGTGTCTAAGTCCATAACTATAATTGGTATATACTTGACCCGACCCGGCATGGTCCATTTGGGTTGCATGACATCGGAACATTTGGGTAGACCTTTTAGTGAGAAAAAGATATTTGTGACATATTAATATATTATAAGTTCTAATATATTAATATTAAATCATATTATTTAATTAATATTGATCGAAAATTAATTTGGAATTAATTTAGTGTTAAAAAGAGACTAATTGAATATATGGGGATTGATTGTGTAAATCATTGTTTCTTATATATGTGGGCTTATGATCCATGATTCCTTATGTTGGGTTTAACCCATGTGGTGGCCCATGGATACTCCATGGAGGTTAAAACTCATGGAGCATAAGGAATGTGTAAAGTCATAGGTTACATGGTGTAACCCTAATAGCCACACTATATAAACATCCCATTGGTTGGAGAAATGGGTACTAGTGCATAATATAGAGGGCAAGCCAATTTCTATGAACTCATACATTCTCTCATGGTTATTCCAAATGTTCATGGTGTTGTGTGAACCATTTGAGGTATCACATTTGGGGCACTAGGCTCTTGAGCTCCATGGAATCAAGCACCAACAATGAGGTATGTAATTCTATTAGTTTTATATTACTTGTACTTCATAATATGCTAGTTAGGATAATACCTTGGAAAAATTTATATTTGCATGTATAATAGAGAAAACATAGATCCAATGTATTTAGGGTTGCATGTACACCATAGGAGTGATAGAATGCTCAAAACCCAACAGTGGTATCATAGACATGAGTTGTTTTCTATTATATGTGATGTAAATGTTTGATTTTCAAAGTTGAAAACAAAAGGAAAAAAACATGAAGTTTGTCAAAATTTATGATAATTACTTGATTTTATGGAAAACTAATTATTTGTAAAATTTGAGTCATTTTACTACAAGAGTTGAATTATGTCAATTTATTAAGAGATAGAACGATATGATTATTTTATTTGTTTTAAAAGTCTGATCTAAATTTTTAAGGAGTTACAAATTTTGTCATAAAATTTTAGAACCCAAAAGTCTTTTTTAACAGTTATGATCTTAAGAGTTTTGAAACTTCCATGAGTTATGGATGTGAAATGTATCATTCATTAACTCTTTAAGTTATGAATTCCAAGAGTCTTCAAAGGATAAATGTCAAAGTTTCAAGATTTGTATTAGTTTAAATGATTAACTAATTTCTTGAAAATTGTTGATGTGAATTATCTTTACTTATGAGTTTAATCTAGATCATAAAAAAATTATTTGATTATTGTGTTAATTGGAATATTTGATCTTAATGATTTTTATGAACTCGATAATTTATCCTCAAGTTATGGAAAATGAAGAGTTTTTCTTTTTAAAGTGTCATTAAGTCTCATAGGTTATGAAAATGGAAGAGTCTCTATTTTTAATGTCATCATTAAATGATTTTATGTATTCCATAACTTGTCCTCAAGTTATGGAACTTGAAAGGTTTTTTATTAAACCATAATTAAACTCATATGTTATGAAAATCCAAGGGTTTTGACTGGTTTCAAAATTTTCCCTCAAGTTTTGAAATTTGTAAAGTTACCCCTTCATGTATACTTTAATTCCAAATTAAACCTTAGAATTTTAAGAGTTTAAAATTCAAACCTTATACTTTTATAATATTAAGAGTTTAATTATTATTATTATTATTATTATTATTATTATTATTATTATTATTATTATTATTATTATTATATGTATGTATGTATGTATAAGAATAAGTCAGTTTTACCATTAGTAGGTCTCATTCACGAAACTGGTCTATAAGTGGGGTATAAGGTTACTGCCTATAAAATATCAGTTTAATGGGTGTCCATTCTCACCCACCGCTTCTTTGACTGGTGGAGGGTCGTTAGCCGAACAGGTAGGATAGGACTATAATTCTCCCTTCATTAAATACTAAGTAACTAAACACTTATAAATTCCCAATCTTAGTTACTTAGGAAAATGTGAAAAGGTCTCCTTCAGACAACTATGGTCTTCCCAAATCTTTAGGAACAAGCTTCCTAATGAAGATGATATCCCAAATGGCAACCAAGGTGAAAGATCAATCCCTTTGTTGTGCATTAGTGGGACTGGAAATCATAATTCACTTCCTCCACCTCCTCCAATAAATCTCCTTATCCCACAAGTTTCAAGACTTGATAAGTTCTAAGTCACTCAATCCCTATTGGAAGACTTAGCGGATTAGGGGCATATTCTGTTGTTCATCTGAGACAGTTGAGGATTATTGACTCAGTGTTGTAAAGTTTGGGTTCCGACATTTGGTGGGGCGAGGAAGAAGATTCTGGAGGAGGCACATAAGTCCAAGTTTTCTATTCATCCAAGGGACATGAATATGTAATGAGACCTAAGATTGAGCTACTGGTGGCCCTGCATGAAGAGGGAAGTTCCTTGGTTTGTTGAGTGTTGTTTGACATGTAGGAAGGTTAAAGTCGAGCATCAGAGGCCTCACGACAAGGTCTAGCCGTTACCCATCCCCATGTGGAAATGGGAGGAGATCAGCATGGATTTTATCACAAAATTACCCAGGACGGCGCAGGGTGTTGATTCTATTTGGGTTATTATGTATAGGATGACTAAGAATACTCAATTTATTTTGATTGCTAAGAGTATATTCGCCATGAAATTAGCAGATATCTATGTTAGGGGGTGGTAGTTAGGCATGACATGTCGGTATTTGTAGTCGTGGACCATGATGTTTGGTTCACCTCTAGGTTTTGGAGGAAATTTCATGAGGAGTTAGGCACTCAACTGCACTTCAGTACAGCTTACCACCCCCAGACGATAGGCAGAGCGAACAGACGGTCCAGACGCTCGAGGATATGCTTCGAGCGTGTGTTCTAGACTTCAGAGGGAGTTAGGATTCTTACCTCCCACTAGTAGAGTTCTCCTACAACAATATTTATCATGCTAGTATTGACTGACCCCCGCTCGAGATCTTGTATGGAATAAGGTGTCAGACTTCGGTCTGTTGGGGTGAAGTCAGTCATCGAGTCATGGGAAGCACCGAAGTGGTGTTTAAGACCATTGAGATGATTCAACAGGTGCGCGATAGGCTGCGAGTCGTGCAGAGTCGTCAAAAAAGCTATGTTGACTTACGCCGATTGGATCTCGGGTTTCAGGTGGGAGATTTTGTACTACTAAGGGTGTCACCTTAGAAAGGTGTCATCCGTTTTTGAAGGAGGGGCAATATAGGCACCCGATTTATTGGTCTATTCAGGATTTTTTCCTGAGTCGGCAAGGTTGCTTATCGGTTGGATCTCCCTGATGAGCTCAATTAGATCCATAACACCGTCTATGTGTCTCAGTTGCGGAAGTGTGTATCAGATAAGGCTGCAGTTATTTTGTTGGATGATATTTAGGTGGATGAGAGCCTAGACTATGTTCAGAAGCCAATTAGAGTTCTAGATAGAAAAACTAAAGCCCTCCGAAACAAAAGTGGTAAAGCTAGTGAAGGTGCAATGACAGCACCGGTGGGACTCCAAATGGACCTGGGAGCTAGAGGACGAGATGAGAGAGCATTACCTGGATTTGTTTGCATCAGCAAACACCGAGGAAAAAGTCTAATTCAAGTGGGGAAGAGTTGTAACATTCAAAAATCCAGGTATTTCATTTAAGCCCTTAAAGTATTTAAATTTAGCAATTGACGTTGGGCGTACATGTATGTACACTTAGCGTACACAAATGTATGCATCGGGTAACTGAGGCTCGTACGTAGTGTGTACAAGCTTGGACGCGGGGCGTACGAGGCTAAAGTCTAAAACCTTATTAAAGCTCATTTATGACCTTGGACCCCCTTCCTTACCATCCTCTATTACTTTCAAACGTCCCTAAAACCCTTGTTCCATTTAGAGTGATTCTTGAGCTTGAAAGTGCCTAAAATACTCCCTTTTGGTGTGTTAGCAAGAATAAGGAAGTGGTGAGCAAGTCTTGGACATGTGAAGAGCTTTTGGATTACACATTTAGAGCATCTTAGGAAGCTTGTGGAAGTAAAAAGCTCATACCTTTATTATGTTTTTGCTAGTATGAGTTAGGGTTTGGTATTGAGTCCATTTTTAGTCCATGAATCCTCTCTTGTGAGTTTGGGTAACTCAGAGGCTTGAGATGTTAGATCTAAGCTCCTTGGACATGTTGAAAGCATAAAAATACCAGCTTGATGGTTGTTAGGGTTCCATGCATGAATTTAAGGTCTTAAAAGTGATCTTAATGGCTAAAAAGAGGTGTTGGGTTCCTATGTGGCAGCAAGGACATAAAGTTGCCAACTTTATGCCCTAGGACCTCTTAATCGACTCAGATCTGGAATTGGACGTTGAGACTTCACGTATTAAGCACTTAATGGCTATTGGTGCATAAACAGCTTGTACGCTAGGCGTACTAGTTACCGCCAGAGAACCTAGTACGCTAGGCGTACTGAAGATGTACGTTGGGCATACACTTTCAGTGGATTTTGGGCTTCCGATGGGCTCTTGAGCCATTTGGGCCCTGTTTAACCTTGGGCATAGACCTATTAAAGTTTAGGCATTTGAACTTGTTATTGGGTCGTAGGTAGCTAGGTTGGGCCTTTTGGGCTTTGTGGCCCATTATTGTTTTGAACCTTTGCTGCTAGGCCCATTATTGATGGAAAGACTTTTGGGCCTTAATAGAGGAGTTTGGACTTAGGATTTTAGGCCTAGACCTCGAGTTTGTGTTTAATACTAATTAGGGTATCTTGTGTGTATTTAGTGTGAGACTTTCGGACCGGTAGCCGAGCAACATTTTTAGCAGCAGTTTGAGGTGAGTCTTCTTACTATATCAATGGGTCAAAGGCACCAATCTCGGCCTATTACCTGATATGTGGATTGGTAGTTGTTATACATTAACTGTATGAAGACCATGGGGTAGCCTGTGGCACTTTTGTGAAGACTATGAGGGTAGTCCATGACACTAGGATATTAAATCATAGGGGTAGTCCGTGGCATTCTAAGTAAAGACCATGGGGGAGCCCATGACAACTTTATGTATGTTGCATGTTATTATGTGATTGGATGTTTGAGATATTTTGGGAAACTCACTAAGCGTTCGCTTACAGTTTGTTTGAGTTATTTTGGGAAACTTACAAAGCGTTCGTTTACAATTTGTTTGGGTGTTTCAGGTACTTTTGGTTTTAAGGGGAATGACCCGATTTGATGGCGCAACATTCACTCTCCAGTATTTTTCCGCACTTATTGATATAGATACTCTAATCTTTTGGATATGAATTAATGTAATAGATTTTTGGAAACAAAACATGATTGTAATTCCTATTTTAAAAATGAAAAGTTTTCTCTAATTTTTGGATTGTTACGGATATAATAGTTGCAATGATTTTTTTTAAGATATAAGCAGTTTTTGACCGTCATTTTTAAGTCACGATGGTCATGATATAATTTTTATTCTAAAATAAAAGTGTTTTATAATACAAATTAAATTGAATAGTTGAACCGAAACGATAACAAAATCATTTATGTTATTAGCAACATATATATTTAGTCATATGTACATCTTACTTTTAATAAAATATGAACTATAAAGTATGCGCCTAATAATAATAATAATAATAATAATAATAATAATAATAATAATCTTTTTTAAAAAAATGAATAGAATATGTATGACTCTAACGTTCTACATCGTTCTACATAATGTGAAGCGGTAATTTCAAACGTAAAACTCTATGAATTGTGACAAACCATAATGTTTGTTAAACGTGATTTAGGACAATAATTTTATATTTTATATATAATTAATAATTATGTATTATATTTTTTTAAAACGTAATGCCATACACAAACCTTAAACCTATAAATATGACATGACTAAAACAATGTCGAGGTTTTTAGAAATTGGGCTCCAAGACACCGGTTTATAAATAGATAAAAATAAAAATAACTCGAGCCGCGTTTGCCGAGTTATAATATCCATTTGGTTTCTGTAATAAAATTTAGATTGAATTTACAAGGTAGATCTATAGGAATAATATGGAATTAATTAATGACGTGGGGTCTAGATATTAAACCAACGGGTGGGTGCCACACAAACGGCTATGAAAAGGGAGGCTCGACCTGACTCACCAGATCGGACCACCGGTCTCTATTCCAGAACCAGTATAACAATTTAAAAAGAAAATATCTAATATTAGTTCTTTACTAAATAAATATAAGTAAATAATGTAATGTATATAAAATTAATAGTATTAAGTTACAAAAAAAAAAAAAAAAATGAAAGTAGACAAAATAACATAAATGGTCCTTATGGTTTGGTAAAATATAACTGTATAGTCCAAATTTTAAGAAAACGGACAAACTCGATCTTTATGTTTTATTGATATTACGGAGAAGATCTTCTTCTGACACACAGCGTAAAAAATGTAGTTAAATACTTAAATATAGTTACAATGATTTTTTTTTGACTTTTTCATTTTTTTGTATATTGTTATTACTTCCTTAAACTACATACACTATTTTTGTAAAAGCTAAAAAAGCATTGAGCTAGCCCCATCCGATGAAGACGAAAAAATAAGCTTTATTCGCATCTCCATTGCTGAAAACACCACGAGCAAAATCATTGTCTCCGACTCACCTTCACTACATTATATCTCCTGGGTTTAATTTGGAGAATGATTTTTTTTCTTGGGTGCTTTTCAGACCCATGTGTTGTTTCCGATCTCATTGTCCGGAAGGAATTATCTGACAACTTTTATGTGTTCTTCTATCCATGATTTCCAAGCTTGAGTTAGTGGTGCTCTATCGGGATATCCACAACTCCAACCTACATGGTTTTATAATTAATCTTGATGTCGATAGCTATCAAGACAAATTTTAGAACATTTTTTTAGGGAAAAGTGAAATATGTACCTTGATGGAGGCAATGTCTGGTACATTTAGGGAAAAGTGAAATATGTCGAAAGCTATAAATACCTAATTTAGAACATTTATGGCGGTAAAGGATGTTAGACTGAATGTTTCACGGCAATCCCACAAACTGCAAATCACCATTTTTTTCATAGACGATGTAAACATCGGAAGCCAGAGAGAATACGATTGAAACAACGTCGGATTCATGAGGAGCAGAGACCGATTTCAGATCTGATAGCTACCCGAGAGAAAAAAAACGACAAGAGACACATGGGGGCGATGATTTTTAGTTGTGTAGTTGGGTTTCAACAAAATTGAAGAAGGGATTGAAAAGAAGGAAAGGATTTTGATGTCGGTAGAGTGAAAACATATAAGATATTTATGGGAGATGGTGGTGCGAGTAGATGTTGAGAGGTTCATCACACTCGTCGCCATTAATGTGTGAAGGAGTTAGAACTGATGATGATAATCATAAATTATAGTTTCAACAGGTAAAAAATAGATAAAACTACATAAATGGCCAATTTGGTTTCGGAAAATAATACAAAATACAAAAAAAAAAAAGTAAAAATGTAAAAATGTCATTTTACAGAAAATTAACAGAATTTTTGAAGTCATTTGTTGAAAGAACCATCTAGGAAATATTGACAAAACATAAGGCCCAAAATTTTCTATTTTCTTAAAGTTGGACTATATACCTATTCGCCAAACCACACAGACCATTTATCTAATTTTGTCTTGAAAATATAATGGCTCTCAAATTCATTCAACAAATATGCACCCACATAAAAATAAGTAAATTTAAACTAGAAAATATAATGGATTTCAAATTCATTCGACTTATACACACATATTCGATGAAGATGACTCTTATGCCTACACCTGAAACAATTATACCCATGACACTTACCCTCACGCATCCTCCCACACCTATCACAGAGATTGTGGATCCCTTGACCTTCCATAGTAGAGTTAGATGACTCAAATTTATAGATTTTTCGAACAGTGCATGGATCTGCATATGCTTCCTCTTCCCTTGTTTGGCTTTCAAATTCATATCTTGAGTCTGGGTCGCATCCTCTAACTCACTTGTCGCCTATTACATGATGATCGATACAAACTCCCACATCTCTTGCTCAATCTTCACCGAGGGTACTGTATTCAGTTCCTCCTTAATCATCGCTAAGAATACTTGGCATCACATTGCATATGCCTTGCAAGACTCCTGAAATATTTGCATCATGCAAGCCCAAAACATTCAGACATAGTTCAAGCTCGTCCCCTCCTTGTCCAATAGTCATCACACTATAGACACTAGAATAGTTACAATACAACAGATAGTGCTAATCTACACCATTACCACATATATGTTTTCGTAGAAACCTTATGACTCTTCCTGATCCACGTACGTATCATATGCTTTCAGTATTCGTACCCATCCTAAGAATTTTCCAAAAGTCCTAAGTCACCGCACCTGACCACCACTAGGGGTCCTATCACTTGTGTACGTGTCTATACAAACACATACCACTAATCTTTTTAGACTCTACATCTCGGACTTCCACACACACACACACACACTCTCTCTCTCTCTCGTGTAGCTCGAAATATCTACTAACGACAATAATCTTCTCATGAATGCAAGTAATACATAATCAAGGATAAGATAGATATTTTAATAAATATCTCTACCATAAGGCCTTTATCAGAAAAGAACCAGAAATAAGGCCAATTTAAGAATTCTAAGTCTATCTAATACTAATTAAGTACAACTCTAAAGTATTCATTTAAACCATTAGTAAACATTAGCACGATCTTCAAATAACACCAAGCAGACACATAATAGGCAGAAAAAGTCTTCTCTTCTAAATAGGCATTCCATCACACAATCCATAGAAAATCTTTAGCCTAACGTCTAACTTTCATATATTTCTATTGCATAAACAACATATAAACATGTATGTATATTTTGGGTATTACTTACTTGAGTTATTATTGATTTCACGTATTACTTCATAGTCTTTCATGCAAGTGTTATGGCCCCTAGAATATTTTATACAAATGTTAAGGCCCTCATAGTCTTTCATACAACTGTTATGGCCCCCATAATTTTTCATACAGAAGATGAAAAAAACAATCTAACATACATGACACATAATGTCCTACATAGTATAGTGAGAATATCTTACCTGAAGCTAACAACTGCAATCTCACAATATCCAAGGAATAACAGCTAAAACGAACCACCTACAATCCAAAATAGGTTCAACCTCATACTATAGCTCATACCCAACAAGTTTGACCAAGAAGTGAAACGAGTAATGTAACACCCTATTTTTTTTGCCTTACAGTATAAACAACTAGTTACGTAAATAGACATTTCTGATAGAAGACTATTTAGAATAAATAGTCTTGATGAAAGACATAGTAATAGTAAAAGCAAGAGCGTATATATAAATAAAACCTAAATCTAACTTCCTATGAGAAAGTTATGATTTTTAGAAGTTTCAGCTCGACATCGTACGACACAGAAACCAAATTTTAGATCGGTCAATTGTTAGACAAAACAATCTAAATCAGAGTTGAAGATCTCATGATTAGGACTTCGTTGATATAAATATAGTCGAGAATGGATGTCATATGAAAGAGTTATGATTTTTTCTATTGGCTTTGACATTCTAAGCCTGTTAAAAATATAAATTTAAAAATAAATTAAGAATTAGCCGACGGAGTCTAAATTAAAATTGTAGATTCATTGATAGTTATGTGTAGATCTATAAAGAACATCGAAAACAGAGCTCGTATGAAGAAGTTATGGAATTTACAAAATTCATGTTTTGCACCACGCATATATGTGCGACGCGCTTCTAGAAGAAGGGGGCATGGACCACAGGGATGTTGACATGTGGAACAATCCTGGAGAAATGACGTAGCAGGAGTGAACATCGCACTCCTTGAAAGACATAATGCATGCCCCAAAATCCACCTATAAATAACAGTCCATGCTTCATTCTTCTCTACACAAATTTATAAACTCTCTTTGAATAGATTCTCCTCTCGAGTTTGGTTTTCATTTAGATTTTTATAAAGATTTAGCAGAACCCTGAGCCGTCAAAGATCCAAATAAATAGAAGCTCTCAGGTCAGATTTATGCCTGTGACTTTTCTAGTTTTTGGTAGAAACACTTTGTAAGTTAGGCTACACTTACTACGTTTTAAGGGTAACATATATTTATATTCATAGTCGTTATTATGAATTTATAAATGAGATTAATCAGTAATTCTAGTTATAATATTGATTGACCTAATTATAGGAGAGGTGTTTAGAATGGTCACACTGACTTGGTTGTTGGATTTCAGAAAGGCAATATGCCCAAATGGCCATGCCTCCCAACTATCCTACATGGCTGATCGTTATTTGGTAGAACTCGGTATTCATTGGGCTTAGTGAAAGATGTATCTTTCATTACCAGATTTTCATCGACATTAATAAGTTGTAGTATTATAGGTTAATACTTTTTAGGCGCTTTACCCGCCAGTTGGATCGCAGTAGGATCACCTAGATAGCTGTCAATTGTATGATTAGTTGTCTAGGTGAATTTTATCACTATACTATGTATTAAAATATATATATATATCCATGTATGTTAGAATATATAGATAGTAAAGTAGAACAAATTGTACAATATCTATGTGTTTAAGTGTAAATGTACTTGAAACTAGTACATAGAAAGTATAAATGTGCATGTACTAGGAGAGTCTAAAGTGTTGTCTCTACGTGCGTGATTGTTGTGATATTAGATTTAGTTAGGGGATGATGGCGAAACGATAAAGAGGTCAGGAGCCTATAGGACCATATGTTGACGAAATGACATGATGGCCATAAGTACACATAGACTCGTATTGGCGAAATGGCATGTAGGCCACAAGTACACATAGACCCATGTTGACAAAATGGTGTGTAGGCTGTAAGTACATATATTATTGTTAGATCGTGAGCCATTAATTGTATGCATGCAAAGGTATTGTAGTACATGGTATTTTGGGGAAATCGCTAAGTTTTGTTCTTACTCAGTTGGTTGTAAATGTGTTTCAGGTACTTTACTGATTCGTGAAAAGGGCAAGGTTCGACAGTACACACGCGCATTAGCAACATTTTTTTCTCATAATGTAACTATACTATGATTCATTTGAATAAAAAATAAAGAATTTTGGGTTGAAAATTGGGATGTTACAAGTTGGTATCAGATCCTTGGTTTGAGTGAATCGGATGAACAATCGTGTGATTACAAACTCAAACCAAGGATTTGAGTAATTAATAAATCTTTTCATAACAAGAATAATACAAAAAGGAAAGCATGTGATGCGTACAGTCAGCCAAAGCTCAAAAAGAAAAGTGATTCCAAAAATATATGTATTTGTTTTTAATACTGATAAGTAAAATGCTAGAAATGCATGCTAGTATCTAGGCTACGGATCTTTTCATGAATTTCCAACTAGAATAACCTGATACTTAGGATGCCTTATAGCCTAGCAATATTCTTGGGAATTGATGCTTAGAACCTATTTTAATCTTAAGTAGTTATTCGACAAGTACGTTAGGTTGCATGCTCCCAAAATTAAATATTTTTTGAATGCCTGATTTGGGGCTATTGCACAACTCTCGTTTGAGTCTAAGCGTCGTAGTGTCGGATCTACCAGTCGATAGACAATTTGATTTTAGAGGCATGTAATTGTATTCGTCCAATAACTTGTTAATATTGGTAGAAGTTCTTCCTGACCTAATAGTAGGATGAGTGGAGAGGAATCTTATATGGAAAGGCTAAGAAGTTTAATGTATGATTGATAGGACATATATTCATAAGGTAGGGCATCGGTAAAGATGCAAAGTCCTAGTAGAGTCTAGGAAAATCTGTTTTATGTGCTCATTGGGACACACACACATACACACAAACACACACACACACACACACATATATATATATATATATATGTGTGTGTGTGTGTGTGTGTGTTTATCAATCATTGTAGGTAGTGTTAGAAGTGACTTGGAAACTGTGAGAATTTTTGGGATAAGTATGAGTAGGTGTGAAAGGGAGTAGAGGACTATACAACCCAAAGCATCGGACTCACACTTGGATCATGAAGAGTCACAAAGTTTCTAAGGAACTAGTAGTCAGGTATATAGTGTGGCTAACACTATAAATTTGGTTTACGTTATTCCCATCATTACATGTGGTATGGTGATGTCTCGGACACCGACTCAAAGTTTAGGCCCAAGTGGCCATAAAAGATCGAGTCTTAATAAAGTAGATTTGTGTAAGAGTTGATTCTAAGAACCTTGTCCGATATAGTACTGAATTCATTAATGAGAATTAAGAAGGACAATTGGAACGTGAAAAGGCAATTGTGCCAGAGAAATGAGAATGATGGAGTGAATTCACCAACCCTCGTTGTTAGTTGTTCAACTACGAAAATAATAGCCCTTTATAATGTTTAGGTATATGTGTGCGCTAGTAAGCTTCTAGACAAACATTGTGCTTGTCACGACCTTATCGTATTTTGGTCATGCTATGAAAGAAGACCCCTTACAGTAGGCACCATTAATATACTACGATAAGACTGTCGAAGGTCATTAGATATGAAAAACATGAGTTTCTTCAAAGTCAAAAGGAACTAAAAATCACCTAGGCAAATCCAGCTTAGACTTCGGTTAATTACGAGTAGCAGCAGAAGATGGGTCAAACCCAAGTGGGGGAGAACCAACCCTTAAGGAGAAAGTGAAAAAAGTAGTTCAAATTTTGATTTCAACGTCAAGGTCCAGGAGAGTGGCATTACGAGTAGATGGGGGTTGCTATTTTCGATTTCATTGAGCGAGAAACTGAAGAAAGAATTCTTTTGTTAGAATACCCATAGGCTATGAGTTTCTTGGAATACTTCTCAAGGAAAGGTTGATCTTTCCTCTTAAACAATTAATAGGATTTAGGAAGCACCAAATTCCCAGGTGTGGCTCAAATTGCCAAGAGAACCATCTAGGTCGTACCTTCACAGATGAGGGATATATCCTTGCAGCAGAGGATCAATAATTCAAAAGGTGGTGTAGTTTTCCACAGAGCGTGTCAAGTACTCAATGGAAACATATGAATTAGAAAGCTTAGTTAAGCTTATAGAAAGGACTTAGTTGCCCTATGCCAAAAGTTGGAAATCATATGATCGATATCAAGGAGAATGCATTTTTGTACTACGAACGTTTCAAGTCATTTTCTAATATACGTATAGAGACACATAGAATAGAATCACTTAGGATGGACCATGTCGATTAACAGAAGTGGTAGTACTTTCCAAGGGTTGCATATGCATCAGTAGTATGCATAACAGGATTGGTGGACCAAGTTGACGATTCCGGTTATTGATAGGATTTAGGAAGCACCAAATTCCCAGGTGTGGCTCAAATTGCCAAGAGAACCATCTAGGTCGTACCTTCACAGATGAGGGATATATCCTTGCAGCAGAGGATCAGTAATTCAAAAGGTGGTGTAGTTTTCCACAGAGCGTGTCAAGTACTCAATGGAAACATATGAATTAGAAAGCTTAGTTAAGCTTATAGAAAGGACTTAGTTGCCCTATGCCAAAAGATGGAAATCATATGATTGATATCAAGGAGAATGCATTTTTGTACTACGAACGTTTCAAGTCATTTTCTAATATACGTATAGAGACACATAGAAGAGAATCACTCAGGATGGACCATGTCGATTAACAGAAGTGGTAGTACTTTCCAAGGGTTGCATATGTATCAGTAGTATGCATAATAGGATTGGTGGACCAAGTTGATGATTCCGGTTCGACCATATAGTCTTGACATTATCAATATCAGTTAAAATTAACTAAGAGTCCTTAGCATAAATTGGCACAAGTTTAATTTTAGGAGTGACTCAATGTTAATGTACTTGAAACTGGTAAATAGAAAGTATAAAGGTGCCTGTACTAGAAGAGTCTAAAGTGAATTTTCTATGTGTGTTATTGTATAGATATTAGATTTAGTTAGGGGAAGATGGCATAATGACAAAGAGGTCGAGAGCCTATAGGCCCACGTGTTCATGAAATTGCCCCCCATAGGCATGTGTTTGTGAAATGACGTGTAGGTCGTAAGTAAACATAGACCCATGTTGGCAAAATGGTGTGTAGGCCATAAGTACACATATTATTGTTAGAACGTGAGCCAATAATTGTATGCATGTATGTATATTATAGTGCATGGTATTTTGGGGAACTCACTATGCTTTGTGCTTACCTAGTTGATTATCAATGTTTTTCAGGTACTTCAATGATTCGTGAGAAGGGCAAGCTTTGACTGTACACATGTGCATTTGCAACACGTTTCTGCATAATGTAACTATACTATGATATATTTGAATAAATTAAAATAAAGAATTTTAGGCTGAAAATCGGGACGTTACAAGTGAAAAGTCAGCAACCAATGGACAACAATCAAAGTCAACTAATCGCCGCCTTCTCCATGTTCGTGTCACGAACACTAATAAACAAGATCGATGCGGTTGGCCATTGTGACTCGCATTGGGACACATGTAACACCTGCGTTTTTACAATTGACATAATTATAAAATACCTATTTATGTCAGTAATCAATTGTAATCTTTTATTAATAAATGAAAGAGAATTATTTGAATATATGTTTTTATAACTTATGTACATGGAAGTTGGATGAATATTGTGTGTATATAATATTTGTGTAAAAATATATTTTAAAACTTAATAAATAGTGTTAAAATAAACATTAAAGACAAAATATTATTTATGATAAATAACCGTGATGAAAGTTGAAGTAGTCGTGACGGCGATCTTGGGAATATAAGGAACACTTAAATCCGACTTCATATAAAGAAGTTATGCTTCGTTGAAGTTCTGCGTTCAACCTTGTACGACAAAGTGTGTCGTATATAGTGAATTAGAGATCGGTTGCTTATTAGCCTAAGTAATATAAACGAAATTCGTATTAATTATAAAAGTGAAAGCGTACATATAGAGAATGTCAAAATCTTACTTTGTATGAGGAAGTTATGGCTTTTTGAAGTTTCGGTGCATCTATATCAACACAAAAACCGAATTTAAAATTGGTTGATTGTTAGGCAAAAACATCTAAATTACAGTTGAACATCTCGTAAATAGGAATCCGTCAATATATAGACAGTCGAGAACGGAGTTCGTAAGAAGGAGTTATGATTTTCGCACGGTCTTTTGCAGTTTAATCTTAATAGACTATTAAATTTAAAATTGGTTGAGAATTAGCCAATAGAGTCTAAATGAAATTTGTAGTACTAAGAAATACCCGTGCTTGGATATAAAGAATGTCAAAAACGGATCTCGTATGAGAGAGATATGATTTTTGAAAATCAAGAAAATTGGCTCGACAATGCAACGTGACACCACAAACTAAGCTCCACATGTCTCGTTTTTGCGGGAGGCATTGCCGACCAAGCCAAGATGTGGCATACTCCTCGTCTAGGCATGGCATGCTTTGCCTAAAATAGGGCCTATTAATAGCAGCCATTCCTTCTCCCATTTCTCACAACAAATCTGGATTCCCTCTAGATTTCTTCTATAAATCTTGAGTTTTGCTAGTTACTAGGATTTTTTAGCGAAGCCCTGGACATCTGAGTAGAAGATTTCGATTTGGAGTTCTGCCTAAGAATTTTCTAGACTTTTTTCTGGAAACTTTGTAAGTTAAGCCACACCTATTTTGCTTTAACTGTTACTTATACTTATATTCATAATCGTTATTATGAAACTATAATTAAGATTTATGAATGATTACATGTCATAATATTGATTGATCTACTTACGGGTCTAATGTCAAGGACAAATTTAGTTAGGTGTTTAAAGTGAGTTTTCAAAATAGTATACTCTGCATACCAAATGAAACCTACCTCCATTATGATCTTACTTGGTTATTCCTTATTAGCTATAGATCAATATTCATTGGGATTGTTGAGGAATCTAGAGTATTGTTATTATGGTCGCAAAAATTATAAAACAAAGACTAAGACTTAGTGATAAGTATACCTAGGTATTTCAAAAGGAAAGGCTAAGGTGTTAGGTGAAACTTTGCCCTCATCACTAATCATCCACTTTTAACAATTGAGTGCATACGTTCTTTCATAATACACATAGACATAAAGTATTAAGATGATTAAATGCCATATATGCTTATTATTTGTATTCATGATATCTATGTTAGACAAAATAATATAATTTTACTTGAATATTTGTATATGCATTTTTTGTATTTAAACTATATTGTGTAGTGAAACGTTATGAAAGATGAAATGATGATGAGAGGCCATGATTATTATAGTAGTATTGTATTGATGAGCTAGTCATCTAGCAGAGTATAGATGATGACCACCGACTATTCTAGTCAGTACGTTGGAACACTGACAAGCTTGCGGCCTGTAGGTGTTAATGAACTATGTGTTCATTTGATGTACTCTATCCTCCCCATGGTTGCCTTATTGACTTATATTGCTAAGAAATACTCGAAGCAACAGTGTCGACTCGTTTCTGATAACGATCCTTAGGATAGGTCCCTTGAGATCAGTACATCAAATGAGCACATGTAGCGGTACAAAAGCACAAGGACGATTAGTTTAAATCTACTAAGAGATTTAAGGAGCTTTTAGGCCATTAGTATAATAAATTGTTGTCAGGTCTATAATAAACAAGTTTATGCTTATGATTTGTATAAGCTATGACATTTCAAGTTTTTAAATATGAACGAAAACCATTTCTTCAAAAATGATTTGATAAAATTTATTATCTCACATTAAAATTTTGGCAACAAATTCCGCACAAATAAAAGAATACTATCTTTTAAATCTATATATACTTATAAACGAAGCATTTTTCATTTCACCACATTCATTTGAAACTTCCATGCATTTTTTGTTTTACCACATTCATCTATATCATATCATACTATATTATAAAGGAAGCATTTTTCCTTTCACCACATTCATTTGAAACTCCCATATATTTTTTTCCTTTCACCACATTCATTTGAAACTCTCATGACTTTTCAATTTCTTTCTAATAATACTTATAAGTTGGTTAATAAGGTTAAATAAATATTAAACCTAAAATGTAATCATATCTAAACTAAATTTCAATATTAAAATAATATCTTTACTTCTACTTATTAAGTATTTTTTTAACTTTTAACATATTATACTTAATTTATTAGTTTTAATATATTGTTGGATGTAAACCGTTATCATTTTAAAGATACAATTATGGAGCAATTTGTATAAAATACTTAAATTATTAATTTGAATATAACATTACAAGGTCAACTTAAATATAGATTTTAGTTTAACTTAAACAACCTAAAGAATATTTTGTAAATAGTTAAAAATGATTAATTATAGTGTTTTTCTAATAATGATTATAAGTTGGTTACTAAGGTTAAATAAATATCAAATCTAATGTGTAATTATAAATATACTAAATTTCAATTTTAAAATAATATCTTTATTTCTACTTATAAAGTTATGTCTTTAACTTTTAACATATTATACCTAATTTATTAGATTTAATACTTTGCTGTATGTAAACCATTATCAGTTTAAAGCTATAACTTTTGAACAGTTTAGACAAAATACTTAAATTGTTATTTTAAATATAACATTACAATCTCAACTAAAATATAAATTTCAATTCCACTTAAAAAACCAAAGAATATTTTGTAAATAGTTAAAAGTGATAAATGCAAAAATTAAATTGTAATCTCAATTTAACTAAAATATTTCCTAAAGATATTTTTATAATCGTTAAAAGTTTCCAAATAAATAGCTTAAAATAACTTAGACTAACAATAGTTAAAAATAACTCTATATAAATGATTATATTATTACCATTAAAATCAAAAAACAATGTGTGATATTTTAAATAATTATAATGATAAAAATTAAAACATTAAGAAAATAAAATTTATAAAATTAATTAACAATAACAACAACTATAAATAACATTAAACCATATATTATATTTAATTTTATTCATGTGTAACTCACGGGTAGAAATCATTCAAACGATTGCGATTATACAATTATAATAGATGTATATATTATCATATAATTCAAAATAATCAATACATTATATAAATTTAGTATATGAATTATTATATCAAATTTAACAACAACGTTATTGCTATATTAAATATATATATATATATATATATATATATATATATATATATATATATATATATATATATAAATATTTATAAAGACTTCAACTATGTAGGTATTTCTGCGCAACGCGCAAATTTTAGTGATAAATGCAACAACTAAATTGTAATCTTAATTTAACTAGAATATTTTCTAAAGATATTTTTATAATTGTTAAAAAATTTCAAATAAGTAGCTTAAAATAACTTACAATAATAATAGTTAAAAATAACTCTATATAAATGATTATATTGTTACATTTAAAATAAAAAAACAATATTTGATGTTTTAAATAATTATAATGATAAAAATTAAAACATTAAGCAAATAAATTTAAAAAAATTAATTAACAATAACAACACCTATAAATAACATTAAACCATATATTATATTTAATTTTATTCATGTATAACTTGCGGTAGAAGTTATTCAAACGATTGAGATTATGCAGGTATAATAGATGTATATATTATCATACAATTTAAAATAATCAATACATTATATCAATTTAGTATACGGATTATTATATCAAATTTAACAACAACTTTATTGATATATTAAAAAACATATATTCGTAAAGACTTCAACTATATAGGTCTTTCTGGCGCAACGCGCGGGCATTCGCCTAGTATACTTATAAAGTAATTGTTTTTCCTTTCACAACATTCATTTGAAACCCCCATGTATTTTTTCTTTCACCATATTCATTTGGAACTCCCATTACCTTTCAATTTCTTCTTGATAATAATTATAAATTAGTTAATAAGGTTAAATAAATATCAAACCTAAAGTGTAATCATATATAAACTAAATTTCAATATTAAAATAATATCTTTATTTCTACTTATAAAGTTATGTTTTTTAACTTTTAACATATTATACTTAATTTATTAGTTTTAATATATTGTTGTATGTAAACCATTATCAGTTTAAAGCTACAACTTTTGAACAGTTTGGACTAAATACTTAAATTGTTAATTCAAATATAATATTAAACCAGTGTTGTAAAACTCATCGAGTTGGCCGATTGTTCTTTTGATTACTCGCTACTCGGCCTCTTACCGAGGCGTGTTGTAAATCTCGGTCAACTTGGTGATTAATATGTATAATATACTTAATAATTTATTATTAACACAGACACATGTGGTTATTACTACATGTATATCTTAAATTTTTAGTACTTATTCATGAAGTGAGACCATTATGTGTTTTTTTTAGTTTTTGTGTATTCATGTTTATCTAATTTTGTTATATATTTCAATCAACTTATGATTTTAACTTATGATTTTGACATATATAATTTCCCTAAAAATATTTCTACATTAATTACCAAATCCGAGTACTCCGCGAGTACTCGCTACTTGGTAGTTGGCCGAACAAGTACCGCGTAACGAGTTCTACAACCTTGCGTTAAAGTGTCAACTTAAATATAAATTCTAGTTCCGCTTAAAAAGCCCAAAGAATATTTTGTGAATAGTTAAAAGTGATCAATTATAGTGCTAAATGCAAAAACTAAATTGTAATCCCAATTTAACTAAAATATTTCCTAAAAAAAATTTATAATCGTTAGAAGTTTTCAAATAAGTAGCTTAAAATAACTTACAATAAAAATAGTTAAAAATAAATTTATATATGATTATATTGTTATCTTTAAAACCAAAAAACATTGTTTGTTATTTAAACTAATTATAATGATAGGAATCAAAACGTTCTGCAAATAAATTTAAAAAGGTTAATTAACAATAACATCAACTATAAATAACATTAAACCATATATTATATTTAATTTTATTCATGAGTAACTCGCGGGTAGAACTCATTCAAACGATTGAGATTATGCTGTTATAATAGATGTATATGTTATCATGTAATTCAATACAATCAATATATTTTATCAATTTAGAATACGAGTTATTATATCAAATTTAACAACATTATTGTTATATTTGTAAAAAAAACATATATCTATAAAGATTTCAACTATACAGGTATTTCTGCGCAATGCGGGGGCATTCGCCTACTCATTATCATTATATATTAATAAAGGAATAACATATACACAAGACTCATCCTTGCTTCTCGAAAAACCAAACTCTTTGACTTTTTCATCAAAACAAAGATTCCGTCTACGAGATGCCTATTTTAATCCATAAATGGATTTCTCAAGCTTACACACTCTATTAGGGTACTTTGGATCGACAAAACCCTCTGGCTGATTCATGTAAACATCCTCAGCTAACTTTCCATTAAGGAAAGTGGTTTTGATATCCATTTTCCATATTTCATAATCATGAAATGCAGCAATGGCTAGCATAACCCTAATACACTTAATCTTCGCTACTGTTGAGAAGGTTTCATCGTAGTCAACTCCCGGAGTTTGAGTGAAACCCTTCGCAACCAATCATGCCTTATAAGTGTGTACCTTCCCATCTATGTCGGTCTTCTTCTTGAAGATCCATTTGCACCAGACCATCTTACGACCCGACACAATGTCAACCAAGTTCCAAACTTGATTTTCATACATGGACTGCATCTCGCTGTCCATAGCCTCTTTCCACTTGGCTAACTCGGCGCCTGCCATGGCTTCCCTATAGCTATTAGGTTCATCCAAATTAGCTAGTGTGCTATCACTGATCAATGTATCACCTTCCGTAGTAATATGGAAACCATAATAAAACTCATGTGTGTTCCTAGCTCTAGTGAAACACCTCGGACGTACAGACTCATCTATCGGCTCAACAGGAGTTTCCTCCTCAGGTTGATCGATAGTGTTAGAGCTTATCGTGAGTCTCGCGTCTCACGAAAGCCTCACAACCCCAAATCTTGATGTGGTCCAATGTGGGAGCTTTCCCAGTCCATATCTCATGAGATGTTTTGGCAACCTTTTTGCTGGGACTAAGTTAAGGATATCGGTGGTAGTCTCTACGGCATACCCCCAAAATGAGATTAATAATGAAACTCGACTCATCATGGAATGAACCATGTCCAACAAGGTCCGATTGCACCTCTCAGCCACACCATTAAGTTGTGGTGTCCTAGGAGGTGTCAATTGTGAAACAATTCCACATTTCTTAAGATAGTCAAGTAACTCTATACTAAGATACTCACCACCTCGATCGGATCGAAGCATCTTAATGTTCCTGCCCAGTTGATTCTCCACTTCCTGTTTAAACTCCTTGAACTTTTCAAAGGTTTCTGACTTATGCTTGATTAAGTAGATATAGCCATATCTGTTGTAATCATCAGTAAAAGTCACATAGAAGCTGTTAGCATCCCTTGTGGCGGTTTTGAAGGGTCCACACACATCTGTGTGCATGAGGTCCAACAAACCTTCACCCCTAGCACATGTACCAGTGAAGGGTGACTTAATCATTTTTCCAAGTAAAAAAGGTTCGCAACTATCATCCGACTTTAAGTCAAATTACTCCAAGACTCCAGCCTTCTAGAGTTAGCCTATAAGCTTCTTGCTGACATGTCCAAGACGATAGTGCCACAAGGATGCCTTATCCAAACTAGTGGAAGAATCAATATGTAAAACATTATTTCCTAAGTAGTCTACACATTCACAACTTCATACACACCATTACAAGGTAATGATTTAAAGTAAAATACATCATTGTAAAAAACATTAATAGCACCAATTTCATTGTCAAACAAAAAAGTAAATCCTTGTTTGTACAAGCCATGAAAGGAAATAATATTTCTCGCCATTTCAGACGAGTAACAACATTTATTCAAATCTAATGTTAACCCACTACTAAGCAACAAAGATAAAACTCTAATCTTGGTAACAGGCGAAGCCTTCCTATTCCCCATGATTAAGTTTATCTTCTCGTGCTCTACATCCTCACTTTCTTTTAGGCCCTGCATCACAGAACATATGTGAATTCCACAACCTGTATCAAGAAACCTAGATATAGCATGTGGTGAGTTATTAGACAATATAGTGTAAATACCTGCATGGGTAGGTTTAACCTTCCCATCCTTAAGATCTTGGAGGTACTTGGGGCATTTTCATTTCCAGTGCCCTTTATCCTGACAGTAGAAACATTGTGCATCCTTCGGGACAGAAGAGGGAGTAGTAGAACCAGCTTTGGTTCCACATGAAGAGGAGCCATCAATAGAATTTCCTTGGTACCATTCGAAGGTTTCTTCCTCTTTTTCCCCTTACCTTGCCCGATTTCCAGAACATGGGCGGTGGTAGCAGTAGGAGTGGTAACAACTGATTTATCTTTGAGACCACTTTCGGCGGTCTTCAAAAGTCCTTGAAGCTTGCTGAGTGTGACCTCCTCCTTGTTCATGTGATAGGTCATACGGAACTAATCATAACAAGGAGGTAAGGAGTGCAGTATGATGCCAATTGTCAACTCCTAGGGGAAGTTCACATTCAATTTTAGCAAATGGTCCATAAACCTTTGCATTTTCTGCATGTGGTCTGTGATGGGTTCACCATCCTTCATTCGGGTTGTTATCATGGAAGAGATTATTTCATACCTCTCTTGAAGAGCACTCTGATGGTATCTTTCCATTAGATCTTGGTGCATCTCAAAAGGGTAAAAGTCCTCATAGGACTTTTGGAGCTCAGCTGTCATTGTGGCCATCATGATACATGCCACCTTGGTGGCATCTCTCTCATGATCCCTAAAGTTAGCGATCTCATGTGGAGTATCAGAAGACTCATCAAGTTCCTTTAGCTCCTTATCAAGGACATATTCCTTGTCCTCGTAACGAGTGACCATCCTGATGTTCCTGATCCAATCATTAAAGTTGGAACCATCAAAGATGACTCTCCCACAAAGGTTCATGAGAGAGAAGGAGCCAGTAGGGCATAAGCTAGAAGCATTGTTGGAAGACATCTGAAAAGGAAGAAAGACAAGTTTAGATTAGATAAAGAATCCTTAATAAGACACCCAAATGTAATATTAAGGCTAGGACCCAACACAATACTTTATAACTTGAAAGAGGGATGTCGTAATCCAAGCTATAAAATATTTGAAGGTAGGCGAATGACGATTCACCAATTTCCACCATGAAAAACAAAATACGATTATTAAGTTTTAATTGGTTTGAAAACACCTAGATCTTTTGAGATTCATTGAATAATTCAATGGCATGTTTAAATCTAGAGTATGCCCTTAAAGTTTGTGACTGGGATGCCAAGGATCACAAACAATGTGTGAATAACCATGCAAATTAACTTGGTACTCTTAACTTTATCACCTAATTGATGTTCCGGTTAACTACACACGCTCCACCGATCTATGATAAACATTAAGCCATCATTTTCCACCCTTACTAGTCTAGGTTAGTGTGTCGGTTAACCACACACGCTCCACTAACGACTTGGTAATCGTACAAAGTGTAATTTCATGGGTTAGCATCAATTTCACATTTTCCTAAAGTAACTAAGATTGGGAATTTCTAAAAGTTTTAGTTACTTTATAATAATCATTATACTTATAATGAGAATTAATGTCTTGTCCTACCCATTCGGCTAACGACCCTCCACCAGGCAGGGAAGCGGTGGGTGCGAGTGGACACCCATTAAGCTGCCATTTTATAGGCAACAACCTTATACCCCCCCCCCCCCCTTATAGACCAGCTTCGTGAATGAGGCCTACTAACGGTAAGACTGACTTTGTTCTTGTATATATATATATATATATATATATATATATATATATATATATATATATATATATATATATATATATATACATATTAACCATTAATATTATAATAGTATAACGGTTGAATTTTAACTTTTAAAATCCTAGGGGTTGGAACTAAAGTTTTCTAAAGTGACTTTACAAATTCCAAAACTTGAGGGCAAGTTTTGAAACTATTTGAAACCTTTCATTTATATAACTTATGAGTTTTAAAGAAAAAACTTTTGGAATTCCATAACTTGAGGACAAGTTATGGAGTCCATTAATTGGCATTAAGATCAAGAATTACACTAACAAAAAATTTGCAAATAATTCCTATGATCTACTAAAACTCATAAGCATGAACATTCATATCAATATTTTTCAAGAATCACATAAACCTATATAAAACTTGAAACTTTGATAATAACATTTGAAAATGGATTAGTATAATCATTACCATATAAAAAAACAGGTTTTATAAGTCCAAAACAGTTTAGGGTAATGATTCTAGTCCAATTCCAGGAAAAAAAGCTCAAATTTCTGCACTCTGGGCCTCTTACTCGTCGAGTGCATGAACCTACTCGATGAGTAGGATGACTTTTCACTTGGACTCGTCGAGTCTCCCCATGGACTCGGCGAGTTCACTAAATAGTGAGTAGAATTTCGACTTTTTTTAGCAATTTGCATCAAGTATAATGAAAACAAGCCTAGGATATGATACCACTGATGGGTTTTGAGCATTCTAACACTCCTATGGTGTACATGCAACCCTAGAAACCTTGGTTCTATGTTTTCTCTAATATACATGAAAATTTGATTTTTCCAAGCTTCTCATCCTAACTAGCATGTTATGGGATACTTGCAACATAAAATCTAGTAGAATGACATACCTTTGTTTGTAGCTTTGATTCCTTAAGACCTTTTGAGCCTAGCACCCCAAATGTGATGCCTCAAATGTTTCTCACAACACCAAAACTCTTTGAATAACTTGAGAGAAGAACACTTCACCACAAAGTCGGCTAGCCCTCCTTGTTCTAGTCTTAGTGCCGATTTTGCTAGCCTATGTGGTCCTTTTATAGTGTGCCACATGTAGGGTTACACCATGTAAACCCTAATGTGCATGAATTTTCATTTCCTCCGTGATCCATGGGTTCTAACCTCCATGGATCACCCTATGGGTTTTAGCCCAACATAATGAATCATGGATCATACGCCCACTATATAAGAATGAATGATTCACACAATTAATCCCCATATATTTAATTAGTTTCTTTTTATCACAAAATTAATTCCAAATTAGAGATCAATACTAATTAAATAATATGATTTCATATTAATATATTAGAACTTATAATATATTAACAAATCATAAGTATTCTTTTTCTCATTTGTCTATCCAATTGTTCGGATGCCATGCAACCCAAATGGACCATGCTAAACTGGGTCAAGTACATACCAAATATAGTTATGGACTTAGACACCTTATCCAACAATTATTTCCATCAAATATGACTCTCCCACAAAGTTTCATGAGAGAGAAGGAACCGGTAGGGTTTGAGCCAGAAGCAGACAAGTTTAGATTAGATAAAGAGTCCTTAATAAGACACCCAAATGAAATATTAAGGCTAGGACCCAACACAATATTTTATAACTTGGAAGAGGGATGTCGTAATCCAAGCAACAAAATATTTGAAGGTAGGTAAATGACGATTTACCAGTTTCCACCGTGAAAAACGAAATCGGTATTAGGTTTTAATTGTATTGAAATTCCTAGATCTTTTGAGATTCATTAAACAATTCAATGGCATGTTTAAATCTTGATTGTGCCCTTCAAGTTTGTGACTGGGATACCGAGGATCACAAATAAGGTGTGAATAACCATGTAAATTAACTTGGTACTCTTAATTTTATCACCTAATTGATGTGTCGGTTAACCACACACGTTCCACCGATCTATGATAAACCTTAAGCCACTCTTTGCCACCCTTGTTAGTCCATGTTAGTGTGTCTGTTAACCACACATGCTCCACTAACGACTTAGCAAGGTGCAAAGTGTAATTTCATGGGTTAGCTTCAATTTCACATTTTCCTAAAGTAACTAAGATTGGGAATTTATAAAAGGTTTAGTTACTTTATAATTATCTATATACTTAATTAGAATAAGTGTCCTATCCTACCCGTTCGACTAACGACCCTCCACCAGTCAAGGAAGCGGTGGGTGAGAATGGACACCCATTAAGATGCCATTTTATAGGCAACAACCTTATACCCCCTTATAGATCAGCTTTGTGAATGAGGCCTACTAATGGTAAGACTGACTTGATCTTATACATACATGCATACATACACACACACACACACACACATATATATATATATATATATATATATATATATATAAACTTATAATACTATAGAGTATAAGGGTTGAATCTTATACTTTTAAAATTCTAGGGTTTGGAGTTAAAGTTTTCTAAAGTGACTTTACAAATTTCAAAACTTGAGGGCAAGTTTTGAAACTATTCAAAACCTTTCATTTCTATAACTTATGAGTTTTAATGATTATAATGGAAAAGACTCTTGGAATTCCATAACTTGAGGACAAGTTATGGAGTCCATTAAAAAGCATTTAGATCAACAATTAAACTAACAAACATGTCAAATAATTTCTATGATCTAACAAAACTCATAAGCATGCGTAATTCATATCAATAATTTTCAAGAATCATATGAACTTAAAATAAAACTTGAAACATTAACAATTATCTTTGAAATTGAATAAGCACCATCATTACCACATCAAAAACAGGTTTAAGACAAAAAAAAGTTTAGGGTAATGATTCTAGTCCAATTCCAGCATTGAAACTCGAAATTTTGCACTCTGGGCCTCTAACTCGTTGAATGCAAGAACCAACTCGACGAGTTGGATGAATTTCAACATGGACTCGTTGAGTCCCCCAGTGGACTCGGCGATTTCGCTGAACAGTGAGTAGAAAATCGATCTTTTAGCAAGAAGCATCTAGTATAATTGAAAACAAGCCTAGGCTCTAATACCACTGATGGGTTTTGAGAATTTTAACACTCCTATGGTGTGCATTCAACCCTAGAAACCTTGGATCTATGTTTTCTCTATTAGACATGCAAACTTTCATTCTACCAAGGTTTCATCCTAACTAGCATATCATGGGTATATGTTGTACAAAATTCTAGTAGAATGGCATACCTTTCTTATAGCTTTGATTCCTAAGACTTTATGAGCCTAGCACCCCAAATGTGATGCCTCAAATGCTTCACACAACACCACCAACAATTGGAATAACTTGAGAGAAGATTATATTGCACCAAAATCGACTAGCCCTCACTTGTGTATCTTAAAAAGTGCCAATTCTTCTAGTATGAAGCTTCTTTATATAGTGTGTATATTAAGGTTACACCATGTAACTCATGACTTTCCACATTCCTCATGATCCATGGGTTTTAACCTTCATGGAGTATCCATGGGTCACCACATGGGTTTAGCCCAACATGAAGAACTATGGATCATAAGCCCACTTTATAAGAATGAATGATTTACCAAATTAATCCCCATTTATTTAATTTGTCTCTTTTGATCGCAAAATTAATTCCAAACTAATTCTTGATCAATACTAATTAAATAATATGATTTCATATTAATATACTAGAACTTATAATATATTAATAAATCATAAATATCCTCTTCTCACAGAAAGTCTATCCAAATTGTTCTGATGTCATGCAACCCAAATAAACCATGCTAAATCACTTCAGGTACATACCAAATATAGTTATGGACTTAGACACCTTATGCAACATTTACATCAATAGAATCATATTCACGAGATCGTCAACTCTCATTTAGATTGTTTTACCTAACAAACGACTGATTTTAATTTCGATTTCTATATCACACACTGTTACGCTCAAAGTTCTAAAAATCATAGCTTCCTCATACGAAGTCGGATTTAGGCATTCTTTATATGCACGCTCTCGCTTTTACATTTTCTACGACTTTCATCAATGTTGTTTATCCTAAATAGTCTTATATCAAAATGTTTATTTAAATAACTGGTCATTTATATAGTAAGGAGAAAATGAAGTGTTAAAATAATATTTTAATCAAAGGGTTTATCCCAAAATTTTAAAAAATTAATAAAATTTGAAATCTCGAGAAACTCAACACTAAGCATCACATATGTTGAAATTTCAGATTTCCAAGTTTCGATTTTTACCAAGTTGTGCAAATAACAAAACCCTATTAAGCTCTGATACCATTGATAAATTTTATTAGAAACAATTCTGTAGCATCCCGATGATAAGGTACTTCTAATTTTAACCTATAATTGAATTATATTACATTTTGGTCCCTAAGTAGAAGAAAGTGTACATTAGAAGCCCTAGTGGCATTTTTGTAATTGGAAGGCTGGGGAGTACTCCATGCATACGTGTGTACGCTTAGCGTACTAAGGCATGCCTTAATACACACATTCACATAGGTATGCAGGGCGTATGTGCCAAGCATGCAAACCTTAATTTTTAGGGTTGTGCTCATATTTAAACCCTATTCTAGCCTCATTTCCCCTCACCTCATCAGCCTCCACCCTCTTGATATGTTTGTGAAGCCTTAATCCATCTTGTGTAGCATTTGTAAGCTTAAATATGTGTGTTTTGTGCTTTGAAAAAGAAGTAAGGAAGAGAAGTCCACCTTGAAGGAGTGAAGCTCTCTAGATTTAGGATAACACCACCTTTTGGCACCATTTTGAGGTATCAAGTTCTGAACTTGGTGTAGTTTCTTGGTGATCTTGTTTTTGGTTTAGTTTTAGGTTCTTTTTATCCCAAATGTGGTCTTTGAGGAACAAAGCATGTTCTTGACCCATTAATTTGTCCTTGCAGACCCTTGGAAGGGTCTTGAGTCATAAAATGGGTATGTTCCACGCATCTTGTAGAATGTATTAATGGGTTAGGAAGTTGAGTTAAGCACTTAAGGGGCATGAAAAGTCATAAAGTTGGAAACTTTATGAATCTGGGGTGTATTTTAGCCATGGATCTGAAATATAGACGTAAGGTCGTAAGTCATTAAGCTCTTAATGAGATTTTTGAGGTTTTGGGAGTATGCTCCGCATGCGAGGTCAACCACCTCGATGGTGGTCAGGATGCGAGTACGACCAATGTACGTACGTAGTACGCCCCGCGTACTCACTTTGAGTTGACTCGGCTGTGTTGACTCAGTTGGTTTGACTAGTTAAATGTTGAATTTGACCAAGTTTGACCTTGTGGGTATTTTAAGTATATTAGGATTTGGGTTGAGATTGGTCATTTGGTTGGAATAGGTATTGATTAGAGATGAGATTCAAAGTCGGGACCTCATCAACTTTTGTCTAGTTTGTGAGGTGAGTTTTCCTCACTGTACAATGGGTCGAAGGCACTACGGCCGACCCATTGTATTGATATCCTGGTTTATCGTATGTTGGTATGTTGTAGTGATCTGTTAGATTTGTATCCTGGTATATATGATGTTGGTATTCTATGTGATTTGTTTGATCTATGTGACTATCTGTATATGCTAGTTATGGTTTGTTATCGTATATGTTGATATGTGATGGTATGTTGGGTTGAGGTGGTCCTACTATGTGCTAAAGGACAAGAGAACCATGGTTTCCCTAATAGAATATAGGCCCAAGAGGTATACAAATCATGCCAAAGGTCAAGAGAACATTCCAGATAGGCTGAAGTCCCAGCGAAGCATACCATTCATGCTGAAGGTTCTATGAGCGTTCCAGATAGTTTGTAGGTCGGTATGGCATTCCAGTCAAGCTGAAGGTTCTATATGCATGTTATTTGTTCTTATGTTTATGTGGTGGTACTTTGGGTTCTACTTACTGATAGCCTAGGGTTCTTCTTTATATGGAATTGCATGTTAGAATTGCTTGATTATATGATGCCTGATAGCCTAGGGTTCTTCTGTATATGGAATTGACATCATTATTATAGTTACTTAGGGTATGCATCATAGTTGTACATAACTAAGATTATATAGCCAGAGAATGTATGGTTTGGCCTTATTTCATGTTCTTGTTTTATGAAGGGCTTAGGGTAGAATGAGGTATTCGACTGTCTATAGGAGCCAATGTTATGTATTATTAGCATACATGAGTGTTGCAGTGTTAATGGAAGTTTCAAGGATGAGTTGTGTGGGGTCAGCCGACCAGTCGCTTGATGTCTAGCCTTCCTCTAGGATGTGAGGATTGAGTTTATGTGTGTACTAGTTTATATTTTTAGGGTTGTTGTGATGATCCTCTGAGACAAATATGGGTAGGTGTGGAAGGTAGTATAGGCTCGTACTACTGAAATCACAGGACCCGTACACGTAGCAGAGAGGTCACAACCCCTAAGTCTTTGTTGGGAGTTGGTTCCCTGTTATTGTATGTGTTTTATCTTATATCTCCCTAGTTTATTTTTAGTATGGTGATGACGAGACGATTTGAGGCAGGATCTGGATCGGGATCGGGAGCTGGTGGTCAGGATAGGCCAACTTTGACTGAGGAGCCGGTTAGGAAGATCATGCAGGAAGAGGTTGTTTCCCCATTTCAAGCATAGTTAATAAAGATCTTTGGGTCTATTAAGACCGCCATGGTGGAGTATTTTGATCAGCGTTATGTTGTTCTGACTGAGGGTACTGCTGCTACAGCCACCGCAGTCGTTGCTACTGTCGGGATTGGTGCTAGGTGAGCCTTTCAGTATCGGGACTTCGACAATACGAAGCCCCTGACCTTTGATGGAGTACAAGATCGGATCATAGGCATGAGGTGGTTGTCTGACATTGAGGGATGGTTCCTCACTTACTCTTGGCTAGCTGACCAGAAGTTCAAGTATGCTCTGAACCTTCTGCGGTCTGAAGCGAATGATTGGTGGAGACTTATTACTAGCTCATATTCTTCTGAGAAGAGGGTTGCTGTGACTTGGAGTAGTTCTCGAACATGTTCCGTTCTAGATATGTTTCACTGGTGGAGCATGAGAGGTTGGACCAGGAGTACTTGGATTTGAGATAGTGGACCGAGTCGGTGACGGGCATCACCAAGATGTTTAGAGAGAGGGCTATGTTTTGTGTTGAGTTTGCTGCTTCTGAGCAAGCTCAGATGACCCGGTACTTGAGAATTCTCAAGAGGGACATCAAGTAGTTTCTATCCACTCAGCGTTATGGTTTATTGTTGGAATGGCAGGAGGCCACCAGGCGGCAGGAGATTAAGATGGAGCTCTAGATGTAGGAGCAGATACTGGCCCCGATGTAGTTGGAACCAGCACCGAAGCGGCTTAAGGCTGTTGATAATAGATCTGGGAGTCATAGGGGCCACACTTGTTGGAAATGTGTCAAGGTTCATGAGGGGGCTTGTCGATCGGGCGGTGTATGCCATAGATGTGAGAAGGAGGGGCACTATGCGAGGGATTGTCACTAGTCGGCTCCAGTTCCAAGTACCAGGATCTGTTACCACTATGATCAAGTTGGGCAAGTGAAGATCAACTATCCATTTCTCACATCCAAGCCCGTGCAGGCCCCGATTCCAGCTACTTTGAGGATCACCTATAGGTTCCAGGGGAGGGCGGAGCCCCCGAGGGCTTAGGGTCGTGCTTTTTAGCTCACTGGCAAGGAGGCCAAAGCAGCTGCAGATGTCGTTACTGGTATGTTTCTATTCATTATTTTGTTGACTATGTTTTATGTTATGCTCATGTTTATGCCCCTAATATGTACGTTCTTAGTGAACTCTTTTCCTGCTCTGCTATTATTTGACTTGGACACGTGTCAGTCCTTTGTATCTCGATCTTTCAGTAGGGAGTTTGATATGCCTGTTGGGGAATTAGAGTGTCCATTACGGGTTTCTATTGCCAACGAACATGGGGTTTCTGCATTCGTAGTGTATTAGGGTTGTATATTGGAGATCTTCATGGTGCCTTATATGAGTGATCTGATTCCTATCCCCATGGGGGATGTACGCCTGATAGTAGGTATGGATTGGTTGAGCAGGTTTGGTGCCATGATTGATTACGAGGGTCAGCGAGTGGTAGTTTGAACTCCAAGTGAGGTAGAATTTGTTATCTATGGGGAGGGCCCCAGGGTTGGTTCGGGATTTTGTTTGACAGTCAGGGCTCGGTAGTATATTCAGCACAGGTGTGCGAGTTATTTAGGTTATGTGGTTGATACCCTGGTTGGGGAGAAAACTTCAGTATCTAAGACTCTAGTCGTCAGGGAGTTTACTGATGTTTTCCTGGATAAGTTACCCGATGTGCCTCTTGAGAGGTAGGTTGAGTTCATGATTGATCTTGTGCCAGGTGCGGCCCTGATTTCCAAGGCACTATACCGCTTGGCACCACCTGAGAGGCAAGAGCTGTCATCTCAGCTTCAGGAGCTGCTAAGCAAGCAATGCATCCGACCGAGCAATTCTCCGTGGGGAGTGTCGATACTGTTCGTAAAGAAGAATGATGGTTCCCACCAGATGCGCATGGATTACAGAGAGTTGAACAAGTTAACAGTGAAGAACTGTTATCCCCTTCCGTGGATTGATGACATCTTTGATTAGTTGCAGGGTGCATCTTGGTTCTCCAAGATAGAGTTGAGGTATGGGTGTCATCTAGTGAGAGTGAAAGAGGAGGACGTAGAGAAGACCGCGTTCCAGACTCGTTATGGGCATTACGAGTTCATAGTGATGCCATTTGGGCCCTCCAATGCACCTGCTGTATATATGGATCTAATAAATCGGGTATGCAAGTCGATGCTCGAGCAATCTGTTATCAGGTTCATTGATGATATATTGGTGTATTGCAAGACTAGAGAGCCACATGAGGAGCACCTTCGTGAGCTTCTGTGAGTTTCGAGGAGGGAACAACTTTATGCCAATTTCTCGAAGTGTGAGTTTTGGTTACGAGAGGCCTAGTTCCATGGGAACCTCATTAACCAGGATCAGATTTAGTTGATCTGGCCGAGTGATATGAGTATATTTAGTTATAAAATTCATGCATTATCTTAATACTTTATGTTAATTTTATCTCAAATAATGAACCAAAGGTGCTTAATTAGCTTAAATATTTCATTTTCAGTAACAAAGACATGCTTGGATGGAAAAGGAAGCGGAACTGGCGATTGGACGCATGGATCTTGGATTTTGAAGAAAGAAGGACGTTGCTGGAAAACTTAACCCCTTTTCAGTGTTTTGGACATATCTCATGAACCGTAACTCCGATTGAGGAGATTCAAAATGTTCTGAAAACTAGACACAATTTCAGACGACTTTTGTGTTTTGAGAGAATGCTGATTCCAAATGGACTCGACGAGTAGTCCATCAACTCGGCGAGTTGGTCAGAAGTTTCGCGATTCTGGACGCGCTGACTTGCCGTACACGGGTTTTAAGTGACAGACTCGCCGAGGAGCCCCTGTTTTGTGAAAATCTATATAAAGGGACTTTCAGATTGATACCCTAGGATATAGATGAACCCTTGGAGGCCAATTGTTAACTAAAGGTGCTGCTGGAGCGTGGGAAGCAAGGAAATCAACCCTACATTCAATTTTAAGGAGAATCAAATCAAAATCAAGTTTACTCTTACCTAATATCTTGTTTGAACTATGTTTTTACCAATTGATTTCGTTTTTGAGCTTGTTTTTGCTGTAATCATGAGCTAAAACTCATATCTTCTGTTTAGGTAGATGAATTTGTGAACATGGATTGAGTATTTGATTAGGATTAATTTTAATTGGTGATTATGTTTTATTAAGCTTGTTAAAGAACCTTATGTGTTAGCAATAACTATTCTTCTATTAATAAATCAGTAATTAAGTTGTATGAACATCTCTTAGTTGCTAATTTCATATGATTTACGTGACCATATAGTTGTATGTCTAGGAATAACGAATGTGAAACTAGAATTAACTTGAAGATAGGTAAGTTAAAGTGTGAGCTTGTGTGATACACCATCAACAAGAGGTTAATTGAATCACCAATTTGATTAGCTAATGACAAGTCTTTCTAAACCCGAACCAACAAACTAGGAAATTCATTAATTTAGACAACTGGCCATTGCTTGAATTAATCTGTTTTCTAAGGATTAGCTATAGCGAATGTGAATCTAATCACTTTAGTCAGTAACCAATGAAGAATTAATCCGATATATTTACCATAAAATCATCCATGGGAACAAATGATTCGAACCTAAACAGAAGGCCTTTTTAATCATTGAATTTAGTTGATCTTTGTTTTCTTAGCTATTAGTTGCTTAGTTTGCGTGTTAGTAAAGTATTTAAGTTTCTAGTCTTGCAAAACTAGAGAAAACTCTTTTTTTTACTTGTTTTATTTAGATAATATTAGCATTTATTTTAATTGTTTACCGTTCCCTGTGTTCGATACCCTACTTACCTGAACTAAACTGCTAATCGATAGGTACACTGCCTTTCGTGTGTTTGTCTTTGTGTTTAAGTTAGTAGGATTAAAACTAGTTCGTTTCACACACATCAAGTTTTTGGCGCCGTTGCCGGGGAACGGTTCTAAATAATTAATTTTATTTTCTAATTGTTATCATATTCTTTATTTTATTTGTTGATTATTTTTTTATTTAGTTTAATTTTTATTTTTATTTATTATGTATTTTCCAAATCTCGATGCTCTTGATGCTTTTCTTGAGGAAGTAGTGCAGGTAAATGAGCAAAAAGATGAGGACTATGACTCAGATGATGATTTGAAGAAATTTGATAGATGGTTAGATAACATCTTTTCTAACGATCAAAAACAATTTGAGTCACAAGAGCTAAAGTTACAAGATGAAGAATTTAATCCAGAAAGAGATTTGGAGGAGCTGGAAAGGTTGCTAGCAGAGAGTTCGGATGAAGAACAAAAACAAGCTGAATTGCAGGAACCAACTCGTGGTTTGACCATTACCACAACATGGTCCCCTATTCTTCCGGTTTGTGTTTCGAAGCATGGGGTGACGATTCCAAATTTGGTGAAAGTTCTAAATCACGATCCATTTATGATTAGTATCCAACCGGTTCCAACCCTTGTCAATATTCTTGGGTTTTATGAAATCAAGCTTGTTTGGCCAATTTTTGAAGCAAAGAGTCGAATTTTACAAATTGGTCCAAAGAAAATATTTAATGCAATGGATGGATGGGCATCGAATTTATTAGAAGTTTATTAAGTTGGGAGTCCAGCTAAAGACTCGCACAAAAAGAAGCACTTGCGGGAGGCAGCCCGTCATTAGAGTTGGCTTTTCTTTTTCTTTCTAAACTTCTAGTATTTAGGGATAATTTAGGATTTTTATTTTGATGTTTTTTTTATTACTTGGTATTTGTTTTTGATCTTTTCAGAATATAGGGTGAGGGATAGAATGAACGAATAAAGCGTGAGGAAATAAAGTGAGGGGTTGAGTCGTAGACGAGAAGATTAGAAGATTTGAGTGATTTTATAAGTCCGATGGTTTTAACGGTTAAAAAGGAATTTCTTCATTGAAGAATATAAGGAGATGTATTACCTTAATACCCTCTTTGACCTCAAAAATAGACCTGAAACAGAAAGAAGAATTTGCACGATAGAGCCGAAAACTCGTCGAGTTCACCCTTCTAACTCGACGAATTCCAGTGAAAATTCACGATTTCCGCCCATATGAAAATTCAACTCGGCGAGTCTCCACATAAAACTCGACGAGTTGCTCATTCTTTTATCTTTGAGTCGACGATTTGATTCAATTCAAGGCGGCAATTGGCTATATTTTTGAAGACCATTTCTACGCGATTCCAAGATGCTTTTTCCCACATATTTAGAGTTGTCAACCACACGAGATTTTGACACCCAAGATATGGATGAGCTGTTCCCATGTCTAAAGTCAATTGAAGATGGAGCTGAAGAGAATAGATATCAACCTCGCCACTACTATCCGAGGGGAGTTTGTTCCAATTCTCTCCTTATTTTTATTGTTCTTTATCATGCATGATATGCAATGGGGACATTGCATAAACTAAGTGTGGGGTAGGGGTTGCTTGGTTACACTAGTTAATTTTTAAAGTTTTGCATAAAATTTGCTAGGATTAATTTAGAAAATTTTGGTAAAGCAATTAGGGATCATGCTAGTATTATATTTGATGATTGCATGAACACACAAATGTTTAGTTGAGCCTATATACGTTCTAGTGCATTTGTGGCTTCCTTATTCTAGTGAAATCATGAGACAAAAACACGACCATGCTTAGTTTGAAGGATGCAATATGTTTAACATCGTGTACCAGAAATGTATCCAGGAGAATTATTATCGTTAACCAATGAAGGTTGAAGTTGAGCGCCCCTTCTTAAGCTTGTAGGGTTTTGAATGGAAAAAGTGAGTTACATGTTAAAAAAAAGAAGGAGAGAATTACAAGAAAATTTTTGAAGAATTTTTGGAGCATCAATGTTAAGTATGAAATTAGAAGAACGAAAATTCTGAAGAAATTCAAAAAGTTGAAGATACCAAAAATCAAACAACAACATGGTGAATTCAAAGAAATTAAAGATCAAATGTCAAAGAAGTGAAGAATTCCAAATAGCTCCAATGTGGTATCATAAATTGTAATTGTCTAGATTATGTATGTTTGGGTTGCTCAACCAAAAATACCTTGAGGTTAAGAGGTTTTTTGAGGATGGATTCGGAGGGATACATAAAATGAGCATTGTTAAGAAAAAGTGGGCGAATGTTTATGAGGATTGTGAGTATTTGGAGTATGGGGGTTATTAGGAAAATTTTAGACACAAATGCATGCGTTGCGGTCTTGGCATAATGGTTGGGTTCCATTGGGATTGTCTTATGTAATATTAGTGTAGTAAAATACAGTTTTGCTTGGGGGCAAGCAAAAGTCAAGTGTGGGGTATTTTGATATGAGTATATTTAGTTATAAAATTCATGCATTATCTTAATACTTTATGTTAATTTTATCTCAAATAATGAACCAAAGGTGCTTAATTAGCTTAAATATTTCATTTTCAGTAACAAAGACATGCTCGGATGGAAAAGGAAGCGGAACTGGCGATTGGACGCATGGATCTTGGATTTTGAAGAAAGAAGGACGTTGTTGGACAGCTTGACCCCTTGTTAGTGTTTTGGACATATCTCATGAACCGTAACTGAGATTGATGAGATTCAAAATGTTTTGAAAACTAGACACAATTTCGGACGACTTTCGTGTTTTGAGAGAATGCTGATTCCAAATGGACTCGGCGAGTAGTCCATTAACTCGGCGAGTTGGTCAGAAGTTTCGCGATTCTGGACGCGCTGACTTGCCGTACACGGGTTTTAAGTGACAGACTCGCCGAGTAGCCCCTGTTTTGTGAAAGTCTATATAAAGGAACTTTCAGATCGATACCCTAGGATATAGATGAACCATTGGAGGCCAATTGGTAACTAAAGGTGCTGCTGGAGCGTGGGAAGCAAGGGAATCAACCCTACATTCAATTTTAAGGAGAATCAACTCAAAATCAAGTTTACTCTTACCTAATATCTTGTTTGAACTATGTTTTTACCAATTGATTTCGTTTTTGAGCTTGTTTTTGCTGTAATCATGAGCTAAAACTCATATCTTCTGTTTAGGTAGATGAATTTGTGAACATGGATTGAGTATTTGATTAGGATTAATTTTAATTGGTGATTATGTTTTATTAAGCTTGTTAAAGAACCTTATGTGTTAACAATAACTATTCTTCTATTAATAAATCAGTAATTAAGTTGTATGAACATCTCTTAGTTGCTAATTTCATATGATTTACGGTACCATATAGTTGTATGTCTAGGAATAACGAATGTGAAACTAGAATTAACTTGAAGATAGGTAAGTTAATGTGTCAGCTTGTGTGATACACCATCAACAAGAGGTTAACTGAATCACCAATTTGATTAGCTAATTACAAGTCTTTCTAAACCCGAATCAGCAAACTAGGAAATTCATTAATTTAGACAACTGGCCATTGCTTGAATTAATCTGTTTTCTAAGGATTAGCTATAGTGAATGTGAATCTAATCACTTTAGTCGGTAACTAATGAAGAATTAATCCGATATATTTACCATAAAATCATCCATGGGAACAAATGATTCGAACCTAAACAGAAGGCCTTTTTAATCATTGAATTTAGTTGATCTTTGTTTTCTTAGCTATTAGTTGCTTAGTTTGCGTGGTAGTAAAGTATTGAAGTTTCTAGTCTTGCAAAACTAGAGAAAACTCTTTTTTTTACTTGTTTTATTTAGATAATATTAGCATTTATTTTAATTGTTTATCGTTCCCTGTGTTCGATACCCTACTTACCTGAACTAAACTGCTAATCGATAGGTACACTGCCTTTCGTGTGTTTGTCTTTGTGTTTAAGTTAGTAGGATTAAAACTAGTTCGTTTCACACACATCACCGAGATTTGGGTTGTGATACACTAAGAGGTTTTGAAATCTCCCTCATAGATCAGGAGTTTCTTGGGTTTTGCAAGGTACTAACAGAGATTTATTCAATATTTCTTAAAGATTATGGTACCCCTCACTCATCTGACGAGGAAGGGGGTGGATTTCCAATGGGGCCCTAAGCAGATGTCGACGTTTAAGACCCTTCAACAGAGGTTATGTGAGGCCTCGGTTTTGATCCTTCCATAAGGAGTAGAGGATTTTGTGGTATTCTGTGATGCATCCATCACCGATTTGGGGCGGTCCTTATGCAAAGAGGACGAGTGATCGTTTATGCTTCGCGGCAGCTGAAGCCACATGAGGCGCGATATGCCGTGCATGATTTACAGTTGGGGGCATCAGTTTTTGCCCTTAAGATTTTGAGACATTATCTTAATGGGGTCCGTTGTACTGTCTACACGGATCAAAAGAGTTTGAGATATCTTATGGATCAGATGAACCTAAATAGGAGGCGGCGTAAGTGGCTGGACGTGGTCAAGGATTATGTCTGTGAGATCCTTTAAGATCCAGGTAAAGAGAATGTGGTTGCAGATGCTTTGATCCATAAGCTAGTTGGCTCTTCGGTTAGGGGAGGTGTATGAGGATATCTGTTGATGGTATGCTTTTGGGATTGATAAAAAAGGCTCATATAGAAGGAGTTCGGAAAGAGAACTAGAAATATGAGAGAATCAGCGGTGAGATCGACATATTTGTCACAGATAATCGTGGGTTATTGAACCAGTGTGGTCGGGTTTGGGTTCCAGTTGAAGGCGGGATCAGGCTGATAGTATTGATGGAGGATCATAAGTCTCATTTTTCTATTCACCTAGGGGCCACCAAGATGTATCAGGATTTGAGATTGACTTACTGTAGGTCGTGTATGAAGAGGGAAATAGCCTGGTATGTCAAGAGGTGCTTGACATGTAGGATGGTCAAGGCAGAGCATCAGAGGCCGCATGGAAAGCTGTAGCCTCTGGAGGTTCCCATATGGAAATGATAATAGATTACCATGGATTTTATCACAAAGTTGCCGAAAACGGCGAAGGGTTTTGATGCTATATAGGTCATCGTGGATCAATTGACCATGAGTAGCCACTTTTTAGCTATTTGGGAGATCTCTTTGGCCGAAAAGTTAGTCGATGTGTATGTTCGAGATATTGTTGCTCGTCATGGGGTTTTGGTCTCCATTGTTTTAGACTGTGATGTTCGGTTCACTTCCTGCATCTGTTAGAAGTTTTACAAGGAACTGGGCACGAGGTTAAATTTCAGCACTACATATCATCCGCAGACTGACGGCCGGAGTGAGAGGACTATACAGACCCTTGAGGAAATGTTAAGGGCATGTGTTATTGATTTTGGTGGGAGTTGAGATTCCTACCTACCTCTTGCGGAGTTCTCCTACAACAATAGTTATCACTACATCATTGGTGCTCTGCCATTTGATCTCTTGTATGGTTGGAGGTGTCGTACCTCGGTTTGTTGGGGGGAGATTGTTCATAGGGTCATGGAAAGGACCGTAGTAGTCCGTCAGACCATGGAGCTTATTCAGCAGATCAGGTAGAGACTATAAACTGCTCAGAGTTGAAAGAAGAGCTATGTTGACTGACGCTGATCAAAGTTACAGTTTCATGTCAGCTACATGGTGCTCCTGAAGGTCTCACCCTGGAAGGGTGTGATACACTTCAGGAAGAGGTTGGTTCCCCAATTTATTATACCTTTTCGGGTGATTGACAGTGTTGGCAAGTAAGGGCGGATCTCATATAAGGCTAGGGGGTTGTAGCCCCCCCCCCCTAATTTTTTGGCGAAAATAGTCCTTATACTTTAAGATTTATACATATTAGGCCCAAAAATATAAAATTTTGACTATGCCCCCCCCCCCCCCCCTGATCACCATTTTTTATACAAATTATATTTTCAGCCCCTCCAAATGAAAGATTGAAGCTCGTACATTGTTGGCAAGGTAACTTACAGGTTGGATTTGCTGAGCGAGCTCAGTTAAATACACAACACTTTCCATGTCTCTCAGTTGCAGAACTGTGTGTTGGATAGTGAGGTGGTGGTCCATTTGGATGATATTCAGGTCGATGATCGTCTGATCTATGTTGAGAGACCATTGGCTATCCTGGAAATGAAAATGAAGGTCCTATGCAACAAGGAGATACCTTTGGTAAAGATTCAATTGCAGCATCAAAGAGGGTCTAAGTGGACCTGGGAGCCGGAGGCTGAGATGCGGGAGCATGATCCTGAGTTATTCGTTGTAGCCGACTTCAAGGATGAAGTCTAGACCAAGTAGGTGAGATTTGTAACATCTCGATGATAAGTTACTTCTAATTTTAACCCTATAATTGAAATATATTGCATTTTGATCCCTAAGTAGAAGAAAGTGTACATTGGAAGCCCTAGTGGAATTTTCGTAATTTGGAAGGTTAGGGGGTACGTCATGCATATGTGTGTATGCTTAGCGTACTAAGGCGTGCCTTAGTACACATCGCATACATAGGTACGCAGGACGTACGTGTCAGGCATGCAAATCCTAATGTTTAGGGTTTCTCTCATATTTAAACTCGATTAAGTGTATGTGTGTGTGTACTATGATTTAAAGAAGAAGGAAGGAAGGAAGAGGATGTCACCTTGAAGGAGTGAAGCTCTCTAGATCTAGGATCACACCACCTTTTGGCACCATTTTGAAGTATGAAGTTCTGAACTTGGTGTAGTTTCTTGTAGATCTTGCTTTGGGTTTATTTTTAGGTTCTTTTTATCCCAAATGTAGTGTTTCATGAACAAAGCATGTTCTTGACCCATAAAGCTATCCTTTCAGACCCTTGGAAGGGTGTTGAGTCATAAAATGGATTTCAAATGATTGATTTTGCTCCATGCATCTTGTAGAATATCGTAATTGATTAAGAAGTTGAGTTAAGCACTTAATGGGCATGCAAAGTCATAAAGTTGGAAACTTTATGACTCTGGAGTGTATTTTAGCCATTGATCTGAAATATGGACATAAGAGCTTAAGCCATTAAGTTGTTAATAAGAGTTTTGAGGTTCTGGGAGTACGTCCTGCGTACTCGGAGTATACCCCGCATACGAGGTTAACCACCCTGATGGTGGTCAACATGTGTGTATGCCCAGGGTACGTAGGGAGTATGCCCCACATACTCACTCCAAGTTGACTCAGTTGGTTTGACCAGTGTGACTTTAACTTTGACCAAGTTTGACCTTAAGGGTATTTTAGGATTTTTATTGAGATTGGTCATTTGGTTGGAAATTGGAATAAGTATTGATTAGAGTTGAGATTCGGAGTTAGGACCTCATCAGATTCTGTCTACTTTGTGAGGTGAGTTTTCCTCACTATACTTTTGGGTCGAAGGCACCAAGGTCGTCCCATTGTATTGATATCCTAGTTTATCATATGTTGGTATGATGTAGTGATCTGTTAGATCTGTATCCTGGTATATAGGATGTTGGTATGCTATAGTGATCTGCTAGATATGTATGATTATCTCTATATGCTAGATATGGTTTGTTATAGTATATCTTGATATGTGATGATATGTCGTGTTAAGGCGGTGTTATGTGATGAAGGCCAATAAACCCAGGGCATCACGGATAAACGGCAGGCCCGAGAGGCATACCAATCAAGCTGCAGGCCCAGAGAACGTTCCAGATAGGCTGAAGGCCCAGTGAGGCGTACCAGTCATGTTGAAGTTTTTGTGAGCATTCCAGATAGTCTGTAGGCTGATGTGGAATTCCAGTCAGGCTAAAGGCTCTATATGCATGCTTTTTATTATTATGTTTATGTGGTGGTACTTTGGGGGAACACACTAAGCGTTGGCTTATAGGTTTGGGATATGTTTCAGGTACTTCAGATAACCGCAAGAAGGCGAAAGCGTGGCCGTACACATCCTCTTGTTTATGACATATGATTTTGGAAGACTCTAATGTTGAAAATGTTTTGAAAACTATGCTTGTAAACAATTTATGAATTTGGGTTGGTTTTAAAAAGTTTAAATTTATTGTCATGTTTATGGGTGTTATAAATACACTTTCTAAAGGTAGCAGAAACGATCAAAGATTTACGTAAGTGTACATGTGCCCTAAGATCTAGGTTTTACTAGTTATATCAATGAGCTTTAAAATACAAAAATAAGAATACTAACATCTTCGTTCTCTTCTTGAGACCTTGTGAATGCCATAATTTGCAAAGGATGAAGGACCCAAAGTAGAATCCACCCAATTTAGTTAGGCCCACAAACACCAAAATCTAATGTAACATCCCCAATTTTTGCGGTCATTTTAAAACTTTTTATTTATGCTTATTTAAAATAGAGTTTATTTATAAATGCAGAATTTATCTGATAAAAAGTATTTATGAATAAATGTTTTCCATTAATTCATTAAAACTTGGGATGTCACAACTAATAGAAAACATAAGCATAAACAAACCTTAGAGTATCTTAGACTGACAATCTACATCTCCTTAAATCTCTCATCATTTATGTACCTTTGTACCGCTACTTGTGATACAAACAAACTGAGTGGGTCAGATTGGGAAACATGGTGAGGACATAGGCTTTTTAATCCCACAATGTTTTAATTATATATATATATATATATATATATGTATGTATATACACACACACACATACATATATATATATATATATATATATATATATATATATATATATATATCTTAAATTTTGCAAGATCATTAACACAAATACATCTCATACAGGCAATCAACCTCATCCCACCGATCCTCACATCTTGATCCTAATCCATACTCTCGGATCAAGAATGAATGGCTTTACCTAATCTATGCTCTTGGATCATGAATAAATGAATGTGTAAAATCCATATATATAGGATCAGGAAAGAATAATTATACCTAATCCATAATCTCGAATCAGCAATAAATGACTATATCTAATCCATATTCTCGGATCAGTAATGAATGACTAAATCCAATCCATACTCTCGGATCAGAAATGTCAGATTTCTACCCTCTACTCATATCTCACAAAGAAGATGTGACCCAATATCCATCTTAATTAAACTTAAGCCTCCTTTTCAAGTCTTATATTATCTCTCAGTAAGACCACAATGCTCAACACTTAGTACCAACTCTGCTTAGGCAACACTATCCTACTTCAGTGTATATTTAACGCAGACTATTTAGGTATTAATGAGCCTTTATCCTTCTCTCTAATGATACTTCTATTATTATTATCATGAAATAGTATATATACATACATACATACATATATATATATATATATATATATATATATATGTGTGTGTGTGTGTGTGTGTGTGTTAATACATATAGAAACATATCTGGTTCCTATATGATATGTCGTAAAAAAACGTTTTTAACACATATTACAAGCAATAAGCATATACCTCACTTATAAAATCTTTTAAGAATATTTAATACTTTAATTAATACTTGTATTAAAATCATGTTCATGAAATGGACTATGCACTCACTTGATAAAAGTGGATGCCTCAGAATTTGGGCAAAACTTCGCATTGGCACTTTATATTTTCCTCTGATGTGACCTAGTTTCACATTATAAGTCTTAGTCTTACATTCCTGACAACGAATGATAGTTTAGACTCTTCAGTAATCCTAATGTCTACATCAAGATCTATCAAGTAAAGAATAACCAGGTAGGATCATATCGGTGGTAGGGTTCATTTGGTATACAGATATAATGTTTGGAAATTCCACTTTAAACACCTTACTAAATCCAGCCTAAACATCATCCTCATAAGTAGATCAATCAATATAAGGACTTGGAATTACTAATAAGCTTATTCATAGCTCCATGATAACAAATATGAATATAAATATAAGTTACACTTGAAATAAAATAAGTGTAGTTTAATTTACAGAGATTTTAGCGAAAACAGAGAAATTATGCAGACAAAATGCCGAAACCGAAAACTCTATTTCGCTGGGTTCTTTGATGCTCCAGAGCATTGCTATTAGCACTCAAAAGTTACTAAAAATGGGGATTTGAAGTTTTGGGGTTGTTTGGGAGAGCTTTTGGGAGATTTGTGTGAGAAATGAGTAAATTTTCGAAGGCATTTTTATAGGCTGCAACATGGTATGCATCGCACTTAATACTGGGCGCACCGCATGCTCAAGCCTTGTTGGTCTATTCCTTTTGTGCCACGTGTCATGTGTAGATCGGTCCACCTCATCCTCTTCTATAAAGTTTCATGTGTCACCGTTTCACGGTGCCATGTGTCGCTCGCTCCCTGGGCCACATCACCTTGTCTCGGAAGAAGGGGTCAGCGACCTGGCCACACGGCACACGCTGGTGCTGCCACATCACCAGTACAGTACAGGTGTTTTCTCGCAGATATTCGAACAACCATAACTTTCGCATATGAGCTCTTTTTTGACGTTCTTCATATCTCATTGTAATAGACTTTAGTTTTGTATCGAGTTGAATAGCATGTGAGTCTTTGTTGGATGGAAGCAGTGATCCAAGTTGGATCCATAGTCGATAGTCCATAGACTATAGCTTTCCTTTTTAGAGGCATCTGAAGGAGAGAAGGAGATAGAGAGAGGGAGATAAAGTGTTGTAAATCCAACTCTTTACAATGGCATCAATGTGCTCACATTCCTCCGTGTTGGAGGAGGTTGGGTCCGTTGGAGGCTTAAGAGGGTTGGTGACACCGAACCCGCAATAGTGAGTCTCAACGAGTTCTTGTCAGGCCTCATAGTTCATGCGATCATAATCAAGAAGGATAGGAATTAAGGCACAAATGTTGGAGATGCCATAGGGTTTTTCGGTAAAGGGGCTGGGTTTGAGCATGTCGCGAGTCATGATGGTATGTGTAGGTACGAGGGTTTAATTTCCCATGCAATCTCATCTCATTAACATACCATATAAATAGTGATATTCAATTTGACTAGGCTAATACTATCGTAATGGGCCTATATTAAATTACAATACCGAATCATATACATAATTATACTAACACTATTAACATATTCTCACACGGCTAATTGTAATCTCCTCAGGATCCTCGGAGCACTGTGTGCCAAAATTATAAGAAAGTTGCAACGAAATATAACTTATGTGCACAGTGATGAAACAAAACAAAACATCTGAAACGAATTTTCATAATTTTGGCATATCACAACGACCATTACTGTAATTTACTCTATTTTATAAGATGATAGATATATACCTTCTGTTTTATAATTATTATAAAATGTTCAGAAATTTAATGAATCTGTCAAATTACAATTATTTGTCGGAATAGAATTCGAAGCATAAAAGACAAGAAAACTATCTAAATAGAAGTGCTGTAGACCTTTGAAAAAGAAGAAAATAAATGGCAAATAGCCTATCATTCCATGTATCTAATAAAACGACCCAATATCCACAAATATAAGGCTGTGAAATTATAGTTAATTATATTTATTATTAAAAAACGGATGTTGCAAATCCTATTATATGTGGTCCAGAATATAGATTCTCTGTGATATTCCTTACCCTTAATTTGATCCCGAACACACGTTGCCTTCAAAATGGTAATACTGCATTCAATATCATATATATATATATATATATATATATATATATATATATATATATATATATATATATTCAAATGAGAATATTTTTTAGAAGGAGAACAATTGAGAACAAATTTAAACCATTCATTTATCTTTTCTTTATAATACCCACCCGTCCCAATGTTTCTCTCATCTTTCTCTTCACATCACCATTGAGACCACTGGACTTCCGCCGAATCACGTGACCTCCACTGAACCACCGCCGAAATTTCATAACCATCAGACCACCTACACTCTTCTCCGATTTTCTTGTCTGCACCTTAATCCGCCTCACTCGTCCCCTCATCGGAAACCACTTTCATCTACTTTCATAGACCTCCTTTCCTCCATAATTTCGAAAATTTCCATCATTGTATTCTCATTTCTCGTCTCATAATCGTCATTTCTTCTTTGGAAGACGATCCCCTCGCCAAACAAATGAAAGGTATGTTGCTGATCGTGGAAACAGAAAATTATGGATGGAGAGACGCCTAATTTCAAAAAATGGAATATACTATATCCTATTTACATAAACTTGAAGAAGACTATATCCTATATCCTATAGTTGAAGGTAGACGAATATGCGCAGCAAAAGCATGCGAAAACCCTACCGCTGTAGACATCGGTGATTGCTACAACCACCTAAAATTTCCTTTTGCTATTGAGGTGTTTTCGACTTCACTTTGAATTTTATTTTACACGAAACTATGATTCTGTGACAACCCGAAATTTTCATTTGGTCAAACCCTAAAAGTCAACCACTTCGTATCATAAATTAATATCATTATTTCTTATTTCTTATTTTTAAGAAATATAAAGTTCGTTTGATTATTTTAATATTATTTTTAAGCGAACGGGTGAAAGAAAGTGTCGTCTCGGGTTTTGATTTTTGAAAACCGCAAACACTTCGCGTATTAGATACACCCGACCAAACTTTTATGTTTTGGGTTTAGAATTCACCTAAAAACCGTGAACTCATACATATGTATGAGTTTACACCCCAAAAACTAGTTATTGTGTTTACTCCCCAAATAGTCAAAAGAGTAAACTCCAAAAACTCTCTCAAGTATCATCCAAGATTTAATTCCAAATCTTCAATTTTTTAAGTGTTCTAACCATTTCAAGTTAGTAAAACACTTAATCTAGTGTTTGTGCATCTATTCATCCATTCATTTCCGATTTTTGTTTAGATTTTCCAAAACACCAAGAACACACACTAAGTGTTCTTGGCCTTTTAGCTCAAATCAAGCCTTCTAATAGTAAGTGCTTCTATCCTTGAGTGATTCTAAGCTAGTATTACATTTAAACACCAATAAAATATGTCAAGAACACTAGGCAAGAGGTGTTCACGGTCCAAGGAGATGCTTGGGCCGTAAACACCATAAAATGCACCAAAGTGTGCCTAAGTCCTTATCTAAGCCCTAGTTTGATGTATAAACCATCCTTGACATGTTTAAACCTTCCTTTGTTGTGTTTAAGCCTTGAAAAACATCAAATGCCCACAAATATAGGTGTTTACGGTTTGGGGATCTCCCAAAACCATGAACACCCAAAAGTATGTCTAAATGGGTTATTTTCCTTCCTTAGGCTTATAAACTAGCTTATACACTTACCTAATTGTGTTAGGGACTTGAAAACATGGCTATACACTCTTCCATATGGGTTTATGGTTTTTGAACCCAAAGGAAAACTCCATGAGGCCGTAAACTTTTGTTGCCCTAGTCCATTCCAAAGGCCAAACCACTTAGTAGAAATACTTAAATGGCTTGCTAAACCACAAAACAACACTTGGACTTTAAGACTAGAGCTTATGAATGTAAACTCTAGAGTTTGCTGCCGTAAACTCTCTAAGTCTTGACCACCAAAACCGTAAACTCCAAGGGAGTTTACCCTTGGACTCCAAACACACTAGTTTTGCCCTACCAACACTCGGATGCAATCCTTGTGATCTTTAACACTTGAAACAAAGTGTTTTCATGTTCTAGGGTGTCCTAACTTAATTTATTAGTTATAATTTGGCTAATTAGTTATATATATGTTCATTATATGATAACTAGGCTCGTGCGTGTGTACAAGTCTTCATTTGTCACCTAGCACCGTACCCGACATTTCAATCCAATCCACTCACCACAAGTGAGTTCATACCCCTTTAATTAACCTTTGAAATACTTTTAAATGTTTTAAATGCTTTTATGGGGGGGGGGGATACAAGTTGAATACTTATAGTTATTACATCAATCACATGTGATTAATAACTACAAAACCAATGATTTTACTACTATTCAAACTGTTTATGAAAGCTGTTTTACTTCCAACTATTTTACAAACTCTTTCACTTATCAAATACTTTTACTTAAACCTTGTTACACTTATTATAAATTGCATGCCCGTATATGTATAGTTATATAAGAAATGTTAAAAAGGCTTAGGAAGGCCGCACACCCTATTTCTTTTTCCTCGATTTGGATGTGGTCTGGTGGGATATAGGGTAGCCGTCCGAAGGTCGTTTCAATATTAATTATATATCATGTATACGTATATAGACATAAAAGTTCTTCCATATTCATACATACTAGTTACATTATTTGAAAGTTACCATCGGGGTAACACAGGATCATACATATACTATTGTTAGATCAATGAGTCAGTTCATTCATGAGTCAATACTTATTACTATGAGAACATATACAACTATACTAGAAAGAGAACATATACAACTATACTAGAAAGAGAACATATACAACTATAATAGAAAGAGAACATATACAACTATACTAGAAAGAGAACATATACAACTATAATAGAAAGAGAACATATACAACGATACTAGAAAGAGAACATATACAACTATACTAGAAGGAGAACACATACAACTATACTAGAAAGAGAACATATACAACGATACTAATACGAGTAACATTACATTAAATATACATGAATACATTAACCATTGTTATCCGAATCGGAGCATGACTTCAATGTCATGACCCGTTTTGTAGCCAGAGTCTCTTGAAGGGAGAGCGTGAGTTTGCGTAAAGATCTATACTGGATTGATTATCCTACACCTTGCTGCTAGCTACAGCCGGGCCTGCAGGTCTGCGGGTGACAAACATCATTTCATTTTACGACCTACATTTGTCGTTGTTTATCCAGTCGATAGTATGGTACAATTAATCACAAGATACCTTAATATAAATCCGGTTTAAGGTAGTTAGTACAACAGTAGTTCCTATAATACAACACTACAGTACTACATTAATTTACCCCTTACATATTTAGTGATCTTTTCACTTAAACATTAATGTACAAACTATATTTTGAGAATGATAGTTACACTGGGGAAAATTACACACTTTCACAGCAAACGAACATACAAAACAGTTACGCCTTGGTAGAAGGCTACTTTTAATGGAAAATATAGGTTTTTCTAAGAGATTCAAGCTTTTACAAACACTTACAAACATTCACGTACTTATATTACCAATGTTTACAAACTTGTATATATAACTACGTTCAAACATTTTGATACAACCACCGACACTAAAATACTTATGAACTCACCAGCTTAATGCTGATAAACTCTTTCAAAATAACTTGTATTCTCAGGTCATCAGTAGACAGGTATCGAGGCCAGCTTTTGAGAAGATGGAGCGCATTCAAGACTCATCTTATTATTTTGATTTACAATTTTTGGTGTCTATAACTGTACGGAACACGCTTGTATTAAAATTATATATTTAATGCAATGGATGATGTTGTTTACTTGTTTACTGTTATACTGTGTTGTGATACTATACATGATGTCCTCCGCCCCAGAACGTTTCCGCCGTTCTTGGTTTTGGGGTGTGAAAGATTGGTATCAGAGCATTGTTTATAGTGAATTGAGTATATCAAACCATAAAAGATATACTAACTTTAAATACATTGGGATTAAAATACTCTGACCAAGAGTCTATACTTTAAATACTAAAATATTTAATTAAGTATACAAGTCTACATTCATACTAAAATCAGTGTCACTAGGACAGTACAAAAGAATTACGGTTGTTGAACAACACGGGTGGACTTAGAGACATATAGTCAAAACTGGAAAGATATAGCCTAATCAACTATATTATCCGAGGGTTGACTAGCATGTGCCTAAGTGTAATTGTGTGGTTACAACAAGTCTAAAATCTTACCAACAATACCACAATGAGAACACTAGAACATAACATTAAACTTAAAATACTATAGGAGTATTTTGTGCTACTACAAACTATTGATACAATAGATTCTTATGCCTCTCTTCTCGCGTAGATTAAATGGTTGGATTCCATCATGGCGACCCATACTTTCCACCCAATGGAAATGTTGGATGGCTTGAGGCAGAGTCTGATGATGAGCACCAAATCCTTTCAGATGATCATCAAGCAGAAGGCTTTTCTGATGGATCTGACTCTGAGCCTGAAGTCAACAACCTACCACTAGTAGGTCAAGCCCCAAACAACAACCCCCGACCAGCTTTTCTAGGTCCTAAACCCTTGTGGGCAACCAACTTGAATCGCTGGAGCGATGAACAGGGTCAACCCTTACCTTACTTTGGGGACCGAAGCTTTTACAACCTCAGCAAAGATTGCTCTACGGATCGAGCTCTACCCGTCATCATCTGCTGAATAGCCCGTAATGATGAACAAGGTCGAGCAGCATCGACCGAGTCATGGAGATTGATGCCAATTCTGGAGTCAACATAATCCGCATCCGCTGTCTCGAAGAGGAAATGGAAAGGACGAGGAGAACCAATCAGACCCTGCAGAAACAGTTGGCTGCCTCTCAAGCCGAAGTCATGGAACTTCGAGCTCATCAAAGACCTCATGAACGACACCTCCAAGAGGTGGTTCGTCAAGTTGGAGACCTCAGGGTTCGCCCGAGGAATTCCCATCTGTCACACCCCGCTAAAGCGGAAACGCAAGATATGACAACGATAACGGTTTCATTGCAAAAGATAAAGATACATCACCATAGCAGTATTTAAAAGTTTACAACCCATAGCTTAAAAAGAAACAAAGTACAAGTTTTCCAAAACAACATTGTTCAAAATATAACTTCATAATAGCTTCAATACGATGCAGCATGCTCTATGATGATGAATCTTTATATCCACTTACTAATTATTTCCTGAAAAAGCATGTAAAACGAGCATCAACTATGAAAATAGTTGGTGAGTTCACAAGTTTATAAATCGAGCTTGAAATAAGGCTTTTCGTAAATACAAGTACATTGCTTTAATGAGAAACAAAGTTGATTGCTATTAATGAATACAAGTTTATTGCGATAACGAGAAACGAGTTTGTATGTGTATGAGAAAACAATGAGTCTCAACCAAACCTGTGACTGAAGCCCTATCGAGATCTATGCTTATCGTTCCATAGATGAATATGGTATCATGCACTCCAACAATAGGGCGAGTGAGGAGTTGTCAATTCCTAATAGCGCTATCCATAATGACCATTGGCTCAAAGAGTTAATGGTTAGAGATAAGGGAAGGGCCTTAGTACGATAAGTTCTCATGTTCCGTGTTGCATAGACATACATAAAAAGACATAGCAATACAATAGCAATCATGTTTGATAATAATCAATTTAAATACAACATGCAAACAGTAGTTTTTCTGGACATGCTTTTCCACCCCAACACATAAAAACTGAAAATAGGAGAGTGCGTGAATACTCACAATGTTTCAAGTAGATACAAGTGGTGCTTCGGAATACACCAACGTCTTAATACCGGGATCCTACGACATCAAACACACACTAGTGAGTTTCCATGTCGAAATCTAATGCTAATATACTAAACTCTACATATAGCGAAATGCCAATTTATGTTCTAGTATTGGATTTTATATTAATTGGTTACACTTTTTCTGAAATGGTGAAATTTTACAAGTTGTGTGATTAATTACAACTTTGGAATATTAATTTTCCAGATTTAGTAATATAAATTAAAGGTATTTCTACACATTTAAAGGTGTTTTATATTCCTAAAAATGTGAAATATTATCAAACAGTTTCCAAAAATTTTCAAACCTTGTATTTTCATTGTAAATACAATAGAGGTTTTCCAGAAAACTTTCCTTGAATTTTTGATATGGTTAACTATTTTTCAAATTTTTAAGTTTTCTTAACAACATAAATTCACGAAAAATAGCATTCAAAGAATACAAATTCTCAAACTTTTTATTTTACTGTTATTACACAATACTAAGCTGGGAAAAATATAAAAATGGATTTCCAAACTGTTTAATTATATTTTATGATTTTTGAGCATTTATTCCAATAAAAATTGAAATAAATAGAAAATAGTTTCCAAAATTACCCAAACTTTTTATTTAACTGTTATTATACATAACTAGGCTGGGAAAAATATAAAAGATATTTTTTAGTGGGTATTTCTATTTTTCCTTGTTTTATTCCTTTAAATAATCATTAATTGAAGAATAAATATTAAGCAGTTAAAATAAATTATAAAAATTTTTTGTAACATCATTTACAGTATAAGTACTCTGGGAAAAATACCAAAAGTGGTTTTCATATTGTATAATCTAGTTTTGGGTATTTATGTGTATTTAAGTGTATTTAACCTTAGAAAATAGGAGAAAAATAGTTTACTGTAGATAAAAATCATCAAAATTTTTAAGTAACCTCCTACTGTACAACATGATGTTCTGGTAAATTTTCATGAATTTTGGATAATCAGAACTATTTTTCCTATTTTTAGGCAATTATAATTACCAAAAATCGGGAAAAATAGTATGGCATGATGAAAAATTCTGAAATTATTTTCTGAGTCACCCACCATAGCTAAGGGCTGCGAAAATTGTTAGATACAATTTTCACACTCTCTAAAGTTGTTTTGTGATTTATTATACCCAAACAAAAGGAAAATCGGAATCCATACCAAACAACAACAAAAATCAATGAAATTTAATGAGGAGTCATTGTTCACCATAGGGGTCATCCATGAATTTATTTTGGATTTATAGACCTCTGGAAGTATTTTATGTGATTTATGTCCTTGTTTTCTTGCAATAATTTTAATAAATCAAAGAAATGATAAAAGCTCTTGAAATTTTCCATATGTTCATATTACCTTAATGGGAATCTGGAAATATTTTGGTTTGAACAGAAAAGAACTTTTAGATATTTTTATAGACAAAATCGTTTGCATGCACTATTAACAATGTACTTTGATCATCAAGCTCATTAGCTTGGTGTTCATCACATGCATCACAGTTTGAAGACCATGCATGGACATATGTTTGTTATAGTTATGTTTTTAAAAGAAATACTTGAATGCATAAGGTGTTTAAACCTTTAGAACTTGCAAAAATCCGAATTTTTGGTGTTTGACATAGGTTTTGGTCCTTGGATTTCACCATTAAACAACATGCATGTTGTTCTTGGGTGAAACCCTACCACCATCATCATCAAACTCGACATTCATGAACATGTTCATGAATGTTCATCAAGAATGGTGTAGAAGAAAGCGAAATAGTAGAAAACCTAATGAAAACAAGAAGGAAAGTAAGGAAATATGAGTGATTTTCGTGTTTACCTTGAAGAATAGTCTTAGAAGATGAAGATTTGAGTGTGGAGAGGTGTTCTTGACTGAATATTTTCGTGAGTGAGAGAGAGAGGATGAGAGTTTGAGAGTTGGAAAGGTGGAGTGTGAGAGAAAATGAAGAGAGAAGTGGACGAGTGAGGGTTTTGTGTTTTAATGATTGAAGTATTGGGAGGAGAGAAGGCATGGGGAGAGGGTGGCCGGATTTTTGAGTGCCATAAAGGCCCTCTCTCTCCTAAATTCAAACTTTATAAAAATCCCTCCTTAATTTTTATAAAAATCTAATTTTTATAAAAAGTGTTTCTTTATGTAATTCTTGATTTTTTTAAAATCTTGTTCTTACTAATAAATTATGATTAATGTATGATAATTTAAATTTCTATTTCATTGATTATAATCCATAATTTGATTAATAAAAATTTGATATTAGGAAGTTTATAGCCAAATTTTATAAAGTTTTTAAGCTTTAAGATTTATAAATTTGGATTTTTGGCTCTTTAGGTTTTTTTTTTGGAACATTGTTTGATATTCACCATCATATTGAAATGTAATTAGAATATTTTAATTTATTTTTAGGGTTTTATACCCTTTTTCAATTGTAACAAAGTTTGAAGTGTCATTCTAATTATAGTATTGGCATTTCCTATTGTAGTTAAGCAACTTACTAGAATCGTAAGTGTCAAGTATATTAGTCCTAGATCTTAGTTGGATACTAGTTTATGCAAGATTCTGACCTAATCTATACTACTAGGCCATGGCATGTTGTGCATGAATGGTTTTTATAAAGATGCATGAGTCCGAGAATGACCTGAATTGACAGTTGTCACAGTATCCCCCACTTAAAAAGAATTTCGTCCTGAAATTCATTCTATGTCATTGTTTGTCATCGCATGGAAAAAGTTGTGGATAATTTTCCTTCATGAAGTCCTCACGCTCCCAGGTGTACTCGGGCCCGTGTTTTGAGTTCCATCGAACTTTCACAATCAGAATCTTACTCTGCTTAAGTTGTTTTACCTCCCTGACAAGGATTTCTATCGGTTCCTCAACGAAGTTTAGCTTATCATTGATCTTAATTTCCTCCAGGTGTGCTATCAATGCTTCATCGGCTAGACATTTCTTAGGATTGGAGACGTGGAATATGTCGTGAATGGCGCTTAGCTCTTAGGGTAATTGGAGTTTATACACTAGTGGACCAATCCTTTCAATGATTTCAAAGGGTCCAACATATCTCGGGCTTAGTTTTCCTTTCTTACCAAATCGTACAAGCCCTTTCCAAGGCGACACTTTTAAAAGTACCTTGTCTCCTACTTGGAATTCTAATGGTTTTCGACGATTATCCGCATAACTTTTCTGACGATCTCTGGCAGCTTTAAGCCTATCCTTGATGATAGCAATCTTGTCAGATGTTTCCTGGATAAGTTCGAGTCTAGTCAACTGTCTGTATCCGATTTCTGTCCATCATAAGGGCGAACGGAACTTGCGCCCGTACAATGCTTCATATGGAGCACATTGGATACTAGTGTGATAACTGTTATTGTAGGAAAACTCAATTAGAGGCAAATGAGTATCCCAATTTCCTTTGAACTCAATGACACACGCTCGTAGCATGTCTTCCAATGTTTGAATTGTTCTCTCTGTCTACCCATCTGTGTGAGGGTGGTAAGTTGTGCTCAAATCTATCTTGGTTCCTAGTGCCTTCTGTAACATCCACCAAAATCATGATGTAAAACGACTATCTCTATCAGAAATGATAGATAGGGGCACACCATGCAGAGAAACAATTTTGTCGATGTAGATTTGGGCCAATTTTTCCATCTTGAAATCTTCCCGAATGGGGAGAAAATGAGTAGATTTTGTCAGTCGATCCACTATGACCCAAATTGAGTCGCGACCTTTAGCAGTTCTAGGAAGTTTGGTAACGAAATCCATAGATATTTGCTCCCATTTCCATTGGGGAATTTCAGGCTGTTGCAACAAGCCGGATGGTTTTTGGTGTTCAGCTTTGACTATTGATCATGTCAAACAGTTCCCGACATACAAGGCAATATCCCTTTTCATTCCAGGCCACCAATAGTACTCTTTAAGATCCTTGTACATCTTATCCGCTCCAGGGTGGATTGAGTATTTAGATCGATGAGATTCCTCTACTATTATGTCTCTCAGATTGTTAACCCTTGGAATCCAGACCCTGTCCTTAAAATAACAAACTCCGTCAGGTTTGGTTTCAAATCTCTCTTCCAAACCATGTAAGGTCTCGCCTGGAAGATTTTCCTTGAATAACGCTTTCTCCTGGTCATTAATGATTTGAGATTTCAAGCTTGTCTGAATTACCATTCCCAAATCTCTCACACGGGAAGGTTTCACTCTTTCTTTCCTACTAAGAGCGTCGGCTACTACGTTAGCCTTTCCTGGGTGATATCGTATCTCACAATCATAATCACTAAACAACTCTACCCATCTCCTCTGCCGCATGTTTAACATTTTCTGATCTAGTATATGCTGAAGGCTTTTGTGATCGGTATAAATGGTGCACTTGGTTCCATACAAATAATGCCTCCATATCTTAAGAGCGAAAACTATTGCTCCTAGTTCTAGATCATGGGTGGTATAATTCTTCTCATGCGGTTTGAGTTGTCTGGAAGCATACGCAATGACCTTATCTTTTTGCAATAACACACATCCTAATCCTTGATGAGACACATCACAATACACCACAAAGTTCTTTGGTCCTTCTGGTAAAGCCATAATTGGTGCATTGCACAGCTTGTTTTTCAGGATTTGAAATGCCTCTTCGTGTTTCTCTTCCCAGAGAAATTTTCTATACTTTTGGGTCAAAGATGTTAATGGTTGAGCAATCCTAGAGAAATTCTCAATGAAGCGTCTGTAGTACCCAACTAATCCTAGGAACTATCGTATTTCTGTCGGGGTTTTGGGGGCTTCCCCTTTCTTGATTGCCTCAATCTTAGCTGGATCTACATGAATTCCTCTTTCGCCGATCACATGACCAAGGAAATGTACTTCCCGAATCCAAAATTCACACTTAGTGAACTTGGCATACAATTTCTGCTCCTTCAACAGCTCCAACACTAGCTTTAGATGTCTATTGTGATCTTCTTTCGTTTGCGAGTAAAAAAGTATGTCATCGATAAATACAATTACAAACTTGTCTAGGTATGGTCTACAGACCCTATTCATCAAATCCATGAAAACAGAGGGTGTGTTCGTTAGTCTAAAAGGCATGACTAAGAACTCATAATGTCCATAACGGGTTCTAAATGCTGTTTTGTGAATGTCCCCTTCGTGAATTCTTAGTTGATAATACCCTGACCGAAGGTCGATTTTTGAGAAGTAGGAAGCGCCCTGCAACTGATCGAACAAGTCATCTATTCGAGGAAGGGGATATTGATTCTTGATTTTCAACTTGTTCAGCTCTCTGTAAACAATGCACATTCGGAATGACCTGTCTTTCTTTTTGACGAATAACACTGGGGCTCCCCACGGTGAAGAACTTGGTCGAATAAACCCTTTGTCTAGCAGTTCTTGAAGTTTTCCGGATAGTTCTTGCATCTTGGATGGTGCAAGGCGATATGGTGCTTTTGCTACCGGTTCCGCTCCGGGAATTAAGTCTATCTGAAATTCGACCTGTCTGTAAGGGGGTAGACCGGGTAACTCTTCCGGAAATACTTCGGGATAATTTTGAACCACCGGAATCTGCTTGAGTTGCTTAGCTTCAGGTTCTCTTTCTAGCACGTGGGCCATGAATGCAATACAATTCTTCTTCAGGTACTTGTGAATCTTCATGCTTGATACTATGTTTAAACTTCTTCCTGGCTTCTCACCGTGTATGATAAGGGTTTCTCCATTAGGGAGAGGTACCTTAATGACTTTCTCGTAACAACCGATGTCCGCTCTATTTTTGGATAGCCAATCCATTCCTACTATCACATCAAAACTACCTAGCTCTATAGGAATTAGGTTAATGCTAAAGAGTTTATCAACTAAATTCAGAGTACAACCAGGAATTATATCATTAGCCCTAATTTCATACCCATCAGCAAGTTCAATAGCATAAGCATTCCTCATCTTTCTCGATTTCAAGCCAATTAACGGTCTAAATGCTAAAGAAACAAAACTCCTATCCGCTCCCGCATCGAATATTACTGATACAAAATGGTTGTTCAGGAGAAACGTATCTATTATCACTTCAGGGTTTTGACGAGCTTCTTCTGCACCAATCACAAAGGCTACACCTCTTGGCCGTCCAACTTGATTTCCTTGGAAGTTTTGCCTGGTTTGGCCTTGTCCATTGCTACCAGGCCCTTTGTTCAGTTTGGGACATGCTCCACGGAGATGATCAGTACTCCCGCACTCGTAACATGCCCTTTTTCTCTCCTTATTCAGCTTACAATACTTCAACTAATGGCCTGTTTGTTTACAGTTTTGGCACACTGGGCAAGCTCCCTTGTGATGGAAGTTACACTTATTGCACTTCGGAAACGGTCCTGAGTACTGCTTTCTCTCCTGCACTTCCTGTTCTTGAGTTTTCACTGGTTCTTGCTCCTGGGCTCTTACCATAAAGTTTCATGAGACTTTCTGCTTCCTCCCTGACTTGCCTCCATACTTCTTCTCTCCCTGGTCTGCTGGCTTCCTCTTGATACTAGAGTTTTCCTTTATCGATGCTCACATCCTTATCACATCATTGGTTAATCTATTTGCTAGACCTACTGCACTGTGAATAGTAGTTGGATTTGCTGAAGTAACCATTCCCCGAATCTCTGGTGCCAGACCCCAGATGTAACGATCTATCCATTTCTCCTCAGGAGTAACCATGTGAGGTACCAGTTTTGCTAGTTCATGAAATTGGACTGTGTACTTCTCTATTTGTGTTCCAACCATAGAATGGTTCCAGAATTCAGATTCAAGCTTCTGAAGTTCATCCTTGGGACAATACTCCTCTATCAGCAGCTTCTTTAGGTCTTCCCAAGTTAGCTGATATGCCGTTGCACGGCCTCGGGTTTGCACTAGAGTGTTCCACCAGGTCAATGCCCTATCTTGGAGTAGGCAAGTTGCATACTCAACTTTGTTGCCCTCGAGGCATTTGCTAATGTGAAGGATCGACTCCATGCTGTCAATCCATTTCAGCAACCCGACCGCACCTTCCTTTGCATGGAACTCCTTAGGTTTACAAGCCATAAAGGACTTGTAGATGCATTCTCTTTCATTGTTTCCCCGGTTTCCTCCACTACTTCCTTGGTTAGCATTAAGTCCTGCAGTTACTTGAGTAACAAAGTTTGGGATTGCTTCCAAGAGCTGTTGTGCTACAACTTGAGCAACATCGAGTGTTTCGTTCTATGGGCGCCCACGATTGGGCCTTCCTGACATGGTTCTAAGACACAATAGTAGAAATACGTATAAATACATAAAATAATGTATAATATTTAGTTCACTACTATTTTGAAAACCGTAAGTGTTGTCAAATCATTGGTTTGCATTAATACTAGGCATATAGATTTTAGAAAGAAAAGAAAAGAAAAAAAAATCTTTTTATTCAACCGTTTACCAAATAAATTCTAGGGTTTGACCTCATAGTAAAAGTTTTCAAACATAAATTAAAATTCTTCATTACCATTTGAAATAATCTTAAAACCAAACCACTACATCAATCCCAAAATAAAGTTTTAAATGTTTTTCCCAAAAGACACCCAATATGGGTTTTCATTTCATGACAAAATAAAATAAAATACTAAAATCAGAACCAAATGCCAATCGCTATCCCAACAAGAAATATCAACACCACAATCAGTAATAGCCCACCAAGCACATAATATGCCGTCATCGCATGACCTGCCTCTCGTCTAGTAGCACTAGTAGTGTTAGTAGCCTCCATCGAATGCTGAAACAAGATTTCCATCCCTGTCATCACTTCATTCAATACCTCCTGATGCCCGGCTATCATAGCAAGGCTGTGACGTAGGTCCGCTGCCATCGAATGCATCCTCCAGGACTCCTTCGGGGTCATACCTGGCTGCCTGATAGGTATCCCTATGACTCGCTGTGGTGGAGGTGCTCTCGGTCCTGCAACGTTGGGTCCTACCCCGCTAGGTCCTGCCGTGCCAAGTCCTACTGTGCTAGTGGCTATCCTTTCTGGAATGGGAACACTCTTCCTCGCCGTCCTCCGAATGTGAAGCCCATAAAGTGGTGGCTGTTGCAACACCGATGCAGGTGATGCCTCGCATCGTTGACTCGGGGTGTTGTCATTCCTGATCTCCACCGAGTTTCCTGTATCTTCCATGTCCTCCGATGGGTCTTCCTCTACCGAGGCGGGGGTATTACGTCGAGGGATAACAGTGACGTAGCCGGACTCATCGGCTGAGGCGGTAGCGTGGGAAGATGACGATATTAACATTGTGGACTGAGACATAGTTTCAATGAGATATGAAATAAATGACAAGGCATGTCTATAATATGGAATGATTACACACACCAAAATTAACCGTTTTGAATTTTTGAAATAAAGTTTTCTCAAATATTTTTGTTGAACATATTCCCATTATAATTAGCTCAGGCTTTGTATAAATCTTTCCTTAATTAAACATAGGTGACCAGGCTATGTTTAATCGAGGTCCAACGATACAACTCCCGACCTAATTATACTAGTAATATGCTTGATGTAAAAAGAAATTATTTATAAGTTTTGGTTATACGTTGTGTTTTCTTAAAGAAAAACCGATGTTCTCTATAACTTTAGCTCTGATACCACTTCTGTCACACCCCGCTAAAGCGGAAACGCAAGATATGACAACGATAATGGTTTCAATGCAAAAGATAAAGATACATCACCATAGCAGTATTTAAAAGTTTACAACCCATAGCTTAAAAAGAAACAAAGTACAAGTTTTCCAAAACAACATTGTTCAAAATATAACTTCATAATAGCTTTGCCACGATGCAGCATGCTCTATGATGATGAATCTTTATATCCACTTACTAATTATTTCCTAGAAAAGCATGTAAAACGAGCGTCAACTATGAAAATAGTTGGTGAGTTCACAAGTTTATAAATCGAGCTTGAAATAAGGCTTTTCGTAAATACAAGTACATTGCTTTAACGAGAAACAAAGTTGATTGCTATTAATGAATACAAGTTTATTGCTATAACGAGAAACGAGTTTGTATGTGTATGAGCAAACAATGAGTCTCAACAAAACCTATGATTGAAGCCCTATCGAGATCTATGCTTATCATTCCATGGATGAATATGGTATCATGCACTCCAGCAATAGGGCGAGTGAGGAGTTGTCAATTCCTAATAGCGTTATCCATAATGACCATTGGCTCAAAGAGTTAATGGTTAGAGATAAGGGAAGGGCCTTAGTACGATAAGTTCTCATGTTCCGTGTTGCATAGACATACATAAAGAGACATAGCAATACAATAGCAATCATGTTTGATAATAATCAATTTAAATACAACATGCAAACAGTAGTTTTTCTGGACATGCTTTTCCACCCCAAAACATAAAAACTGAAAATAGGGGAGTGCGTGAATACTCACAATGTTTCAAATAGATACAAGTGGTGCCTCGGAATACACCAACGTCTTAATACCGGGATCCTACGACATCAAACACACACTAGTGAGTTTCCATATCGAAATCTAATGCTAATATACTAAACTCTACATATAGCGAAATGCTAATTTATGTTCTAGTATTGGATTTTATATTAATTGGTTACACTTTTTCTGAAATGGTGAAATTCTACAAGTCGTGCGATTAATTACAACTTTGGAATATTAATTTTCCAGATTTAGTAATATAAATTAAGGGTATTTCTACACATTTAAAGGTGTTTTATATTCCTAAAATATTGAAATATTATCAAACAGTTTCCAAAAATTGTCAAACCTTGTATTTTCATTGTAAATACAATAGAGGTTTTCCAGAAAATTTCCCTTGAATTTTTGATATGGTTAACTATTTTTCAAATTTTTAAATCTTCTTAACAACATAAATTCATGAAAAATAGAATTCAAAGGATAAAAATTCTCAAACTTTTTATTTTACTGTTATTACACAATACTAAGCTGGGAAAAATATAAAAATGGATTTCCAAACTGTTTAATTATATTTTATGATTTTTGAGCATTTATTCCAATAAAAATTGAAATAAATAGAAAACAGTTTTCAAAATTATCCAAACTTTTTATTTAACTGTTATTATACATAACTAGGCTGGGAAAAATATAAAAGATATTTTTCAGTGGGTATTTCTATTTTTCCTTGTTTTATTCCTTTAAATAATCATTAATTGAAGAATAAATATTAAACAGTTAAAATAAATTACCAAAAAATTTTGTAACATCATTTACAGTATAATTAATCTGGGAAAAATACCAAAAGTGGTTTTCATATTGTATAATCCGGTTTTGGGTATTTATGTGTATTTAAGTGTCTTTAACCTTAGAAAATAGGAGAAAAATAGTTTACAGTAGATAAAAATCATCAAAATTTTTATGTAACCTCCTACTGTACAACATGATGTTCTGGTAAATTTTCAAGAATTTTGGATAATCAGAACTATTTTTCCTCTTTTTAGGCAATTATAATTACCAAAAATCGGGAAAAATAGTATGGCATGATGAAAAATTCTGAAATTATTTTTCTGAGTCACCCACCATAGGTAAGGGCTACAATTTTCACACTCTCTAAAGTGGTTTTGTGATTTATTATACCCAAACAAAAAGAAAATCGGAATCCATACCAAACAACAACAAAAAATCGATGAAATTTAATGAGGGGTCATTATTCACCATAGGGGTCATCCATGAATTTATTCCGGATTTATAGACATCTGGAAGTATTTTATGTGATTTATGCCTTTGTTTTCTTGCAATAATTTTAATAAATCAAAGAAATGGTAAAAGCTCTTGAAATTTTCCATATGTTCATATTACCTTAATGGGAATCTGGAAATATTTTGGTTTGAATAGAAAAGAACTTTTAGATATTTTTATAGACAAAATCGTTTGCATGCACTATTAACAATGTACTTTGATCATCAAGCTCAATAGCTTGGTGTTCATCACATGCATCACGGTTTGAAGACCATGCATGGACATATGTTTTTTATAGTGATGTTTTTAAAAGAAATACTTGAATACATAAGGTGTTTAAACCTTTAGAACTTGCAAAAATCCGAATTTTTGGTGTTTGACATAGGTTTTGGTCCTTGGATTTCACCATTAAACAACATGCATGTTGTTCTTGGGTGAAACCCTACCACCATCATCATCAAACTTGACATTCATGAACATGTTCACGCATGTTCATCAAGAATGGTGTAGAAGAAAGCGAAATACAAGAAAACCTAAAGAAAAAAAGAAGGAGAGTAAGGAAATATGAGTGATTTTCGTGTTTACCTTGAAGAATAGTCATAGAAGATGAAGATTTGAGTGTGGAGAGGTGTTCTTGACTGAATATTTTCGTGAGTTAGAGAGAGAGGAGGAGAGTTTGAGAGTTGGAAAGGTGGAGTGTGAGAGAAAATGAAGAGAGAAGTGGAAGAGTGAGGGTTTTGTGTTTTAATGATTAAAGTGTTGGGAGGAGAGAAAGTATGGGGAGAGGGTGGCCGGATTTTTGAGTGCCATAAAGGCCCTCTCTCTCCTAAATTCAAACTTTATAAAAATCCCTCCTTAATTTTTATAAAAATCTAATTTTTATAATAGTGTTTCTTTATGTAAGTCTTGATTTATTTAAAAATCTTGTTCTTACTAATAAATTATGATTAATGTATGATAATTTAAATTTCTATTTCATTGACTATAATCCATAATTTGATTAATAAAAATTTGATATTAGGAAGTTTATAGCCAAATTTTATAAAGTTTTTAAGCTTTAATATTTATAAATTTGGATTTTTGGCTCGTTAGGGTTTTTTTGGAACATTGTTTGATATTCACCATCATATTGAAATGTAATTAGAATATTTTGATTTATTTTTAGGGTTTTATACCCTTTTTCAATTGTAACAAAGTTTGAAGTGTCATTCTTATTATAGTATTGGCATTTCCTATTGTAGTTAAGCAACTTACTAGAATCGTAAGTGTCAAGTATATTAGTCCTAGATCTTAGTTGGATACTAGTTTATGCAAGATTCTGACGTAATTTATACTACTAGGCCATGGCATGTTGTGCATGAATGGTTTTTATAAAGATGCATGAGTCCGAGAATGACCTGAATTGACAGTTGTCACACCATCGCCGTTAGAAAATGTCTAGTACATCTTTATCTTTTGGGTTAAGGATTAGCCTTTAGTATCTGTGCTCTAAGTAGCACTTGTCTGTAAAATATTCCTAACTTTCAGTACTCTAACTAGGAATCTAGGAACTGTCAAACTTTCCATATGGTTTGATGTAAGAGCTACTGTTAGGTCGATTTTCCTTGAACTCATTACATCAGTAATACCAGTATTATTGACAACTACCTAATCTGTGGGAAAAATCTATACACTTGTGTTTTCCTACTACTCTTCCTAGTTGTGATCTCAAACACTCATTCAACTGTTGGACTATGGTTAGTTAGTCCATGTGTCACTCTCACCTCTTTTATAATTGATTCTTACCATTGCGTTTATCTTTATAAACTTATAGCTGAAAGATGCCTCCTCGCAAATCTCCCAAGAATAATCTTGCACCTCCACCACCTCCTCCTCCGATCATCGATACTGCAGCCCTGAATGCTGCCGTAGCTGCAGCAGTGGCAACTGCCATGGCTCAGTATCACTCTTTCGATGCCAGCAGAGGTGGAACCCATGTTAACTCTATTCCGGTTGAAATCCCTATGCGCTCGAGAGAGTGATCCTACAAGGATTTCACCAACTGCAATCCGAAGTCCTTCCAGGGCACTGGCGGAGTCATTGCCCTCTCGCAATGGTTCAAGAAGACTGGATCAGTCTTCGAAATCTGTTCTTGCCCTGCTGCGAGCAAAGTCAAATATGCCGCATGCACCTTTGCAGGAAAAGCCCCGACATGGTGGAACGGCCATGTTAAGGCACTAACTATCGTGGTGGCGAATGACATGGGATGGGAAACCATGAAAGACCTCATGATTGAGGAATACTGCTCGAGGGGCAAGATCCAGAAATTGGAGTAGGAGCTTTAGAGCCTAACCATGAAGGGATCCAACATAGTCGCATATACCGCCAAATTCAGCGAACTGGTGGCCCTCTGCCCCAATATGGTTCCCACTAAAGGGAAAAAGATTGAAAGGTACATATGGGGGCTAGTGCCTCCGTATCAGGGGAATGTCCTATCATCAAACCCCGCTACCTTCGATAGTGCCAAGCGACTGGCACAGCGACTCATTGACCATGGAGTCAAAACCCCTGCAACAACAACAACCCTAGCCATCCCGGAACCCTCCAAACCCACTGACACTAAGCGGAAGTTCTGGGAGGAGAAGAAGAAACAGCGAGCTGCCAAAAAGCAGCAAGTTGTGGCAGTACATACCGCAATCCCTGCTTCTGCTACTGCTCCGTTGGGGGCAGTATGCTGGAAATTTGCCTAAGTGCGGCAAATGCAATTACCACCACAACGGCCCCTTCCGTGAAATACAGTGCGCTAACTGCAACAGGAAAGGACACACAGTCCGTTTCTGTAAATCTTCGGCGAGGCTGATCACCCAAGTCCCCGGCTCTGGCGTGAGCTAGACTTGTTATGGTTGTGGCGAGGCAGGCCACTATAAGAGGGACTGCCCAAAAGCAAAGAATGTTGGTGGAGCAGGGAGGGCACTAGCAATAGGCCATGGGAAAGCAGTTGCGGACCCGACAGTGGTGACTAGTACATTCCTCCTCGATAACTCCTATGCATGCATTCTGTTCGATAGTGGAGCGGAGCAAAGCGTCGTGAACCATAAATTTGCTCGCCTGCTTAAACAACAACCACACGCACTTAAGGAACTATTCACAGTAGAAATGGCTAATGGAAAAACGGAAAGTACAAATAACATATACTTAGAATGTACCCTAACTCTAGATAACCATTCATTTCCAATCGACCTTATGTCGATCTCGATTAAAAGCTTCGACGTTATCATCGGCATGGATTGGTTGAGTCTTCATCGCACCGACATCATGTGCTACGAGAAAGCAGTCTGTCTAAACCCCCCGTCTAACGAAACTCTTATCGTATACGACGACAAACCCGGTGCGAGTCTTCGTAGTATATCAAGTGTTCAAGCAAAGAAGTATCTACATAAAGATTATCATGCATTCCTTGGTCACGTCGTCGACACAAGCCTCGAAATGAAAGAACTAAAGAACATTCTAGTAGTGAGAGACTTTCCTGACATCTTCCCAGAAGAGCTACCAGGATTACCTCCGCAACGACAAGTCAAGTTCAGAATCGACTTAGTCCCAGGAGCTACCCCAGTAGCCAAGTTGCCCTACCGATTAGCACCAGCAGAGATGCAGGAACTATCTGGTCAACTTAACGAACTGCTCAGCAAGGGCTTTATAAGTCCAAGTTTCTCGCCTTAGGGAGTGCTGGTCTTATTCGTTAAGAAGAAAGACGGATCATTTCGTATGTGTATCGACTACAGAGAACTCAACAAACTAACGGTCAAGAATCGTTACACTCTGCCTCTCATAGACGATCTATTTGACCAACTGAAAGGGGCGAACTACTTTTCCAAAATTGATCTAAGATCCGGATATATGAGTGCTAGAGGAGGATGTCCCAAAGACAGCCTTCCGAACTCGTTACGGACACTACGGGTTCGTGGTGATGCCGTTCGGATTGACCAATGCACCCGCAGTTTTCATGGATCTGATGAATAGAGTATGCCGACCTTACTTGGATTAGTCGCATTGTCTTCATTGATGACATCCTGATCTACTCCCGAAGTAAGGAAGAGCAAGGCAATCACCTGTGATAGGTTCTAGGAACTTTACGAACGGAGAAGCTCTATGCGAAGTTCTCTAAATGCGAATTTTGGATCCGAAGAGTCGAATTCTTAGGACACGTGGTAAGCGAAGAGGGAATCCATGTGGACCCATCCAAAATTCAGGCCATTTAGAACTGGTCAGCACCGAAGACGCCAACAGAAATTCGCTAATTTCTAGGTCTCGTTGGCTACTACCGCAGGTTCATACAGAACTTCTCCCGAATCGCAAAACCTCTTACAACATTGACCCAGAAAGGCGTGGCCTTTAACTGGGAAGAGAAACAGGAGAGAGCGTTCCAAACGCTCAAACGAGACTTGTGCAGCGCACCATTACTATCCCTCCCCGAAGGGATAGAAGACTTCGTAGTCTATTCCGATGCATCGAATCAAGGGCTCGGGTGTGTTCTGATGCAGCGAGGTAAGGTCATCGCCTATGCCTTGAGACAGCTGAAGACACATGAGGTCAACTACACGACCCACGATCTTGAACTAGGAGTAGTGGTGTTTGCTCTGAAGATCTGGAGACATTACTTGTATGGAACGAAAAGCACTATCTTTACTGACCACAAGAGTTTACAACACATATTTGATCAGAAGGAGCTCAACATGAGACAACGACGGTGGGTCGAGCTACTCAGTGACTACGAATGCAAAATTCGTTATCATCCGGGTAAAGCCAATGTAGTAGCTGACACCCTAGGTCGGACAGAATATTTTAGTCGAAGAGTCAAATCTTTGACTATAACTATCCATTCACACCTGTCCACACAAATTAAGGCTGCACAAATCGACGCTTTGAATCCTGAAAACATGGCAGGTGAATCCTTGAGAGGAATGGATAAGAACTTAGAAGTTAAGGGTGGCGGAGCTTACTATTTCATGGACCGGATCTGGACACCGAAACACGGTGGTTTCCGAGACTTGGTCATGACCGAGGCGCACAATACTCGGTATTTCGTCCACCCAGGTTCAGATAAGATATATTTGGATCTCAAAAAGCTATACTGGTGGCCTAATATGAAAGCAGAGATTGCTACCTTCGTAAGTAAATGCCTTACTTGCGCAAAGGTTAAGGTCGAATACCAGAAGCCCTCCGGTTTACTACAACAACCATAAATTCCATAATGGAAGTGGGAGCGGATCACTATGGATTTCATAACCAAGTTGCCTAAGACAACGGGTGGACTTGATACCATATGGGTCATCGTCGATAGATTGACCAAGTCTGCACACTTCCTGCCTATCAAAGAAACTGATAAGATGGAGAAACTTACAAGAACTTACATTAGGGACATTGTAAGACTGCATGGTGTTCCCTTATATATTATCTCAGACAGAGATAGTAGATTCACTTCAAGGTTTTGGCAGTCGTTACAAATTCCCTAGGAACTAGGTTGGACATGAGTATGGCCTACCATCCACAGACCGACGGGAAAAGTGAGAGGACCATCCAAACATTGGAAGATATGATGAGAGCCTGTGTGATTAGCTTTAGAAAGGCGTGGGATACTCATTTACCCCTCGTCGAGTTTTCCTACAATAACAGTTATCACACGAGCATCAAGGCTGCTCCATACAAAACCCTCTATGGCCGAAAGTGCAGATCTCCTCTGTGTTGGGCTGAAGTGGGGGATACCCAATTAGCTAGGGGGAAAACTTCTGACAGTACTCTCACCAGCCCAGAAATCATTCGGGAAACGACAGAGAAGATTGCTCATATCCGTGAACGATTGAAAGCCTCTACAGACCGACAGAAGAGCTACGCTGATAAGCGAAGGAAACCTTTGGAATTCCAGGTGGGAGACCGAGTCCTTCTCAAAGTCTCACCTTGGATGGGCTTGATACGCTTCGGTAAGCGTGGAAAGCTTAATCCAAGATACATAGGGCCGTTCAAGATTCTCACAAGAATCGGCCCTGTAGCATACAAACTCAATCTACCCGACATACATTCTACATTCCACGTCTCTAACTTGAAAAAGTGTCTGTCCGATGAGACACTTGTAATCCCACTCGACGAGATCGAGATCAACGAGAGCCTCAATGCTCTGATACCAATCTGTCACACCCTAAAACCAAGAACGGCGGAAACGTTCTGGGGCGGAGGACATCATGTATAGTATCACAACACAGTATAACAGTAAACAAGTAAACAACATCATCCATTGCATTAAATATATAATTTTAATACAAGCGTGTTCCGTACAGTTATAGACACCAAAAATTGTAAATCAAAATAATAAGATGAGTCTTGAATGCGCTCCATCTTCTCAAAAGCTGGCCTCGATACCTGTCTACTGATGACCTAAGAATACAAGTTATTTTGAAAGAGTTTATCAGCATTAAGCTGGTGAGTTCATAAGTATTTTAGTGTCGGTGGTTGTATCAAAATGTTTGAACGTAGTTATAAATACGAGTTTGTAAACATTGGTAATATAAGTACGTGAATGTTTGTAAGTGTTTGTAAAAGCTTGAATCTCTTAGAAAAACCTATATTTTCCATTAAAAGTAGCCTTCTACCAAGGCGTAACTATTTTGTATGTTCTTGGAAGAACCAGTAGAAGTCATGGACCGAGAAGTCAAGCAAACAAAGCAAAGCTGTATCCCGATTGTGAAGGTTCGCTGGAACGCCAAGCGAGGACCGGAATTCATTTGGTCAAAATACCCTCATCTCTTTGCTTAAGTTATTTGTAACTACTTTATTTGTTTAGACTTTAATTTTGGGATGAAATTCCCTTAACAGGGGGATGATGTGACAACTCGAAATTTTCATTTGGTCAAAACCTAAAAGTCAACCACTTCGTATCATAAATTAATATCATTATTTCTTATTTCTTATTTTTAAGAAGTATAAAGTTTGTTTGATTATATTAATATTATTTTTAAGCGAACGGGTGAAAGAAAGTGTCATCTCGGGTTTTGATTTTTGAAAACCGCAAACACTTCGCGTATTAGATACACCCGACCAAACTTTTATGTTTTGGGTTTAGAATTAACCCAAAACCCGTGAACTCATACATATGTATGAGTTTACACCCCAAAAACTAGTTATTGTGTTTACTCCCCAAATAGTCAAAAGAGTAAACTCCAAAAACTCTCTCAAGTATCATCCAAGATTTAATTCCAAATCTTCAATTTTGTAAGTGTTCTAACCATTTCAAGTTAGTAAAACACTTAATCTAGTGCTTGTGCATCTATTCATCCATTCATTTCCGATTTTTGTTTAGATTTTCCAAAACACCAAGAACACACACTAAGTGTTCTTGGCCTTTTAGCTCAAATCAAGCCTTCTAATAGTAAGTGCTTCCATCCTTGAGTGATTCTAAGATAGTATTACATTTAAACACCAAGAAAATATGTCAAGAACACTAGGCAAGAGGTGTTCACGGTCCAAGGAGATGCTTGGGCCATAAACACCATAAAATGCACCAAAGTGTGCCTAAGTCCTTATCTAAGACCTAGTTTGATGTATAAACCATCCTTGACATGTTTAAACCTTCCTTTGTTGTGTTTAAGCCTTGAAAAACATCAAATGCCCACAAATATAGGTGTTTATGGTTTGGGGATCTCCCAAAACCGTGAACACCCAAAAGTATGTCTAAATGGGTTAGTTTCCTTCCTTAGGCTTATAAACTAGCTTATACACTTACCTAATTGTGTTAGGGACTTGAAAACATGGCTATAAACTCTTCCATATGGGTTTACGGTTTTTGAATCCAAAGGAAAACTCCATGAGGCCGTAAACTTTTGTTGCCCTAGTCCATTCCAAAGTCCAAACCACTTAGTAGAAATACTTAAATGGCTTGCTAAATCACAAAACAACACTTGGACTTTAAGACTAGAGCTTATGACCGTAAACTCTAGAGTTTGCTGCCGTAAACTCTCTAAGTCTTGACCAGCAAAACCGTAAACTCCAAGGGAGTTTACCCTTGGACTCCAAACACACTAGTTTTGCCCTACCAACACTCGGATGCAATCCTTGTGATCTTTAACACTTGAAACAAAGTGTTTTCATGTTCTAGGGTGTCCTAACTTAATTTATTAGTTATAATTTGGCTAATTAGTTATATATATTTTCATTATATGATAATTAGGCTCGTGCGTGTGTACAAGTCTTCATTTGTCACCTAGCACCGTACCCGACATTTCAATCCAATCCACTCACCACAAGTGAGTTCATACCCCTTTAATTAACCTTTGAAATACTTTTAAATGTTTTAAATGCTTTTATGGGGGGGGGGGATACAAGTTGAATACTTATAGTTATTACATCAATCACATGTGATTAATAACTACAAAACCAATGATTTTACTACTATTCAAACTGTTTATGAAAGCTGTTTTACTTCCAACTATTTTACAAACTCTTTCACTTATCAAATACTTTTACTTAAACCTTGTTACACTTATTATAAATTGCATGCCCGTATATGTATAGTTACATAAGAAATGTTAAAAAGGCTTAGGAAGGCCGCACGCCCTATTTCCTTTTCCTCGATTTGGATGTGGTCTGGTGGGATATAGGGTAGCCGTCCGAAGGTCATTTCAATATTAATTATATATCATGTATACGTATATAGACATAAAAGTTCTTCCATATTCATACATACTAGTTACATTATTTGAAAGTTACCATCGGGGTAACACAGGATCATACATATACTATTGTTAGATCAATGAGTCAGTTCATTCATGAGTCAATACTTATTACTATGAGAACATATACAACTATACTAGAAAGAGAACATATACAACTATACTAGAAAGAGAACATATACAACTATAATAGAAAGAGAACATATACAACTATACTAGAAAGAGAACATATACAACTATACTAGAAGGAGAACATAAACAACTATACTAGAAGGAGAACATATACAACGATACTAATACGAGTAACATTACATTAAATATACATGAATACATTAACCATTGTTATCCGAATCGGAGCATGACTTCAATGTCATGACCCGTTTTGTAGCCAGAGTCTCTTGAAGGGAGAGCGTGAGTTTGCGTATAGATCTATACTGGATAGACTATCCTACACCTTGCTGCTAGCTACAGCCGGGCCTGCAGGTCTGCGGGTGCCAAACATCATTTCATTTTACGACCTACATTTGTCGTTGTTTATCCAGTCTATAGTATGGTACAATTAATCACAAGATACCTTAATATAAATCCGGTTTAAGGTAGTTAGTTTAGCAGTAGTTCCTATAATACAACACTACAGTACTACATTAATTTACCCCTTACATATTTAGTGATCTTTTCACTTAAACATTAATGTACAAACTATATTTTGAGAATGATAGTTACACTGGGGAAAATTACACACTTTTACAGCAAACGAACATACAAAATAGTTACGCCTTGGTAGAAGGCTACTTTTAATGGAAAATATAGGTTTTTCTAAGAGATTCAAGCTTTTACAAACACTTACAAACATTCACGTACTTATATTACCAATGTTTACAAACTCGTGTTTATAACTACGTTCAAACATTTTGATACAACCACCGACACTAAAATACTTATGAACTCACCAGCTTAATGCTGATAAACTCTTTCAAAATAACTTGTATTCTCAGGTCATCAGTTGACAGGTACCGAGGCCAGCTTTTGAGAAGATGGAGCGCATTTAAGACTCATCTTATTATTTTGATTTACAATTTTTGGTGTCTATAACTGTACGGAACACGCTTGTATTAAAATTATATATTTAATGCAATGGATGATGTTGTTTGCTTGTTTACTGTTATACTGTGTTGTGATACTATACATGATGTCCTCCACCCCAGAACGTTTCCGCTATTCTTGGTTTTGGGGTGTGACAGATTCTATTTCTGATATCGAATAGTTTAATTTCAACTTTAAGGTGGACTAGATTTTCACGTTTTAAAAATGATTGATTAGGATGTTGAGGTTTTATTCATGACATCAACAAGTAGAAATAATGTATACAGTTAGTGTTGATTTGGTATCAATATCCTTACAAGTTACAACTTGAATGAAAGATCCAAACATGGATCGGTTGATTATCTATCGTTCTTTGTCTGAAGAATAGTAATTTGTTAACAGAAACTACAACATATCAACATAATGCAACACTTTTCAAGTATAAACAACACATCTGTTAACTTAAATGTGTAATTTAGGGTTCTAATTCACTTTCATTTTTATAAAGCTTGATAATGCATATCCAAGGGACTTCATGCAAGTAGGAAGGGTGAGGTTCATTCTGAAAAGGTCGGATGGGAGTTTATACAACCAAGTTATCTCATCTAGTAAGCATTGATTTCTCTTAAATTCTGACTTTTATTCCAATTTGTTCCTATTTTTTTATTCTTTTGTATGATCATGTGGCTAATCAATGTAAATTTTGTGCAACATTGAGTATAAATGTTAAAATAAGAACCCTAAAATTTTAACATCCTAAGAAAATAACCTCATTATAAGAAAAAGTAGTTTCTCTTGTTTCCAGAATTTTCATTTAACATGAATAGTATTAAGAAAACATAAAAAAAAATTATAAGTTTATAACCAATATAAACTTAGGGGTGTTTGTTTTTAAGTTAATGGGTTTAATGAGTTAAGAACTTAATCTAGATAATTATAAATAGTTGTTTCTTTTTTACGTAATCTGGATAGAATGAATTAATAGGTTAAGCCATAAATTTTGGTTTAATGTATTAAGACATTAACCAATATTAATGAATATATTTTGGAGTGTAAAGGTAAAATGGTAATTTAGACCATAGAGATATGCTAATGTTAATTATGAATTTTTGAATTGTAGAAAAACACTTGATAGTTCGTGTTGATGTATTGGTTCCAAGACACCCTGGTAGGGTTAATAAACAAGTTCCTGTTGTCGCCTCAACCACATGTGATTATATATATCTAATCGTAGATGATTTATGTGTACAAGATTTATTTCCGCGTTCTCGACTCACTAGTTGCTTTGTGTATCTAATCACGTCTGATTATATGTATCTAATCACATATAATTTATATGGAAAAGATTTGCTTTATGTTTTTTATTCAATATTTTTTCGCATGTATTTAATCACATGTGATTATATGTGTCTAATCACATATGATTCATATGGACAAGAATTGTGTTCGCATTCTAGATTCAATAGTTGTGTTTTGTCCAAATTAATCATACATAATTAAATACATATAATCACATGTTATTAAATACCTAGAGAAAATTTATTGAATTGAAAACACGATAACAAATCTTGTTCATATAAATCATATGTGATTAGATACCTATAATCGCATATGATTATACTTACTAGAAAGCAAATATAAATCTTTTCTACATAAATCATATGTGACTAAATACATAGTGACCTTTGATTAAATGTACAAGAACAACTGTCGATCGAAACACGAATACGAATATGAATATTTAGTAACATGTGCTTTATGTGGATAATAGTTTTATCACATATGATTTATATTGATAAAATTGGTTTTCACGTTTTCCATTCAATAATTTTTCACATGTATTTAATCATATGTGATTATATGTAAAAAATTAATTTTGTCCACATAAATCATATTTGATTAAATACATATAATAATGTGTGATTAAAAACACGAGACCAACTATTAATTGAAAAACATAAAGTGAATATTGTCCACATAAATCATACATGACTAAATACATGTAATCACATGTGATTATATGTATCTAAAAACATATGATTTGTATAGGAAAAAAGTTGAATCATGTGCATAAATATATATCATATGTGATTGGATACATATAATCACATGTGACTATATACACGAAAACAAATATTGAACTAAGAACACGAAAACAAATCTTTATCCATATTAATCATGTGTGATTAAATACATATAATAACATTTGATTAAATACATGATAAAATTGTTGAAGCGAAAACGCCACTATCTGTTGTTTCTTGGAGGGCTCCTGCGAAGACTGACCCTTTCGTTTGTTTCCAGACTTCTTCTTCTTCCCACCGCTTTCCTTGGGTGGCTCGGCGACAACTGCCACTTCATCCAGATCGATTCCATGACCAATTAGAGTCTGAGCCAGATCCTTGGTGCTTTCAAATGTGGTAGGCCTAGCAGCCAAGACATTTCCTTTGGTAGGTTGCATCAGTCCCCATTTGTACCTCTCGATTTTCTTGCTATCAGGGGTGACCATTCCCAGACAGAGAAGAGCCAGATCACAAAATCTCGCGGTGTAGGCAGCGATGTCGGAACCCTTCATCTTCAAGTTCCAGAGTTCGTGTTCCAACTTTTGCACTTCGCCCCTCGGGCAGTACTCCACGAGAATGAGCTCCTTCAATCTTTCCTAACCCATGGCATTAGCCACTGGCAGGGTTAGGGTTTTGACTCGACCATTTCAACAGGTCAAGGCTCTGTCGGTGAAGGTGCAGGCAGCGAACTTCACCTTGTTGGCTTCAGAATAGACGTAAATTTCGAAGAAGGATTCGATCTTCTTGAACCACCGCATCAGGGCGATGACACCTCCATTTCCATCGAAGGACTTGGGTTTCGCAGTCATGAACTCCTTGTAGGAACACTCTTTTTGATGCCCCTGACTTCCATCTTGTCTCGGTGGGTCGGTTCCACCTCCAGCCCCACCAGCGTTCACTTGTGCCATTGTTGCTGTCACGGCGGTGGTAACAGCTGCATGGAACATGGCAGGTCGAACTGAGGAGGTGGTGGTGGTGACGGAGTATCGTTGTTCCTTTTGATGGGTCTTAGTAGGGGAGGCATCTTGTTCTAGAAACAATCAGGAAGAAGGGGGTGGTAAGTCCTCAAGATATATAAAAGAACCAAATATATCTTATCCTGATAATGAAAGTATTCTACCGAGCGATAATCATAGAAAGGTTACTAACACAAGTAAGTTATCGCTATAAGGAAGGAAAGGTATCAATACTTAGAATGAATCTGCGTACTAAGTTTGGCTCTAGCTAAAATACTCCAACAGTATTTTATGTGAGATGATTCTGGTAAGTTTTAGGCCTGTTGTAGCACCACAGTCACTCCCAAACACATGTTGGTCATGTCTCGATTGAATATAGTTGATCAGGCTATATTTACCCTAGACATGATTACATAACTACCCAGGTTTAACCGTAGCGTTCCAACATCCAAATACTTTTGTTCTGCTCTACTAGTGATACGAATCCTGTTATGTATGCATGCCCGTATACTTCTTATAAAAAAATACTTATATTTTGAAAGTATACTTTTAGTGTAGAGTACTTAGGCCCCTTAGTGTTTATATTTGTATACCACGTAAGGTTCGGTATACTAGTTTGCTATAAACATGGGCTCTGATACCAATCTGTCACACCCCAAAATCGATGGCGGGAATGTTCCGGGGCGGAGGACGTCATGTATAGCATCACAACCAATGATTAACAACAATCATAGAAACACAACCATTACAGTGAATACTTTAACAAAAATGTTTACATTTGTTTGAAATTTAGTTTGAATTACATCCAATAGTTTTGCATAGTAAAAACTTAAAAATTCTTAATGCTTCAGTTCCTCGAAAATCCAGCAAGTACCTGTCTACTGATTTCCTGAGAATACAAGCAGTTTAAAAAAAATATTAGCATAAAGCTGGTGAGTTCATAAGCAATAATTTGTAATGAAAACTTGTTGATGAACGAGCCGAAATGTTTGTGCAATCTCCCGAAAATCCGATATTTTCTTTAATGAAAAACACGTAGCGTTATCGATTTCGTACACAACCATGAATGTTCGTTTCTTAAAAGACCGTAGTGATATCAGAAAATACTACCGCATGTGACTAGCTAAAGCTAATCATGAAGTATAAGTATTTAATGTGTAAAACCATAGCATAAATGATTCGGTTTTGAAAACCCTGGCTCGGCCAGTATGCATAATGTGTTTAGTTCTATTTGGTATAAATAAAACTGCTGAAGAAAGCCAGGTTGGTAAACTAAAGGTGACTTATACATAATGTGAGTCGTATAACCGTGCTTGATATGACTAGTGACCTTTCCAACGTTCTTCAGGTGTTGAGTGAAATGACATTTATACATGTCATGCGTGCCCGCCTAACTGTAGCTAGTAGTTCAGATGTGGGATTGTCAGTCCCGAATAGATCTATTCACAAATCTCACACTCTCCCTCTAGGAGACTTTGGTTATACAGTGGTAGTATTTATCCCTGTACACCTAAGGGTACAGTAGTGAAGTAGCGCCTCACAGTATCGTACAATCTAGTTTACATGTAGTGTAGTAGTGTTCTACCGTAGTGAAAATCCGTATGTATAACGTATATAGTGATAATTACAGTTATGAAAATCATGATAAAGCAGTGATGTAAACTGTAAACGTTTTATGTTCCAATGCATATGTTTAATAGTGAAAGTTTCTATGCTTGATAAGTTTTAGAGAAATCCCAAACTATACCGATTATAGTTTGCATGTATAACGTAGCGAATAGCGTGTCCGGAAAAACTATGCAATTTTAGTGAAAATGTCCCTTATGCTCAGTATAGTACACAAGGGATTTAAAGTATGAGATTTGCATAAGTTTTATGTATATTCAGGAAAATGTTTATGTTTAACTTGTATTCCCCCCTGAAAACATTAAAAATGCGGAAAAATGTAGGGGTATGAACTCACAGTTGTTGCGTGGGGTTGTTAACTGAAATGAAGATTCCGGATTTGATGCACGTGACACTAACAAAATCCTATTATCAAATAAATATGTATATGTATCTAAATTAGCAATTTTGATAAATAAAGTGTCAGAAAACACTTGAATTTCGGTTGAGGAAGGTTACCGAGACTTGCTTGAATCGAAGAAATGAGTTTTCAGCCAAAAGTACCCCCCAAAAAGGTGTTTACGGTCGAGCTAGCGTTTACGGTTTCTGAAGACTCGGTGAGTTTACGGCCGTAAACTCAAGATCAGAGTTTACGGTCTTTGAAGGTTGGACCGTAAACTCAAGAACAGGGTTTACGGTTCTTGAAGGTTAGACCATATACTCGGAAAAATGGTGTTTGGATGTTGATTTAGACGAGATGCATGTTCCCAGACATTCCAAAGAGCTCCAAACAGTGTTTTTCGACGTTTCCCGGAGTTTAAATGCGTTTTTGAGCGTTTACGGTTTGCGTTTCTTAGAGAGAGGAGGAGAGAATGTGGCTAGAAACGTCCTAATGAAGTGAGAGGCATCGTATTTATAGGGGTGAGGTGGGGTCCACTCGTCGCTGACTGTAAACGTGTTTACGGTCGTAAACCAGTTTACGTCATAAACGAGTTTACGACCGTAAACTAGATTACGGTCGCAATCCCATTTTAGACCAAAAATGTAGTTTTCTCTAGATTTTTGGGTTTCCGTGCGATTTTTGGTTCCGTGTGATTAAATACAATATACTAACTATTGAATAAAAAATGCATAAATAAATATTATCCCCATATAATTTATGTGGAAAATATTCATATTTTCATTTTTTGATTCAATAATTGTTCTAATGCAATTGGATACATATAATCACATGTGATTGTATGTATCTAATCACATATGATTTATATGGACAATAATCATATGTGATTAGATTTATATAAAATCACATATAATTATATGTATCTAATCACATATGAATCTTATATATATATATATATATATATATATATATATATATATATATATATAGCGAGATGATCAAATGAGAACACCTAAAAGGTTGAGAACGCGAGAACAAGTATATTCATTCGTGATTCCATTATTCATTTGTGAAGAAATGATAATTTTTACGCACAAACAACATGAATATGCTTTTTTTCTTCGATTGAAATTAAATGCTTAATAATTTATCATTTCTCCACAAATGAATACATGCAATCGCAAATGAATATACTTTTTTCTCGCGTTCTCAACCTTTTTAGTGTTCTCATTTGATCCTAGTCCTATATATATATATATATATATATATATATATATATATATATATATATATATATATATATATATATATATATATATATGACTAGATACATGTAATCACATGTGATTATTGTATCCAGTCTCATATGATTTTTATGTGGATAATATTCATTTTCACCCGACCCGATGGAGAACCCGGTTGACCCGCCCCAACCAGGGACGGGTATTCCCCACCAAAACGGGTACTGGGTACGGGGCTGGGGATCCCCATTATGCTAAAATCAGGGATGGGGGCGGGGTCGGGTATAACAATCCCCAACCCGCCTTGCCCCCGCTTTGATCTTTATATATATATAATGATCATTTATTGAATTCGAATTAAGTCCACTAAAATGAATTGATCTATATTAGACCTTCAGAGATAGAGTCCATATACCAAATTATGTTCCTAAGTCCGAGAGTCCATCAATCGTCACTTTGTTCGACGGTCTATATACCAAATCGTCACTTTTCGTTTTGAAGCTTGTTAAACTTTATGATTGATGTAAACGGAATCTGATTATGACATATGGTTTCGATCACTTATTAAACTTGGTTTTTGTTTTGTAAGTTGAGTTTATGATGTTGATAGATTGGGGATGGGCTGGGGAAAAACCCAAAATACAAAGAGGATGGGATTTGATTCCCCGCATCCGTTGGGGATGGGGATGGGGATGGAGATGAGGTTAGAAACTCGGGGATAGGGACAGGGATGGTCAACCCCACCCTATTTCCATCCCTAGTTTTGGTGTTGATGGGTGGGTGATGATGGGTGGTGGTAATGCATGGTGATGGTTGGTGGTGGTGGCGGGTGGTGATGTTTGGTGCACGGTGGTGGTGGTAGATGATGGGTGGTGATAAATAGGGTGATAAGTGGTAGGTAATGATGATGTTGGTGGATAGTGGTGGTGGTTGGTGGTGGGGATGGTGGTGGCGGGTGGTGGTGATGGGTGGTGGAGGTGGCAGGCGGTGGGTGAAGCAAGATTTATATGATTATGTGTATAGTCACAGATGATTTATATGATTAAATACATCTAATAACACATGATTTATATGATTAAATACATACAATTACACATGATTTATATGATTGTGTGTATCCAATCACATATGATTTACGTGGACAAGATTCATTCTCATGTTCTCGATTCAATTATTGATTTTTTTCAACTTTAATCAGATATGATTAAATATATCTAATCGCATGTGATTATATGTATCTAATCACATGTGATTATATGTATCTAATCACATATGATTTATATGGATAAATATTGTCCAGATAAATCATATCTGATTAGATACACATAATCACATGTGATTATAATCATGGGTGGTGGTGATTAGTGGTAGTGATGTATGGTGATGTTTGGTGTTGTTAGGTGGTAGGTGGTGGTGGTGGTGAAGGTTGGTGGGGTGACATGTGGGGTGGTGGATCCTGGTTAACGGGTGGTGGTGATGGTGGTGGAGACATGTGGTGGTGGTGGGTGGTGGGTGGCTAGGTAGGTTGTGATAGGTGGTGGTTGTGGTGTATGATGGTGGTGGTGGTGGCGTGTGGTGTTGATGGGTGGTAGGTAGTGGTGGTGGTGGTGTTGGCTGGGTGGTAGTGGCAGGTGGTGGTGGTTGGGTGGTGGTAGGTGGTGGTTGGTGATGGTGGTGATGGGTGGTGGTTTTGGTAGGTGGTGGGTGGAGGTGGAAGTGAGGTATAGTGGTGATGGATGGTGGTGGTGGGTGGTGATGGCTGGTGATAGGTGGTGGTGGTAATGCTGGTAGTGGGTGGTGGTGGTTGGTGGTGGTGATGGGTGATTGAAGTGAGTGTGGATAGTGGTGATGTGTGACATCCCCATTTTCACGGCCAGAAAGACCGATCTGCTTATGCTTTGTTCGAAAATCAGAGTAACCTTTTAAAGAAAAGTGTTGCGGAAGTTGTTCCCAAAAGAAAAATATGATAAAGATTTATCAATGCATTTTCGATGAAATGTATTTCATTATATTAAAACCTCGGGATGTCATGTTCGATACAGATAAAAAACATAAACAAAACAACATAGGCCTTACAACATTTATTTATACCAACTGGACTATGATCCATAATCCCTCATCAAGTCATCCAACTATGCTCTTGTGTCAATACTTGTAAAACAAGAAACTGAGTAGGTCAGGCTTGGGAGCCTGGTGAGCACATAAGGTTTTCAACCCACAATAAATAGTTTATTAGTTTCATCACAACAATCAACCCAATTACCCATTCCCGTTATCCTCACTTTACGTCCCTAAAACATCTATCATAAGGGACCTATCCTAAGGATTGTCATCGGGATGGACACTACTGCTAAGGGAGTTCCTCAACAATAAATGTCCTTAAGTCAACCATGAGGGGGATGGAGTACACCGGTGAACATATCGTTCACAAACACTTACAGATTGCAAGCCTTCTAGAATTCCACTGGACTGTCTAGAATAGTTTGTGGTCGTCATCTTACTCTGCTAGATGACTAGAACATCTTCAACATCGAAGCCTCTCATCATTTTGTCACACATTGTCTATTTCATCTAGCCGTGTTTTACCCCCAACATTTTTGTAGATATAAAATACATACACAGTTTAAATCATTTAAAACTTGTATAAAAATGTTCATTCAGCATAGATATCAAGTAAACAAATAATATGCACACATAACACATAATTTATATAAAATACTCCATGTCTGTGTGTAAGATGAAAGTAACTATGCACTCACTTGTTAAGGTGGTGATTCTGAACTCAGACAACGTTTTGCTTCTTTTAATTTATTTTCCTTTGACGAAACCTACTATCATTACCACTTGATTTTAGTCTAATATATATTGTGACTAATTATTAGTCTAAGATTCATCATTAAATCAAAGTCTACTTTCATGATCTATTAAGTAAGGAACAACCATGTAGGATCATATAAGAGGTAGGGTCTGTTTGGTATATGAAGTATACTATTTGGAAATCTCACTTTAAACACCTCACTAAATCAAATCTTAGACATCATTCCTGTAAGAAGATCAATCATCATAACGACTTTGAATCACTGATAAATCTTATTTATAGGTTCATAACAACGATTTTATATTTAAATATAATCTACATTTCAAGTAAGGTAGGCGTATCTCACTTACAGTGGGTTTTCTTTAAAACCGGGCTCTGCTGGAGTAGAGATTCTGAGCCGAAAAGCTCTTTTTCTCAGAGCCGTTGAGTGCTCCAGGGCTTTCTTCTAGTGTTAGGGGAGTTCCCTAGGGCTTAGGAGGGTTTTGGGAGGTTTAGAAAGAGTAGAGAGAGAGAGAGAGAGAAGGGTGGAGGTGTCAAGAAATAAGGGTGGAAGGGGTTCTATTTATAGGCTGAAATATGGCTCAACTTGGTGCCACATGTCACCATCTGGTGGCAAGACTTGGGAAGAAAGCAATGGCCCAAATTCAGCCACGTAACCCCCTTCGCAACAGCACCCTTCCGACTTCTAAACCCCATAAATTTCTCATACGAGCTCCGTTTTTGACATTCTTTATATCCACAAATAGGTATTAACAAGATATACAACTCTCTCTGTCGGCTAATTCTTGACCGATTTTAAATTTAATAGTATGAGAAGATTACATTGTTAAATGATCGTGTAATTTTCATAACTTCTACATATGGACTCCATTTTCTTCTGTCTTTTTATCGTTGAGCTCCTATTAATGAGATATTTAATTCTCATTTAGGTTGTGTTGGCCAAAAATTGATTCATCTAAAATTCGAATTTTGGGATGTGCACTGCTATGTCAAATCTTAGAAAAATCATAACTTCCTCATACGAAGTCAGATTTGGGCGTTCTTTTTATGCACGCTCTCAGTTTAACGTATACTACAACTTTCAATTAGATCTCTAAGGCTAAAAAGTAGTTTATCAAAAATTCAATTTTTACGTTACGTGGTGCCATACTAGTTTAGTCGTAAAACTTCGACGAGTCATAACTTCTTCGTTATAATTGGGATTTCGGCGTTCTTTATATTTCTGGAATCCTTGTCACGACCACTACCGCTTTATTCATACATATTGGGTTTATCTACACTTTTATTTTTGGTGCTTATTTTAATTCTTAATTTCTTATATCTTTATAAACAAGTATATAAGCACATAAAATCACATGTTTCACATAATATTCAAGTAATTACTTTTTATTACTTCAAAATGAGTTACAATGGTTGACCTTGACTATTACATGATCATACTAATGTGTAGCCCAAAAACACGTGCATTATAATTCTCTCCCCCTTAGGATGATTCCGTCTCGGAATCATGCATCAGCAAACAGATGTGGATAGCGACTCATCATGTCACTCTCTGTTTCCCAGGTGAGGTTCGGCCCATTCGTATGTTTCCAACGCACAAGCACTAAGTCGAACATCTTGCATCGCAACTTCTTAGTCAGGATCTTCGATTAGCCTTTTATTTTCATCCATTTTTAACTCTTAAATTGGAATTATGTCGGGAACGTCTCCCGTGAACTTCCTGAAGTAACACACATGGAAAGTGTTATGAATATCTTCTAGTTCTTCTGGTAATTCCAATTTGTAAGATTGGTTCCCACTCCTCTGAAGAACTTTGAATGGTCCAATAAATCCTAGACTCAATTTTCCTCTCTTTCCGAATCTTATAAGTCCCTTCCATGGTGATACTTTAAGAAAAACCGAATCACTAACTTCGAATTTCATCGGTCGTCACTTTTTGTCAGCATAGCTCTTTTGACGATCCTGAGCTACTAACATCCTTTCCCTAATCACCTTCAACTTTTCAGCAGTCTGATGGACTATCTCGGGGCCCATAAACTGCTTTTCTCCCGCCTCAAGCCAACAAGACGGCGTACGACACTTATGTCTGAACAAAGCTTGATAAGGTGCCATCTTGATGCTCGAGTGGAAACTATTATTGTAGGATAACTCTACCAGAGGTAAGTGCTCATCCCAGTTTCCTTGGAATTCCAGGGTACATGCTCTTAGCATATCTTCCAGTGTTTGAATCGTTCTTTCGCCCTGACCATCAGTCTGCGGATGGTAAGTTGTACTTCAACACAATTTCGTACCCATTTCCTCTTGTAGACTCCTCCAAAACCTTGATGTAAAACGACTATCACAATCTGATATAATCGTTAAAGGAACGCCGTGAAGTCTTACCAATTACTTCACGTAAGCATTTTCAAGCTTATCCATAGACCATCTCTCATTGGCTGTTATGAAGTGTGCACTCTTAGTGAAACGATCCACGACTACCCAAATCATGTCGTGACCGTTCTTTGTTCTGAGCAGTTTAGTCACAAAATCCATGGTGATGTCTTCCCATTTACCCATGGGTAGCGTTAAATGTTCTAAAATCCCATATGGTTTCCGATGTTGTGCCTTAACTCTTGCACATATTACACACTTGGCCACATACTGTACAACATTGAGCTTCATCGTCGGCCACCAGTAGTAGGGTTTCAGATCCATATACATTTTTGTGTTGCAGGGAAGAATCGAGTACATGGTCTTTTGAGCTTCTTCCATCAGAAGATCTCTTATTCCTCCCATATTAAGTACCCAAATCCTATCTTGGAATACCTTCAATCCTTGATTATTCGTATCGAACACTAACGTTTTTCCCAAACGTTCCTCCTTTCGGTCATTTTTCGTTGAAGCTTCCTCTTGAGCTTTCTTAATGCTTTCCACAATCATCGAGACAGCTTCAATTTTCAATGCTCTTGGCCTTTTCCTTTCAAGGTTTACCATTCGACTTAGAGCATCAGTGACAACATTTGCTTTACCGGGGTGGTAAAGTATCTCACATTCGTAATCCTTGAGTAACTCTAGCCAACGTCGTTGTATCATTTTCAATTCCTTCTGATTAAAGAGGTACTGGAGACTCTTATGATCAGTGAAAAGTTTGCACTTTGTGCCATAAATATAGTGCCTCCATATCTTTAGGGCGAATACTATTGCTGCCAACTCTAGATCATGAGTGGGGTAGCTCTTTTCGTGCTCTTTCGATTGTCTTGATGCTTATGCTATCACCTTTTCTCTTTGGTTTAGAACACAACCTAACCCAACTCCAGACGCATCACTATAAACTGCGAAGTCTTCAGCTTCATCAGGCAAAGAAAGAATTGGTGCTTCACACAACTTCTTCTTTAGCTTCTTGAATGCTTCTTCGTGCTTCTCACTCCATGTATACATAGCTCCTTTATGGGTCAAAGTTGTCAATGGAGCAGTTATTAAAGAAAATCCTTGGATAAACCTTTGGTAATATCCAGCTAATCCCAGAAATCTTAGAATCCTCATGGGGATTTTTGGTCGTTCCCACTTCATCACAACTTCAATCATTGTTGGATCAACCATTATTCGTTCTTGGTTGACCACATGACCCAAGAATTGGACTTTTCGAATCCAAAATTCACATTTGGAGAACTTTGCACACAACTTCTCCTTCTTTAACACTTCTAACACTTCTCGTAGATGCTTGCCATGCTCCTCTTCGTTCTTTGAGTAAATTAGAATGTCATCTATGAACACTATCACAGATTTATCGAGGAATGGTTTACAAACCCTATTCATCAAATCCATGAATGTTGTTGGAGCATTGGTTAGTCCAAACAAAATAACCAAGAACTCATAGTGCCCATATCTTGTTCTGAATGTAGTTTTCACAATATCCTGCTCTCTCACCTTCAATTGATGATAACCTAACCTAAGATCGATCTTTTAGAAATAGCTCGAACCTTGTAGCTGATCGAATAGGTAATCCATCCTTGGTAATGGGTACTTGTTCTCCACTGTTGACTTGTTCAGCTTTCTATAGTCTATACACATCCTCATGCTTCCATCCTTCTTTTTCACGAATAACATTTGAGCTTCCCAGGGTGATGAACTAGGTCTAATGAAACTGTTGTCTAACAACTCTTGGAGTTGTGTCACAAGCTCCTTCATCTCTATTGGTGCTAGTCGGTATGGTGCTTTTGCTGTTGGTGACATTCCTGGTAACAAGTCTATCCGAAATTCTACTTGCCTATCAGGTGATAATCCAGGAAGATCTTTGGGAAAGACTTTCGGATAGTCACACACCACTTGTATATTTTGCATCTCCATCTTCTCCTTCTTAGCATCGATCACAAATGTCAGGTATGATGTGCATCCTTTAGACAAGCATTTTTTTGTCTTTCATTAAGGAAATGATTCCAGAATTCACTCTGTGTTTGTCCCCGTACACCATAAATGAATCTTTCCCTGGTGGGTTTACTCTTACTATCTTTTTCTTGCATAGTATTTCGTCATCATTGATGTTAATCCAATCCATTCCCAGAACGATGTCGAAACCATTCAACTCAATAGGTAACGGCTCTTCGTGGAATTCGTTTCCGTTTAAGTAGATTACGATGTTCTTAATGCAATCGCTAACAAGTATGAATTTGCCACTGGCAGCTTCTACAACTAGAGCATTATCCAGATTTTCTATAGGCAACGCTAGTCTTCCACCAAATTTATGTGATATAAAGGAGTAATTCTCTCCCGAATCAAAAAGTATATTGGCAGACAATCCATTTACAAGAAAGGTACCTGAAGTGACATTCGCTACATCCTTCGCAGCTTCCAGTGTCATTTGGAAGGCTCTCGCCTGCGGTTTCAGTGGAACATTGGGCTTTCCCGCCTCCTTCTTCTTTGGGTACTCCCTCGAGATGTGCCCCTCCTCATTACACCCATAACAAACTTTCTTGTTGAGGGTGCATTCATTGGCATAGTGCCCATGCTTTCCACATTTAAAACAAGTGACCTCACATTTCCCATGGTGCTTCTTCTTGCACTTGTCACACCACTTGGCTTCAACTCCTCCTCCAAACTTCTTCGTACCAGACATTGAGAACTTGCTCTTCTTGCTGAATTTCGATGATCCATCAAATTTCCTTTTCTCACCAACTTCTGCTCTCTCCAGACCCTTCTCCCTTATTTGTGTATTCACGTTATTAGCAGCCCATATGGCGGCTTTCAGAGTGGTTGCTTGCTTGACCATTGGACCAAAGTCCGCCAGTAATCTGTGGGCAAACTTGTTAACTTTGGAGAGTTCAGTTGGAACTAGGTAAGGAACAAGCTTCATCTTCTCTATAAAACTCGCAGCATATTTTGTGACAATCATTTTCCCCTTCTTCAGATTTTGGAACTCATTGTTGATTTCCAGAAGAACCTGCTCAGAGCAGTACTGCATTTTCAGTTGTAATAGGAAATCTTCCCACGACATCTTGCTAGCTTCTCCCTTGGGCATCGAATCAGCTAATAGCTTCCACCAGCTTAGTACTCCAGATTTTAATAGGGGAACTGCGAGAGCGGTCTTCTATCTGTTGCCACATTTGTAACTCTCAAATATTGTCTCCATCTCGGAGATCCAGTCCTTGACATCCACTAGTGTTGGGATTCCAGAAAGACACGGTTGTTTGGATGCCATGAAATCCTTGTATTTTCATCCATGTCCATTGTTTCCTCCATCTTGGTTATTCCTTCTAACCATTGGTTTTTCAGCTTGACCAACGGTCCTACTGTAGTTCCCTTCTTCTGAATGTCCATCATTCAACTCGGGTTGTTCAATAGGCATCGTAGGTTCGTCTCTATTTTGTAGCAGTAATCTCATTGTCTCCTTAATTGACGATCCAACATCATCTGTATCATCGCTTGTACGCTAACCATTATGATTAGCTTAGGTGCAGCTACTACAACAGGTACTTGCTCAATCACTTGAGGTTGAGGCTGTTGATTCCTATTTCCATTAGCGTTTCCGAATCCACTGCGGGTTCTTTCCATTTTGATCTATACACTGAATAAGGTGAATTTAGATCTTTATTTATGATAGACGTGTAAATCATCCTTATCACACTAAAACGTTTACATGCTAGTTCTAATATCGTATTCTAACGCTTAGAATCCTCAACACATAAGGTTTCCAAATCCGGTCGGCAACAGACCATAGATCCAAACAAATAATAGCATATAAGGCATCCTTATAGCTATAACATAGAGCATTTAGCACATAAAAGCATATTAGGCATCTTCCCTAAAATAAGCTAGTGCTCGTGTCTAAAATATATTAGACACACATCTCACAATCATCGCTTAGCATTCTAAGTTTAAGTCTAGAAATCCTACAAATTCCTAGTTCGCTTAAACTAATGCTCTAATACCAACTGTTACATCCCCATTTTCATAGCCAGAAAAGACCGATCTGTTTATGCTTTGTTTGAAAATTAGAGTAACCTTTTAAAGAAAAGTGTTGCGAAAGTTGTTCCCAAAAGATAAATATGATAAAGATTTATCAAAGCATTTCCGATGAAATGTATTTCATTATATTTAAACCTCGAGATGTCAAGTTCGATACAGATCAAAAGCATACACAAAACAACATAGGCCTTACAATATTTATTTATATCTACTAGCCTATGATCCATAATCCCTCATCAAGTCATCCAACTATGCTCTTGTGTCACTACCTGTAATACAAGAAACTGAGTGGGTCAGGCTTAGGAGCCTGGTGAGCACATAGGGTTTTCAACCCACAATAAACAGTTTATTAGTTTCATCAACAACAAGCAACCCGATTACCCATTCCCGTTATCCTCACTTTAAGTCCCTAAAACATCTATAAAAAGGGACCTATCCTAACGATTTTCATTAGGATGGACACTACTGCTAAGGGAGTTCCTCAGCAATAAATGTCCTTACGGCAACCATGAGGGGATAGAGTACACCGGTGAACATATTGTTCACAAACACCTATAGGTTGTAAGCCTGCTAGCGTTCCACTAGACTGTCTAGAATAGTCTGTGGTCGTCATCTATACTCCTCTAGATGACTGGAACATCTTCAACATCAAGCCCTCTCATCATTTTATCACATATCATCTATTTCATCCACCCATGTTTTACCCTAACATTTTTATAGATATAAAATACATATATACAGTTTAAATCATTTAAAACTTGTATAAAAATGTTCATCCAGCATAGATATCAAGTAAACATATAATATGAACACATAGCATGTAATTTATATAAAATACTTCATATCTATGTGTAAGATGAAAGTAACTATGCACTCACTTGTTAAGGTGGTGATTCTGAACTCAGACAACGCTTTGCTTCTTTTAATTTATTTTCCTTCGATGAAACCTGGTATCATTACCACTAGCTTTTAGTCTAATATTTACTATGACTAACTATTAGTCCTAGATTCACCATTAAATCAAACTCTACTTTCATGATCTATCAAGTAAGGAACAACCATGTAGGATCATATCAGAGGTAGGGTCTGTTTGGTATAGGAAGTATACTGTTTCGAAATCCCACTTTAAACACCTCACTAAATCACAGTCTAGACTTCATTCGTGTAAGTATATCAATCAGTATAACGACTTTGAATCACTGATAAATCTTATTTATAGGCTCATAATAATGATATTATATTTAAATATAATATCATTAGGGGAGTTCCCTAGGGCTTAGGGGGGTTGGGGAGGTTTAGAGAGAGTAGAGAGAGAGAGAGAGAGAGAGAGAGAGAGAAGGGTGGAGGTGTTAAGAAATGAGGGTGGAATGGGTTCTATTTATAGGCTGAAATATGGCTCAACTTGGTGGCACATGTCACCATCTGGTGGCAAGACTTGGGAAGAAAGCAATGGCCCAGATTCGGCCACGTAACCCCCTTCGCAACAACACCCTGACGACTTCTAAACCCCGTAAATTTCACATACAGGCTCCGTTTTCGATATTCTTTATATCCACGCATAGGTATTAACAAGATATACAACTCTCATTTTGACTCTGTCGGCTAATTCTCGACCAATTTTAAATTTAACAGTATGATAAGATTACACTGTTAAATGACCGTGTAAATTTCATAACTTCTACATACAGACTCCGTTTTCGTTTGTCTTTTTATCGTTGAGCTCCTATTAATGAGATATTTAATTCTCATTTAGGTTCCGTTGGCCAAAAATTGATTGATCTAAAATTCGAACTTCGGGTTATGCACTACCAGATCTTAGAAAAAAAATCATAACTTCCTCATACGAAGTCAGATTTAGGCATTCTTTTTATGCATGCTCTCGGTTTAACGTATACTACAACTTTCATTTAGATCTGTAAGGCTAAAAAGTATTTTATCTAAAATTCACTTTTTATGTTATGCGATGTCATGCCCGTTTATGCCAAATCTTAGAAAAAAATCATAACTTCCTCATACGAAGTCAGATTTGGGCATTCTTTTTATGCATGCTCTCGGTTTAACGTATACTAAAACTTTCATTTAGATATCTAAGGCTAAAAATTATTTTATCTAAAATTCACATTTTACGTTACGCGATGTCATGCCCGTTTAGCCGTAAAACTTCGACGGGTCATAACTTCTTCGTTATAATTGGGATTTCGGGGTTCTTTATATTTCCGAAATCCTTGTCACGACCACTACCACTTTCTTCATAGATATTGGGTTTATCTACACTTTTATTTTTAGCGCTTATTTTCATTCTTAATTTATTATATCTTTATAAACAAGTATATAAGCACATAAAATCACGTAATCCACATAATATTCAAGTAATTCGGTTTATTACTTCAAAATGAGTTACAATGGTTGACCTTGACTATTACATCATTATACTAATGTGTAGCATGGAAGTACTGGCGTTACATGATGGGTGGTGGAGGTAGGTTATGATAATGGTGGTGGGTGGTGGTTTTGGTGGGTGACGGGTGGGGGTGGTGGAGGTAGATGGTGGTGATGAGTGGTGGTGGTCGGTAGTGATGAATGGTGAGTGTTGGTGATGGGTATGGTAGTTGATGGTGGTGATGAGTAGTGGAGGTAGTGGTGGGTGGTAGGTAATGGTGGTGGGAGGTAGTGACGGGTGGTAGTGGTTGGGTGGTGGGTGGTGATGGTGGTGGCGGGTGGTGGTTTTGGTGGGTGGTGGGTAGAGGTGGTGGTGACGAATGGTTGTGATGGGTGGTGGTGGTGGCGGGTGGTGATGGAAGGTGATAGATTGTGGTGTTTGTAAGTGGTGATGGGGTGGGTTGTAGGTAGTGGTGGTGGGTGGTGTTGGTTGGGTTGTGGTGGCGGGTGGTGGTGGTTGGTTGATGGTGGTGGGTAATGATGGTGGTGGTGGGTGGAGGTGGTGGTGACGGATGGTGGTGATGGGTAGTGGTGGTGGGTGGTGGTGATGAGTGATTGAGGTGGGTGGGCGCGGTGGTGATGGGTTATGGAGATATGTGGTGATGGTGGTAGCAGGTAGTGGTTTTGGTGGATGGTGGTAGCGGGTGGTGGTGGTGGAGGTAAGTGGTAGTGATGAGTGGTTGTGGTCGATGGTGATGAGTAGTGCCGCATGGTGGTGGGTGGTGGGTGTGGTGGTTGGTGATATTAGCGAGTGGTAGTGATGGGTGGTGGAGGTGGGTGGTGGTGGTGGTGATGGGTGGTAGAGGTAGGTGGTAATGGTGGTGACGGGTGGTGGTTTTGGTAAGTGATGGGTGGGGATAGGGGTAATGGGTGGTGGTGAAGGTGGGTGGTGGTGATGAGTGGTAGTGGTCTGTATTGATGAATGGTGGGTGGTGGTGGTTGTTGTGGTGGTTGGTGGTGGTGATGGGTGGTGGAGATGGTGGTGGGTGGTAGATTGTTGTGGTGGGTGGTGGTGGCGTGTGGTGGTGGTGGTTGGGTGGTGGTAGGTGATGGTGGTGGTAAGTGGTGGTTTTGGTGGGTGGTGGGTGGAGGTGGTGGTGGTGGTAGTGGTGGTGGATAGTGGTGATGGGCGGTGGTGGTGGGTGGTGGGTGGTGGTGGTGATGGGTGATTTAGGTGGGTGGGGTGGTGGTGTTAGGTGGTGGAGGTATGTGGTGATGGTGGCGGTGGTAGTAGTTTTGGTAGGTTATGGGTAGGGGTGGTGGTAGCGGGTGGTGGTGGAGGTGGGTGGTGATGATGAGTTATGGTGGTTGGTAGTGATAAGTGGTGGTGGGTAGTGAGTGTGGTGGTGGGTGGTAGGTAATGGTGGTGGGTGGTGTTGGTTGGATGGATAGTGGTTTTGGTTAGTGAGTTTTTCTAATTGTTTGTAACTATTTTTTGAATTTTATGAATATTATTTTATAATTTTAATTAAAAAAAATTATTATCCAAATTTGTTCTCAAATGTCGCAATAAGAAATGTTATCGATTGAACGTTCATATATATATATATATATATATATATATATATATATATATATATATATATATATATATATATATATATATATATATATATATCGTTAGGTTATTTTGTTTTTACTAACTATTGTGTGCCAGAATGCACAGATCTGGACCAACGGATGAAATTAATCAATGGACATGATTTGAGAGTGTATGATATTACAATAGGGTAACATGTACCATATAATCACACAATTTTTAGCAAAAGGGTATTTTGGACAATTAACTACATTTATAAAAGGAAATTTTCAAATTTTTAAGGATGACTAATTCTCCTAATTTAAAAAAATCTGAATTTTTTAATTAATTCAATTTTGATTTTTACCGATTTTATTCTGTCAGAATATTTTTTATTATAATGATACCCTTGCAAAATTTTATTCTAATAGAATATTATTAAAGAAAAAAAAATTCTTAAATCTGATGTTGAAAAATAACAAACATTCTAATATATTCTTATACATTCGAACTTAAATACAAATTCATATATATTATTACAGACTAAAATCCTTATACATTTTAAATATACTTATACATAATCTAACAGAATATCCACTTGATCTTCGCATATATACTTGTTGAACTCGATTCCAAATATTTCTCTTGTATGTTCAATATTGAATTATTTTCCATGAAATTCTGAACGAGTAAGATATATTACTAGTTAGTATTACTTAGTATTACTCGTTAAATAAATATACTTGTTGTTAACAAACATTCTCAAAAGACATTCTAACAGCATGCATTTATATAAATAAATTTTGACAGAATACATTACAGAATGCACTTAAATACCGTTCAAACATTCTCAAAAAACCTTCTAAGAGAATGCGTTTATATAAATAAATTCTGACAGAAAACATCACAGAATGCACTTAAATAATTTTTTTTTTTTTTTTTGCAATCAAAATCCACTTTGCCAATATCCATGTGAAATTTAGAACCATGTGAATTTCAGTAAAATAATTTCCTATCTACAACCATTAAATTCTATCTTTGATAAAAAGTTATATTCAATGAGAATGTCATGAAATCAAATTCTAGGCATTTACAATATGTGAGAATTCTGCCATGAAAACAAAATTCTAGGCATTCTTATATGTTTGAACAATCATATCCTCCATCAGAAAATAAGAAATAACACAGAAAATTAAATTATTGATAAAGAAAATCGAATTTTGAGTTCAATAGATTAGAATTGTAACTGCACAACGAACATGAATTTGTAAGAAAAGATACAATTTCTACAAAAACCAATTACTATTTTATATACAACCCTCCATAGAAATTAATAGAAAGAAAATAAAACAAACCTCAACAAAAGTCAATGATGGAAGCGTGGTTGAAAATTGGAATCGATTGGCATCAAACAAAAATCAAAACACAAGAAAAACATACTTGCAACTATGGTTAATTGGTCGTTGATGGCAACTAATGATACATGATGAAACAGAATGCCTACTTACCTCAAAATCGACACCACCAGGCACCCCTTTCTTCTTCCTACTCGATCTCAGCCTCACTTCCCTTCATCCTCTTCTCTTCCGATTGCACAACCCCTCCCTTCCAGATTTCTCTTTCTCGGCCGATAGCAAAAAGGGAACCAACGCAACACGTCCTCACACAATGGACTTGGACGACTAGGGTTAGTTTAGGGTCTTTATGGTAACTATTCCATTAATTAAGGATTTTTTTTTTTTTTTTTGAAACGGAAAATTATCCTAGTCCTAATCTAATCTTAAACACCACCTATGTCTCCTAGTGAGACTTGAACCCATGACCTCTCATTTGAGAAAGTCACTCCTTACCCTTATTTTTGATTTAATAAATGAAGGTGATGTAAAGTTACAAAATTACCCTTATATTATTTTTTAATAATTTTATTATTCCTAAATTCCTATTGGTGCATTTATGCACACAATAGTTGCTAAAAACATTTGAACCTATATATATATATATATATATATATATATATATATATATATATATATATATATATATATATATATATATATATATATATATATATATATATATATGGTGGGGTTCAATGGAGAATCATAATTAACAATGAACCAAGGAACCAATTGTGAGCGTTGGAAATCATAATGATCAACGGGCAAGGAAATCGATGTATAATTGTACATTAGACGCATACACACCAGATTATACCAAAAAATCCATCTATTTACCAAAAAAAAACCCTCCTCTTTTTTTCGTTTAAGTTTTTTTAGGTCATATTTTTTATCAAAAAAAAAAACGAATATAACCTTGTGCGCGATTTTTCGTCATCTTTCCATAAAGATCCATGTTGATATATAGAAAACGATTTTTTTTTTCGAAAAAAACTCGCTTCATTTTGTTATTTTTTTCAATATTTAAGTTTACTTTAATCCAAAAAAAAAAAACTAATGATACCAAAAATAGTAATTTTTTGTAATTTATTAATAAACATCAACACCGATTTAAAAAAAAAAAAAAACGATTAGTTCAGATTCACATTGTGAATTAAAACTGTAAATATTTCAATTTGTAATATTCACAATGTGAATTTGACTTACTATTTCAACTCATTGATCATTTGTAAATTAACTTAATAAAATTTAGATATGAATCGAAGTATATTTCATGTAGTTTTATAAAACTTTAAGGTTTTCATTACTCCTAAATTAGTTTTGTAAAATGAACAAATGAATTTATTCACATTGTAAAACTAACTTACTTACTATTATTCACACAATGAATCTGAGCACGCTCACAATGTGAATCTGAGCAGATTCACAATATGAATCTGAACAGGTTCACAATTTGAATTTGAACTGAAATTTCGATTTTTTTTTAAACATTAAATATGAATCCATGTTTAAAGAATACCAAAAAAATATGAATTTTGATATTTTTATTAATTTTTTTCTAGAAAAAAATAGATTTTATTTTTTCAACAAACAAAGAAAATGCAATGGGTTTTTTGAAAAAAAAAATCGTTTTTATATATCAATATGGATCTCTACGGAAACACAATGAAAAATCACGAACAATTGTATATTTGGTTTTTTTTTCCGATAAAAAACAAGGCCTAAAAAAATTAAACTAAAAAAAAAAAGTCAATTTTTTATATTCTGGTGCATATGCATCCATTGTAAAAGTTTACAACCTTTCATTTTGCTGTTGATCGTTTTAAATTTCGACGATTTGGATTGGTTATTTGATTTATTGAGAGAGAGAGAGAGAGAGAGAGAGAGACAGAGAGAGAGAGAATTGGGATCAGTGACAAACTCCATCGAATGAGAGAACCAACGAACTAACTTATTTTTAGTTAAAATGAAATTGAACTCGGTGTGAGATTTGAATCGTTCGGTTAAATCTATCTTTTTTTTTTTTTTGAAATGGAACTTCCCTAACGAAGGTTTTCGGATTAGCTTTCACGCACCGATTAATCCCCCGCTGCAAACATAAGGGTTTGCCTCATGTTCTGGAGTCACTGCAGACGAACCTCCATTGCCACAATAGTTGAATGGTGTCAGGATTTGAACATGGATCAATAGTTTATCGATGATACATTCTATATGTCTTACCATAAATTTTAACTCTAACGCATCCTATTTAATTAAAAGGGATAGACATGTTGACCCATTTAATTAAATGGGTTTAAAATCTCAACCTAACCTACTATTTATTGGGTTGGGTTCAGATTAGATTTGTGGGTTCGGATTAAAATTATCACCCCTAATAAACATCTAATTCGATTGGTTACCATGGAACGGGGTGGCCGATCAGGGCTGTTGTTATCAATCTTTTGTTTATATGGTTGTCATTATTTATGTTTAACATTTTTGAAATTTTAAACGTGTGAAAAAAAATGAATCTAGAACATATTACAAAGTAATAATTTGACTTAATTTAAATTCTGGTGGTAGTTCCACCATCAAGTGCAATTAAAATGAATTTAAAATCTTGTAGTACAAATTAATTAATTAAATAATGATTCTAACAAAATCATAACCACCATTCGTAACCTAGACAATTTATTAAAAAATGCAGAAAGCAATTTAAGGAAAATTGAAGGGGGTAAAAGATAGAAGGTGGAAAAGTAGTTAATTTGATTACGAAAGATGCTATAAATATTCTCTCCAACCAACACTTCCCCGATTGTGCCACTTCACCCCCTCGTTAAATTGAGTGGTGATAATTTCAATCTATTAAGGTAGATTATGTTTCATTTTTAATAAATTAAATGATTTGAATATGTTAAAGACTTAAAAGTCCCAATAGTGTATCATGTTTGCGTAAAATCTACTAACATGCTTCATTAAATTAAATTATTATTATAATAATATAAACCTTTTGTAATCATCTTTAAAAAATAAGTATAAAATATCAAATTAAAGACAATAAATGTTTTGTATGAGCCAATTTAACACATTTCATTTCAATTTCACGGTACAAAAGATACACTTTTGATTCATCATTTAATTAGTTTATTTTGCCTTCTTCACGTGATTAAGTAACCACTTTTTATATGCTTTGTTTTATTGTAATGATATATTAATTACTTAGCCATATAAATTTATTATTATATTATTATTACTATAAAAAATAAGTTTATTTTCACAAATATTTTGTATTTGATCTTCCAAAAAAAACTTGATTTGATGTAGTGTTTAATATAATATTTATTGTTGAGGATAGAACAAAAAAGTATTTTAATAAAGAAAAAAATGTATTGTCCAAACCTCAAGTTACTTTGTAATAATAACTTAGGGAGTACAAAGTCGTTTTTTTGTCCTAAATAGGGTAGGTACCTTCGGTATCGATGGTACCATCGTTCCGCCTGAGATGTCTAGATGACAAATGGATTGAGAGTTGAGGGAGAAACAGTCACTCACCTCGTAGGAAAACTAAGAAAAAATCAATTATAGAATTTATCCATGGGAAAATCGCAATTGAGTACAACTTTAAATATTTTGATATAAATAGTTTTTATATAAACAATTCTATGTTTTCGTTTTCTTACTTATTTTGTTCTTGTTCTTAATTTTTTCTGTTGATATCATTAAAAAAAACTATTTTGTTATATTCTTCTTCGATTTACTGTTATTAATCATATAAATATTAAAATTAATAAGACCCCTCACCACCACACCACCATAAAAAAATTAAAAATTTAAAAAAAAAAAAAAAAGAATCAAAATACTTGTATAATCAAAGTAGATATATTCTTTTAATTTAAAAAAAAAAAAAAAAAAAAAAAAAAAAAAAAAAAAAAGCTAGAATTTGTGTATAACTTAACGTTCTAAATAACGTGAGATGTGTCAGATGACAAGGTCAAACATAAACCTTATGAGGCGTGGTGAGTGACGACATTTGTTAAGACGTAACTTAAGACGATAATGATCATGCTTACCCGTCTTCATGGAACCCTCAATGGATTTGAGTTCATGTAACTCTCAACTTTTGTTGTATATGTCAATGTATTTCTAATGGAATTCAAGGGCTTATTGATAAACTTTACTTTTTGCAAATCTTATTAGTATTAGTTATGAAATGATTTTTTATAAAAAAATCATGTATCAATGTCAGGTTTAATGATAAACAAAATTCATTGCCAATCACCATTTTTTTACATTGAAATATGTTTCTTTAATTTCATTGAAGCGTAAAATCATACATACTTATAAAACTAGCATTTTTCTTTGAACCTCATGCATTTGAAACCCCCATAAAAATTTGCAAACACCTCATGCATTTGAAACCTTCTATTTTAATGAATACCACTTAAAAGTCTCTTAATAATGATTAAAAAATCAAAGGTTTTATAACTTATATAATATATTTAATAAACAATTAATCAATACTCTACTATAAAAAGATCAATCTTTTTTAGTAGACACACAAATACAATTCACATACAAAATTCATAAAGAAAACAAGTTAAATTTTTTTTTTTGCTGGTTTGAGGGCTTTGAACAATTTTTCGAATCATGTTATTATGTTGAAGTTTTTAATTTGTAAGTTTGTTATATACTAATTGTTTTTTGTATTTTCTTGATTTAAGTATCGTTTTAAGAATATCATTGTATGTTGTGGTTGAAATTTTAATGTAAATTAGATTAGATTAATGTTATCGATCATATGTTAGGGAATGTGATATATATAATATTTAATTAACAATTGTATACATATTTGTATGTTCATGTTACTTCAAAATAATAATTAATTAAAAATCATGGATATGTCATATTATCCATATTATCCATGTAACCCTTTTTTAAAATGCAAATTGTCTATCTTATCACTTTATATTTTAGTATATGTTTAAAATTTTAATTATAAAAATAAGTGATTTTTAAAAGTTTCCTTCACTTATTAATAATAACAAGTGGTTTTAAAATTAATAAGCAATAATTATAAATAATAAAATCAAATTACATGGATATCTTATCACTTTATTATTTAGTGTATGTTTCACATTTTAATAATAATATTAAGTGTTTCTTAAAAGTCTTCTTTAACTTATTATTAATAATAAGTGGTTTAAAATTAATGAATAACAATTTTAATGATAATAACATCAAATTGTAAATTACATTTAGCTATAAATAAATTGTATTTTAAATGAACATGATTATTGAAATTAATAAATGATCGCCTAAGTAAAAATATAATTAATCATTAATAATAATTGTTAAAAATAATAATAAATAGATAATTGTATTTAATTCTATTAATGAGGAATGTGGGTTGATGTCAATTAATATTAATGTTCAAAATAATAGAGATTATATATATATATATATATATATATATATATATATATATATATATATATATATATATATATATATATATATAGTCTAAAAATATTATCTCAAAGTTAATGTCAATAACATAACCATTTTAAATATATGTTTTTAATATTTTAACAATATATTTTAATATTCGCTGCGCAACGCACGAGAATTCGTCTAGTAGGATATAACTTATAATAGGTGTATTGCCACATGTAAGGAGAAAAGGAGAATATGTAATAACCCTCGATTAAGATACTGTAAATTTAGCTATGGAGTTGAGCCTTTTCATTTGGGTTTTCATTGAAGCGTAAAATAGGATATAACTTATAACAGATGTATTGCCACATGTAAAGGAGAAAAGGAGAATATGTAATAACTCTCGATTAAGATATTGTAAATTTAGCTATGGAGTCGAGCCTTTTCATTATATGTACTATTAATTGTTAAAAACTTGATAAACAGGAACCTTTGCCAATTCTCATTTCTGCCACATTTTTCCTTCATTTACTACTTTGGCCACACCAGTTGCACTTTTTCCTAAAACCTTAACTAGATACAATAACAATTTCGTCTTCCCATTCTTCTCTTCTGTTCTTATCCTCAACCTTGCCGCCCTCCTCCTCCAATAGTCTTTCTTTCTGTTTTCCTTACTTCCTCTTTCTTGCTTCTTTACTCTTCCTCAGATGCAAGAAACCCCTTCTCCGCTTCTTCTACATCGATCCTCTTCCTTCACATGCTGCTCTCTTCATAAACCTGAAACTCTCTTTTGACATCGATTGCATCTCCCTTCCAATTTTGCGCTTCTCTTTCTACACCCAAAAAAAATTCATGTCATCCCTCATACATGCTACTGCCCATCGTCGCCATCTCCACCATTTTCTCGACTTCTAATACCGAGAGCAAACCACCAACCACCACTAACTACTGCTTCATCTTTTTGGATATGCCACAAACGAACACAAACCCTAGCCTTAGCTACTGTTGCCACCACCTTCGGCCCTGGAGTACCCAGATACTATCGTCGGTGCGTTGAACTTCCGGTGAAACCACCAAATGACCACCACTAACACAGTCGGCGCCACACCCCACCCACCTTCAACCTAATGAATCGTCTCCTCCACCCGGTTGTTTCCTGGGCAAAACAGATGTGGAGAAGAAGACACATCCTTGACGCCTTCTTGCCACCACCATGAACCAATGATTTTGAAACAAGAAAGCACTGTGATCACAAAAAAAGGTTCAATTAGAGTGGCTTTACATAGGTTTCTGCTTACCGTAAAAAAATTCTATCGATTTACTATTTCTTTGATTTTGTTTTGTTGTTTTTTCTGTTAATGCGAACGTTTATTTATCAGTAATTCCAACCCTAAACCTATGTTGCTCAACTGTTGCCATCACCAACATGTATCGGTATTCTCTGCTATCTAGGCAAATTAATTTCATGGAAACCCAAACTTAGCTAATTTTCTCTTGTGTTGTGCTTCATAAGCAAGTAAAACAATTTCCTGAAGACTAATTCCAACTTCAGTTTTCCATGAAAGAGCTGGAGGTACTACATCTTTTGATTGTTTATTTCTTATATGATAAATCACTTCTTTTTTGGTCAATTTACAGATGCAATAAGGACAAGCAAACTGAAAATGGTTATGGCTACACAAGGTATGTAAATTTTACAAATGTCTATACTATGAGATTTGGAACTTGAGTATTGTGACATCCTCAAAATCACGGCCAGAAAAGACCGATTTTCATTTATGCTTTTAAAATAATTTCAGAGTAAATCCTTTTGATTTGAAAGAGTTGCGGAATTTGTTCCCAAAAACAAAGTATGATAAAATAAGATTTACCAAAGCATTTCTTAAAGAAATGTATTTTTCATTATATTACAATAATCGGGATGTCATGTTCCGATAAACAGACCAAAAGCATAAGCATTTAAATATAGACCTTACAACAGTTATTTACAACAACAGGTCTATAATCCAAAAATAACTTGACAAGTCATCCAACTTATGCTCTGGTGCCACTACCTGTAATACAAAGAAACTGAGTGGGTCAGGCTTGGAAGCCTAGTGAGCATATAGGGTTTTTAACTCACAATAAATAATTATATTTAATTCCACCAACCAACAATAACCCAATTACTCATTCTCGTTATTCTCACTTTACATCCCAAAGACAACTAACATAAGGGACCTAGTCTAAGAATATTTCATCGGAGCGACAACACATGCTTCGGGGGTTCCTCAGCAATATAAGTCAAATAAGGCAACCATGAGGGGGATGGAGTACAGCGAATGAACACCCAAGTTCATTAACACCTATAGGTGGCGAGCCTGCTAGTGTTCCACAAGACTATCTAGAAAAGTTTGTGGTCGTCATCTAAACTCCGCTAGATGACTGAATCAAAACAGCAACGAGGCCTCTCATTTGTTTATTACACACCAACTATCTACCCATGTTCTACCCAACATATTAGTAGATAAACATATACATTTTTATACATAGTTTAAAAACCTGTATATCATGCTTTAATCAATACATATTCCACATAACAGATGAGGCGCACACACATAACATGCATTTCATAGAGAATAAATCAGATCTATGAGATAGAAGAGAGTGAATATACATTCACACATATAACAACAAAAAATATACACATAGCACGTATTTTATATAAAATACTTCATAATATTGTATTGGAAGAAAATAACTACACACTCACTTGATCAGAAGATGATCGGACAACACTACGGCTTACAGTAGTAGTAATCCTCAGCAGATCTGGAAGATCTTCACAATAATCGAACTTCTCGCTGGCAGAGCTTTAGCTCGGGAATCGCACTTCTCGGGATCTTCGGGGCTTCGGGACTTGCTTCGGGATATTTATTGCATGTAAATCGAGGTAAAACGGGAGAGAGAGGAGAGAAAATAGCAACCCTAAATGGCTGGCCCTTCAAATCTATTTATAGGGAAAATTTGGCCCTTGCCACGTCGTGGCAACCTTTTTCCACGTCGTGGGCTTGGTCGTCACTGCATACGTCATTGCAAGTTGCATTTGGGGGACTCCCGGAGGTGTAAGAAGACTTTCCACGTCGTGGCACTGCTTACCACGTCGTGGTCTCTGACACAACTTTGGGGTTCGCGTCCCGAACTTCAGAAATTAATAACTTTCGCATACGAACTCCTTTTTCAACGTTCTTTATATCGACGCGAATGTGAGATCATACTCTAAAACTCTCGTTTAGACTCCATTGGCTAATTTTGAATTGATTTTTAATATATTATAATTATATTACTTATATGGTATTTTTAGTAGGCCGGGACAGGAAAACTCTGTTCGAAATTCATAACTCCTTCATCTGAACTCCGTTTTCGTATGTCTTTTTATCGTTGGACTACTATCAATGAGATCTTCAATTTTCATTTAGAATTTTTTTGGCTAAATATCACTCGATCTCTATTTCGAGTATTCGGGCTGCATATCGCTAAATCGAAACTTCGAAAAATCATAACTTCCTTATACGAAGTCAGATTTAGGCGTTCTTTTTATGCACGCTCTCGATTTAAAGAACTCTACAACGTTCGCTTAGATCACTAAGGCTAAATATCGCACTAACGTAAATTTCACTTTTTATGTCATTCAGCGTTGTCGGTTCTGTCGCGAAACTTTGACAGGTCATAACTTCTTCGTTATAACTCGGATTTCGGTATTATTTATATATTCAGAAACCTCGTTTCAACCACTACAACATTATCCATAGATATCGGCTTTATCTAACATTTCATTTTGACGCTTATTTTTATTCTTAATTAAATTAAGTCACACAATTAAGCACATAACACATAATACTTAAATATTTCATCATTAATACTTCAAAAAGAGTTACAAGGGTTAACCTAGACTATTACATCAATGATAATGCCTAGCCTGGAAACGCCGGCGTTACAGGTATGTAGCCTCAAATTGTCTGAAATGGATGTAACCAAGTGTATACTATAAAAATATTTACTATTCTACATCATCACTGATTTGATTTTCCAGCTTACCTGTTCCTAAATTACCTGAAGGAACCGTTGAGTTCTTTATGTAGATTTTTATTGCACTTTGCCTCTGTAGGGATTGGCAAACTCAAGATCATAGATTGGATCATGTTCAGAGGAACATCATTGGTGTCCGTTTCATGTGAAGTCATCAATGACAACAAGAGTATTGATTTCTTGATATATGCTTTAGAAAGTTAATAAAAAGTAAGGTTTTAGTTTTAGAGTTTATTTCATAATTAATAAATTTCTCAATCTTGAATTACCAAATTGTGTTGTATGTGATTTAGGTCTAGGGAGGCTTCGGTTCCAATTTCATATAGGTGGAAGTGTATCGATTACTCTAGGAGAAACAGGTTGATTGTATTTGAATCTTCTTTATCTGTAAGAAATTCAAAGTTTGTTACGTTGACTTTTTTTTAAAATATTTCTAATATGAATGTGTAACCTAAAGTTACCGAAAGCAATCTGGCCTTGAAAAGACCTTTACCTGGAATGCTACACTACTGCTCGGGATGGGGATTGAGATCGAGATGAGGTGTACCAATTTTTTGGTAGGTACTACGGGCAGATGGTTGTGTTATTTTACATGGAGAAAGAGAAGAGTCTTTTCGGGTAGACCTGACCCAAATGAAATTCTAGGCAGTCACCATCTTCTTAATTGATATTGACTTTTTATGAATATCCATAAATAATGTGCATCTCAGATTTAAGTAAAAAAGAAACATGATTACATATTTATTTTTGATTTTTTTGTGATACAAGAATATTGATGGCTTGGACAAAACAATGGATGAGATAAATGAGCAAACAGAGAAGAGGAAACAAGTTGAGGAAGCATTGTTAACACCAATTGGTGTAGCAACTTATTTTGATGAGGTAACGTAAAAGCAGTCTTTTTAGCTTTATAAAGAGTTATATAATTTTGAAAAAAAAATATTGATTGTATAAATATGCATGATAAGTTGGAGACAGAACTTGAAAAATTAGAAGCTGCGGAGCTGGAAGAATAGCTTCTACAACCTGCCACCACCGCACCTGTAGCTCTACTCCATCTACCTGCGAGTAGACAATCAACAGCAGAACACATGTTTTCCGTGCTCCCAACTCCCACGTAGTTGACATCTAAAAATTTGGCATATTTTTATTAATAAGGAATGACTATTAAGACTACAATCTGCTTATAGTTTTGACTTTTGACATTGATCCAGCCCACTCAACCCTACAAAAGACTCCAGTATTAGGAAGTTAGTTATAATATTGATGGTATTTTGTGTGCAGGATCCAAAATGATATCATTCAACCTCAGACACATAATTTTTTTTCCAATTATTGTTATTTACTATGATAAACATTTAAAGTGAGGTTAGATTATGAACTTTTAATGTTAAATCATGTAGGATGCAAAATATGTGCTTCAGTTCATGTTTTGCCTGATGGTTATAATGTAAACAAAAGGGAAAGATGGCTTGATGGAAACAGTTGCTTTAGGCCCGAATGTCCTTTCAAATTTACAGCTCTTCAGGTTTGTGAACTATCATTCTTTCATTTAAAACATTTAAAGTAACACCGTTTCAATTTCATTACAGTAATTTACAGTTTTGGTCCCTGAATATTGATGATTCTTTCGCTTATGGTCCAAAACTTTTCCTCTTGCAAATTTTGTCATTGTTTAAGGTTTTAATGGCGTCGTTGGTTCTATTCCAGGTAAAAATGACTTTATTTTTGCTACCAAAATTGTAAACATCAATTATATTTATGGAACAAAATTAGTTATTTTACTTTGAACAATGACCAACGATCTCAAATAAGAATCAAATTGCGAAGAAAAATTTTTGGGAACATAATTGCAAAAAAAATTAAAAAAAAACGTTATACTATGGACCAAGAGTTTAATTACTATTTTCTTTGTCATTGAAAGTACTTTTAATTTTTTTTCAACTTAGTTGTTATCTACTGTCAAAACCGTTTGCATATGTCAAATTATTGCTTACAAGCCAAGAATAGTGAAAATAATAATAATATTAGTAATAATAAAGTAAGTGTTTGTTACAATAAAATTTTGTTTTTTTGAAGTTAGTTACTTTACATGGGAAAATAACTAAAGTAAGTTGTCTTTTTTTATATACTTTTCCCTTTATAAAATAAAAGTGGTGTGTCTCAACAAGTCAACATTGGCAACACAGTCAATTTACATTAAATAAAAAATTGCATTATATTTTTGGTCCCCGATTATAGAAGATTTTTGCAATTAGCCAAATTTTTACAATGTTGGTTATTTATGAAGTTTTTTAACTTTTTTTTGTTCATATTCCATGTAAATAACTATATTTTTGGACCAAATTTGCATAAATTAGCTATGTGGTTATTTTACTTGAACCAGAAACCAAAAACGTTAGAAGATATTGTCGACTTTTTGAGTAATCAAGTGCTAATGTTGGGCTAACTAAGGCTGTAAACGAACCAAACGAACACGAACAAGGTCTTGTTCATGTTCGCTCGTTTAAGTTAGCTGAACAACAAACGAATACGAACAGATAAACGAACGAGATTTTCTTGTTCATGTTCGTTCGTTTAACAAATTACTTTGTTCATGTTCATTCATTTATATTCGTGAACATGCTAAACGAACATAAATGAACAAACATAAATGAACAAAGATAAAAACACACAATTGAACATATATGAATATAAACGAACATATAATATAACAATATAATGAAAATTAATTGAATATAGATGAATATAAATAAATTTAAACGAACGAACGTAAACAAACATCATAAACGAACGTTCACGAACATAAATGAATGAACAAGACCATTGTTCATGTTCGTTCGTTTAACTAAATGAACGATAATTTTTGTTCATGTTCGTTCATTTATTAAATAAACGAACATAAACGAACTTCCCGCCGAACAGTTCACGAACGGTTCACCGAAACGTTCAGTTACAGCCCTATGGCTAACCAATGGAAGTACTGCAAAAGTTGGAATAAACATATTCACCAAAATTGCGCAAAAGAAACATTCCAACAGGGCCATTAATGTTATTTTCTAATACGCATCTTTTACCACTGAAACCTCACATATGAAGGTGTAGTAGTGTTTAATTATTTTCTTATTGATTGTAAATATTGCAAGTGATTGTACTAAAAGTATGCATATTAGGTCGTCGAGGAAAAGTGTCAAAGAAAGTATGATACAACTTGTGTATCTTCATCTCTTACTTCCTTCTATTTGTAACTACAGTTCATCAACATGTAAACTTTTCTTATTTTAACCTTTATAATTTCATTTTTTTTTTATTAATGAATTGTTATTTCAAAAATCATTTTACACGTTCAATATTGCTATGATTGGATCCAATTTTCAAATTACAATGTTATAATTATGCAAAAAAAAGTAGGATATTATAATAAAACAATAAACGAAGTATGTTGCTATTCGTATGAACACCCCTTCTGTATATGTAATATGTTTTTATTAATATTATACTACGTTCTATCATTTGGTACAACTTGAAATAAGGAAAAAGAAAAACAAACACAGGGCCAAAGGCGCAGCTAATTCCCCTCTAGTTTGGCGCGGCTAATTCCCCTCTAGTTTGGAAGGAAAAAATGAGACATTAAAAAATCATAATAAATAATATGATTATATTAACAAAAGTCCTTAAATTATCACATCCATGGTGAAGCCAATGAACCATTTAATATAGGGCTATAATTGAAACCGAGTCGAATAGAATACCGTAAAGCTGGAAATTCAAATTTATTTATAATAATAATAATAATAAAAATAAATAAATAAATAAATAAAAACCGTAAGTTTGAAACTCAAAATTATATCCATTTGGGCCTTAATTTTAAGTTTGGCTATTAAAATAATTATTAGGAAAATAAAATCACATTAAATTGAATATATATATATATATATATATATATATATATATATATATATATATATATATATATATATATATATATATATATATATATATATAAACTTAAGATTCTTACTAAACTTGCTTATGTAAATTTCATTAAAAATATAAATGGTAAAATGTAAAATAAACCTTGATTAGTTATTAAAAATATAAAATTAAAATAAATAAAGTATACTAATAATTGCAAGTCATATTTCTAATAATAAAAAAATAACATAGACATATTGTTGCTTGATCTATCATGTCTCAAATCGGAGCCACCACCACATCCATCCCCCTTATTGTTTTTATTACTGTTTTGAACTTGAATTCATATAAAAAAATTATTTGTTTCATTTACAATTGAAAGGAAAACTAGCAATTTAAAGGACACTAATGGACATATAATGATTTTGGAAAGTGATTTCAGATAAGTATTATCAGTCGTGAGACTGGAATGCAAGTACAAATTGTGAATTCTAGCATACGAATGTTGTCTCTTTTATCTTCGATTATGAAGTTGTGGTTAAGTATAAATATGAGAGCACATGGAACAATTCGTTGATTGAGTAATTAATATATTTGATGTCACCTTTGTTACTCACCATTGGCTAGTACTTTTGTGTACACATATATTTTGACTTTTAAAATTTAAATTAGCTAATATTTACCAATATTTGATTTTCGTCCCAAAATTATAAATATTTACATATAGTTTTTCTTAAATGCTTATAAAACAATTAGAAGAAGCATATAATTTTTTGTTCGAGTGCTATACACAACTACAACCTCATCAATAAAAAAACAAGACTATAGGCAGTAAGAATGAAATTATAAGACTAAGGCTGAACGGTGTCATATATATTTTACCGGTGGTATTTCTATGTGACATCCTTTACCGGTGGTGAACACCACTGTAACATACACGTTTTGAAATCGTGTTTTGTAATGAATAAAATTGTGAAATTGAGTGTTGAGTTCTAACAAGATGGTTTTTACTAGAAATGAAGTAAAACTATATTTAGAATCACTCAGAAAATATTAGAAGTCTTATGAGATTCCAATTAAAAGCCAAATACTGAAATTTAGCGAAAATATAAAATTTTAAATAAGTAAAATTTTATTATTGAAAGTTGTAAATCATCTCGTTAGAAACTTGTAGGCGAAAACCTCGTCGAAATCCGAGTTATAACGAAGAAGTTATGACCAACCGAAGATCCGCGATAAAACCGACACGACGCTGAATGACGTAAAAAGTGAGTTTTTGATAAACTACTTTTTAGCCTTAGTGATCTAAATGAAAGTCGTAGTATTCGTTAAACCGAGAAATTCGATAAAAAGAACGCCAAAATCTGACTTCGTATGAGGAAGTTATGATTTTTCGAAGTTTCAACTTAGCAGTAGACAGCTAAAAACTTGAATTTTAGATCGAGCGATATTTGACCGATACATCCTAAATGAAAATCGAAGGTCTCATCATTTGTAGTACAATGGTAAAAAGTCTAACGAAAACGGATTTCAGATGAAGAAGTTATGAATTTTTAACGGATTTTCATGTCCCGGTCTGTTAAAAATAATAATATTATAAATAAAGTCAAATTTAGCTGATGAAGTCTAAACGAAAGTTGTAGAGCGTAATTTTAGCAACGAGTGCATATAAATAACGTCAAAAACGGAGCTCGTATGCGAAAGTTATGGATTTTGGAAGTTCGGGGCTCAATTTCCGAGAAATCTCGCATGAATAGTACCGGCCACGTCACCTCGCACGAAGAAGGTGTGTCACCGGAGTCGTGGCACGTCTGAAGAGCGACGCGTGTCGCACGCGTGTCCGAGCCTCGCTTCGCCACCGCCGCCCCCTCTCGCATGCGAGCTACGTGCTTCGTTTCGCAGGAGCCACGCAACAGCCTCGTGCCCCTCGTTGTTGATGCCACCGAGCTGCTTCGCTGCCTGGTTCCTTCCCAGCCGACTTCGGTCTCGCACCCTATAAATAAGGGGGTTGCGATACTTGCCGACTAACTTTAAATTTTTGACACTTTTCACCCCTTTTTCCATATTTTCTTCATTTTGACTTTCCCCGAAGCCCCTGTATCAATTTTAGCACCCCGAAACACGTCCCGAAGCTCCCGAGAAGCCCGAAAATTTTATCTTTTCGGTTTTGAAGCTCTACCTTCGCAGAGCCCGGTTTTCAATTAAGCTCCCGGTTTTCAACATAGAAAGTCATATTTAAAGCCGAAGTGTTGTCCAAATTACTATTTTAACCCCCGGTTAATTTAAGGTGAGTTCAATATATAGGAACAATTGTATGTTATGTGTTATATGTGCTATGTGCTTTTCAGTGTTATTATTCCCGGTTATTTTCCCGTGTTATTTTATTCGCTATGTTTATAGCAAATGTAATATCTTTGACCATGTGATCAGTGAAAGGACTTAGAATCACATTGGTACTGGTACGTAGCCTCTGACCATGTAGAGCATGTCTCCGTAAGAGAATGACTTCTATTCTATGGCATTGGCAAATGGTTAGACAGGACTATAAGCCTGAAATCTAACAAGATGTTAATCAGAAATTGCATGTCTTCTATGCCATTTGGGCCAAAGTTTTATTGATGTATATCAAGCATTGAAAAGTATATCTTTGAATAAAGTCTTTGATTGATATGAACGCTTGTCACATGATTTCACATATGTCTTGATGTTCCACTTTGCTTTTGCCATATTGAAGTATATATATGGCATAACGTTATATTGTATCTATTATTGAACTCACTAAGCGTCACCGCTTACCCTATCAATGTTTAACAATTGCAGGTGATAAGTAACTAGTATGATCACATACTGTTGAAAGATTTAGAATAGTTTGTAATAGTACTTTTGTACTTCAGTTTATGTTTGTATAAATTACAATATCCTGGGTAGTTATGTAATATATAACACTTTGTAACAGTCGGTTTGTATCCAGTAGTTTGTAATCCCTTTATCAATGTAAAATATTGCTTTTATGAATATGCAAGTAGCATGTTTTGGAGTAATAATATTGTGAAGTATGAAAGTTTGGGTCTTTCAAAAATACGAAAGTTGGGGTCTTTTAACCACCCCCCTTCTTTTTGTTTTACCGGTGGTAATGTGTCGGAGGTGGAAGTTCACTGATGGCAAAACTTAAATATGTGCGAGTTTTTTGTGGGTTTTACCGGGGGTAAATAAAAACCCACACCCTTCCTAATTTTAAAAGTTGCAAAATTAGTGAAAAATCTAGTTGGCCATTGATGAAAACGGTATGATGACGTTTAGCCTAATTGTTAAATAGATATCACATGTAGAAGGGAATAAGGTATATTGTTAAATAGATATCACATGTAGAAAGGAATAAGATATTCCTTTCATTCTGATTAAACTCGAGGATGTGATTAGGACACGTGACGTGGGTGATGCTTGGGCAACATGAAATTAGATGTGTGTGTGTGTGTGGTGATAGTGGGGGCGATGTTCGGTGAAAAAAAAAGGATCTATTTGTTGCTCTTTCGTCGTCGGTCTATCCATCAATGATGGTGGTTGCAACATACAAACCAGTAATGATAGCACATGGATTGATTAGGATGGACAAAGAGGAAGATGAATGGGGTGTTAGAGGTCAAGGGTTGGGTATGACTTATAAGAGCAATTATATCGCCCAGACTCTCAGGTATTAATTTTACAGCTTTGTTTTCCATATTTGAAAGGTCTACTCGATGAGTTGGATGCCCTGATTCGTCAAGTAGGAACGTTTTCGGCCACGTGTTTAAGTGACCAACTCGCCAAGTTGGGGACATGACTCAACGAGTTGGAGCTGGAGGATGAAACCCTAATTTCATGGCTTTACACCTTATTTAAAGGGTCATTAGCCTCTGTTAGCCTCCCTTACAGCCCCTTGTGAGTCCAAAAACCCTAAATTGCCGTTTTCTTCTCTTTTTGTATGATATTAAACCTTGAGGTGGATTGTGGAAGGAAGACCTTGAAGTACTCAAGCTTAGAACAAGATGAAGGTTGTAGATCCGAGTTCTACTTCATCTTAGCATCGTTCTTGAGGTAACAAGTTGTTACCTTGACCTTGTTCTTTCTAGATCTCTTCATGTTGACGATTAAGGCTTTTATATCATGGGTGATAACCATTTTCGGGTATGGGCTAAGATCTGAAGTTGCAACTTTAGATCTGACCTTATCCTGGCCTCTATAGCCATAAAGTCTCTAGCTTTATCAAGTATGAACATTCCTTGTTGAGTTAAACCACATTATAATCTTGGAATTGACATTCTAAGCCTTTAGAGCCTTGCATGCACGTAAAGTTTGCAACTTTACGTGATAAACATGCCTTGGGAAGTTGGATCTGCAATATGGAAGCTTGGGATGGCTTAAAAGCATTTGTATGGATAAAGGACTAAAGGGACTCGACAAGTTGCATATCTAACTCGACGAGTCCGATGAAGATTTTCATGCAGGGTTCTGCATGAACTCGGCGAGTCGGTTAGGGTTTTCCCAATGTTTGGATATGCATGGACTCGACGAGTCATAGGGAAACTCGACGAGTCAACTGGGCGATTCATGACTTCTCGAGTTCCGGAAGGACTCGACGAGTCAGTGATCTGCACTCGATGAGTAGGGTCAACATGGATTGTTGACCTTGACCATTGACTTTGACATTGACCAAGGGTTGACTAGTTGACTTTTCGGGGTATTTTGGTAATTAGAAATTTATGGAATGACTAAATGATGAATATGGGTGGTGGAGCTCGTGGTTTAGAGATTGAGCTTATCTCTTTAGTCGACATTTGGGAAGTGAGTTATCCTCATTATATCAACAGGGTCTAAGGCACCAAGGTCGGCCATTTATGAATTTGTATCCGGATTATGGCATGATATGTTAATTGATTTAGATCCTGGTAGTTAGGATGGTGATATGCTTATGCTTAGTGACCCGGTTAGGCCGGTGTCCTGGTTATAGGATGTTGCTATGCTTGGTGATCTATTAGATCGGTTTGATTGTTATATATATGCTAGGGTATGATAGTTATGTGCACATGCTTGTTTGATTGGGGATGGGTTAAGGCGGTCATGGTTTCTGCTGAAGGCCAACATACCCAGGGCGGACTAGATAGACTACAAACCCAACAGGGTATGATAGTCAGACCGAAGGCCCGACGAGCGGTTTGGATAGGTTGAAGACCTTGCGAGGCGGTCCAGACGTGTCGAAGGCTCGGAGAGCGGTCCATATAGACTGAAGGCCCGCGAGGCGGTCTAGTCAGGCTGAAGGCTCATTATGCATGTTGTTCTGTGTTAGTTTATATTATATGATTATGGTTGTATGAGGTTGGTATTTTGGGGGTAATTCACTAATCCTTCGAGCTTACATCTGTTGATGATTGTTTTAGGTACTTCTGGTGATCGCGGGAAGGTAAAGGCATGATCGTATAGCTCCTCATGTTATTATGATTTTATGATTTGATACTGGGATACTTTGATATTTACTATTTTGAAAACAAGTTTTGTAATGAGTAATGGTTTTGGAAATGTTTTTAAAAGTTTAAATTTGGCATGATTTTTATGGATGTTACAAGTTGGTATCAGAGCCTTGATTTGAGTGAATTGGAGGAACACTCGTGTGAATCCAATCTCAAATCAAGGAAAAAGTTTTCAAAAATGATTTTTAAAAGGGTTTTCAAAATAAGTAAAGGAGGATGCAGAGTGTACAATCAGTCAGAGCCAATAAGTACACCCCAAAATACCATACGTTTATTTGATATTGTGATATGTTAGAACAACATGCTAGTACTAGGTTAGGGATCTTCAGGAATTACATGATAGAATTGCATGATTACATGATGCCTGCTAGCCTAGGGTTTTCCTTATATGAAATTGACATCATTATTGTAGTTGCTTAGTGTATGCATCACAATTATACATGATTAAGATCTTATAGTCTGAGAATGTTTGGTTTGGCCTTATGTTTAGTTCTTGTCTGATTGGGGGCTTAGGGTAGGATTATATATTCGAAACTCTATAAGGTCCAGCGTTATGTATGGCTAGCATTCATGAGTGCTGCAGGGTTGGTGGAAGTTTCATGGGTGGGTTGTGTGACGTCGGGAGGCCAGTTACGAGATATTTAGCATTCCTCGAGGAGTGAGGATTGAGCGCTCGCTATGTTTATGTATATTGATAGGGTGTTGTGGTGATACTTGAGACAAATATGGGTAGGTGTGGAAAGTAGTATGGGCCCGTACTACTGAAAGCACAAGACCCATATGTTGGATATAGTGTCTAAGTCCATAACTATATCTGGTATATACTCGACCCGACCCGGCATGGTCCATTTGGGTTGCACTTCACCCGAACAATTTATGGATAATCTTTTGAGAACAGTATAAGTTATGATTTATTTATCTTATAAGTTCTAATATATTAATATAAAATCATATTATTTAATTAGTATTGATCTATAATTAATCTAGGATTAATTTAGAGATCAAACTATGACTAATTAAATATGGGCTCTTGTATTTATATAGTGTGGGCTCGGCTTGCATGGAAAGTCCATGGATACTCCATGGAGCTTTAACCCATGGATCTCATGGAAATGAAAAGACATGGGTATTAGGGTTTACATGGATGTAACCCTAATCCATCACACTATATAAAGGAGGATTTGGTTCTTGAAATCATACTAGTTGTGGTGAGTAATGTAAGAGGGCCGATTTCAAGATAGTTGTGACTATTCTCTCAAGGTTCCAAAGTTTGTGGTGATTTGTGATTTCCATTTGAGACATCCACACTATTGGTGCTAGGCTCTAAAACTCCTAGCAATCAACTACAACTACAAGGTAAGTAATTCTACTAGCTTTATTTGATTCAAGTTCCCCATGCCATGCTAGATAGGATAAGAACCTTGGAAAAATAATTATTTGCATGTATCTTAGTCAAACATAGATCCAAGGTTTCTAGGGTTGCATGTACACCATAGGAGTGTTAGAATGCTCAAAACCCATCACCATACGCGTAGCAAGGAAGTCACAACCCCTAGGGTTTAGTTGGAAGTTGGTCCCCTGTTATTATGTGGATTATCTGATATCTTCTTGGTATGTTTTTAGAATGGTGGTTACGAGACGCTTTGGGATTGGATCCATATCAGGATCAGGATCAGGAGATGGAGTCCAGGAGAGGCCAGTAGCACCCAAGCATGTGGTGTAGATGGGGACAAATGAGTTGGACGCCAGGATTCAAGAGATCTAGCACGATGAGGTTGCCGCTATGTTCCGGGCACAGCTACCGGAGATGTTTGGGTCTATTAAGACCGCCATGGTCGAGTATTTCGATGAGCGTTACGCAGCCCTAGCAGAGACGGCTGTTGCAGCAGCCGCATCAGCTGTAACAGTGGAATGAGGAGGAGCCAGTCGGGGATCCCAGTATCGGGACTTCGATAACATGAAGCCCTCGACCTTCGATGGGACTCGGGATCTGATTATTGCCATGAGGTGGCTGTCTGATGTGGAGGGATGTTTCTTCACGTGCTTATTTCCTACTGACCATAAGGTCAGATGTGCCCTGAACTTGCTACGGACTGGGGAAAAGGATTGGTGGAGATTGATGACTGGGTCGTATACGGATGACAAGAGAGCTGTTGTTACTTGGGAGCAGTTCAGGGATATGTTTTGCGCTTGCCACCTTTCACGTGTTGAGCGTGAGCAGTTGGCACATGAGTTCTTGGATCTGATATAGGGTACGGAGTCGGTGACAGAGATCACCCACATGTTTACCGAGAGGGCGATGTTTTGCCAGGATTTTGCTTCTGATCAAGCTCATATGACACGTTATTTGAGCATGCTCAAGACTGACATTAGTCAGTTTGTTGCCACCCAATGATGTGATACTCTATTGGATTTATAGGAGGCCGCTAGGCGGCGTGAGTTTGAGATTGATCTGCAGTTGAGGGAGCAGCGACAGGCCCCAACGCAGTCACAGCCGGTGCCAAAGCGGTCTAAGACCGTTGATTCTAGGACCGGGGGTCAGCAGAGGCACACTTGTGGAAAGTGCTACAAGGATAATTCTAGGGTTTTTCGTGCTAGTAATGGGTGCCACAGGTGTGGCAAGGAGGGGCATTATGCTAGGGACTGCCGCCAGTCTGCCCCTGCCTCAGATATGAGGATATGTTATCATTGTCATCAGGTTGGTCACATGAAGACCAACTATCCACGGCTCATGGCCAGGCCGGCGCAGGCTCCAGCGCCGACTATATTGAGGATTACGGATGGGAGGCTAGGTAGAGCGGAGCCTCCAAAGGCTCAGGGGTGTGCCTTCCAGCTCATCGCAGAGGAGGCCAGGAAGCACCAAATGTGGTTGCTGGTACGTTTCTATCCCTTATCTCACTGATTTTTTTTTTGTTTTATGCTTATCTATTTGTACCTGTGATTAGGTACGTTCTTAGTGAACTCCTTGCCTACATTGATTTTATTTGACTTGAGGGCAAGTCACTCGTTTGTATCTCAGACATTTAGTAGGGAGTTCAGTGTACCAGTGGGAGAGATAGAGTTTCCGTTGCGAGTCTCTATCACCAACAAACATTTCTGCTTCTTCGGTCTACCGGGGGTGTGAGTTAGAGATCTTCGGGTTATCTTTTCTGACCAATTTGATCCCGATTTCTATGAGGGATGTGTGTGTGATTGTGGGGGTGGACTGGCTTAGTCGATTCAGTGTCATGATCGACTGCGAGGGTCAGCAGGTAGTGGTTCAAACCCCAAGTGGGGGAGAGTTGATTGTCTATGGTGAGGGTACCAGATTGGGATCTGTTGGATATAGTGTCTAAGTTCATAACTATATTTGGTATGTACTTTACCCGACATGGCATGGTCCATTTGGGTTGCATGGCGTTGCAATACTTGGATAGACAAAATAAGAGAAAGGACACTTATGGTTATTAATATATTATAAGTTCTAATATATTAATAATGGTATTATTTAATTATTGTTGATCAATAATTAATTTAGAATTAATTTGGTGATCAATATGAGACTAATCAAATAGATAGGTTTGATTATGTCAATCATCTATTCTTTTATATTGGGCTAATGATCCATGGTTTATAGAGTTGGGCTATAACCCATTAGGAGCTCCATGGATAGTCCATGGGGGTTACAAACCCATGGATCATTAGAAATGAATAGTAATGACAATTAAGGGCATACATGTGTAAACCCTAATTATGACAACACTATAAAAGGGACCCTATGGCTAGCAAAATCAGATACTAGTGGCATAGCCGATTTTGAGTGTTAGTGACATTCTCTCAAGTTATTCCAAGTCTTGTGGTGTTGTGTGAAGCATTTGAGGCACAACATTTGGGGCGCTAGGCTCACAAATTCATCAAGGAATTTAAGAAACAAGAAAGGTATGTACTTCAACTAGTTTTATATTACATGTTCCCATGCAATGATAGTTAGGAAGTAAACCTTGGAAAATCAAATTTGCATGTATATTATAGAAAACATAGATCCAAGGTTTATAGGGATGCATGTACACCATAGGAGTGTTAGAGTGCTCAAAACCCATCAGGATCAGGGTTTTGCTCAGCCGCCAACGATCGGCCGTATATTCACCAAGGGTGTGTTGGTTATCTAGCGTATGTGGTGGATACACGAGTCAGGGATCAGATTCCAGTTTCAGAAGTTCCAGTGGTCAGGGAGTTTGCTTACGTGTTCCCGGAGGAGTTACCAGAGATACCTCCGGAGAGGCAGGTCGAGTTCAGATCGACCTGGTGCCAGGTGCGACCCCTATCGCCAAGGCGCCATACCAATTGGCACCACTCGAGATGCAGGAACTATCATCACAACTGCAGTAACTGCTTGGCAAGCATTTCATTCATCCAAGAAGTTCCCCATGGGGAACACCGATTCTCTTCGTCAGGAAGAAGGATGGTTCACATCGGATATTACCAGGAGTAGAACAAGTTAACGGTGAAGAACCGTTATCCACTCCCAAGGCTATACGATCTTTTCGATTAGTTACAGGGGGCATCTTGGTTCTCCAAGATAGACCTAAGGTCCGGGTACCATCAGGTCAAAGTTAGGGAGGAGGACATGGAGAAGACCGCATTCCGGACTCGTAATGTACACTACGAGTTCGTGGTGATGCCGTTTGGGATAACCAATGCCCCAGCAGTATTTATGGACCTGATGAATCGGGTTTGCAGGCCAATGCTCGATCGCTCAGTTATCGTGTTCATAAACGATATCTTAGTGTACTCCAAGACCCGAGAAAAGCATGAGGAGCACCTTCAGGAGTTACTGGGAGTTTTGAGGAGTGAACGGCTTTATGCCAAGTTCTCGAAGTGCAAGTTCTGGTTATGAGAGATTCAGTTCCTTGGACACCGCGTTAACCAGGAGGGGACTTTGGTCGATCCGGCCCAAATCGAGGCGGTGATGCAGTGGGAGGTTCCGAAATCACCTTTGGATATCAGGAGTTTTTTGGGATTGGCATGGTACTACCGGAGGTTCATACGGGATTCTCCAAGATTGCAGTACCCCTCACCCGTCTGACGAGGAACGGGGTGGATTTCTAGTGGGGCCCCGAGCAGTAGAGGGCGTTTGAGGCCCTCCGACAGCGACTATGCGAGGCTCCAGTCTTGAATCTCCTAGAGGGAGTTGAGGATTTTGTAGTGTTCTGCGATGCATCCATCGCGGGACTGGGAGCGGTCCTCGTGTAGAGAGGATGAGTGATAGCCTACGCATCGCGGCAGCTGAAGCTGCATGAGACAAGATACCCTACTCATGATCTGGAGTTAGGAGTGGTGGTATTTGCTTTCAAGATTTGGATACATTACCTCTATGGGGTCCGTTGTACCATATACATGGATCACAAGAGCCTAAGACACATCATGGATCAGCCGAACCTGAACATTGTTGGATAAGGTGTCTAAGTCCATAACTATTTCTGGTATGTACTTGACCCGACCCGGCATGGTCCATTTAGGTTGCATGGCACCATGAAATTGGATAGACTAAATGAGAGAAATAACACTTGTGGTTATTAATATATTATAAGTTCTAATATATTAATAATATTATTTAATTAGTTTGATCATGAATTAATTTAGAATTAATTAAGTGATCAACAGATAACTAATTAAACATATGGGTTGATTATGTAAATCATCCATATCCTGTATAGTGGGCTAAGAGGCTCCATGGTTAATCAAGTTGGGTTAAACCCATTGGATGCTCCATGGAGGCTCCATGAGAGTTACAAACCCATGGGTCATGGAAATGAAGAGTCATGACACATTAGGGTTTACATGGTGAAAACCTAGATGTGTCAACACTATATAAATTTCATGTTTCTCCCAAAAACGGCTATGCATGCATGCTTGAGGGCTAGAGCCAATTTTAGAGTGTTATACTTTCTCTCCAAGTTTACTCCATAGCATTTGGTGTCGTGTGAAGCATTTGAGGCATCACACTTGGGGTGCTAGGCTCACAAGGTTTCAAGGATCAAAATCAACAACAAGGTATGTAGTTCTATCTTTTATTCAATTTAAATTGTTCCCCATGTATGCTAGATAGGATCATAGCCATGGAAATCAACTTTGCATGATAATTAGACAAACATATATCCAAGGTTATTAGGGTTGCATGTACACTTAGGAGTGTTAGAATGCTTAAAACCCTTCAGTGCTATCACAGCCTAGGCTTGTTTGTTGATTATGTGTGCAAACTGTTGTAAAAAACGATTTTTCTGTTTTCTGCTTGTATGAACTCGCCGAGTCCATAGGGGGACTCGACGCGTCCATGACCAAATGCAAGCTACTCGTCGAGTTTGTTCTTGCACTTGACGAGTAGAAGCTGCAGTTTTCAGAATTTTGATTTTAGTTGCTGGAAATGGACTAGAAACATTACCCTAAATTGTTTTGGTTCTTGTAAAGATGTTTTAGATGGTGTAATGTTTATGCTAATCCATTTACAATGACAATTATCAAAATTACAAGTTTTAAGTGTAATTTTGATTCATAAAAGTGTTCATATTCATGTTCTTGTTCTTATGATGTTTAGATGATCATAGGAATTGTTTATAACCTATGTGGTAGATTAATTCATGATCATTATGTGTTTTAATGGAGTCCATAACTTGCCCACAAGTTATGGAAAACCAAAAGTCACTTTGTTAAAAACCATTAAAATAACACATGAGTTATAAAAATGAAGAGTCTTCATTTTTAATACTCTATTAACTCATAAGTTACAAGAAATGAAAAGTTTTGAAAGTTTACAAACTTGCCCTCAAGTTTTGGAACAAGTAAAGTCTTGATTAAAACTTTAGTTCCAACCCTTAGAATTTTAGAAGTTAAAATTCAACCCTTATACTTATAATATTATAAGTTAATAATATATATATATATATATATATATATATATATATATATATATATATATATATGTATGTATGTATAAGATCAAAGTCGTCTTACCGCTAGTACGCCTCATTCACGAAGCCAGTCTATAAGGTGGGTATAAGGTTGTTGCTTACAAAATGGCAACTTAATGGGCGTCCACTCTCACCCACCACTTGCTTGACTGGTGGAGGGTCGTTAGCCGAACGAGTAGGACAATGACTTAAAAATTCTCATTAAAAGTATAATGATTATTATAAAGTAACTAAATGTTTTATAAATTCCCAATCTTATTTACTTTAAGAAAAATGTGAATAAGGTGCTAATCCATGAAATTACAATTTGCACCTTGTTTAAGTCGTTGGTGGAGCGTGTGTGGTTTACCGGTACACTAACTTGGACTTAACAAGGAAGGCAAAGGGTGACTTAAGGTTTTTAATGAGGTCGGAAGGAGCGCGTGTGGTTTACCGGCACAACGATTAAGTGAAAAACATTAAGGGTACCAAGTAATTTCCATGGTTACTTCACTCCTTGTTTTGTGATCCTCGATATCCCAGTGACAAAACATGAAGGGAACACTCGAGATTGAAACATGCGATTGAAAAGTTCAATGAATCTCAAAGAATCTAGGAATTTATAAAAGCCAAATAAAACCTAATAATTTATGTTTCGTTTTCATGGTGGAAATTGGTGAATCGTCATTCACCTACCTTTCAAATATGTTATAACTTGGATTACGACATCCCTCTTCTAGGTTATAATATATTGTGATTGGATCCTAGCCTTAATATTACATTTGAGTGTTTTTATTAAGGACTATCTCTATATCTAAACTAAACTTACTTTCTTCCTTTTAGATGTCTTCCAAAAATTCTACTCCTGGCTCAAACCCTATTGGCTCCTTCTCTCTCATGAACCTTTATGGGAGAGTCATCTTTGATGGATCCAACTTTACTGACTGGATCAGAAACATCAAGATGGTCAATCGTTACGAGAACAAGGAATATGTTCTTGACAAGGAGCTCAAGGTGCCTGAGCCAATTGCTACTCCTGAGGAGCTTGCTGAATATGAGGTTCATGAAAGAGATGCTACCAAAGTGGCATGCATCATGATGGCCACCATGACAGCCGAGCTCCAAAAGTCCTATGAGGACTACTATCCTTTTGAGATGCACCAGGATTTGATGGACCGCTACCATCAGAGTGCTCGTCAAGAGCAATATGAAATCATCTCCTCTATGATCACAACCTGAATGAAAGATGGTGAACCCATCACAAGCCACATGCAGAAAATGCAAAGGTATGTGGATCGATTGATGAAGTTGAATGTGAACTTCCTTGAGGAGTTAGCAATAGATATTATTTTGCACTCCTTACCTTCGTGTTATGATCAATTCCGCATGACATACCACATGAATAAGGAGGAAGTTACACTTAGCAAACTTCAGGGACTCCTAAAGACCGCATAATCAGGTCTTAAAGGTAAGTCGATTGTGACCACTCCTACTACTACTCCAAACTCAGCACCTGTCCTGGCAATTGGGAAAGGTAGAGGGAAGAAGAGAAAGAACCCTTCGAAGGGTACCAAGGGTAAGACCCTTGATGGATCCTCTTCTAGCGGAACCAAGAAAGGTTTCGTTATACCTTCTTCTGATCCCAAAGAGGCTGAATGCTTCTACTGCCACGAAAAGGCGCACTGGAAGCGTAACTGTCAAAAGTACCAGCAAGATTTGAAGGATGGGAAAGTTAAACCCAACCATGCAGGTATTCACACTATCTCATCTAATAATTCACTCTATTCTAACTCTTGGTGTGACATCCCCAAAATCACGGCCAGAAAAGACCGGTTTTGTTTATACTTTATTTCAAAATCAGAGTTATCTTTTAATAAAAGGGTTGCGGAATTTGTCCCAAAACAATAATATGATAAAGATTTATCAAAAGCATTTCCATAGAAATGTATTTCATTAAAAGACTCGGGATGTCATGTTCGTACAGATCAAAAGTATAAACAGTACAATATAAGCCTTACTACATTATTTCATATCTACAGGCCTATATCCGTAATCCCTCGTCCAAAACATCACACCTATGCTCATGCGCCACTACCTGTAATGCATAAAACTGAGTGGGTCAGGCTTGGGAGCCTGGTGAGCACATAGGGTTTTCAACCCACAATAAATAAGTTTATTAATTTCATCAATCAACAATAACCCGATTACCTGTTCCCGTTATCCTCACTTTACGTCCCTAAACACCTATCATAAGGGACCTAGCCTAAGGATCATCATCGGGACGAACACTACTGCTAAGGGGATTCCTCAGCAATAAATGTCCTAATAGGCAACCATGTGGGGGATGGAGTACACCGGTGAACACATCGTTCACAACACCTACAGGTTGCGAGCCTGATAGTGTTCCACTGGACTGTCTAGAAGAGTCCGTGGTTGTCATCTATACTCCGCTAGATGACTGGATCAACAACAACAACATCGAGGCCTCTCATCATTTTATCACACATCACCTATTACATCTACCCATGTTTTACCCCAACATTTTCGTAGATATAAAATACATATACAGTTTAAATCATTGAAAACATGTATAACAATGTTCATCTAACATAGATAGCAAGTATTCAGATAATATGCACACATAGCACGTAATTTATATAAAATACTTCATATCTATGTGTAAGCTGAAAGTAACTATGCACTCACCGGAAAAGGTGGTGATTCCGAACTCAGACAGCGCTTCGCTTCTTAAAAAGAATTTTTCTTCGACGAAACAGTGGGTTTTATAGAAAATCGGGCTTTGCTTGGAGCAGCGTTCCCGAGCCGAAAAGCTCTTCTTCTCAGAGCCTTCGAGCACTTCGGGGCTTCTGCCTCGTGCTAGGGAGGTTCCCTAGGCTTTTCGGGGGATTTCGGGGCTAGAGAGAGGTTCTAGAGAGAGAGAGAGAGTAAAGAGAAGAAAGAATGGGAAAGGTGTGAAGAAAATGAGGGTGGGAGAGGTGGTATTTATAGGGTGAAATGTGGCTGAACTTGGTGCCACATGTCACCATCTGGTGGCAAGCCTTGGGGAGAAAGCAATGGCCAAGATTGTGCCACATCACCCATTTTCGCACAGCACACTTCCGACTTCTAAAATCCGTAACTTTCACATACGACCTCCGTTTTTGACGTTCTTTATATCCACGCGTAGGTAATAATAAGATCTACAGCTTTCATTTTGACACCGTCAGCTAATTCTCGACCGATCTTAAATTTAACAGTACAAGGAGATTATACTGTTAAACGTCTACGTAAAATTAATAACTTCTACATACGGACTCTGTTTTTGTCTGTCTTTTTACCGTTGATTTCCTATTAATGAGATCTTCAACTCTCATTTACGTTGCGTAAGCCAAAAACCGCTCGAACTAAAATTCGAGTTTCAGGCCGTGCACTGCTAAGCCGAATCTTAGAAAAATCATAACTTCTTCATACGAAGTCAGATTTGGGTGTTCTTTTTATCTATGTTCTTAGTTTAACATATTCTACGACTTTTGTTTAGATTGCTAAGGCTAAAAAGTCTTCTATCGTAAATTCACTATTTACGTCTCCCGGTGTCGTGCCGGTTTTGCCGTAAAACTTCGGCGGGCCATAACTTCTTCGTTATAGCTCGGATTTCGGCATTCTTTATATGTACGGAAACCTTGAGACATATTCTACAACTTTATGTAGAGATATCGGGATTATCTAACACTTTAATTTTGACGCTCATTTTTATTCTTTATTAATTATACATTTATAATTAAATAATAAACACATAAACACACATAATTCACATAATACTCAAATATTTCATATTTATTACTTCAAAAAGAGTTACAATAGTTGACCTAGACTATTACATTGACAAAAATGCTTAGCCCTGAAAACCCGGGCGTTACAATTCTCACCCCCTTAGGATGATTCCGTCCCGGAATCATGCATCAGCAAACAGATGTGGATTGCGATTCATCATGTCATCCTCTGTTTCCCAAGTGAGATTCGGCCCATTCGAATGTTTCCATCGGACTAGCACCAAGTCGACTATCTTGCGTCATAACTTCTTAGTCTTACGGCCAATAATTGCCTCAGGCTCGTCGATCAGCCTTTTATTCTCATCCATCCTTAATTCCGAGATTGGAATTATGTCAGAACATCTCCCATGAATTTCCTCAAATAACACACATGGAAGGTGTTATGAATACCATTGAGTTCTTTGGGCAATTCCAGCTTGTAAGCTTGGTTCCCAATCCTCTGAAGAACTTTGAATGGTCCAATAAACCTTGGACTCAACTTTCCTCGTTTCCCAAATCGTATAAGTCCCTTCCACGGTGAGACTTTAAGTAAAACGGAATCCCCAACTTCGAAGGTTATCGGTCGTCTTTTCTTGTCGGCATAGCTCTTCTGATGATCCTGAGCTGCTAACATTCTTTCCCTAATCACCTTCAATTTCTCAGCAGTCTCATGGACTATCTCGGGGCCCATAAACTGCTTCTCTCCGGCTTCAAGCCAACAAGACGGCGTACGACACTTCTGCCCATACAAGGCTTGATAAGGAGCCATCTTGATGCTCGAGTGAAAACTATTGTTGTAGGAAAATTCTACCAGAGGTAAGTGCTCGTCCCAATTCCCTTGGAATTCGAGGGTACATGCTCTCAGCATATCTTCCAACGTCTGAATCGTTCTTTCACTCTAACCATCAGTTTGCGGATGGTAAGCAGTACTCAAACCCAACTTTGTACCCAACTCCTCTTGTAGACACCTCCAAAACCTCGATGTGAAACGACTATCACGATCTGACACAATAGTAAGAGGGACACCGTGAAGTCTTACAATTTCCTTCACGTAAGCATTTGCGAGCTTATCCATAGACCACTTCTCGTTGGCCGCTATGAAGTGTGCACTCTTGGTGAAACGATCCACGACTACCCAAATCATGTCGTGACCATTCTTCGTTCTGGGCAGTTTAGTCACAAAATCCATGGTGATGTCTTCCCATTTTCCCATGGGTACAGGTAAGGGTTCTAAACTCCCATACGGTTTTTGATGTTGTGCCTTAACCCTCGCACATGTTACGCACTCAGCCACATACTTCGCAACATCGAGCTTCATCATCGGCCATCAGTAGTAGGGTTTTAGGTCCCTATACATTTTAGTGCTACCGGGATGAATCGAGTACATGGTCTTGTGTGCTTCTTCCATTAGAAGATCTCTTATTCCTCCCATCTTAGGTACCCAAATTCGATCTTGGAATACCTTCAGTCCTCGACTGTTCGTACCGAACACTAACGTTTTTCCCAAACGTTCTTCCTTTCGGTCATCCTTCTCTAAGGCTTCTTCTTGAGCTTTCCTGATACTTTCCACAATCGTCGAGACGACTTCAATTCTTAACGCTCTTGGCCTTTTTCTTTCAAGATTGACTTTCCGACTGAGAGCATCAGCAACAATATTTGCTTTACCTGGGTGGTAAAGTATCTCACAGTCGTAGTCCTTGAGAAGTTCTAGCCAACGTCGTTGCCTCATGTTCAACTCCTTCTGATTAAAGAGATACTGGAGACTCTTATGATCAGTGAAGAGCTTGCACTTCGTGCCGTAGAGGTAATGCGTCCATATCTTTAAGGCAAATACTACCGCTGCCAACTCCAGATCATGAGTGGGGTAGTTCTTTTCGTGCTCTTTCAATTGTCGATATGCGTATGCTATCACCCTTTCTCTTTGGGTCAGAACACAACCCAACCCGACTCCAGATGCATCACTATAAACTGCGAAATCTTCAACTCCATCGGGTAGAGAAAGTATCGGTGCTTCACATAACTTCTTCTTTAGCTTCTCGAACGCCTCATCGTGTTTCTCACTCCATGTATACATAGCTCCTTTATGGGTCAAAGCTGTTAATGGAGCAGCTATCGAAGAAAAGCCTTGGATAAATCGTCGGTAATATCCGGCTAATCCTAGAAAGCTTCGAATCTCCGTGGGACTCTTCGGACGTTCCCACTTCATTACAGCCTCGATCTTGGCGGGGTCAACCATTATTCCTTCTTGGTTAACAACATGACCCAAGAATTGGACTTCCCGTATCCAAAAGTCGCATTTGGAGAACTTTGCAAAAAGCTTCTCCTTCTTTAACACCTCCAACACTTCTCGTAGATGCTTGCCATGCTCTTCCTGGCTTTTCGAGTAGATGAGAATGTCGTCGATGAACACTATCACAGATTTATCGAGGAATGGTTTACAAACCCTATTCATCAAATCCATGAATGCTGCGGGAGCATTGGTTAGTCCGAATGACATAACCAAGAACTCGTAGTGTCCATACCTTGTTCTGAATGCAGTCTTCTCAATATCCTGCTCTCTCACCTTCAGCTGATGATATCCTGACCTAAGATCGATCTTTGAGAAGTAGCTCGAACCTTGCAGCTGATCGAATAGATCATCAATCCTCGACAATGGATACTTGTTCTTCACCGTTGCCTTATTCAACTCTCGGTAGTCTATGCACATCCTCATGCTTCCGTCCTTCTTCTTCACGAATAACACCGGAGCTCCCCAGGGTGATGAACTAGGTCGAATGAAACCGCTGTCCAACAACTCCTGAAGTTGCGTCATGAGCTCCTTCATCTCCGTCGGTGCTAATCGGTAAGGTGCCTTTGCTATCGGTGTTGTTCCTGGTAATAAGTCTATACGAAACTCTACTTGCCTATCAGGTGGTAATCCGGGAAGATCTTCGGGAAAGACTTCCGGATAATCGCACACAACCGGTATATTCTGCACCTCTTTCTTTTCTTTCTTAGCATCGATTACGAATGCCAAGTATGATGCACATCCCTTGGACAAACATTTCCTGGCTTTCATCAAGGAGATGATTCCAGAACTCACTCTGCGTTTGTCCCCGTACACCATAAATGATTCCTTTCCGGGTGGGTTTATCCTAACTATCTTCTTTCGGCATAATATCTCGGCATCGTTGGTGCTAAGCCAATCCATACCCAAAACGATGTCGAAACCGTTTAACTCTATGGGTAATAGTTCCTCATGGAATTCGTTTCCGTTTAGGTCAATAACGATGTTCCTAATACGATTACTAACAGGTACGAATTTACCACTGGAAACTTCTACAATCAGGGCATTATCTAGTTTTTCTACAGGTAATGCTAATTTCGCACTAAATTTATGCGACACAAAGGAGTAGTTGGCTCCGGAATCAAACAGTATATTTGCAGGCAAACCATTTACAAGAAAGGTACCTGAAGCGACGTCTGTTGCCTCCTTTGCAGCCTTGAGCGTCATCTGGAAGGCTCTCGCCTTCGGCTTTGGTGGTATGTTGGGTCTTCCTGCCTCCTTCTTCTTCGGGAAATCCTTCAAAATGTGCCCTTCTTCATTACACCCATAATAGGCCTTCTGGTTAAGGGTGCATTCATTGGCATAGTTCCCAGGCTTTCCGCATTTGTAACAAGTGACCCCTCCATCACACTTCCCAAAGTGCTTCTTCTTGCACTTGTCACACCACTTTGCTTTTGATCCTCCTCCTCTTGAACCAGGTTTCGAGAATCTACTCTTCTTGTTGGACTTCGAGGATCCATCGAACTTCCGTTTCTCACCGACCTCAGCCCTTTCCAGACCTCTTTCCTTTTGTTGGGTCTCCACATTCTTAGCTGCTCGAACAGCTGATTTCAGAGTGGTTGCCATCTTGACTGTTGGGCCAAAGTCAGCCGGCAGTCCGTTTGCGAATTTCTCAATTTTAGAAAGTTCGGTTGGCACTAGGTATGGAAACAACTTCATCTTTTCCATAAATGCAGCAGCATAGTCATCGATGCTCATTCTCCCCTTCTTCAAATTTTGGAACTCATTGTTCAGATCAATCAGGTCTATCTCTGAAAAGTACTGCGCCTTCAGTTGTTCCAAGAACTCATCCCATGACATTTTCAGGGCTTCTCCTCGTGGCATCGTATCTGCCAATAGCTTCCACCAACTCAAGACTCCAGTTTTCAATTGTCTTACAGCGAAGACAGTCTTCTGCTTTTTGTTGCAGTCGCAGCTCTCAAACACCATCTCCATCTCGGAGATCCAGTCCATAATCTCAACAGGCTTTGGGCTTCCTGAGAGACTTGGTGGTTTTGCACCTAAGAAATTTTTGTACATCCGCCCATCCTTGTTGTTTCTCCCTTCTGGGCCATCCCTTTGTTCACCTTGAGTCCCTATTTGACTCACTTGACGACTATAGTTCCCTTCCTCAGATGGCTCGAGAACTGGCTCCGTTGGTTCAACATGTATGGTAGGTTCGTCCCTATTCTCGCGGAGCATCCGTCTCATTTCTTCCCTTTGTTCAGCTAGCATAGCCTGAATCATGGCTTGAACTCCAACCATGGTAACTGGCTCAGGTGCAACTTCTTCAACAATAGGTATTTGCTGAACTACTGGGGGTTGGTTCCTACCTCCATTTGCGTTCACGTTTCCGCTACGGGTCCTTGCCATCTTGATCTATACACCGAATAAGGTGAATTTAGATCTTTATTTAGGAGAGACGTTTTAAATCATCCTTATCACTCCGAAACGTTTACATGCTAGTTCTAATATCGTAGTCGTACGTTTAGAATCCTAAACACATAAGGTTTCCAGATCCGGTCGGCAACAGACCATAGATCCGAACAAAATAACAACATATCATACACAAAGCATTTAGCACACAAAAGCATTCTAGGCACAATTCCTAAAATAAGCTAGTGCTCACACCTCACAATCATCGCTTAGCATTCTAAGTTTAAGTCTAGAAATCCTACAAATTCCTAGTTCGCTTAAACTAATGCTCTGATACCAACTGTGACATCCCCAAAATCACGGCCAGAAAAGACCGGTTTTGTTTATACTTTATTTCAAAATCAGAGTTATCTTTTAATAAAAGGGTTGCGGAATTTGTCCCAAAACAATAATATGATAAAGATTTATCAAAAGCATTTCCATAGAAATGTATTTCATTAAAAGACTCGGGATGTCATGTTCGTACAGATCAAAAGTATAAACAATACAATATAAGCCTTACTACATTATTTCATATCTACAGGCCTATATCCGTAATCCCTCGTCCAAAACATCACACCTATGCTCATGCGCCACTACCTGTAATGCATAAAACTGAGTGGGTCAGGCTTGGGAGCCTGGTGAGCACATAGGGTTTTCAACCCACAATAAATAAGTTTATTAATTTCATCAATCAACAATAACCCGATTACCTATTCCCGTTATCCTCACTTTACGTCCCTAAACACCTATCATAAGGGACCTAGCCTAAGGATCATCATCGGGACGAACACTACTGCTAAGGGGATTCCTCAGCAATAAATGTCCTAATAGGCAACCATGTGGGGGATGGAGTACACCGGTGAACACATCGTTCACAACACCTACAGGTTGCGAGCCTGATAGTGTTCCACTGGACTGTCTAGAAGAGTCCGTGGTCGTCATCTATACTCCGCTAGATGACTGGATCAACAACAACAACATCGAGGCCTCTCATCATTTTATCACACATCACCTATTACATCTACCCATGTTTTACCCCAACATTTTCGTAGATATAAAATACATATACAGTTTAAATCATTGAAAACATGTATAACAACGTTCATCTAACATAGATAGCAAGTATTCAGATAATATGCACACATAGCACGTAATTTATATAAAATACTTCATATCTATGTGTAAGCTGAAAGTAACTATGCACTCACCGGAAAAGGTGGTGATTCCGAACTCAGACAGCGCTTCGCTTCTTAAAAAGAATTTTTCTTCGACGAAACAGCGGGTTTTATAGAAAATTGGGCTTTGCTTGGAGCAGCGTTCCCGAGCCGAAAGGCTCTTCTTCTCAGAGCCTTCGAGCACTCCGGGGCTTCCGCCTCGTGCTAGGGAGGTTCCCTAGGCTTTTCGGGGGATTTCGGGGCTAGAGAGAGGTTCTAGAGAGAGAGAGAGAGTAAAGAGAAGAAAGAATGGGAAAGGTGTGAAGAAAATGAGGGTGGGAGAGGTGGTATTTATAGGGTGAAATGTGGCTGAACTTGGTGCCACATGTCACCATCTGGTGGCAAGCCTTGGGGAGAAAGCAATGGCCAAGATTGTGCCACATCACCCATTTTCGCACAGCACACTTCTGACTTCTAAAATCCGTAACTTTCACATACGACCTCCGTTTTTGACGTTCTTTATATCCACGCGTAGGTAATAATAAGATCTACAACTTTCATTTTGACACCGTCAGCTAATTCTCGACCGATCTTAAATGTAACAGTACAAGGAGATTATACTGTTAAACGTCTGCGTAAAATTAATAACTTCTACATACGGACTCTGTTTTTGTCTGTCTTTTTACCGTTGATTTCCTATTAATGAGATCTTCAACTCTCATTTACGTTGCGTAAGCCAAAAACCGCTCGAACTAAAATTCGAGTTTCAGGCCGTGTACTGCTAAGCCGAATCTTAGAAAAATCATAACTTCTTCATACGAAGTCAGATTTGGGCGTTCTTTTTATCGATGTTCTTAGTTTAACATATTCTACGACTTTTGTTTAGATTGCTAAGGCTAAAAAGTCTTCTATCGTAAATTCACTATTTAAGTCTCCCGATGTCGTGCCGGTTTTGCCGTAAAACTTCGGCGGGCCATAACTTCTTCGTTATAGCTCGGATTTCGGCATTCTTTATATGTACGGAAACCTTGAGACATATTCTACAACTTTATGTAGAGATATCGGGATTATATCACACTTTAATTTTGACGCTCATTTTTATTCTTTATTAATTATACATTTATAATTAAATAATAAACACATAAACACACATAATTCACATAATACTCAAATATTTCATATTTATTACTTCAAAAAGAGTTACAATAGTTGACCTAGACTATTACATTGACAAAAATGCTTAGCCCTGAAAACCTGGGCGTTACACTTGGGTCCTTGATACCGATTGCGGTATTCATATTTGTTCTAAATTGCAGGGACTAAGAAGATGTGAGAATGTGGAGCATGGAAAGATAAACTTGAACATGGGGAATATGAAAGTTTCACCTGTCACCAAGTTTGGAGTTTATACTTTGTTTCTTAGTAGTGGATTTACTTTAGATTTGAATAAATGTTGTTATTCACCAGAAATGGCAAGAAAAGTTATTTCCTTTCATGCTTTGTATAAACAAGGTTTTACCTTTTCTTTTGATAATGAAATTGGTGGAATAAATGCTTACTTTAATAACGTGTTATATTTTAAAGCATTACCTTGTGATGCTATGTATGAAGTTGTGTCTATTGTACATAATTTAGGAAATAATGTATTGTGTATTGATTCTACTAATGATAATAACTTGGATAAAGCATCATTATGGCATTGTCGTCTTGGACATATAAGCAAGAAACGCATAGGCCAACTCCAAAAGGATGGAGTTTTGTAATCATTTGACCTAAAGTCAGATGATAGTTGTGAATCATGCTTACTCGAAAAAATAACAAACTCACCCTTCACTGGTTCTTGTGAGAGGGGTGAATGTTTGTTGGATCTTGTGCACACAGATGTATGTGGACCCTTCAAAACTGCCACAAGGGATGCTAATCGTTATTATGTGAGTTTTACAGATGATTATAGTAGATATGGATATGTCTACTTAATCAAGCATAAGTCATAGACTTTTGAAAGGTTTAAAGAGTTTAAACAGAAAGTCGAGAATCAATTGGGCAAGAACATTAATATGCTTCGATCCGATCGTGGTGGTGAGTGTCTTAGTATTGAGTTCCTCGACTATCTAAGGGAATATGGGGTTGTCTCACAATTGACACCTCCCAGGACACCACAGTTGAATGGTGTAGCTGAGAGGCGTAATCGAACCTTGTTAGACATGGTTCGTTCCATGATGAGTCGAGCTACGCTACCAATCTCATTTTGGGGGTATGCCTTAGAGACTGCCACCCATATCCTTAATCTGGTCCCTACAAAGAAGGTTGCCAAAACACCTCACGAGATGTGGACTGGAAAAGTTCCTAGTCTAGCCCACATCAAGGTTTGGGGTTGCGAGGCTTTCGTGAGATGCGAGACTCATGATAAGCTCGAACCTCGAAGTGAGAGGTGTATTTTCATCGGCTACCCACAAAAATCCTTTGGTTACCTCTTCTACAGACCTAGTGAGAATGTGGTCTTTGTAGCAAGGAGGGCTGTCTTGAGAGAGAGAGAGAGAGTTCATAAGCCAAGGAGAAAGTGGGAGGCTAATTAACCTTGAATAACTTCAAGAGTCAAGTGGTGAAGGAACCTCAAACCCTAGCAGTCAACTTAAGGAGGAACCTCTTATTGATCCAATTATACCTCCAATTGTACCTCTGAGGCGTTCCACAAGGGTTAGGAATGAACCTGAGCATTACTATGGTTTCCATATTACTGCAGGAGGTGAGACACTTATCAGCGATGCGACACTGGTAAGTCTGGATGAACCTAACAACTATGCGGAAGCTATGGAAGTCCCCGAGTCTGCTAAATGGAAGAGGCAATGGATAGCGAGATACAATCCATGTATGACAATCAGGTATGGGACTTGGTTGACAATGTGCCAGGTCGTAAGACAGTTAGGTGCAAATGGATCTTCAAGAAGAAGACCGACATGGATGGTAATGTACACACTTATAAGGCACGACTGGTTGCAAAGGGCTTTTCTCAAACTCTAGGAGTTGATTATGATGAGACCTATTCACCAGTAGCCAAGATTAAGTCTATTAGGGTATTGTTGGCCATAGCTGCATTTCATGACTATGAAATATGGCAAATGGATGTCAAAACAGCTTTCCTTAATGGAAAGTTGGCTGAGGATGTTTACATGAATCAGCCAGAGGGTTTTGTCAGCACAGAGTACCCTAATAGAGTGTGTAAGCTTGAGAAATCCATCTATGGATTAAAGCAAGCACCTCGCAGATGGAATCTTTGCTTTAATGAGAATGTCAAAGAGTTTGTTTTTTCTAGGAGTGAAGATGAATCTTGTGTATATATCAAGGCTAGTGGGAGTATAGTTAACTTTTTGGTGTTGTATGTGGATGACATACTACTCATAGGAAATGACATCCCAACTCTGCAGGAAGTTAAGTCCTAGCTTGGGAAGTGTTTCGCTATGAAGGACCTAGGAGAACCTGCCTATATTCTAGGAATAAGGATCTTGAGAGACCGGAGTAAAAGACTAATTGGACTTAGTCAGAGTACATACTCGGATAAGGTGCTGAAGAGATTCAGCATGCAAGATTCCAAGAAAGGAGAGTTACCTATCCATATTAACACTAGACTGACTAAGACTCAGAGCCCGAGTACTGAGGATGAGATAGCAGAAATGAGTTGGGTACCTTATGCTTCGGCAGTAGGCTCGATCATGTATGCTATGACATGTACTCGTCCTGATGTAGCCTTTGCTTTAAGAATGGTTAGTAGGTATCATGGGAATCCTGGTAAGGCTCACTGGACAGCGGTAAAGAACATTCTTAAGTACCTACAGATGACTAAAGACTGGGTCCTTACCTTTGTTGGGAGTGATGACTTAAGAGTTGTAGGGTGTAGTGATGCTAGCTTCCAGACTGATAGGGATAATTTCTGCTCTCAGTCGGGTTGGGTCTTTACCTTAAACGGAGGAGCAATCTCTTGGAAAAGTTCCAAGCAGGAGACAGTGGCTGATTCAACTTGTGAATCAGAGTATATAGCGGAAAGCGAGGCGGCAAAAGAGGCTATGTGGCTAAAGAACTTCATTGGAGACATTGGAGTTGTACCTGCTATAAGCCCATAGAGATTTTCTGTGATAGTGAAAGTGTAGTTGCCTTAGCAAAGGAACCAATGGATCATGGGAGATCCAAACACATTGACAGAAAATATCATTTCATCAGACATCGTATAGAAGAAGGACTCCTCGTGGCAAAAAGGGTATCATCGGATGAGAACCTGGCAGATCCCCTCACGAAGGGACTGGGTAGGGTTAAGCGTTTTCAGCATGCTAGGAGCATAGGGCTGAAGGATGATATTAGTCTTAGTAGTTAGATAATTTTGAAATTTGTAAAATGTAATTGACATTTGATGATGAATAAAAGGTGTGTTTATTTATGAGTAAAGTGTTGCTATCCATTGTCAATCGTTTACTATTATTTCTTTTGCATGTTTTGACTTCCAGAATATTTATGTTGTTTTACATATTATTCAAATTATCCACAGTCAGTCATATGAAGTCAGACTGTCATGAGTTGGTTGTAGAGGTCTAAGATGTTGGACATGGCCTCAACACTCATGAGTGCTCATAAGTTCTGAGTATTGGACTCAACCCACGCTCGCTGGTATCACTTCATGGAATTTAACTCGAGTGATTGCGAGACGGTAATATCATATAAGTCTTCAAACCTAGATATATGACTTGTTAACTATGAGTTGGTTATGCATTGAACGTGCGAAACCGCATTGGTAACTCGATGCTATAAAATGTGCACTTGTGTGTAATTTAAAAAGTAGTATAACAAGCATATGAGTCGAAGTTTATCTGTTCCTTCTTGGATTAGAAGCTGATATGTGGGCCCCTCGATGATTTTGTTTTGACCTATGTACCGGGCCTGGTCAGAACTAAGTTGATGTGTTCAATTAAGTTCTTTGTCAAACAAATCGGAAATCCGGAAACAAACTGCTGGAAAATAAGTAAGACATTGTTCCATGTATTTATCCGGCTGATATCTGGAACAGAGGATTATATGATCCCTTATCTAAAATGGCGTACCATCATCTTCTCAGTTCCGAGAAACCTTCAAAAGAGCTACGATTGTTGATCGGTTCCTGAATTATTACAGTTATAGTTATTAGACTTATCCAAGTGGGAGACTGTTGAATAAGGTGTCTAAGTCCATAACTATTTCTGGTATGTACTTGACCCGACCCGGCATGGTCCATTTGGGTTGCATGGCACCATGAAATTGGATAGACTAAATGAGAGAAATAACACTTGTGGTTATTGATATATTATAAGTTCTAATATATTAATAATATTATTTAATTAGTTTGATCATGAATTAATTTAGAAATAATTAAGTGATCAAAAGATAACTAATTAAACATATGGGTTGATTATGTAAATTATACATATCTTGTATAGTGGGCTAAGAGGCTCCATGGTTAATCAAGTTGGGTTAAACCCATTGGATGCTCCATGGGAGTTACAAACCCATGGGTCATGGAAATGAAGAGTCATGACACATTAGGGTTTACATGGTGTAACCCTAGATGTGTCAACACTATATAAAGTTCATGTTTCTCCCAAAAACGGCTATGCATGCATGCTTGAGGGCTAGAGCCGATTTTAGAGTGTTATACTTTCTCTCCAAGTTTACTCCATAGCATTTGGTGTTGTGTGAAGCATTTGAGGCATCACACTTGGGGTGCTAGGCTCACAAGGTTTCAAGGATCAAAATCAACAACAAGGTATGTAGTTCTATCTTTTATTCAAGTTAAATTGTTCCCCATGTATGCTAGATAGGATCATAGCCTTGGAAATCAACTTTGCATGATAATTAGTCAAACATAGATCCAAGGTTATGGTTGCATGTACACTTAAGAAGTGTTAGAATGCTCAAAACCCTTCAAACATGAGACATCACAGGTGGCTAGATGTAGTCAAGGACTACGACTGTGAGATCCTTTACCACCCAGGTAAAGCGAACGTGGTGGTGGACGCTCTGAGCCACAAGTCAGCCGAGTCTTCCATACCAGCAACTTGTATGAGGATATCGATGGATTCTCCACTCGTGAGTTTGATTAGAGATGATCAAGTTGAGGGTATTCGACCAGAGAACTAGAGACTGGAGAGGATCAGGGGCGAGAATGCTCGATTTTTGTAGGATAGTCGGGGATTGTTAACACGTTGCATCCGAGTATGGGTTCCGATGACCGGTGGGGGTCAGACAGACAGTTATGGAGGAGGCTCACAAGTCTCACTTCTCTATTCACCCGGGAGACACTAATATGTATCGTGACTTGAATTTGGGCTACTGGTGGCCGTGCATGAAGTGGGAAATCTCTTGGTATGTCGAGAGGTGCTTAACTTGTAGGATGGTCAAGTCCGAGCATCAGAGGTTGCATAGCAAGATGCACCCTCTAGAGTTTCCCATGTGGAAATGGGAACAGATCACGATGGACTTCATTACCAAGCTGCCAAGGACGGCAAAGGGATTTGATGATACATGGTTCATCGTGGATTGATTGACCAAAAGTGCCCATTTCCTGGCCATTCGGGAGAGTTCGTCGGCCGAGAATTTGGCTGACATGTATGTTCGCGAGATTGTTGCTCGCCACGGAGTTTCGATCTCTATTTTTTCCGACCAAGACGTTAGATTCATCACCCGCTTCTAGCAGAAGTTCCATGAGGAGCTAGGAACGCTGCTGCATTTTAGCATAGCTTATCATCTATAGACCGACAGCCAAAGAGAGTGGACTATACAGACCGTGCATGAAGCGAGAAATCGCTTGGTATGTAGAGAGGTGCTTGACTTGTAGGATGGTCAAGGCCGAGCATCAAAGTCCTCATAGCAAGCTGCAACCTCTAGAGATTCCCATGTGGAAATGGGAATAGATCACGATGGACTTCATTACCAAGTTGTCGAGGACGGCAAAGGGATTTGATGCTATATGGGTCATCGCGGATTGATTGACAAAGAGTGCCCATTTCCTGGCCATTCGGGAGAGTTCGTCAGCTGACATGTAAGTTCGCGAGATCGTTGCTCGCCACGGAGTTTCGGTCTCTATTTTTTCCGACCAAGATGTTACATTCATCCCCCGCTTCTGGCAGAAGTTCCATGAGGAGCTAGGCACACGGCTGCATTTTAGCACAAATTATCATCCGTAGACCGACAGCCAGAGTGAGCGGACTATACAGACCCTTGAGGACATGTTGAGGGCCTGTGTCATCGACTTTGGTGGGAGCTGGGATTACCACCTACCCATTGTAGGGTTCGCCTACAATAACATCTATCATTACAGTATTGGTGCTCCACCTTCCGAGCTGTTGTACGGGCAAAGATGCCGCACCCCAGTCTATTAGGGTGAGGTTATCCAAAGAGTGATGTGGCAGACAAAGGTAGTCTTGCAGACTACCGAGAAGATTCAACAAATTAGACAACAATTGTAGACCGCACAGAGTAGATAGAAGAGCTATGCCGATCGGCGACGATCAGAATTAGAGTTCCAGGTCGGAGACATGGTACTCCTGAAGGTCTCGCCCTAGAAGGGTGTGATCTGCTTCATGAAGAGGGGGAAACTGGATCCCTCTACATTGGGCCATTTAGGATCATTGTCAGGGTTGGCAAGGTGGCGTATAGACTAGAGCTACCAGAGGGGCTTAGTCAGATACATAGTACCTTCCATGCGTCATAGTTGCGGAAGTGCATATTAGATGAGGCAACAGTAGTGTCCTTGGAGGACATAAAGGTCAATGAGCGCCTGAATTACATAGAGAGACCTATGGCAGCACTGGAGATGAAGGTGAAGGTTCTACAGAATAAGGAAATACCTTTGTTAAAAGTACAATGGGAGCACCGAAGAGGGTCTGAGTGGACTTGGGAACCAGAGGCTGAGATGCGGGAGCATTATCCAAAGTTGTTCATAGCAGCGGACTTCGAGGACGAAGTCTAGTTTAAGTTGGGGAGAATTTTAATGTCCCGAATCTCAGGTATTAACATTACAACTTTGTTTTCCATATTTGAAAGGTCTACTCGACGAGTTGGATGCTCTGACTCATCGAGTAGGAACGTTTATATCCATGTGTTTAAGTGACCAACTCATTGAGTCGAAGACATGACTTGACGAGTTGTAAATGGAGAATGAAACCCAAATTTTAGGGGCTTTGCACCCTATTTAAAGGGTCATTAGCCTCCCTTACAACCCCTTGTGAGTCCAGAAACCCTAAATCGCCGTTTTCCTCTCTTTTTGTGTGATATTAAGCCTTAAGGTGGATTGTGGAAGGAAGACCTTGAAGTACTTAAGCTTGGAACAAGAGGAAGGTTGTAGATCTGAATTCTACTTCATCTTAACATCATTCTTGAGATAACAAGTTGTTACCTTGACCTTGTTCTTTCTAGATCTCTTCATGTTGAAGATTAGGGATTTTATAGCATAAGTGATAACCATTTTCGGGTATGGGCTAGGATCTGAAGTTGTAAATTTAGATCTGAGCTTATCCTGGCCTCTATAGCCATAAAGTCTCCATTTTTAGCAAGTATGAACCTTCCTTGTTGAGTTAAACCCCATTATAATCTTGGAATTGACATTCTAAGCCTTTAGAGCCTTGCATGCACGTAAAGTTTGCAACTTTACGTGATAAACATGCCTTGGGAAGTTGGATCTGCAATATGGAAGCTTGGGATGGATTAAAAGCATCTGTATGGATAAAGGACTGAAGGGACTCGATGAGTTGCATATCTAACTCGGCGAGACCGATGAAGATTTTCATGCAGGGTTCTGCATGAACTCGGCGAGTCAGTTAGGGTTTTCCTGATGTTTGGATATGCATGGACTCGACGAGTCATAGGGAAACTTGACGAGTCAACTGGGAGATTCACGACTTCTTGAGTTTTGGAAGGACTCGACGAGTGAGTGATCTGCACTCGATGGGTCGGGTCAACATGGACTGTTGACCTTGACCATTAACTTTGAATTTGACCAAGGGTTGACTAGTTGACTTCTGGGGGTATTTTGGTAATTAGAAATTTATGGAATGACTAAATAATGAATATAGGTGGTGGAGCTAGTGGTTGAGAGTTTGAGCTTATCTCTTTAGTCGACATTTGCGAGGTGAGTTATCCTCACTTTATCAACAGGGTCTAAGGCACCAAGGTCGGCCATTTATGGATTTGTATCCGGATTATGGCATGATATGTTTATTGATTTACATCCTAGTAGTTAGGATGGTGATATGCTTATGCTTAGTGACCTGGTTAGGTCGGTGTCCCGGTTATAGGATGTTGTTATGCTTGGTGATCTGTTAGATCGATTTGACTGTTATATATATATATATATATATATATATATATATATATATATATATATATATATATATATGCTAGCGTATGATAGTTATGTGCACATGCTTGTTTGATTGGGGATGGGTTGAGGTGGTCCTGCTTTGTGCTGAAGGCCAACATACACAGGGCAGACCGGATAGACTACAAACCCAGGAGGGTATGATAGTCAGGTTGAAGGCCTGGCGAGTGGTCCGGATAGGTTGAAGGCTCTGCGAGGCGGTCTAGACGTGCCGAAGGCTTGGAGAGTGGTCCAGATAGACTGAAGGCCTGCGAGCTGGTCTAGTTAGGTTGAAGGCTCACTATGCATGCTGTTCTGTGTTAGTTTATATGATATGGTTATGGTTGTATGAGGTTGGTATTTTGGGGGTAACTCACTAAGCCTTTGAGCTTATATCTATTGATTATTGTTTCAGGTACTTCTGGTGATCGCGGTAAGGCGAATGAATGATTGTACAACTCCTCATGTTATTATGATTTTATGATTTGATACTGGGATACTCCGATATTTACTATTTTGAAAACAAGTTTTGTAATGAGTCATGGTTTTGGAAATGTTTTTAAAAGTTTAAATTTGGCATGATTTTTATGGATGTTTTACAGCAATCGGTGATGTAGCGAGGTTTAATCGATGGTGAAAATTATCGGTTTGGGAAGATTTATTTCCTTTTTTATTTTGTTTATATAATTAGTTATAAATTTGGTTAAACAGGTAATACAATTGTATTAAAAAAAATAGATAGAAATGTTAGATTTAATAGTATAGGAACCAACAATTAGGCCTGACAATCGAGTTGGACTCAGGTTGGCAGATCATGGGTTGGTGGGTCAGAAAACATAAAATCAACCCAATCCATATAATAAATGGGTTGGTGGGTTGGAAACCTTAACCCAACCCAACTCATATACCCGTTTAAGTAAATGGGTTCGTGGGTTCACAGGCTCACAAGTTAGTGAGTCGAACCCAACCGCATAACCCGTTTAATAAATAAACAACACATTTTTTAAAAAATGAGGTTTTTTCAACATAAAGTCATAAATTAATTAAAGTCATTAACTTGTCGACGACATGTGGGATAGTAGGCGACCAACAAATCGACGATAAGTTGTTGATGGGTGTGGACGTGAGGAGTGGCCGCCAACTAGTGGTGGTCTGGTGGATTTGTTATTCGTTCGTGACTCGTGAGTATGTGTTTTCTTTTTTTATTAGGGCACAACAAAACTAGCCACGCGATTATATAAATACGAAAGGTGAAAGAATACCTTGATACAAATATTACGAAATGAAATAAATTTTCATTAATAATTAAATGTGTGTGAATCTCACTATATATATATATATATATATATATATATATATATATATATATATATATATATATATATATATATAGTGAGATTCAATAGAGAACAATTATTAACAAGGAAGTAAAGAATCAATCCTGAGCGTTGAAATTTAAAGCGATCAATGGCCAAGGTAATGGATGTACACTTGCACATTGAATTTTTATTATAGTAGTTATTCACTGATAAATAAGACGTATGTTTAATTTTTTTACAGTTTAAGTGTCGTTTTATATATGAATATAACATGTAATATAGTTTTCTTACTTAAAATATTTTTTACATAATCTTTCGTCACAAGTTATACACACACACATGAATAAAACATGTATTAGTTGTAAATGACTAAGTATAGTATGTTAATTTGTTTTTCATCATCTTCGTCAAATGTTTTACAGTTCGTTTGTTTTTCATATATGAATAAGTAGTATGTTAATAAAAGACGAAGTTTTCTGAAAATTTGAACTACTTATTCATATATGAATAACAAATAAAAAGTAACAAAATTATGATAAATATGTTATTCGTATATGAATATAACTTGTGAGGAAAGCTAATACACGTTTTATTTATATGTGAATATAACATGTGACAATAACTAATTTAAACTGTAAAAAGTTGATTATATGTTATATTAATATATGAATGATTCTTAATCTATAAAAAAAAAATCATACTTTTTATTCATAACTGAATAACGAATGTATTGTAGTAAAAATTTGATGCATTTTTATTCACTTATGAATAACTATAGCTGAAACTATAAAAAAATTATTTTTTCTTAAAACTATATCAATATAGATGTCTGTTTATAAATAATAAAAAAAACATATGAATTTTGATATATCTAAAATCATTTTTTGATAAAAATATCTCGTTAAAAATTAAAAAAAAAAAACGAAAAAAAAACTATGTTTTTGTATATATTAAAGTAATGATTAACATAATTATGATAAATGTGTAGAAAAGCTAATACATGTTTTATTCATATGTGAATATAACATGTGACCAAAGCTGGTGTATACTGTAAAAAGTTTATTATATGTTATATTCATATATGAGTGATACTTAAACTGTAAAAAAAAATTGTTTTTTATTTATGAATGAATAACGAATGTAATGTAGTAAAAATTTAATGTATTTTTATTCTCTTATAAATAACGATAGCTGAAACTATAAAAAAAAATATTTTTTTTCATAAAACTATATCAATATGGATATCTATTTATAGAAAATAAAAATTATGAATTTTGATATATATTTAAAATCATTTTTTGATAAATACATTTCATTAAAAATTAAAAAAAAATGAAACATTTTTGTATACAAAGGTAACTAGTTGTGAGACTCATATATTACATGAGTTAATTTAAAAAAAAAATTATATGTAAAAGTCTAAATAATTGAGAACTTTAAATTTATAAGAAAATAGAAAAAAATCAATTATTAAAATTGAAATGTTTTTATTATATATCTTAAATTTAAACAAATAGTTTAAATAAATAAACAAAAGAAATTAATATGCTTTAATTTGGGAATTTTAAAATTAGAAAGTAAGTCAATTAATGAAATTGATATCTATTTATTACTATATTTATTGTAATTATTATATTAAAATATTATGTGAAATTTAATAAAATAAAAAATCCCATAAAATAACATGTGAAAAAAATAATAATTCAAAATAACCAAAAAATAACATTTGGCAAATTAAATGAGAATGTGACATTTAACAAATTAAAGATGATAAGTTTACATTGAAGGATGTTATGGTAATATATATTTAAAGGTGGTTTTATCAATCATTTTCTTTTTCACGTCTTTAACCACTTTAAAATTAAAGTTTTCATAATAAAAATATAAAAAAAAACATGTTTTGCTAATATGAAAGAATTTCTCATGTATCATCGATTATCATCATGTAGATGAAAGTTTGGATGAATTCTTGTAAAGAATATAAGGTTGAGATGACACAATTTTATAAGTTTTCATTGTTTTCGCGTTTTCGCAAATTATTTGCATTTTCGCATGAACCCTCCACTGTGTGTGTGTGTGTGTATATATATATGTGTGTGTGTATGTGAAAGAGAGAGAGAGAGAGAGAGAGAGAGCGAGAGAGAAACTTGACTAGTTAATCGACTAACCCAAGTAGATAACTCAACCCAACCCATAAAATAAATGGGTTGACGCGTTAAAAATATCAACCCAAATCCATTTATTTTCGAGTTGGGTCAGTGTCGGGTTACAGGTTGGATCGAGAGTTGCCACTCTTACCAACGATATAAAAAATGAATACCTAATGACAAGTAGTGGGTGTATTTGAAAATTAGATTCAAACTGTAGATTTTTACTATTTCACTAAGGTTGTGTTTGATATGCGTCTGACTGAGTCAGGTCAGATGTTTTTGGCTGACTCGGTCAGCTAATGCTGTTTGATAAATCAATTTTGGACGGTTGACTCATAAAGCCATGTCTGGCTCGGTAAGAAGATGAAAACTGACTGACTGAGAAAGAGAGAAGTGTTTCCAGTTGTGCCCCCGTGATACGTTCCTCTTCCATCCCCAATTCTTCTCCTCGTTCATGCCTCCAATTGACTGTCGACAATTTGTGCATCTACCTCCCACCAATCGATGCTTTCTCCTATTCTCATCAGGTTCACCTTCTGCATCTTCTCATCAGGTACACCGATCGAAGATTTGATAATGTTTGGGTTCTTCTCATCTGATTTTAAAGTTCTGATTTTTCTCATCAAAGTTTTGATTCTTCTCATCAAAGATTCGATTTTGTTGTTATGTTTACGTTTGATGTTCTCAATTGGATCTTGATGTTATGTTCCAACTTTTTGTTCTCTTGTTCATGTTTGTTGTCCTCTCCCTGTTTCTGATTTGAGTTTTGCTACAAGATTGTTTGTTGTTAGTTTGATCTTATGCTAAAAATCAGATTACCATTGTTGTTAATGAGTTAAGAAGTCATAAATCAGAATTTAAAACTTTGGTAATCAGTTAAGAAATCAGCAATCATAATTTTTCTTTTATTGATACTAGGTGTGAGACCCGTGTATTACACGAGTTTATTAAAAAAATATAAACTTATAAGCCTTAGGCAATTTAAAAAGTATTAATTTTTTATATATAAAAAGCTTTGATGAATAAGTATATAAATGAATACAAAATAATACAAATTTATGTAAAAATAAGTTCAAATAAAAAAAAGTTACTGTTACGTAAATAATGAAAATAAAAAAGAAAAACAAATATGTTGAGACGTAAATTTGATGGAATTTATTATAATTTATTTTAAGAATGAATTGAATTAATTAAATTAATGATTTTCACTAAAAATAAAATGGAACCAATAAACAAATTACATGTGGAAAACAAATAAATCAAAAATTATGAGAAAATTACATGTGGGAAATTAAAGGAGAAAATGACATGTGATAATAATATCTTCATTTATTAGGGATGATGTGTTATGAAATCATATGTATATTTGCTGAAAACCGGCTTTATTTGCTGAAATTAGATGTTAATAGGAGCTGGAAATCAAATTTCTTTGTTGAAATGTATATACTTGCTGAAACATGAAAATTTTTGTTCCATTTGTTGAAATTGCTTGTTATTGTTGCTCGAAATCACATTTTCAACTGAAAATAGATCTATATAGAGTAAAAGGGTAAAATGATCATTTTTTATTAGTCAACACATTCAATCAGATATACAATCAAACAATATAGTTTTTTATTTAGTCAGAATTTATTACTCAGAGAGACCTTTTCCAGTCAACACTTTTTGAATCAGTAACTATCAAATGAAGCTAAATCATTAGGACCATTTCTACAAGTTAATCAATATAAATGATGTTTGTGTTGCCACACTAAATAATATAAAATGGGGAAAATGACTCTTGAGGGTAATTAACTTTTGCGTTTGTACTCATTTGGTCCCTTTCCTTTTTTTTTGTATTCAATATACTATCGAATTTGTTGTTTGTGTTCACCATAACCCTTTTGACCGGCTTTTGACCTGTGATAGTCGGTCAAAGGGTTATGGTGAACACAAACAACAAGTTCGATGATATATTGAGTATAAAAAAAGTAAATGGACCAAATGAGAACAAATGCAACAGTTGGTTACCCTCCTGATTCATTTTCCCGTTACTCATTTACAGCAAATTCCACATCATCTCCTACTGATATTAATAACTATGAGATTCATTCTCGTTTCTCTTCAAAACATAACCCACGAAAGGACATTATTCATATATGACAACTTTGTAATGCACTTGAATATTTATTAGGGGAATCTTGACTAAGCATGCGCATTTCATGACTACATTTACATTTCCAATCAAATGATTTATCGTATCATGGATTCTAGACAAGTCTACAAACGAGTGGAATCACAAGTGCTGTGATTTTTGACTTTACTTAGCTTTAAGATTGAACTCATGGGATAAGATACAACATCAATATGTACAATATAATGATGCTTTTGTAGACACATCACCATAATATTGTACATATTGATGTTGTATCTTATCCCATGAGTTCGATCTTAAAGCTAAGTAAACTAAAAAGTCACAGCACTTGTGATTCCACTTGTTTGTAGACTTGTCTAAAATCTATGATACGATAAATCATTTGATTGGAAATGTAAATGTAGTCATGAAATGCGTCTGCTTAGTCAAGATTCCCCTAATAAATATTCAAGTGCATTACAAAGTTGTACATGTATGAATAATGTCCTTTCGTAGGTTATGTTTGGAAGAGAAGCAATAATGAATCTCATAAAGTCATTAATATCAGTAGGGGATGACGTGGTATTTGTTGTAAATGAGTAAAGGGAAAATGAATCAAGAGGGTAACCAACTGTTGCATTTGTTCTCATTTGGTCTCTTTCCTTTTTTTTGTACTCAATATACCATCGAACTTATTGTTTGTGTTCACCATAACCCTTTGACCGACTATCACAGGTCAAAAGTCGGTCAAAAGGGTTATGATGAACACAAATAACAAGTTTGATGATATATTGAATACAAAAAAAAAAAAAAAAACCAAATAAGTACAAACGCAAAAATTAATTAACCTCAAGAGTCATTTTCCCTATAAAATGATAGTAGTATCAAAATATTGTTTACTTAATGTCAATGGTCCGTATTTTGCTTGGAATGATTACACTAAAAATATTTTTTATAGATCCGAAAAATCAGAATATATAAAACATAAAATAAAATTTGTATTTATTTAAAGAAATAGATAAATATAATTTAAAAATAGACAATAATTATTTTATGGTGCACCACAACTACAACAACTAGCGTCAGCCTGTTTTGTAGAGCTTAAAGTACTAAACTCTAGAAAACATGTGTCTTTAAATGAGTAAAATACAAGTTTTCAATGCAAAAGAATTCTGTCTTTAGCAATTATTGCTCTGGTAAAATCAACTCATCAACTCTACACCCGCCCACTGGTCTCTCATCTTTCAAATCCCCTCACTATTTATCATTTCGAGGTCGAAGCGGCATTCGCCACCCATAAAATCTGAGAGAGATTTAAAGGCCGAATCTCTCTTTCTCCTTCAATTCTTTCGATTTCTCTCTCTGATCTTGTTTTTTTGGCCAATCGCTGCCGTCCTCCGACACGAAAGTCATGGGGACGTCCACAATTCTCTCAGATCTCGGCACTGAAATCATTATCCCAATCTGCGCAGTTGTCGGAATTATCTTCTCTCTCTTCCAATGGTATCTAGTCTCTCAAGTCAAACTCTCGCTGGAGAAACCCTCCGCCGACGACAAGAACGGCTACACGGAAGCGTTGATTGAGGAAGAAGAAGGAATCAACGACCACACCGTTGTTCAGAAATGCGCTGAAATTCAGACCGCTATTTCGGAAGGTAAAATTTAGTTTGAATTGGTAAATGTTACATGATTTTTAGCTGAAAAATATTTTGAGAATTGAAATCTGAGAATTTGTGGTCATGATTTTTGATTGCGTATTTGGAATATTCTCTTCCTATCCGTTCTTCCTTCTTTTATTTTTCTTATTCTATTATGTCGTTCGTGAATTGCTGTTTGAGCTCAAGTGTTTCTATTTCTCAAGTTTCATATTTTAATTTCTGATTTACAATTTCGAAGCTTACCTAGTCTACTTAATTTTATAATTGCAACTATAGTTGAATTTTCTTCGAAGAATGATGCTGTTTGGTGGGAACTTTTGGTCCATATCGAGATCTAGCTTTTCCATTACTTAAATACTATTATTAAATTTCACTATTGTTATAGCGGTGGTTGTTGAATCGATGGGATACATATGATTCTTTATTTACACGTGTATGTAGTGTTAGATGCAAGTTTTCATACTTAAATTTCCAATATTAAAAAAATATTACAACCAATTTGATATTAATTTCATTTCTTTGATCTTCTGCAACTTTCAACATCGTATAAATCTTGAGAAATGTGATTTCTCCACAGTCGGTGGGATATTGTTGGTTGTCGGTGGCATATTCTTATCTGAATTACAACGATTCGTGGGATCTTTAAATTTAAGCCATCTTTGTGATTCAAATGGGATTGCATCTGATGTTGTTTTTAGATCTAGTTGATTTTTAAAACAGAAAATGGTTTATCAGGAGCCTGAACCACATCTTTATTCTTCATTTGTACTTATAGAATAAAACAAGATATACCCAAAAATGTATGTAATTTTTATAAAGAAAACAAAACAGTTGCCATTCCATTGTCTTTTACTGACATGACCAGCTCATATAAAGTTAAAAATTCACACAATGTTAAAATCGAATATATTAATAACTGCATTGTTTTTTTCTCAGCTATGATACATATTCTTGTTGTTACGAATTATCATTTACATTAACTTTAACCTCTCTTTTATCAATAAGACAATAACAAATTTTACTGTGTTTCAATAATTACATGCTAATTAAATTTATTCCAACCCAACATCATATCCTACACCAAATTTAGTGTTAAAGTTTCATTTATTGCATTTGTAGTCCTTCAAGTTTGAGTTTCTACATTTTTAGTTTATTTTGATTGTTTCAACTTTCTACTTAATTTTTCTTTTGATATTGCAGGAGCAACCTCCTTTCTAATGACTGAATACCAATATGTTGGTATTTTCATGGTGATTTTTGCTGTTCTAATCTTTGTATTTCTGGGATCTGTTGAGAGTTTCAGCACAAGTAGCAAAGTATGCACATATGACACCACCAAAATGTGCAAACCTGCTCTAATGACAGCTGTCTTCAGCACTGTCTCCTTCATTCTTGGAGCTGTGACTTCAGTGATTTCTGGGTTTCTTGGAATGAAAATTGCCACATATGCAAATGCCAGAACTACCCTTGAGGCTAGAAAGGGTGTTGGGAAGGCTTTCATTGTTGCATTCAGATCTGGAGCAGTTATGGGGTTCCTTCTTGCTGCAAATGGTCTTCTTGTGTTGTATATCACCATTAATCTTTTCAAGATTTATTATGGTGATGATTGGGAAGGTCTTTTTGAGTCGATTACTGGTTATGGACTTGGTGGTTCTTCCATGGCTCTTTTTGGTAGAGTTGGTGGTGGTATTTATACAAAAGCTGCTGATGTTGGAGCTGATCTTGTTGGAAAGGTTGAAAGAAATATTCCCGAAGATGACCCTAGAAATCCAGCGGTAAAATCTTTATTTTCTTAATCTACTTTTATGAGGTTTGGTGATACTGTAATTGTACAGATTGTACTGTGTTTGGTGTGCATTGGACTGACACTGATGTTAATCAGACAAAAGTTGCAATCTTTTGTCCCATCAAAAAAGTGGCGCTCTCGATCTCTTATGAGAAAGTCATTGCACCCTCATCATGAACAAAGATGATAAATGACCAAATTGCCCTTCATAGAAAAAAATACAAAATTTTTAACATTACTATGACATGAACAAAGTTTTTCACAGAAATTGTCAATGTAGTGTTTAGTTAGACTAGAAGTATACTGACCAAAGATGGTAAAATGACCAAAATTGGTAAAATGACCAAAATGCCCTTCATAGAAAAAAAATACAAGTTTTTTAACATTACTTCAAAATGAACAAAGTTTTTCACAGAAATTGTTAATGTAGTGTTTAGTTAGACTAGAAGTATACTGAACAGAGATGGTAAAATGACCAAAATGCCCTTCATAGAAAAAAAGTACAAGTTTTTTAACATCACTTCAAAATGAAAATGAACAAAGTTTTTCACAGAAATTGTTAATGTAGTGTTTAGTTAGACTAGAAGTATACTGAACAGAGATGGTAAAATGACCAAAATGCCCTTCATAGAAAAAAATACAAGTTTTTTAACATTACTTCAAAATGAACAAAGTTTTTCACAGAAATTGTTAATGTAGTGTTTAGTTAGACTAGAAGTATACTGAACAGAGATGGTAAAATGACCAAAATGCCCTTCATAGGAAAAAAGTACCAAGTTTTTTAACATCACTTCAAAATGAACAAAGTTTTTCACAGAAATTGTCACTGTATTAGACTAGAAGTATACTGAACAAAGATGATAAAATGACCAAATTGCCCTTCATAGAAAAAAAATACAAATTTTATAACATTACTTCAAAATGAAACAAGTTTTTCACAGAAATTGTCAAGGGTAATGTTTACCTTTTTTTACGTTTTTGTGTGGTGAACTTAAGGGGTATTCTGGTAATTTGTTGCAGGTTATTGCTGACAATGTGGGTGACAATGTTGGAGACATAGCTGGAATGGGATCTGATCTTTTTGGGTCATATGCAGAGTCTTCATGTGCAGCCCTTGTTGTTGCTTCCATTTCCTCATTTGGAATTAACCATGAGTTCACTGCAATGATGTACCCTCTGATTGTGAGCTCTGTAGGCATTCTTGTATGCTTAATCACCACCTTGTTTGCAACCGATTTCTTTGAAGTCAAAACCGTGAAGCAAATCGAACCTACTTTGAAAAACCAACTCATCATTTCAACTATTCTTATGACCATTGGTGTTGCACTTGTTAGTTGGGTTGCTCTCCCTTCTAGCTTCACCATCTTCAATTTTGGAACACAAAAAGTCGTCAAGAACTGGTACACATTTCATCTTTTTACTTCTTTATTACAAAAAACTAATTTTTTTTAATTCTTTGCGAAAGTTTACATTTTTTGTTATTTGATGCAGGCAATTGTTCTTGTGTGTCTGTGTTGGTTTATGGGCTGGTCTTATTATTGGATTCGTAACCGAGTACTACACTAGCAATGCTTACAGGTACTTTATTTTTATCCAAACATGATCATGGAACAATGGAACATTGGAATGTAATTACCCATTCCATTCCGACTTTGCGATTAACTTTCTTGTTTCCATTCAGCCCCGTGCAAGACGTCGCCGATTCCTGCCGTACCGGAGCTGCCACAAACGTGATCTTCGGCCTCGCCCTCGGCTACAAATCCGTGATCATCCCGATCTTCGCAATCGCCGTCAGCATCTTCGTGAGCTTCACCTTCGCCGCCATGTATGGAGTCGCAGTCGCCGCCCTCGGAATGCTTAGCACCATCGCCACCGGTCTCGCAATCGACGCGTACGGTCCCATCTCCGACAACGCAGGCGGAATCGCCGAAATGGCTGGAATGAGCCACCGCATCCGCGAACGCACCGACGCCCTCGACGCCGCCGGAAACACCACCGCCGCCATCGGAAAGGGGTTCGCAATCGGATCCGCCGCGTTAGTCTCCCTCGCGCTATTCGGCGCGTTCGTCAGCCGCGCCGAGATCACAACCGTTGACGTTTTGACTCCCAAGGTTTTTATCGGTTTGATCGTGGGCGCGATGCTTCCGTATTGGTTCTCGGCTATGACTATGAAGAGTGTCGGGAAGGCTGCGCTTAAGATGGTGGAGGAAGTTAGGAGACAGTTTAATGAGATTCCTGGGTTGATGGAGGGAACTGCTAAGCCTGATTATGCCACGTGTGTTAAGATTTCTACTGATGCTTCTATTAAGGAGATGATCCCACCTGGTGCTCTTGTTATGTTGACTCCTCTTATTGTTGGGATTTTGTTTGGTGTTGAGACGCTTTCTGGTGTTCTTGCTGGATCTCTTGTTTCTGGTGTACAGATTGCTATCTCTGCATCCAACACTGGTGGTGCTTGGGACAATGCTAAGAAATATATCGAGGTATGACAAATACAAATACATTTTTCATTTGCTATAGTTTGGTAGATCTGTTAAAATATAATGTGTTAATTTGTTTAATGTTAGGCGGGTGTTTCTGACCATGCAAAGTCACTTGGACCAAAAGGGTCTGACGCACACAAGGCAGCTGTGATTGGAGACACTGTTGGGGATCCTTTAAAGGACACGTCAGGACCATCACTAAACATCCTCATCAAGCTCATGGCTGTTGAGTCTCTTGTGTTTGCTCCATTCTTCGCCACCCATGGAGGACTTCTCTTCAAGATCTTTGAGTAAGGATACGAATTATAATTCCTCCCCCTCTTGTCTTACTATTAGCCTTTTGAGTAGGCCTATCGTGTTGTGTCGTGTCATCTGTTTATTTAGTTATATTACTTCAAGTGTTTGTTTATTTTTGGAGTCGTTTAGCATCTTTAAAACTTGTCATGTGTCTATTTTTGATGTTTTGTTTCGGCACTTAGCAAATTTTCCATTTGGGATTCGATGATGTATTGCTGCTACTGTGACATGATTGATGATGATAATGATGATAAGTAGTCGATCTCATGATGAGTTTGAATATGGTTACTATGCTCCTTCCTTCAAATTGAGTAGTAATTCTATTAGCAAAGTTTCAAACACATAATATGAAAGGTACTTTAATGAGAGCTTTATTTAGTACTACTAAATAGACCTTAAACTCCATCTACAACAATCAGAGTTTCACAGCATCAAGAGCAACAATGCCTTTCTGAAAGCATTCATGGTTAAATACTGCATAGTTTTTCACGGTTTTGTACACCCTTGGTCTCTTCTCATCAACCAAAACATCCACGGGACTAATCTCTTTGTTTGGCTCGGGTTCTGTAAACATGGCCACTGATATTCGTTCCTTCTCCTTGTTTGTCACCACCCTATGAACTGGGCTCTTGAAAATCCCATTACTCATTATCTACAAAACCAAACCAACAAAGCATTTATTTAACCACTTAAACATTGTAAACTATTAAAATCTAAAGTCAGCTAGAGCTAGACATAAGTCACATAACCATTTAATGGTAATTCTAAACGAGTTTAAATTATTGGCAACTCTTTTACCTGCATTTGGTCACCAAGATTAACAAAAATGGCATCACGGATAACAGGAACCATGTACCATTTACCATCATTCAACACTTGAAGCCCTTCAACTCCTGGATCTTGCAACAAAAGAGTAATCCCTGATCTATCTGAATGAGCTTTCAGACCAAAAACTTTATCAGGCATCGGACATGGTGGGTACAAAATAAACCTCCCTTGAAGAACATCCCTTTCTTCCATAAAAAACTTGGAAAAACTGTTCTCCTCCAAATCCAACGACTTTGCCATGGCTTCAAATATAACCATAGATATAAACTTGATCTTCTTGGTATACTCATCGATGGTTTCCCTGCATAACGTACAACTCGTAATGACAAGAGTACAAGTAATTAATGCGTCCTGATGAAATGAAATGTAATGTACCTAAGATTTGATGGGTTTTGAGGCCAGAAGCGGAGTTTTCTTTCGTCTTCCGGAAGAATCCGAAGGAAAAGACGATCACACCAATCTTGAGCTTGATTTTTCGAGTAGGTCATGTCGTTTCCATAGCCTTCAACAGAACCAGTTTCTCTGAAGTATTTTGTTTTCTCCTCTAATGGAAGCTCGAAGAACTTTTTGATCACTTGACGAACATTGTCTAGATATGAATCTGAAAGACCATGATTCACAGCCTGATACAGTACATAAAAGCTACTTAATTTCATTAATTTGAAGAAACCACAATAATTTCTACCACCATTAATTCTCCTGTTATTGTCAAGATCAGTAAAATTAGCAAACATTACGTATTTTGAATAAAGGAAAGAAAGCAGACCTGAAAACAACCCCAGGTAGAGAGTGCTGATCTGAGTTTAGCAAGTTCGGTTTGTTGATCATCTTGTTTGGCAGACGAGAAGAAGCAGCTGATATCAATGATCGGCACCGGAGCAAAAGGGGGGGAGGTTTCCAAAGGTCCAAATTTGGAGTAATTGGTGGTGGCGTTGAAGATGTAGTTGGGAGGTGGTTGGTCGCCGTCGATGGCCATCTGCTGTGCGGTTTTCACAGGGAGTGAGTCTGTGGAAGCCATGGCTGAATCGGAAGTCGGAAGCAGTGAGAAATGAAGAAGGAAATGGGGGAGGTTCCAAGGATGAAAAGACTATTTTAATTTTTATGTGCCCGGCCAAGTTATAATTATGTATTTATAGCTGTTGTTTGCATTCGATTATTAATAATGATGACACAAAACAAAAACATTAAAACGGTGGTTTGTTTTCTGATTGAATTTATTACTATTTTGAAATATATATGTTACTTTTTAGAAAAAAAAAATATTTTTTTTTAGAAACAGTAAAATATATTAAAAAGGCCCAACGCTTAGCAAGTGACTAGACAATAGCAAAGAAGAGCATTACATGAGGAAAAGGGGGAGTAATTCCAATCTATCCAATTACCAACGCGACCATTGTCCCTGCATTTGAGCCATAAATATGCCAACGCATTGATGTTTTCAGTGCCTCTATAAATTGTAATAGATACTCATCGAAATAATATGTCAGTCTTGGTCCTCCAAAAATTACATGACAGACTATAACAAATACATAGCAGTTTAATGCCTTTTTTTAGGGCATCTACCCCTTGAGGCTGCAAAATGTAGTTCACCAACGTCATTGAATTCATCTTTGTTTAATCCACACCATTTAGAGATCTTGTTCATTATAAGTCTTGCATATGAGCATCTTATAAGAATATGATCAGCACACTCAACTTCACTAATACAAGTTTCACATAGTGTCGAGTCGATATTCATGTCACATGATTGTAAAGCAGTAGCAGATGGAATGCATCCTTGTACAACCCTCCAAACAAAGTAAAGCACCTTTATTGGGATAACCTTGCTCCAACTGATCAATGGAAGATTGGAAGAGTGTTATGCAGCTTTGTCTAGTCTCCTTCTGATTGCTTCCACTGTGAAACTTCCTTCTGGCATTAGCAAGCATGTTTATTTGTCATGAGTAGGTTGTAGTTGACACAAAGCAATCTTCTTTTTTAACATGTCAAATTCTGTGGATAATCCTGCAACTAATGGACAAGATTTTCATTCCCAAAAGTTACTAGTATTTATGATACGAGTGGCAACAGAGCATGATTTACGTAATTCTAAATTATAAAGTGAAGGATATTTCGTTTTTAGTTTCTCATTATTCATCCAAGTGTCCTACCAGAACATGATATTTTTATCTCCTGTCTGAAAATGTCATTAAGATTAAGTCCAGCTCCCTAAATATCTTTCATAGTCCCTATGATATTTTTCCACACCCTAGTAATAGTTTTCTTTGAGAGCTAATCATAGGGTTTATTAGAAAGACATCAAATACCTGTTATAACCTAACTCCAAAGTGATGTGGGTTCATTTTTCAAACGCCACCACCATTTGACGATGAGCCCAACGTTAAGTTGCATGTATTGATCCTACACCTAATCCACTTTTTCCTCTGGTGTTGTTACTTTTTCCCATGATACCCGGTGAATATTGTTTTTCCTTTTTGTCCCCCCCCCCCCCCCCCTCTCCCCCAAAGGAATTTCCAATGTTTTTTTTTTCAAGTGCATCAACCACTATTATTGGGGATTTGAATATTGAAAGGTAGTATGTGGGAAGATTGGCCATGACATATTTGATTAGTGTTAATCTCCCCCCGAATGACAAAGTTTTTGATTTCCATGACGAGAGCTTAGAATGAAACTTATCGATAATTGGTTTCCAATTTTTTTACAAAGTTCATATTAGCCCCAACCGGGACCCCGAGGTAAGTGAACGGTAGGGAGCCAGCTTCGCATCCAAGGATGTTGGCCCAATTTGAGGTTTCAACATTCGAAGCCCCAATACCAAAGACTTTGGATTTGAAGAAATTGACTTTGAGCCTTGAAGATGCGTGAAAACATCGTAAGATACGAGCTAGGATTTTAAGATTGGATCGGGACCACTCTTCGACGTACAACACATCATCAACGTAGAATAAATGAGAGATCAATGGTCCATTTTCAAGGATTTTAATTCCTTTGAAATTTCATTTTTCAATCGCCGCTTTGAGAGCTACGTTACGTTAAGACCTTCCATTGCAATGATATTAAAAATTAAACAATCATAAATATGATGAGTAATTATGTATATGGTTTTATATTAATTTACATTGTACTTATGAATAATGCTTTTTAGTTGTTTTCTATTTTATTTTGAGTAACAGTCAGCTTTAGTCTCAAATAATAGTTACAAATGCATTCACTCCATACTTAGGGGCGGTCCTGGCTAGGTGTCCGGTGTAGCATCGACAACACCTAGCTTTTGCATACGTAGTGGAAAATTTTCGGATTTTTTAAAAATTTTTTTACCTGTTGTGCCACTACGGGAAAAAAAAATCGTGCAATTATTAATTTTTTTTGTGCAACTATGTAAAAAATGTATCGCTCTATCAGGAATTACAAAGCCAAAAAAAATAAAAAAAATTACAAGTTTACAATTTATAATTAGCCATATAGGAGCTCAATGTTTTAATATAATATTGTCTATTGATTGTATTTATAGCTCAAAGCCCTAAATAAAAAAATGAATTGGATAAAATAATCCGATCCTAATTGCTTATAAATTTTCGGCTAGAAGAAAGAAAAAAAAAACACCCGAGGCAAGCTTATTTTCCTTTCTACCTATTGTTCGACTATTCTGTCATTTTTCTTCCCCAATACATCTACATCGAGCCATCGACAAAGCTGAAGGAGTAAAGGACAAGGCTGCGTTTCTACTTTCTTGATTACCAAATAATTTTAATTCTATGAGTTCGTTGGCAAACCATCAACAAGCGTCCGAAATCTTAGCATATTTTAAATCTTATGAGTTCATGTTTTACTTATGAGTAAATTACCCGAATGGTCCCTATGTTTGGGGTAATTTGCACGTTTGGTCCGTAACTTATTTTTTAACTCGAAAGGTCCTTACAGTTTGTTTTTGTTGTGCGCTTGGTCCATGTCTTATCTAAAAAGACTATTTTTCCCTTGATTTTTAAATTTATTTAAATAAACACACCCCAACCCTACATCCACCCCACCTTACATTATATTACCTACCCATCTTATTTAAATAAATTAAAAAATCAAAGACAAAATAGTCTTTTTAGGTAAGACAGGGACCAAGTGCGCAACAAAAACAAACTGTAGGGACCTTCCGAGTTAAAAAATAAGTTAGGAACCGAATGTGCAAATTATCGCAAACCATAGGGACCATTTGTGTAATTTACTCTTTACTTATATATATATATATATATATATATATATATATATATATATATATATATATATATATATATATATATATATATATATATATGATGTATGACATTTTACGCATCACGAGTACATTGTCAAAGCAACTTCAAAAAAAGATCTAGACATTTTAGAAGCGGCTTTAATGGTTAGAGGACAATGGTGACATTGCAATCTTTAAGAAACACAGAGTTTGCTAGCATTTTATCAAAGATATCATCTTTTTGTCAAACACACAATATTGCTACTTTGGAAATGAATGATTTTTATGTTGGTGCTAGAAATCGTACGACAACAAAGACTAAAAGATATTATTTTGAGGTTGAAATCTTCAACACGTTGGTGGATAAACAAATTACAGAATATCGGGATCGATTTAGTGAAACAAGCACCCAATTACTAGTATACATGAGTGCTTTGAGCCTATGTGATTCATTTGCACAATTTGACAAATCAAAGTTATACAAGTATGACTTTGTTGATTCAGATTTGATAGATCTTTAGGGACAACTTGATATATATTTCTCTCTCTCTCTCTCTCTCTCTCTCTCTCTCTCTCTCTCTCTCTCTTTCATCAAAGATGAACGCTTTACTACTTTGAAAAGCAGTTCTAAGCTTTCTCGTTTGATGATTAGTACGGGGAAACATCGATCTTATCTTTTGATTTATAAGCTTTTAAAGTCGGCTTTAATTTTACATGTAGCAACCACAAATATTGAAAGATGTTTTTAGAAAATGAAGCTTTTGAAAACCGATTTGCACAACAAAATTGGCGATGACTTTTTGAACGACGCATTGTTTTGCAATGTTGAGACCGAAGTACCTGTAAAAGTTACGAATGAAAAAGTAATGAAACGTTTCAAAAGATGTGTGCACGAAGATTACAAATCTAATTTGTCATAGATTGTTGTTATGTTTTCAACTTTTTATGTAATGGATCGCTTTTTTGTATTTAGATGTAATGAATTATTTTTTGGTTTTATATTACGTTTGACCGGATTTTTTTTTTTTGGCAATTCCTGCGTCCGCCCCTGTCATACTGAACAAATATATCGAATATTAAATCAGATAAAAATTTGACCCGTGGTGAAACCACAGATACACACTCATTTGTAATTGTATATAAGGGTGTTCAAAAATATTCAATATCTTATATTTATTCTGGAAATATGATGCGAAATTATCCGGCATTTCAAATATCCAGATATTCGGATTCGGATACAGATATTGATTTTTCTAGAATATTCGGATATTTCAGATATCCCATATCCAAAATGTATTTAACTATTAAATATTTTTACAATGTAGTTTTGTTTTGTAAATAAACTCAAGATTAAAAATCTTGAAATTCAGTTGATCATTGGATGACTTCTATATTGTCAAATTGGTTTGATTTTAAATGTAAGAGAATTCATTCAACTCCAATCTTTCCTAGCTTTATTCTTTTAAATGGTTTATAGTTCTCTATTTGAGAAATTAAATATCCTTCTACTTTTTCTTCCTATAAATCATTCTATCAAATTAAATAGTGATATGTGTAACATTTAATATTCATTTAATGAAATTTTAGTATACTAATATGACACATGTCTTGATTTAATTTGGTAGGAGGATTTGTCGGAATAAAAGTAGGAAAATATTTAATTTCTCTATTTATTATTACCAAAAACTAATGCAAACACATTAAAAGCTTTCAAAACATGTTATTACTTGCGTGATGCTACTAGACAACTTGGAATGAACTATGAACTGCTTGAATTAAAGTTTGAATGTATTAAAATGTTTATGCCACAGATGAAATAAAGTAAAAATCAACAATCATTCATTTGGATGTTATAAATATCTATGTTAAATGACTACTTGATATTGAATTATTAGTTTTATTTTATGTTAAATTGTACATTAAGTTTGTATTTAGCTGGTTGTAGATTACTATTTATTATTTTCAAATTATACAAATTGAAAATTTCGGATTTCCGTTTCCAATATCCGAATCCATATACGGAATTTCGGATATTAGGTTTTGAACACCCCTAATTTTATAGTTTTAATAAGTTAACATACATTCGATGATATATTTGTAAATTTTATATTAATAAATTAATTTGTTTTTTAATGATAGTATGATAAATAATGTTTTAAAACCAGTTTTCCGAAGACTAAATTAATTACATGTATTTCAATATTTTATATATAGATAGCTAATTAGTATGTGAATATAGAATGTATAACAAAATTTAGACCAGTTATTTAAAAATATGGATAACAGTATATAGGTAATCTAAGTAATTAATTAAATTTATATTAAACCTACAAATCAGAAGAATCTCAATACACAATATCTTCTCATGCGGTTGTTTTCTTTAATTTACCATACCATCCTCACCCCTCAAACAAGATTCTCTTATTTTTTAGGGTTTTTTTTTTTTTTTTTTTTTTTGTCATAATTCACATTATGGCACCAACCAACATCTCCACAATAGTGTCACTAGTTTCATCGTCTTCCCCTGCCACCACCATCTTGATAGTAACTTAAACCACCATGAACCATCACCGGTTCAATCGGCTTCACACCTCCACGCTAACCCACATTTTGGATCAGGAAAACACTTTCGAACATTTATTTTTCGCAATCTGTAAAATATTTTTTTCCATCAAAATAATATAGTTGCAAAATCTCTCAGTTCTCATGGATATTGCAAAATTCCAATCATAGGTTAGCTTCTATACTCAATTTACGTAGTTAATTATGACATTGATCGTCTTCACATGATTTATTTAGTCTATATTTAAATTTCAAGTTTCAATTTATGCATTTTGCACTTACTTTATTCATTTAAGTTTCTTTTGGCTATAATTTTTGTAACAGTCCCAAATTTCAATCCAAAATTTTATTTTTTGTAATATTCTGTTTCGAATCGTTTCGTAATTCGGAGCCTTGACTCGAAGACCAGTTATCATAAGGCTTCGGGCCTTGGGGGAAAGAATGATTTAGACCCCTTTGGATGTGGGTAATGTAGATTAGATGATCTGAGAGTTCGGTTGGTGCTTTGGAGCCCAATGATATAACTGTAAAGTGATAGTTCAAGCCTTTTATGAATTTTGGATTTATGTTCAGAAAGTTTTAAGGCAAATTAGGGTTTATTGGGTTGTAGAGATTCTCATTACCTTTCCATGGATATAAAGATCGTCGAAATCGGTGTTGAAACGAATAAGTTACAACCGTTTGAAGTTAGATGATTTTTGAGTCTGCTGCGTAAGTGGGGCGTACGGGGAGTACACGGGGCATACTAAGGCATCCCTAGTATGCTAGGTGTACTCAACATGTACGATGGGCGTACTAGGGCATCCCTAGTACGCTGGGCGTAAATTGAGTACGCAGGGCGAACACGATTAGTGCCTAAACTCTATTTTCGTGGTTTGAGCCCTATTTAAGCTCCTTAACTTCCCCTAACCTATTCCATTCTCAACCTCCACCTCTCCAACACCCTCTCTTGAAACCCTAATCCTATATTGATCATTGTGAGCAAAAATAAGGTGGTTTTAAGTGCTTTGGAGTGTTTTTGGTGCACTATGGAGAAGAAGGAACTCATGGAAGAAGTGTTGGTTGCAATGGAGCTTGTAGATCCAAACTTTGTTCACCTTGATCTTTCTTCTAGAGGTATAACACTTGAATCTTGATGATGATATTGTTAGATCTATCTAGTGTAACGACCCATACATCAAGGGTAAAAATTTCGTTTTTAATATAACTAAAACGTTAATACCATTTAATTCAAACATTTCAAATCATAGTCAAGTAAATCATTTATCAGAGTTTATCTCAAAATCATTCATTACGGAAATCGTAGGTGTGTGTGCTACGATCAATCCGACCCTTCCTTTCCAAAACGATGATACCTAAAACCATAAACACAACATTTAAGCACGAAGCTTAGTGAATTTCCCAGAGCATACCATACACACAATCCACATATCACATATCATGTTAGCTATAAAAGCTACCTGTATCACATTTCCTGCTAGCTATAGAAGCTACATATAGCAGATAAGCCATGCATACCAAAACCTGTAAGGATGTCGTGGGCTCCCCAAGGGTCTTACATCATTGTGTCATGGGCTACCCCATATGGTCTTAACCTGGGAATGCTATGGGCTACCCCACATGGTCTTATATCCAATTGCCACGAGCTCCCCTCGGGGTCTTCCATGCAAGTATCACAAAGACAACTAGCATAACACATATCATATATCACATAAATATCTACACATAACACAAATAAACATTTAAGGATTTTGTGGGCTCCCCCCATGTATTACACCATTGTGCCATGGGCTACCCCACATGGTCTTTACCTAGGAATACCATAGGCTGCCCTACATGGTCTTACATCCAATATCATGGGCTACCCCACATGGTCTTTTCCTAGGAATTCCATGGGCTACCCCACATGGTCTTACATCCAATGCTATGGGCTACCCCACATGTTCTTTACCTAGGAAAGTAGGAATGCCATGGGCTACCCCACATGGTCTTACATCCAATGCCATGGGCTCCCCTAGGGTCTTCCATGCAATAACACACAATCACATAGCATATCAAATCACAGAATGACTAAGACATATACCATAATCACATATGGGCCAACCTTGGTGCCTTAGACCCATGGGTATGGTGAGAAGACTCACCTCCCACTGTTGAAGTCCCGTAGATACAATCCTAACTGTTGGATGACAGATTCCCGAATTGTTAATTTCAAAACATCACCCAATTAATAATTGGGTTCCAACACAAAAATCATAAGTCCAAGCTCAGGGTAAAAGACTGCTTTACCCTTATCTTAGCTTGATTAAACTCAAAGCCCAATCTAAAGGCCCAAAAGTTAAACTATGAATCAAAGCCCAACATACGACCCAATTTTCTACATTGGGCCCAAACCTTTACATGGTCTTATTCTAAGGTCCAACCATTTAGTTCAGTCCAAACATTTGGCAATTCTAGTGGCCCAACATTTCATAATCATGAAGGGCCAATTATGGCCCAATTTTCCAAATTAGGACCAAACCTTCACATGGGCCTTACCGTAAAGCCCATTAAATTATTATAGTCTATATGATTGTTCCTGGATGGCCTATCATGTAACGCCCGTGTTTCTGGGCTAAAAGCATTAATAAAGTTGTAATAGTCTAGGTCAACCTTTGTAACTCATTTTGAAGTAGTAAAGAGGAATTATGTGAATATTATGTGAATTATATGCTTATTTGCTTAATTATTATGATTTAATTAATTAATAATAAAAATAAGCATTTAAAATAAATATTAGAAAAAGGCGATATCTTTTAAGAAAGTTGTAGTGGCCGAAACAAGGATTCCGGAGATATAAAGAACGTCGAAATCCGAGTTATAACGAAGAAGTTATGACCTGTCGAAGTTTCGCGACAAAACCGGCACGGCACCGGGAAGCGTAAAAAGTGAATATTACAATAAAGTGCTTTTTAGCCTTAACAATCTAAACTAAATTCGTAGTATTCGTTAAACCGAGAAGTTCGATAAAAAGAACGCCCAAATCTGACTTCGTATGAGGAAGTTATGATTTTTCTAAGTTTTAGCTTAGCAGTAGACAGCTAAATACTCGAATTTAAGATCGAGCAAAATTTAGCCAACACAACCTAAACGAGAATCGAAGGTCTCTTCAATAGTAGTACAACGGTAAAAAGACTGACGAAAACGGACATCGGATGAAGAAGTTATGATTTTTTTAATGGATTTTCCTGTCCCGGTCTGTTAAAAATAATAATATTAAAATTAAATTCAAAATTAGCCGATGAATTCTAAACGAAAGTTGTAGAGCATGATTTTAGCTACGTGTGCATATAAATAACGTCAAAAACGGAGCTCGTATGCGAAAGTTATGGATTTTAGAAGTTCGGGGCTCAAAATTCAGAAATTTTCGCATGAACAGTAACCGGACACGTCATCGAGGCCGAAGTTGCTGCGTCACCGAAGACGTGGCCGAATCCGGACCAGAAGCGTGTCGTAATTCCCTCGGACCGAAGCCTCGGCCAATCAGAAGCCGCCTCGTGTCCGAACCTCGCAGAGCCACGTTCGAGCCTCATTGCCGCCTCCGTGTCTCGCCTCGCTGCTGCCACGCGCCTCGTTCCCTCGCAGCCACCTCCTCCCTTCGTCACCGAGCCTCGCAAGCAGCTACGTGGAAGCTTCTCAGCCATGGGGACCTCGGCCTCGCACCCTATAAATAGGGGGGCTGTGAGATCTCCCGACTACTTTTGAAAAATTGTCATTTTTCACCCCTAAACTTATATTTTGACTTCCCCCGAAGCCCCGGTATCATTTTTAAAGCTCGGAATACATCCAGAAGTGCCCGAAAACCCGGAAAATTTTATCTTTTATGTTTTGAAGCTCCAACTCTCGCAGAGCCCAGTTTCTCAATAAAACTCCCGGTTTTATCAGAAACGATCATTTTAAGGAACGAATTGCTGCCCGATTATCATCAAACCAAGTGAGTGTATAATCACTTTCATCTTACACATAGATATGAAGTATTTTCTATCAAATACGTGTTATGTGTAATTATATTGATTGTTTATTTGAGATGATTGTTGAATACAATGTTTTATATAAGTTATAAATTGTATATGTATTTTATCTACAAATATGTTGGGTAGACAATGGGTAGACAAAATAGTTGATGTGTGTTAAAATGATGAGAGGCCTCGATGTTGTTGTTGTTCCAGTGATCTAGCGGAGTATGGATGACGACCACGGACTCTTCTAGACAGTCTAGTGGAACGCTAGCAGGCTCGCAACCTGTAGGTGTTGTGAACGATGTGTTCACCGATGTACTCCATCCCACTCATGGTTGCCTTTAGGACATTTATTGTTGAGGAACCCCTTAGCAGTAGTGTCCATCCCGATGATAAAATCCTTAGACTAGGTCCCTTGTATAGGTGTTTAGGGACGTAAAGTGAGGATAACGGGAATGAGTAATCAGGGTTATTATTGGTTGATGAAATTAATAAATTTATTGTTGATCGATGAAATTAATAAGTTTATTATTATTTGTGGGTTGAAAACCCTATATGCTCACCAGGCTCCCAAGCCTGACCCACTCAGCTTACTATTTTACAGGTAGTGGACTCAGAGCATAATTATGATGATGATGAGGGACTTTTGGATTATAGGCCATTAGTTGTAAATAACTGTTGTAAGGCTTATAATGTACTGTATCGAACATGACATCCCAAGTCTTTTAATGAAATACATTTATAAGGAAATGCTTTTGATAAATCTTTATCATATTATTGTTTTGGGACAAATTCCGCAATTCTTTTATTAAAAGGTTACTCTGATTTTGAAATAAAGTATAAACAAAACCAGTCTTTTCTGACCGTGAAATTGGGGATGTCACATATCAGTATCCCAATCATCAAAACCCAAAAGAAAGGCCCAACTCAAAGCCCAAGTGAAATTAGGGTTTCACATAAAATGACAAATAGGGTTAAGTGTTTCTCACTTAACCCATTAAGGACTTAATCCATTAAGTCCACCACTCTACTAGATAAATCATATGGTATGATTGGGCTTAATACATAGTCCAATTTCAGTGACCCAAAATGTTACCAATCAGCCCCGGCCTACTAAAATCCTTACATAATACATCCCAATAATACCAAACACCCCCTTGACTTCTAAAATCCTTTGCGAGATAAGTCTTGAACTTATACTTTAACCCTCGAATAATCCAATTTATAACATTTGACTCCCCAAAACCAATAATCCCCTAAATAATATAATTTATTGCGACTATTCGTTCATCAAATTTTATCTATTTATTTATTAAATAAATAGAATGTTACAACTCTCCCCCACTTAAACTATATTTCATCATTGAAATCATTCCTTATCCTCCCTTACACACCCGACAACTTGGGTGACATGGTCACAATCCTGGGGACACCCTAGCTTTCCCAGGTAACCACGACCAACCTTCGCAAGGTCCTAGCACCTGAAAATGGATGAATTTCCTGTAAAAGGTCATATTTACTCCGTCCGAATTTCAAAGTCTCGAGAGTGTTTGTCCCCCTGATAGGCCGCCCGCACTGAATCATTGTCGAATTCATTACACTTATCTCCCAATTACCTGCGCAACTTTTGATAACTTGAGGTTGTCACTAGAAAATAAAGTCACAGACCAAATTTCCCTACAATACACTTATATCTGACCAAAGCTCAGATAATCCCTCGAAATAATACACATCTAACCGATTGCTAAGCCAAAACACACTCAGTAGTCCTTACACGACCTCTGAAGGATACCTTTTCCGAAGATAACTGATCTAACTATACCGCCACTCATGGCTCATCTAATCCTTTTGATCCATCTGATCATGATAGGCTGACAATCTGTTACTGCTGAATCTGACGCAAAAAGGTGAATGTTACTAGAATGTCACATCTACCCTACAGTTATGTTGTGACCTACTCACAACCTTGCGAACTAGGCCACACTGGCCTAAGTCATCTGAACGAATCCATGAATGTCACATCTACCCTACAGTGTGTCTGTATCTCCTACACTATCTAGCTGTTGTGAATGATACGGCTTCCATGTAGTCTTACAACACTTCCCGCACTATCTGACTACTAGGGAATACTGCGGATCCCCCGTAGTCTTACAACACTTCCATACCAACTAACCACCAGTGAATGCTACGGCTCCCCCGTAGTCTTACAACACTTCCATACCAACTGACCCTCAGTGAATGCTTCAGCTCCCCCGTAGTCTTACAACACTTTCATCCTGACTAGTCATTAATGAATGCTACGGCTCCCCGTAGTCTTACAACACTTCCATACCAACTGTACATTAGTGAATGTTACGGCTCCCCCTTAGTCTTACAACACTTTCATCCTAACACAACCATAGCCCAATACCTTACCCATGATCTATTGATTTGAAAGGCATACAGAGTCGATCACGCACTCCACCGACCACCCGAACTGAACTCCATTCATGACTAGAGCCCCAACCTGTCTCCCCAAATTATGTTATCAAGCCCCCAAGAAGACGCGATTCACATGATGGGGAGTCTTACCGGTCTCCAAACTCACACAACCCTCAAACCAAATAACCACTTGGGCTGCCATTTCCCCTCGATGGGGATGAGAAGCCCATCCCGGTATCATACATGTCCTCATCCTGAATACCTGCACGGTTCTCCCCCACTTAGATTTAACTAAGTCTTCGCAATTCATGAGATTTGAAGGATTCCTGATCCTTCTTACTCTTTCATAACCAATTGCTGACAACATGTTTCTTGTCCGTGCAAGTGCTCTATTACGGGCCCAAATCCCTAAGGACCACACACTCCTAAAGATCAGACAAACACTTCCCGAATCCCAACGAGACTAATAATCTCAAACGCTTTGAAATGATTCCCCACCTATATCTTGAGGTTTGAATAACCGATGTCCAGGCTAAGGCCTCAACAGTAAACCACTTCCCATGGCGCTTCCAAAAGTCGACTCGAGCATAATGGCCGAGTCACCAATCCTGTCCGTAGACCTTCTGCATCATGTCCCTGAATTGATCTCGACCCTAGACCCAGTTAATGTTGAACGCTTCAAACCAGCAAAGAGGGAAACAACTTTTCACTAACCATCCCGTAACTCACGATATGCAAATAGCATATGACAAATGTTTAAAGGTATAGTCCAAACACAAACAAGGCAACACACCTAGAGATATATTTACTAAAACCCTAGAAATGAAAGCTCCCTCGTGCAGTTTCCTGCAAGTACCGTACTAAACAGGGTTTACGACCGTACACGAGTTTATGGCCATAAACTCGCATTGACTGTGAACTCGTCGTTTTTTCGAGGAGTTGAAGGTTTTTCGCGCGATTTTTGGTTTTCTGACTCGTATGTAATTATAACAATAACCTTAGTTAATTTACTTAACCCAAGAAGTTGACGGAAAATTTAATAAAATTAAAATTAAAATTTATTAACAGAAGTGGGTTAGAAAATAACGGAAAAAATTTCGGGTTGTCACAGTTTGTTTCATGTCAAGGAACTCCCTGGCCAGCTGCTGAAGCTCCACATCCGGTGCAAACTCGGCCCTAAACCTGGTCACAAATTCGGGCCAGGTCATAGCCTCTACCACTGAGGCTCCCAACGAATCACCAACTGACTCCCACCAATCTCTTGCCTTGTCCCTCAAACCCCCAACATCATACCGTACTTTCGACCCCTCAGAGCAGAAGCTAGTCAATTGAGCAAACTCCATGTCTGCAATCCACCTCCTCGCAGTGAAGGGGTCCTTCACCCCGTGGAAGTTTGGTGCACCACATCCCTTGAAGTCCTTAAAGGACAGTGTACGCGCCCTTGACTAGCTAGACACCCAGTCACTCTGAAATTCCCTGAGGAGATCCTCCATCAACTCGATAATCCCTTCCTTGATCGACCCGAAATCATCGGGGTCGACTCAAGGATGCCTCTCGTGATCTCAAAAGCAATGAACTCACGCAGTCCCTCATCAATTGGCTTAACACCTGACCCCGAGCCAGACCCTGATCCAGATCTCGATCCTGAACCTCCCGCTCCATGTCGCGTAATCATCACCATTCTAAAACAAAACACATAGCTATTAGAACCCAAACATAGTCTCAGGATTCTCACACACTCTACAAGTTCCTTGGTTTCGTCTCAGCTCTCCTTGACTCAATTACGGATCCTCTGCTTTCAGTAGTACGGGCCCATACTACCTTCCACATTTATCCATACTTCCCTTAAGGATTGATTCGGCTCTACCAAGTCCCTTACACTACTACTATTGCTCCCAGTACTACCCTCATCCTAGGCTTGCCCTAGGGTATATCACTGACCCGACCCATCCTTAGCTGCTGAAAGACTTCCCACCAGTATCATCTAACTACCTCGTGAATATAGTCACATGCAGCGGAGATCAAATAATCCTTCGAGTAAAGGACTCATCCCTATGGCGGTTAGACTCAAACAAGAGTTGCACAATAGGGTAAAATCCAACACTCTGAGATTATCTAGCATGTACCACATGTGACTTAGCATATTCACTTAATTGTTAGGCCATACTGCTAAGAGCCCAACAAAGCACAAAGCAAGCAGCATTTGGATAATGGAAAGCTAGCCACATAATCCAATCGAATGTTTTATTTTCTACTTGGGAATTTGTACTAGCATGAAATTCATATAGCTCAAACGCATATAACAGGCACATAAGGCATCCTCCTAGATCCTTAGTCCTAATCTAGCATGCAGTTCTAATAAACATATCATAGCATAACATAAACTTGTATGGGTATTTTGGGGTACTTACTTGAGCTCGACCGGTCACGCACATCACACATATTGCCCTTTTCAAAGTTCTTTTCTCTTTTCAAATTTCTTTTAAAATAAAAAGGTTTTACTTTTTAAAAATTTTCATACCAAGTCCTTAGTTTGAGTTCAGACACCCTCAGGAGTGTGCCTGAATCCCTCAAACCAAGGTTCTGATACCAACTTGTAACATCCCAAATTTCAAGTCCAAAATTTTTGTTTTTCAATTACGTAGATTATAAAATATTTTACTGAAACATTATCGATATCAAAATAAGTCCATAAACCATCATACATATCTCGTATCATACGTAGTTATAAAATCAGAGTACAATCCCATAGATCTAAAATGAGGAATCCTATGTGAGTGTAATGTGCAGCTACCGCACCGGCTCCTTCCCCTTCGCTGAAGAGGTACCCGAAACAAACTAAAAAATGTAAGCACGAAGCTTAGTAAGCTCCCCTATCATACCACACATACTATCAGGCATACCGGGGTGCCCGACCTACCCCATGTCAGGCATACCAGGGTGCCCGACCTACCCCGCTGAGCATACCGGGTGCTCAACCTACCCCTGTTAGACATACCGGGGTGTCCGATCTACCCCTCGGTCCTAACAACTGAACTTGAGGACTATTCCCCTCTTACTACTACTACTGCATAAAGCATACCAAACTACCACATAAACATTTCGGGTAGCAGCACCCCTAGATTAATATCACAAAGACAATCATCTAACATACAACTCCTACTGGTGGGCCGACATTATGGCCTTAGACCCACCGCTAGCACATAAACATTTCAAGAAGGTTCACCCTGCGTACTTATTTACCACCTTTTCTCAAATAAGGACCAAACTTGACAATTACCAAAAGAACAAGGGTTTATAAGTTATACCTGGTCTTGGGATGTTAAATGTGACCTTATTATGGATAAAGTTGGAAACTTTATCCATCTAAACATCATTTTGATTTAGATATGTAGGTTGGAGACTTGGACTTAATGCATTAAGTTGAAAAATATGCACTTTTGTGTCCCTTTGATACTTAACGACTAGATCTTGTTTGTTGGGACCATTCTAATGGATAAAGTTGGAAACTTTATCCATTATGAAGCTATTATGAATCATAAAAATGTTTGCTTGATTGTTTCCTTAGAACCATGCAAGAGTTAAGTGGTTTTGAGTGTTGTGAAAGTAAGGATTTTGGAGATTTAGCCCTCTTTAGCCATGAAAAGGCTTAAAGGTTTCGACTTTATGGTTTAAGACATCATTTAGGGTTAAGATAAGAGTTAGGAGAACTTGAATTAACGAAATAAAAGCTTAATGGTGACTTTTGGCCTCTGATGAGTACGTTGGGCGTACGTAGGAGTACGCTCAACGTAGTGCTTGGACGGTGCATCGAGAACTTGTACATTATGCTTCGTGGTTTAGTACGTGGGGCGTACGTCTCTGGTATGCAGGCGTATTCACCAAAATGGACATTTTGGGATTTTTAGGGATTGGGCCTTGTTACCATTGGACTTTTGACTTTGGGCCATGGATTGACTGTGAGCCTTCTTGGTATTGGTCCTATGATAGTTTTTGGGTCCAATTAGGAAATTGGGCCATATTGGGCCTTTGGTTGCCATTTAGGAAATTAGGCTTTTTGGAGTAAATGGGATGGGCCCAGGTTTTAGGCCAAATAAGGAAAGGGTAAAATGGTATTTTACCTTGGTTATGGATTAAGTGGATTTGATTCTTGTTTTGGGTCAAGATCCGATTAGTAATTGGATAATTATTTGATGGTGCTAGCACACAGGGATTTCCGGATTAGCATACTGAGAATCTATTGAGAGATTCAGCGGATTGAGGTGAGATTCCTTATTGTGTTTGGCGGGTCGAAGACATTAATGCTGACCCATGGTTTATTATGGTTAGGATGCTAGTTATCTGTATGACTATTACATTTATGATATATGTTATGTGTCTGTATTTATGTTGGGTGGGGCCCTATGAATGTATTGTATGATATTAATCTTTGTAATACTTGCATGTTCTTATATTATTGTATGTATGTTGGGCGGGGCCCATTACTGGTTAGGGCCCCATGACTGACAGATCTATTCCAGTAAGGGTCCGATGCTCAGTGGGGCCCGATGTTGGGCGGGGCCCATTATACGAGTTAGGACGAGACCCGTTATACTCATTGGGCGGGGCCTGTTATGCGAGTTAGGGAGAGGCCCGTTACACTTACTGGGCGGGGCATGTTACTTGTATGATATGTGATATTTTGGGGAACTCACTAAGCTTTGTGCTTACGGTTTTTAGTTTTTGGTTTTGGGTATTTTCGGTTCAAAAGGGAAGGGCCAACGCTTTATCGCAGTGCATCCACCCATGTTTCTGCACCATGTCGATTTTGGGATTCTACTTTGATAAATCTGTTATTTTGAATGTTTTTGTAAGATAATTGGTGTTTTGATTATGTTAAAAATGAAATTTTACCTCTTGTTTTCGGGACATTATATTTTTAAATTAAAGTAATCAACCAAAATCCTTTTCACCAAAGTATATCAAACATAACCATTTGTTCCAAAACATGTCACATTATTTTCAAATCATCATAATAATAAAAGTAGTGAAATCAAATCAACAGAAGTCTCCAAAAACATGTTCATAAATACAATAGTCACGTTGCGCCCTTCCCTTGCTACCAGACCAACTTGAAAATATTTAAATTCAATGCGTAAACATAAAACCTAGTGAGTTTCCTAAGATACCGCATACAAAAATAATCCTATAATCCAACCATAGTCTTGCCTGCTATAGTCCAACTATAATTGTTCCTGCTATAATCCAACTAGAGTCTATCCTGCTATAGCCTAACTATAGTCTTTCGTGCCATAGTACAACTAAAGTCCAACTATAGTGTTTCCTGTTATAGTCCAAATATAGTCTTTCCTAATATATTCCAACTATATAGTTCATACAGAAGTTATAAAGACATCCTATCAAACACGACATCTAATGTTCTATATAGTATAATGAGAAAACTCATATGAGTTTACCAGTAGAATCTTGACTATAGCAAGGGCAAAGGGAAGAAAGCTCCCCAAGTCTTACTGCCAAAGAAGAAGGAAAAAGTGGCAAATGATGACACCTGCTTTGAGTGTGGAGTTATTGGTCGCTGGTAAAAGAATTGCCCTACTTATCTTGCAGGGTTGAAAGCCAAGAAGGTCGAGGAAGGCAGTTCAGTTATATATCTATTTTCATGATTGAAATGAGATTATTTACTTTTTCATCTAACACTTGGGTATTTGATACTGTTTGTGGAACTCACATATGTAATTCGTTGTAGAGGTTCAAAAAGAGCAAGGAGCTAAAAACAAGCAAAATGGTATTACATGTCGGCAATGGAGCATCAGTTGTAGTCCAAGCGATAGGACATTTTGAATTATGTTTATCAAATGACCTATATTTTAGTATGTGTCGAGGGTTCTAGTCTCGTTTGGGACATATGTGATGTTAGAATTAGTTTATTAGGAGTGCGTTAGATTTGTTGTTCCAAAAAAATGGCCTGTATTTATTGCTAGATAATGTATGCTTGATTACTACTATAATAAGAAATATCATTTCAGTTTTCCATTTAAAGAAATTTAGTTTTACTTATCAATTTGTTGATGATAATATTCATTTATTCTTGAATGAAATATTCTCTTTTGAGGCTAGACCAATAAATGAAACCTTGATGATTTGTAAACAATAAATCAATTTATCATGCCATTAAATCATAAGAAAAAACTACAAAGCACATGTGGGCTAAAATATTAAAATTGTTGGTTTGTTCCCATTTCGCAAGAAACCAAATAGTTTGTGGATCATTATGTAAATTTTCATATGAACAAAAACATTTGACATGAGTAACCTTCCAATCAAATCGGGGCCGCAAACCAACTCCTCCGTGGCGCCATTTGGTCCTCTCTTAAAGTAGCGTTCTTCATTTTCTCTTCTACACAAAGTCGAATACTTCCATAACACTGTGATTACTTCAAACAATCCTTGCAAATTTCCTAGTTCACGTCCAAAGAATGGCGAAATTGTTTACATTTAGACCAGACACCAATTTATCATGTCTTTCACAGCACAAATTTCGCCGTTCCTCGAACAAACGGTTCTTAAAACCATCATCATCACCATGTTTACTAAATTCAAGGTCTTTAAAAGTTTCTTGTAGCATCAGGGAGAAAGAAAATATCGCAGAAAACGAGAGAATTTCTCCGATAGTTACCGGGCTGAAAGTTGATGATGAATTAGGGGAGAAACCTGGAATTGGGATTGAGAAATTAGGGCTGGAAAACTTGAGTTGGCCTCCTTGGAAGAATGTTCCTCAAAGATATAAACTCATTGGCACCACCTCACTTGCTTTTGTTATTTGTAACATGGATAAGGTAATCTCGATTTTTCGTATTTCCAGTTTCAGTTTTCTTTTTGCTCATGATCATTTGCGATCCTGTACGAAGAAATTACTAATTTTCCATAACTGAACCCTAAAACTGAATTTCTTGTAGGTAAACTTGAGTATAGCCATTATCCCAATGTCGCATCAGTTTGGATGGAGTTCATCGGTTGCAGGATTAGTGCAATCATCATTCTTTTGGGGGTACGCTTTGAGTCAGTTACCCGGTGGTTGGCTTTCAAAAATATTTGGTGGGAGGTTAGTCTTTAATCGAACATTTGTGCACTTTAATTAACGATCATATGAATATGATCAATAATACCTCATCTTCCATTCACCATTGCTGCTTCATGAATCATGATGCAGGATTGTTCTTCAATTTGGCGTTTTGACATGGTCACTTGCCACAGCTCTGGTTCCTGTTGTTGCTGGATTTATGCCTGGGCTTGTTTTTTCAAGGATTCTTGTATGCTTTCAAAAGAAATCTTACCAATTTCCTAATTTCTACAAATATTTGTGTTTTTTTAATTCCCATAAATTCTCAGGTTGGAATTGGAGAGGGAGTATCACCTTCAGCTGCCACAGATTTGATTGCTAGGTATGTGATTATGTGATTAAAAGATATACATGAACGTGGGTCCCATTTCTTCAGTTAACTTCATTGACCAATTTGTTAATTTGGTGATTCCTTTGACTTTTTATTGCAGATTAATTCCATTGGAAGAACGTTCAAGAGCTGTCTCATTTGTATTTGGTGGTTTAAGTGTTGGAAGTGTCTTAGGGTATGTAATATGTTACTTTATTTTTAAAACAAGCATAAATGTATGTCATTTTGTTATATAAAAAACATTTTTTTAACCAATTGACAAACTCCAGGCTTCTTTTAGCTCCCCCTTTGATTGAATCTTTTGGATGGGAATCTGTATTCTACATGTTTGGCTTGTTTGGAATTATGTGGTAAGTAAATGTAGTCAAATTAATACTATTTGAATAATGTGTTCTTCTTTCTGTCTACTTGGGGTATTGATTTAATGTATAACTTTGTGTTTAAAGGTTTTTAGGGTTTCAATTTGTTGCAGAAGACCAACCTTCAATCAACTCTGGATCGTTATCAAGTAAGAACATCTGTTTTTTACTTTTATAAATAGCCCTAGTCAAATAGTTAATGTAATAAATACGATTACAAAAACCTATTTTTTAAATAAAGTAATATAAACCCAAATCGACATTTTCCACACAATAGGTTGAAATCGCCTCCTGTAACTGATGCCATTGGTTAATTCTAGAACATTTCTTTATTTTGGATTATGGGTATTTTGGGTATTTGTCGAAACCTAAGCCAAAATCCTTTTATCTGTCATGAACTCGTGTAAAATTATAGGGTCGCAGTCAAATCCAAAGGCAAAATCATGGGAAACTTCAATGGAAGAATTTGGTGGTTCCCTAAACGTAAGAAACATAATATTATTTTTCTAAATTTCCTCATTTTGCAACTTTCAATTTTCAATTTATGAAACTTAATTTGAATTATTTTTCATATATAGGTACCATGGAAGTCGTTTTTCCAAAGTAAAGCTGTATGGGCGATGATATATGCTCATTTTTGTGGAAGTTGGGGTCATTATTGCTGTTTGTCTTGGCTTCCTACTTATTTTAGGTGATAGTTATAATAAATAATTACAATTTTTCCAAAAATAAAAAAAGTTATAAATAATTACATTCCCCATTAAATGTTCGATTATGATATGCAGTGAGGAGTTGGACTTGAATCTTACAGAAGCTGCATGGGTATTTCCGTAAATCATAATCTTTTTTTTTTCTTTTTTTTTTAGACCTAATAATATTAGATTACACATATTCTTGAATTTAGGTTTCTGTTCTTCCTCCACTAGCTTCAGTTGTTGTTACAAGCTTCGCATCACAGTTTGCAGATAACTTAATATCCAATGGAGTCGACACAACTGTGGTATGTTCATTGTTCATGCACGTGGGACCCACAAGAATTTTTTTTTTTTAATTTATAATTTATAATTTTTATAGGTACGCAAGATATGTCAAACAATTGCATTTTTATCCCCTGCTGCATGTATGATTTTGTCATCTGTTGACTTAGGGTTGCCTCCATGGGAAGTTGTTACTATTCTTACTGCTGGTTTAGCATTATCAAGTTTTGCTTTATCAGGTTAATTTTTTTTATTACTTAATTGGCTTAATCGATGTTTTTTGCTTAATGGGCTTAATTGAGATGGTAATCTGTATATGAGTGTTTCTTTTTGAATTGAAGAAAGTGTAAAGTACACAGAAAGTACTTTCCATTAAGTTTTACTATTTACAAATCTGCAATAATTCGTCTTTTTTTTTTTTTTTTTTTTCTTACATTGCCTCAAGTGTATTGTGGTTTTTTAAAATATATCATTTATCGAGAAAACATTTAAGGGAAAAAAAAAGAAAGAAATAGAGCCTTAATATTGTCATTTGTTTGGGTGCAGGACTTTATTGTACACATCAAGATATTTCACCTGAATATGCAAGCATACTTTTGGTATGTTCAGTTAATTCCAACCATTGCTTTAAATGAGTTTGTGTGTGTGTGTGTGTGTGATTTAATTAATATCTTCATTTTGTGTTCTTATTCACAAGACATTGGTGAAAAAATAAATATGAGACCCATAAATTGTAGTAAATGACATAGTCACAGGCTATGTTTCTTCCTTTTAAGTTAGAAATTGTGGGGCCCATTTTAATTTTTTTGCATAAAGAACACTATAGTTTACAAGAATAACGATTTTAGACATACCATGGAAACATATATGCAAAAAAAAAAAGAACATTGTACTAAACTCCTTTTATCTGAAACTGCTTATTGTACTCAAAAACGACATTTTTGTTCAAGTTTTATGTTAAAACTCAATAGTTGTCAAATTACATATTAGACCCTTAACTTTGAATTGTGCATGCAGGGCATCACCAATACAGTAGGGGCAGTTCCTGGAATTGTAGGTGTTGCTCTCACTGGATTTCTTCTTGATTCAACACATTCATGGAGTGTAAGACTTTCATTAAAACCTTAATTTCCATTTCTTTAATAAAACTATAATTTTAATAAAAAAAAAAAATTCTAATACCATGTACAGATGTCACTCTTTGCACCTTCAATTTTCTTCTACCTCACGGGTACAATCGTATGGCTAGCATTTGCAAGCAGTAAACCTCAAACATTCAAGAAGATAGATTGAAAAGCATAAGTTTGACTTTATTGACCACAACTAACTTGGATCCCTTCAACAATTTTGATAGAAGGTGACTATAGCTTTTACTAACCAAACTCTCTTGTATTTATATGAATTTGTAGCTATAATAAAACTTGTTGTAAATCTTTTGCTTTGTTATAAAAGTTTAAACAACTTTGATCTCCATATGGATGTGAATCAAACTCTAAAAGAGTGAACAGAAAAGAATAAAGATAACCAGCCTTTTGCATAAACATAAATCAAGACAATAAAAAAGTGTCAAATGTGGAATATAATCTATAACTCAATAGCAAAAATGGAACTGATTCTCAGTTCCATTTCATGTGAATTTGTTTATAACATTTAATCACTACTACTACAAGCATAGAAAGTAAGATGAGGAATATGAGCAAATACAATAGAAAAAGGAGCAACACGTATAGGCATTGAAGAGTTCACATATATAGGCTCCAATGGTGGAATCTCTTGAGATGAAGTTATTTCCAACTCTTTTCCATTAAGCTTCATTACTTGACTATGTAAATCCCCATTTTTTGGTGTTAAATGATATTCTTCTCTTGTCTCTATTCCACCAGTCTTATTATTTCTTGGATTGTTTGCTTTATGATGATTATGATGATGATGAACAAGAGATCTTAGTTTATGCTCCCTCTTCCAATTCATATATGAAGACAGACTTACATCCACTGTAGTTGTGTTGTCTAGATTGATCAGTAAAACCGTTATTCCCGTCTGCAATATACGAAATTACTTTATTACCCTTTGAGTTTATCGCCCTATATTATACACTCAATGACATAAAAACTGTAATTTTGTGAAAAAGATGTAAATGCCCTTTTCATCTTCATCCTCAAAAGTATCAAACTTACAGATTCTTTGGCGCAATGTGCGTAAGATCGTATTTTCTTGCTCCCTGTAAAATTTGTGGAAAGGACCTTTCTACCCATCAACCGATGCCAAAGAAGGGCACTGTTAAGATTTAAGAAAGAACTCGCATCAAATTACAATCTTTGAAGGATGTTAATTTTACAATTTTGACCTCAAAAGTCAAACCTGTAGTAATCCGGATTCGGTTCAAACGTTGTAGTGTTGAGCAAACCATAGTTTCCTCCTATCAATGTTTGTCTGCAGTACGTTTTCGTGTCATAAACAGATGACATCCCTAGCTGATCCAAATACCTGTTCAACAATAGCCACAAAAGGGTATTTTAGTCTTTTTTTTTCGCATCCAATAGAAAAAAGATTAAAACTTACCAGAAACTAAACACAAATGCATTTGTGACAAGATTATGTCCACTGTTATAAGCACCACCAGCTTCACCAACCCAAGCAGAAGCAGATGTTACAGAAGTCTTGAGAATATTTTCAAGTTGTCTAAATGTATCAGCTTCTCCATCAAGATAAGATGGATCCAATATCTTTTCAACTAGATGTTGATCTACCCCTGTTTGGAAATCCAAAAAAGATTCCAACTTTTGAGTTTTCAACATCTTGGAATTCAAATTACTCATTTCAAATTTCTAAAAAAAAGAATACCTGGGCCAAGATTGTATATGTGATGAGTGATTATGTCGAGAATTTCGGGTGTTTTGTCAACAAACTCCTTGAACCAATTAGCATCAAAGAAACCACCAGGTGCAATTATCCTTGGTTTAATCTCAACACCTTCATAGATTTCTTGAACTATGTTTGCTAGGGTTCTTGTGTCAAAAGCATATTGAGATGCTGATACTCTTGTTCCAACTCCACTTCCACTCAACTCATTCCCTATAAAAAAAAAAATTCAACAATTCAAAACCATTTTCGATAAAAAAAATCATTAATTTTAACAAATAATTGAACTTACCAAGTTCCCAAGCGTACATGGTGTAATTCTTTTTAACTGTATAACGCATTAAATATTCAGAATTTGCTGAGTCCCAAGCTCCAGTAGCTGAACCATCTGCTTGTATTGTCTTCCCGGAAAGTGCGTTTAATCCAAAAATAATATTAGCCCTGAATTTAAAAGTGTAAATAAAACACCAATTATGAACATTTTTGATTAAATATAACTACATGCTATAAATGGAAAGATTTTTAAAAAAGTTAAAGTGGGTTGTTGATATTTATGGTTACCCGGTGTCTTTAAAGAATGTGTTGAGTTGATCCCATCTGGATAAAGGTAGGCATCCATTAGTCCAACCGAATAACATTGAGTTGTTTTTTGAGAATTGGTTGCATGGTTTTTGGATATCGTATTCTGTTTGGTAAATAAGTTTGTCTTGTAAAGTTCCTCCTAATCTGATCTTTAATGTTGAGAAAGCTGCATAAATTGTTAAAAAAATATATATTTTTATGTTAATATTTTGGAATTGAAAGTAATGTGTTTGACTTTTGAGGTCGATGGAGAAATTGTAAGTTCTTCGTTACCTTTGATGGCGTTCTGAAAAATTTTGTTGTTTAGATCCTGTTAATGAACCCGTAAATGAAATTAATAGCGAGAAGTTAATTGAATTTATGAATTCGAAACAGAAACATGAAATAGTAAATAGTAAATAGGATATGAATTTTTGAATTTTTGTAACTGTCGTTTCATTGCAAATCAATCACTGTTCTTCACAAAATACTAAAAGATTCTTTAATTTTGGACAAATTACTTTTAACATGAATCCAAAATATATCTAAATTTGATTGATTCTTGCAGAGTAAAAAACTCAAAAATATCTGAAGCTTATAGTAAGAGCGTTTTTTATTTTGGGCTAATTAATTCTAGTATAAATCCAAAATTTATCTGAATTTGGTTGATTCTTGCATAGTAAAAGACTCAAAAATATGACGAAATGAAATTTGACGCCGAAGAACAGTAACAATCTAAAATTTATAAATATCCCATGAAGATTTAGTTGCAACTTGCAATATCATAAAATCACACACTAAACACACCTCAAAACACACATATAAATCCGATTTTTATCTGAATTTGCTCAATCTTGCAAAGTCAAAAACTCAAAAATATCAAGTAATAATAATTGATGCAAAAAACGCCGACAATGTGAAATTTATAAAAATTACATGTAGATTCAGTTATTTCAGTAATTCACATACTAAAAAGTAAAAACACCTCGAAACATAAACAAATTTGACAAATTTTACTGTAAATCCAAAATTTATCTAAATTTGTTCATTCTTGAAAAGTCGAAAACTAAAAAAATATCGATAAATAGTAATTAACGCCCAAAACGGCAACAATTTAACTTAAAAAAAAAAAAAACCCATGTAGATTCATTTGCGACATCATCAAATCACACACTAAACGCACCTCAAAACACACACACACACACATACACACACAAGTTTCAAAACAGAAAAGAAGAAAACATACCACATTGAGGAGGGAAGCATGACCCCAGCTACATGTGCCATAATCACACTTCTCAGGTGGCCACCAATCCATAGTCGCACAAATAAAGTCGCTATCAATCTTTGCAATTGAACTTTTTCCATTAATGACAAGAATACCCTCAACTACATCAGTTACAGCTTCAGTTTGCGAATCCACAAGATTGCAACTGAAACTGATCAAAAGAACCAAAATGCAAACACCCATTTGAAAATTCAAAGAACCCATCTCGAAAAAACTGAGCTTTCTTATAATATGAAGCTCAACAATGATATATATAGATTTATGTATGTATATATATAATATTCTGTATCTATCTGTTAATGGGGACAGACATTGAAGATCAGAAGGAGATGAAAAGATATAAAAACTCTTGCTTTGTCATAAAAGGGGGAAAAAGATTTGCGTTTCTTGAATATTTTATAAATGGGAACCAGTCAAGATTTGGTGTTTGGATTTGGGGTTTTGAGCATATTTATGGAGATTAATTGGAAGTGGGATATGGGTGGGGGTGGGGTGGGGTAGGGTGTGTGAGCTGTGTTTATGCTTTGCTTTGGGAAAGTTGAAAAGGATCGCTGAACATACGGGGAAAACGGTGGTGACCAGTGAGGGTTTTGTTGTAGGTAGTAACCTAACCAAAACCTTTTGGGGGAGGGGGGGGGGGGGGTAGGGTAGGTTAGGTGGGGGTGGGTAGGGGTCGGGACCTTGGATGGGTGATGCCGGAAATGGAAAATGGATCATCCGATAATGGGTGGGTTGAACTTACTAAAGTTTTCACCTGCCTTATTTTAATAATCTTGCAAGTGGTGCCATTATTTTTTGGAAGTTTTATATACTTTTGTACATATAATGTTAAATTCCATTTTATATGATATTTAGTTAAGAAAAAAACAAAATGAAATTGTTTGGATTGAAGAAATATTCGGTAGGGTTTCACAAGAAAGATCACTATACCAATTGAAACCTTTTTTAATGGATGTTTACGTTTTTGTTTTGTTTCGTTATTGACATTGAATTGAACTAGAAACAGTTTTATACGTTTTATGTTTACAAAATTATAAATGTACGAATATAACTTTTTTTAATATGGTTGATACTAGATGTTTATATGGAAATTGGATAATTGTTTTGAAATATATGTATTCCCTTTTTATGGTGTAAAATGCCAATCACAAGTTGCATGTGTTGTTATAACAAAAAGTAGTTACCAAACTATTAATAATATATTAGTATGCAACATTAATATACTTTGGAAACGCCTTTTCATTTAATATTTAAAGGTTACTATATTTTAAATACAAAAATTCAAGCTTTCTTTTTAGTTTTAATTTCCATAATGTATTGTATTTGTTACACAAGTTTTTTAGATATAATTTTTTTAATTTTTATTTTAAAGGTGGAATTTAAAGGTGAATAAGATATATGAAAGAAACATGACGGAATGTCCGAATCATACAAATAATTATGGTCACATGGAACGTTCTAATGCCTCAATTTTTCTTAAAAATAAAGAAAATCAATAAATCTAAAATATCATTTGGAGCCGACTGATTGAATAGCTATTGTCACATGAAGCTCCCTTTTTTTTTTTTTTTTTTCCTTATTCTATATTTATGATAACCGATGGACTTCAATTTTTTCTTCCCATTTTATTAAATCTTTTGTTTAGGAAAATGGGAATAAAAAAGAGGTATATACGTATAGTCTTTGTTATTCTTAAGACTAATAATATTATTATTTTTTTATATATAATTTAGCTTGCGGAAAAATTGCAAAAATCATGAAAATCACAAAGTTGATTTTCAATGATTTTTTTTTCTTTCTTTTTTTTTTCTTTTTTTTTTTTGTGTGTGTGTAAAGAAACTGTATAAATACCACCGTTCGTCTAAGACATATTTCTATAAATTTAAACAAAGCTCCATGTACCCAAATTGGTTAAGATGTCGGCATTAAGGTGTTTAGTTTTCTTCAGATTATATATTTTAAAATCATTTAGCAAAAAAAAATTTAAGAAAGAAATTTCCTTTTCAATTTAAAATACCCACAACCACCAATATAAAAACAACATATTTTAATTATTTGCATTAGAGCTTAGATTGTAGTAGGGGTGAATTCGGGCAACACCACGCCAATAGCTTGATATGTCGAGTTCGAACACCCAACTTAACAACTTTTTGCCATATCCATCTCTCTCCTCCATAAATTTTTTACATTTTTTACCTCCAAAATTCAAATCTTTACCTACTTGTCATCTATTATAAATAAAATCTTCTAACATCATTTTTTCCTCTCAAATTTATTCATCTCTCAAACAATAACATATTTTTCTATTGGCGATTTTAGTGTCACGTGGCATTTTGTGTAATTGGGACTAGTATGTGAGCTAAAGGGTTTATCGTTTGTATTATATATTATGTGTTTGGTGAATGTGGAATGCATGCACATATAAAATTGGATTATAAGCCGATATGACAACAAGATAGGGGCCAAAGGGGTCGCGCCCCCTTGTGGGGGTCATAGGGGCAGCGCCCCTAGCGGGGTCCAAGGGGTAGAGCCCATGTCGAGTGGTAAAATTGATAAATCTTATCAATTTTGGTAACCACTGATTATTCTGTTAAATTCGTGATTCTCCTAACTAATATAGAAAATGGAAACCCTAATTTGTCTAGTATAAATAGGACTCCTTAATTAAGTCGTAATATACCCTTCTTAACTCTTCTTCTTCTACTAGAACTCAGAACCCTCTGACGATTTGACTTGTGTTTCTGTGCCTAGATACATAAGTGTCCTTTTGGATTATCCTATGCTGGATTTCTTATAACCCAAACATATGGTGGAAATGTCAGTTTGAAAATTAAACTTACACAATCCAAGATAAATTCAATTCTCCACCATCACCCTACTCAAATATTCTCCAACAATCGAGTTGATATTATCGTTTGGTGGATATGGCAGAATCAATACGCGAGTTGACCACTTGTAATATCCTAAAAATCACGATACAATTTTCATTTTTCAATTAAAGTAAAATCATTGTTTCAGTCAAACCCAAGTCATAAAACCAAGTATCAGATACAGTTATCCCAAAATCAGAGTATCATAAAATCTCCAAAACATATCACTGAAGGATATTTACGATCATGCCTTCACCTTGCCATGATCATCTGAAGTACCTGAAACATAACTTAAACTGTAAGCTAAAGCTCAGTGAGTTCCCCCAAAATACCACACAAAAAATATAAACAAACATGTACATTGGGCCCACTGCCTATGTCTGAAATACCCATATAGGGCCCTCAACATAAGTCTGGATTGCCCCCGGGCCCACAACATGAGTCTGAAATGCCCTTCTCGGCCCTTAACCCATGTCTGGAATGCTTCTGATCCCTTAGCATGAGTCTGGTATAACCCTACAGGGTCTTTCAGCCCATATCTAAAATACTTTAGGTTTCTTGCCCTTCAGCACAAAGCATAATCGCTTCAACCCAAACCGTTACAATATGTAAACATATGCACATAAAAAAATATTTAGAAAATAATAACTAATCATGCATACATAACCGATCACTACAGCATAGCAAAATCTTAACCAGGATACATAACCTAGTAGGCCAATATTGGTGCCTTCGACCCACAAGTACAATGAGGAAAACTCACCTTACAGTCTGAAAGATAGCTGAAATGAATGTTGCTCTAAATACCGACTTTATAGGTCACCTATACAACAAACATGGACCTAATCTCAAACTACTGCTCAAATTACCCAAAATGCTCCTAAGTAAAACATGGTTAAATCCCTACTCAAAGAGTTAAAGGGTCAATACAGACTGAGTATGTCATGTGTACTTAGTCACTGCATTGGGTGTAACGAGGCGCTTCCTGGTTACGGGGCTCCAAACTGGTACGCACATCGTACCACCAAGTACGCCCGACGTACTAGCTCTAAACCCAAAACCTCTTGTTAAGTCGTTAATATAGAAAGCCAACACATCAAACTTTAGATCTAGGCAAGAAGGGATGTTTCAATGGATAAAGTCTCCGAATTGATCCATTTACATGCATATAAAAGGGTATAAATTCAAACCCTAGGTCCTAAAGTCATACAAAGCTCTAAAACTCATGTATGGCTTAATGAGAGTGACCAATATCTAATTTTTATGAATCCATGAGCTCAAAAATACAAAAAACTACACCTCAAATACCTGGAGTGTAACACCCATTTCCAGAACAAGATTGGCCAAGATTAAAGGAATCAAAATAAGGTTTTATAGCAAACCCTCAGTCACGACGTGGGGCATATATGCCCATGACATGGCATGCAATTTAATGAACACGTGTTTTAGAGGGCCGCCACGGTGTGACAATGGATGGCCACGACATGAGAGTGATAGAAGCCCCAAGCCCATGTATTTTTAGGGTTTCTTGTATATTTAATCCTATTAATTCCTATTCTAGGTCATTTCCATCAGCCTACATCTCCCCATTCCAAAAGCCTAACCTCATTTCCTTAATTTTGAGCTTAATGTCTCTACCTTGAGGTTGTTTGCTTCATTTGGTGAAACTTGGAGAAGAAGGTAGTCTATTTTGGTGCAAGGAAGCAAGGAGAAGCTTGGACCAAAGATCCTTTTCACATTTATGAGTTGTTGGAGGTAAAAAGTTCAGATCTTGACCTTTGTTCTTCTTGTTTCAAGTATGAGCCCATTTTGGATGTTTTGGTCCTATTCTTGAGTGCTCTAGGAGTTTGAGGAACTCCAGAGCTTGATGAGGTGTTCATTTGGTCATGAACTTCTGAGCTAGTGTGAAAAAGGTCTTAGCTTGAGTGTTCTTAGCCACATGTTTGAGTTTTGGTCATATTAAGGACTTAATGGACTTAGGGTTTAAGATCTTGTCTTATGGTGAGGTCTTAATGGATAAAGTTGGAAACTTTATCCATTAAGTTAGTGTGGAGAAGTAGTTATGGAAGTATGAGCTTAGATTTGAAAGGATTAATCTCTTAATTAGAAAATGGTTATTAGTGACCACGACGTGGCGAACTCGAAAATCATGAATGCCTTGTTCTTGAATTGCCACGACGTGGCCAAGGAGGACCATGGTGTGACAATGTCTTGCATGTTGACTATATGACCTTGTGACCCCACGATGTTGCCAAGGAGGGCAACGATGTGATGTTCACCTTGACCAAGTTGACCATTAACTTTTGTGACAATTTTGACTATGGGTCAAACTTGAGGGTTTTGGACTGTTGATTAAGATTCTACCTGCTTTGGTGATTAGTGGATTCGCGGGAGCTAGCAGTGCAGAAAGGGAAGCGTGTCTCAGTGTTTCAGGGTTCTTCTTTCTGGTGAGTTTTCCTCACTGTACCCGTCGGTCAAAGGCACCAATTCCGACCCATTATTTTTGGTTATCATTTAATAGAGGGATGCCATAGGGACTGTATGTGGTCACACAAGATAGACTGAGGACTCTTGATCTATGCTTTTCTGCATATTCCTTGTTTGGTTGTGGCTCTAGAGTAGGATCATCTGTCTGGGTGTCTATCTCACCTCTGGGTATGTATGGTTATGCATCCCCTGGATTTGTTGGTTATGCATACTTGTATATAGGACATTGTTGTGTTGTAGTGTGACATCCCAAAATTTTTGGTCATTTTTAAAAATTTTATTTATGCTTATTTGAACATCAGAGTATCCTTTTAAAGAATAATATTGTGCAATTTGTTCCCAAAAAAACATGATAAATATATTATCAAAGCATTTTCGAAGAAATGTATTTTGTTTGTATTAAAACCTCAGGATGTCATCGTCAATACATAAACATAAGCATAAATAGACCTTACATTCATTTACATTAGTGATTTACATCTCCTTTAATCTCTCAGTGTAATGTAGCTTTGTATCGACACCTATGATACAAATAAACTGAGTGGGTCAGGTTAAGAAACCTGGTGAGTACATAGGGTTTTTAACCAACAATAATAAAGTTATTATGTCATCATCAAACAATTAACCCAATTACCCATCCCCGCCATTATCTTCTTTATTTCTTACGGATTTATCCTAAGAATCATCTATCATTAGTCATTCATTTCTAAGGATTGTCCTAAAGAATAAGCATGAAGTCCATCGCTGCCAATGGCACAGCTGCCAATGTTATCTATTAGGCACAACTGCCAATATTATCATGTAGGAGCAACTGCTAGGATTATGATGCTCTCTATTAGACGCAACTGTCGATATTATCCTTTAGGCATAGCTGCTAGGATGTTTAGAGTACATCATAGTTAAAAAGAAAATATATATAGGTTCTGGCGCAACTGCCAATGTTCATCTATAGGACACTAAGTCCATAGATGCCAATGTTCATCTATATCATCTTTCATCCCTCATCATTTATTTACCTAATAATTTTATAGGTATAAAATACATATACAATTTAAATAAAATAAAACATGTATATTTTGTTCATCCACCATATATATCAAGAACAAAGATAATATGCACACATAACACACAGTTTGTATTAAATACTTCATATCTATGTATAAGATGAAAGTAACTATGCACTCACTTGTTAAAGTAATGACTCGAAATTCGGATAGCTCTTCGCTTCTAACAATCGTTTCCTTCGACGAAACCTAGTATTATTACCAATAGATTTTAGTCTAATATTTATAGCAACTATTTATGAGCGATGTTGTTTTATAAGTGTTAAACAATACTTTTCAACCACTATGTACAGACAGCGACCAAACATGAAACACCGGAGGGCAGGACCATTTTGGCATTATCGCACTTCTCAAATTCAACAACCCTATGCGACCCTTCAAACCAGATTCCCCATACTGCGTGTAGTTAAAAGATATTATAATAACACTTTGTATATTATATTTTATAATATATTTTTTGTTTATAAGTTTATAATAACGATAATAAACTTAAACATAAGCTATACTTAAAGTAGGGTAAGCATATCTCACTTACCGGGGGTTTGGCTAGGAACTGGGTTCTGTGGGGGCAGAACTTCCGAGCCGAAAAGCTCTTCTTTTCGGAGCCTTCTAGCGCTCTAGGACTTTCCTCTAACACTTAGAAGTTACTAGGGCTTTGGGAGGGTTTTAGAGAGAAGTTAGAGAGAGAGAGAGAGAGGTTTATGGTGTGAAGAAAAGTAAGGAACCTTGCGTTCTATTTATAGGCCGGAGCTGCGGATTACGCTGTGCGTACCCTTAAAGGTATGTTGGGCGTAATTCGGTACGCTGGGCGTTCAAGCGTATGCTACACGTACGAGGACCACCTGTCATTCATCGGATGGGACGACGCGGAGACTGCTGGACCAAGCATGCTAGACCGCTAGGCGTACCTTCAGTGTACGCTAGGCGTACTCGGTATGCGGGGTGTCCGAAGTGCTACGCTGAGCGTACGAAGGCTAACTATTACGATCTGAAGCGAATACCATAGGGAGCAAGCAAGGACCGAGATTCAGCCACGCCACCCTCCTCACAAATGCTCATTCCCGACTTCTAAATTCCGTAACTATCGGATATGAGCTCCATTTCTACATTCTTTATATCCATGCATAGGTGGTGACATACTCTACAACTTTTGTTTAGACTCCGTCGGTTATATTTTAACAAGCCTAGACAGGTAAAGTACGTTAAAAATTCATAACTTTGTCATCCGACGTCCGTTTTCATTTGTCTTTTTATCGTTGAGATCTTATTAATGAGATGTTCGATTCTCTTTTAGGTTGTGTTGGTGAAAATCGGTCGATCTAATATTCGGATTTCAGGTGCACTGCTATGCCAAATATTAGAAAAATCATAACTTCATCATATGAAGTCAGATTTGGGTGTTCTTTTTATGAACACTCTTATTTTAACATATACTAAGACTTTCATTTGGATCGATAAGGCTAAATATTACTTTATCATCATAAAGTCACTTTTATGTCACATAGCGTCGTGTCGGTTTTGTCGCGAAACTTCGACATGTCATAACTTCTTTGTTATAACTCGGATTTTAGCGTTCTTTATATGTACAAAATCCCTGTGACATATACTATAACTTAGTTAAGATTATTTATTCTAAATAATATTTTATCAAAAATTCATTCTTAATGTTTATTTTCTCTAAATTGACTAGCTCGAATATGCGTGCGTTACAATTATCTCCCCCTTAGGATGATTACGTCCCAAATTCATCAACAAATTAGGGCTTGTATAATGAATCCATACATTATCTTTTCATCCTAGGTAATAATCGTAACTTTTATGTCCTTTCAAATGAGTATCTAACTCTTGGACTTGCTTGACTGCTGGCGGTGCTCAATCTTGAACCCACTCTCTATATCGCATTGGACTTTCAATTGTAACCTCCGAGTTACAAAATCAATCCTTACTAGAGACTCCTACTTAACTTAAGATAGGTTGTTTACTTTGCTTATCATAACAGACTGATGATTCATGTTTTAATGACCTCTCATCGTTAGACTCAGGTCTTTCAGAGTCAAATTCCAAAATAGAATATACCTTCATTTATGTTCTAATGTGATATAATCACATTCTAGCATGTAGCACTTCTAGCTACAAGCTTATTTACTTTAACGGTGATCGCAATAGTTCTATTGATCGCTTCAATTATCTTTCACTTCAATCTTCTGGCTTAAGTCGAATGTTACATCGATCTTGGTTCTCTGAACCACATAACATACTCGTCTTAGTCGTACTTTATTTGAAATGACCACTAGGGTCGAAATAACAATCATCTTCTTAGTCATTAACGAAACGATGGTAACGACCTACTTGAACAAAATGGAATTAATTACTAGCTTCTTGTTAACCTTGTAACATTTCCTGATCCAAGCGTGAGTCTTGTGCTTCCGGTAGTATAGGCCTCTACTACCATTCACACATACTCATAATCATCCCAAGTATTGTGTAGTAGTTTTCCAAGCCACCATACAAGAATTTCACATAATCATTTAACACATCAGATAACATAACCAAGCTTTATATTATTTCTTGAAACGATTACATAGATGTTCAAGTTCAACCTACACTATGCCTTTAATAGGCTACACCACATGATACTATCTGGATGGCTACTTCATATCTTGATCTTCGAATATAAAGTCCTCACTCTTGATTCCTTGCATTGCCACCTGCTTCGTCGAGGATCATCTCGAATGCTATTGCCTTTGGCTTTGGCGGTACATTTGGCTTTGTAGCTCCTTCCCTCTTTGGGCAGTCTTGATTGAAGTTCCCTTCTTCATTACATCCGTAAGAAACCCTTTTTTTGAATGTACACTCATTGGCGTAATGCCCAAACTTTCCACACTTGAAACATGTCACCCCTCACTACATTTTCCAAAGTGTTTCTTCTTGCACTTATCACACTATCTTGCTTCACCTTCACTTCCTCCAATCTTTGAGAATTTTCTCTTCTTGTTGGACCTTGAAGATTCATCAAACTTCCTTTTCTCGCCAACCTCAACTCTTTCCAGACCCTTTTCCTTTATTTGGGTCTCAACATTCCTAGCTGCCCAGACGATGGCTTTCAAAGTGGTCGCTTGCTTGACCATCAAACGAAAGTCTGCTGGCAATCCATTAGAGAAATTTTTGACCTTGGAGAGTTCATTCGGAACTAGGTAAGGAACAAGCTTCATCTTCTCCATAAAACTTGCAACATACTCGGTGACACTCATTCTTCCCTTCTTTAGGTTCTAAAATTCGTTGTTGATCTCTAACAGATCCTGCTCAGAGCAGTACTGCATTTTCAGTTGCACTAAAAAGTCTTCCCAAGGCATCTTGCTAGCTTCCCCCTTAGGCATAGTATCAGCTTGTAGCTTCCACTAACTTAATACCACAGTCTTTAACAACATAACCGCGAGAACGGTCTTATGTTTGTTGCTACAGTCGTAACTTTCAAAAATCATCTCCATCTCGGAGATCCAATTCATAACTTCCATCGGTGTTGGGCTTCCAGAAAGTCTCGGTGGTGTGGATGCCATGAAATCCTTATACTTGCATCAACGTCCATCATTCCCTCCGTTGGGGTAGTCTCTCCTACCCACTCGTGGTTTAGTTTGACTAACAGTCTAACTATTGTTCCCTTCATAAGATTGCTCAATGTTCAGCTCGGGTTGTTCAACAGGCATAGTAGGCGCATACCTATTTTGTTGAAGTAAACGCCTTGTTTCCTCCATATGATGATCCAACATCATTTGGATCATCGCTTGCCCTCCTGCCATCATGATTGGCTCAAGTACAGCTGCTACTTTTGGTGCATGCTCAATTACAGGCCACTGATTAACATTTCCATTAGCGTTTCTGAATCCGCTTCGGGTTCTTTCCATTCCGATCTATACACCAAATCAGACGTTCGGTGTGTAGTGGCAAGAATTTAGATATGAAAGCTTTATTTACGATAGACGTATAAATCTCCTTATCTTTTTGAAAAGTTACATGCCAGTTCTAATACAGTAATTAAACATTTACAAATTTGAACACATAAAGTTTCTAGATCCAGTCGTCAACAGACCATAGATCCGATCGAACGATAGCATCATAAAGCATCACAAATCATTTAGCACATAAAATCATTTTAGGCATCTTCCCTAATTAAGCTAGTGCTTGTGTCTATTATGGTGTACTACCTAAAATATATTAGACACACTCAACTCACAATCACCGCTTAGAATTCTAAGTTTAAGTCTAGAAATAAATCCGTATTCCTAGTTCACTTAAAATAATTCTCTAATACCAAGTGTGACATCCCCAAATTCACGGTCATTTTAAAAAATTATTTATGCTTATTTGAAAATTAGAGTATCCTTTTAAGAGAAAAATATTGAGGAATTTGTTCCCAGAAAAACATGATAAATATATTAATAAATCATTTCCAAAGAAATGTATTTTGTTTGTATTAAAACCTCGGGATGTCATCGTCAATACATAAACATAAGCATAAACAGGCCTTACATTCATTTACACTAATGATTTACATCTCCTTTAATCTCTCGGTGTAATGTAGCTTCGTATCGATACCTGTGATACAAATAAATTGAGTGGTCAGGTTGGGAAATCTGTTGAGTACATAGGGTTTTCAACCCACAATAATAAAGTTAGTATGTTTCATCATCAAAAAATTAACCGAATTACCCATCCTCACTATCTTCTTTATTTCTCAATGATTTACCCTAAGAATAATCTATCATTTACTCATTCATTCCTAAGGATTGTACCAAGGAATAGGCATGAAGTCCATCGTTGCCAATGACGTAGCTGTTAATGTTATCTATTAGGCACATCTATCAATATTATCATGTAGGCATAGTTACCAAGATTATGATGTTCTCTATTAGGCACAAATACCGATATTATCCTTTACGCATAACTGCTAGGATGTTTAGATTATATCATAGTTAAAAAAACATCTACAGGTTGTGGCGCAGCTGCCAATGTTCATCTATATGATACCAAGTCCATAGATGCCAATATGAATCTATATCATCGTTCATCCCTCATCATTCATTTACCTAATATTCTTATAGGTATAAAATACATACAGTTGAAATCAAATAAAACATGTATATTTTGTTCATCCAACAGAGATATCAAGAACACAAATAATATGCACACATAACATGTGATTTATATTAAATACTTCATATCTATGTGTAAGATGAAAATAACTATGCACTCACTTGTTAAACCAATGACTCGAAATTTGGACATCTCTTTGCTTCTAACAATCATTTCCTTCGACGAAATCTAGTATTATTACCACTAGATTTTAGTCTAATATTTATAGCGATTATTTACGAACGACAATGTTTTATAAGTGTTAAACAATACTTTTCAACCACTGTATATAGAAAGGGGCTAGACATGAAACATCGGAGGTCAGGACCATTTTGGCATTATCACACTTCTCAAATCCAACAACCCTATGCGGTCCTTCAAACCAGTTTCCCTGTACCGCGAGAAGTTAAAAGATATTATAATAAAACTTTGTATATTATATTTATAATATATTTCTTGTTTATAAGTTTATAATAACGATAATAAACTTAAACATTAGCTATAATTAAAGTAGGGTAATGATATCTCACTTACCGGGGTTTGTCTAGGAACCGGGTTCTACGGGGAGCAGAACTTCTGAGCCGAAAAGCTCTTCTTTTTGAAGGGATTTGGGAGGGTGTTTTAGAGAAGTTAGATAGAGAGAGAGAGAGAAAGAAAGAGAGAGAGAGAGAGAGAGAGAGAGAGAGAGAGAGGTTATGGTGTGAAGAAAAGTGAGGAGCCTCACATTCTATTTATAGGCTGAAGCTGCGCATTATGCTGGGCGTACCCTCGGAGGTATGATGGGCGTACTTCGGTACATAGGACGTTCAATTCTACGTTGCGTGTACGAGGACCACCTGTTATTCATCGGATGGGGTGACATGGAGATTGCTAGACCAAGCATGCGAGACCGTTGTGCGTACCTTCAGTGTATGCTGGGCGTACTCAATATACGGGGCGTCCGAAGGCCAGTTGTTGCGATCTTAAGAGAAGACCATAGGGAGCAAGCAAGGGCCGAGATTCGGCCACATCACCCTCCTCGCAACTGCTCATTCCCGACTTCCAAATTACGTAACTTTCGCATAAGTTCTTCGTTTTCGATGTTCTTTATATCTACGCATAAGAGGCGATGTACTCTAAAACTTTTGTTTAGACTCCGTCAGATAATTGTGACTTTATTTTTAAAGTTATATTTTAACAGGCCTGGATAGGTAAAGTCCGTTAAAAATTCATAAATTTGTCATTCGACATCCGTTTTCATCTGTATTTTTTATCGTTGAGATCTTATTAATAAGATCTTAAATTCTCGTTTAGTTTGTGTCGGCTAAAAATTGGTCGATCTAATATTCGAATTTTGGGTTGTGCACTGCTATGCAAAATCTTAGAAAAATCACAACTTCATCATATGAAGTTAAATTTGGGTGTTATTTTTATGCACTCTCTCGGTTTAACATCTCGCTAAGGCTAAATAGTAATTTATCGTAAACTCACTTTTTACACCACACAGCGTCGTGCCGGTTTTGTTGCGAAACTTCGACAAGTCATAACTTCTTCGTTATAACTCAAATTTTAGCATTCTTTATATGATTTCTATTTCATACTTTACTGCTAGGTGCGTGAGTCAACAGACCGAGGGTATTCAAGTCCAATGATTGAGTAGACCCGATTGTATTCTAGTCTGATGAATGATTGGGCCCGCTACATATTGGTATTCCAGTCCGATGAATGAGTGAACCTGCTGTATATTGGTATTCCAGTCTGATGAGTGATTGGACCTATTGTATATTGGCAATCTAGTCTGATGACTGATTGGGCCAGGGGTAATCCAGCCTGATGGCTGTGGATCTGTGGGTATTTCCTCTTAGTTCAAAATTTCTGCACAACTGCTTAATTTTCTGTTTTTGCATCAGGATCACCGTCAGCTGTTGGACTTGTTTTGGAATCGTCTCAGTTTTAGTTGTGATAGAAATTTGTAGGGCGTACTTGTGCTTTTAATTATAAGGTGTTAGGATCCTAGGTTAAGGGATGTGATGACGGCTTCGTTGTTTGATTGGCTTGGAAGTCTGAGTCATGAGCCAAACACTTGGTGGGGTTAGTTAGGACTTATTAAGATCGATGTATGTTATGTTCGGATGTGAGTGTTGTTGTTGATTAGTGGATCGGGGTAAGCTCGAGTGCTTTTGTTGGTCAGTGGATCAAGGTAAGTTCGAGTGTTGTTGTAGGTTAGTGGATCGGGGTAAGCCCGAGTGCTTTTATTGGTTAGTGGATCAGGGTAAGTTCAAGTACTATTGTTGGTTAGTGGATCAGGGTAAGCCCGAGTGTTGTTGATGATTAGTGGATCGGGGTAAGCACAAGCATTGTTAGTGGATAGCTGAGCAGGGATGTCAGAACAAGTAGGAGTATGGCTTAGATTAGTATGTGACCGCTTGGTTTTCGTTATGTTGGTGCGTTTATATGAGAGATTAGTATATCGACATTTGAACGAAAAGATCTAGCACCGATAAAATCTACGGATTTCGGCGAGCATACTTGATAGAAAGGATGGTTTAGCCATGTTTCTGGTTCATGGGCTAAGAGGGAATTTCATTATTTGTGGAATGGTTTTTCTACCAGGTTGCTTGTTTCCCGTTAAGTATGCAGAGTTATTGAGAGATCAAGGGATGTCGTGGTAGTTGTGAATTAGATTGCTAGAGTCTTTGCTCAAATTGGCTCAATAGATTGGGAATGGATCCTGTCTTTTCGATGGATGCAGTTGCCAGTATGCAAATGATTTCGGCTCGTGTCAAAGGAGTTGGGTTTGAATGACCCACAAGGGGTTTAGAGTGTTTTTTAAAGGAAGCTTTAAGAACTTATTTTGAGGATGAAATCTAATTTAAGTGGGTGGGTGGGGGGGGGGGAATTGTAACACCGGTTTCTTGAAGAAGGCTGGCCAATATTAAAGGAATCAAAATAATGTTTTGGAGCAAACCCTTAGCCACGACGTGGGGCATGGATGCCCATGATGTGTCATGCAATTTAACGAATGCGTGTTTTAGAGGGCCGCCACGATGTGGCAATGGATGGCCACAACGTAACAACGGTAACAACCCAAGCCCATGTATTTTTAGGGTTTCCCCTATATTTAAGCCCATTAACTCCCATTCTAGATGATTTCCTGCATCCTCCACCTCCCTATTTCGAAACCATAACATCATTTCCCTAATTTTGAGCTTGGTGTATCTACCTTGATGTTGTTTGCTTCATTTGGTGAAACTTGGAGAAGAAGTTAGTCCACTTTGGTGCAAGGAAGGAAAGAGCAAGCATGAACCCAAGATCTTCTTCACATTTATGAGTTTTTGGAGGTAAAAAGTTCATATCTTGACCTTTGTTCTTCCTGTTTCAAGTATGAGCCTATTTTTGGATGTTTTGGTCCCATTCTTGAGTGCTCTTGGAGTTTGAAGAGCTCCATAGCTTGATGAGGTGCTCATTTGGTCATGAACTTCTGAGTTAGTGAGAAAAAGTTCTTAGCTTTAGTGTCCTAATGGATAAAGTTGGAAACTTTATCCATTAAGTAAGTGTGGAGAAGTAGTTCTAGAAGTATGAGATTAGATCTTAAAGGATTAAGCACTTAACAAGAAAATGATGATTTTCTAATTGCCACAATGTGGAAAAGTCAAAAATCACGACTGCCATGTTATGGCATTTCGACGACGTGACCAAGGATGACTAAAACATGGAATGTCCTGCATGTTGACTATTTGACCTAATGATCCCATGACGTAGCCAAGGAGGGCCAAGACGTGGTGTTGACCTTCACCAAGTTTGACCATTGACTTTTATGACCAGTTTGACTTTAGGTCAAACATGAGCGTTTTGGATTGTTGATTAAGATTCTACCTGGTTTGGTGATTAGTGGATCCGTAGAAGCTAGCAGTGCAGAAAAGGAAGTGTGTCTCAGTGCTTCAGGGTTCTTCTTTTAGGTGAGTTTTCCTCATTATACATGTGTATCTAAGGCACCAATGCCAATCCACTAGTTTTGGTTATCATTTAGTAGAGGGATGTCATCGAAACTGTATGTGTTCACTTATGATAGACTAAGGACTGTTGATCTAGGCTTTGCTGCATGTTCCTTGTTTGGTTGTGGATCTAATGTAGGATCATCTATCCGAGTATCTATCTCACCTCTGGGTACGTATGGTTATGTATCCCATGGATTGTTGGTTATGTATTCTTGTGTATAGGATGCTACTATGTTTTAGTGATCTGCAAGATTTAGGTACATATATCCTTGTATGATAGGATTCAACAGTAGTGGTATGTTGGTTAGAATACTAATAGCTTGGTTATCACCTAGTGGAGTGCCCTAGGGGATGTAGGTAGTCATGTAGGATAGCATGGGAACTCTTGATTTAGGATTTCTTACTTGTTCCTTGTTTGGTTGTGGCTCTAGTGTAGGATCATCTGTGCGGGTGACTATCTCACCTTTGATTACTTATGGTTATGCTTTTCATAGAGGTTAGTTGGTAGCAGAGCAATATGCTGTGAGATGACTAGTAGGCGATAGTGAGCTGTATGATTGATAATTGCATGTATTCTACACCCACTTGATCCTTGATTCTTTATATGCTGAAATATGGTGGCGGATGAGGTTTATGCGGTCGAGTTGTGTGCTGTAGGCCAAGATACCTGGTGCAGGTCGGGTGTAAGTTGTAGGCATGGAGGCTCGGGAAGAGCGGTTGGGTTGAGGTGGAAGGCTAACAAACCCTGGGTATTCTAGTATGATGAATGATTGGACCTGTTGCATGTTGGCATTGTAGTCCGATGACTAATGGGCCAACATATTCCAATTCAATGATTGTGGGCCTGATATGCATGCTAATATGTTTATTATATGGGGTATTCTAGGGGAAACTCACTTAGCTTTTTGCTTACCCAATTGTTTATGTGTTTAGGTTCTATCAATGATTGTGGGAAGGCGAAGGTAGGGTTGTACACACTCATCAACAACATTGAGGATTCTGCGTTTCTTATATTACTATGATTTTCGATAAATGTATTTGGAAATAAACAATTTTTCTTAATAATGAAAATTTCTGTCAGCATAACTCTTTTGCCGACACTGAGCTGTCTATAACCTCTGTGTAGTCTGTTGGATAATCTCTGATGTCTAAAGGACTACCTCGGTCTTTCTTATGAACTTATGACTGACCTCCCCCCACCCCCAACAAACTGGGGTATGAAACTTCCTGCCATAAAGAAGCTCAAATGGCTATATGGATGCTTATTCTACAGACCTAGTGAGAACGTGGTCTTCATAGCACGAAGGGGAGTCTTTCGCGAGAGAGAGAGAGAGAGAGAGCTCATGTGCAAAGAGGACAGTGGGAGCACAATTGATCTTAGAGAAATTTAGGAATCAAGCGATTAAGGAACCTTTAACACGAGCACTTAGCCCGAGTAAAAGATTCTTGTTAAATCAATTGACGAGTGGTTACCCCTTAGACGTTCTAGTAGAGTTAGCATTCCGCCTGAGTTGTATGGTTTCCATATAACTTTAGAAGGGGATACATTTATCAGTGATAGCACACTGGTAAATTTGGATGAACGTGCTAACTATAAAGAAGACATGACGGGCCTTGAGTCTGCCAAGTGGAAAGAGGCAATAGACAACGAGATCAAGTCCATGTATGTCAACCAAGTTTGGAATTTGGTTGATAATGTACCAGGTAGTAAGACAATTGGGTGAAAATGGATCTTCAAGAAGAAGACCAACATGGATGGAAAGGTACACATGTTCAAGGCACGACTGGTTGCGAAGGGCTTTACTCAAACCCCAGGGGTTGACTATGATGAGTCATTCTCACCAGTGGCTAAGATTAAATCTATTAGGGTTCTATTAGCCATAGCTGCGTTTTATGATTATGAAATCTGGCAGATGGATGCCAAAACTACTTTCCTTAATGGAAAGTTGGCTGAGGATGTTTACATGAGTCAGCTAGAGGGTTTTGTGGATGCTAAATACCCTAATAAAGTGTGTAATCTTGAGAAATCAATCTATGGATTGAAGCAAGCTTCTCACAGATGGAATCTTTGCTTTGATGAGAAAGTCAAAGAGTTTGGCTTCTCTAGGAGTGACGATGAGTCCTGTTTATATGTCAAAGATAGTGGGAGTATAGTAAACTTTTTAGTATTGCGTGTTGATGACATACTACTCATAGGAAACGACGTTCCAAGCTTGCAGGAAGTTAAGTCCTGGCTTGGAAAGTGTTTCGTTATGAAGGATCTAGGAGAGGCTGTATATATTATGAGAATAAGGATTTTGAGAAATAGGAGTAGAATACTAATTAGACTTAGTTAAAGTACTTATTTGGATAAAGTGCTAAAGCATTTTAGCATGGAGAATTCAAAGATATGAGAGTTGCCTATCCAGAGTAATACCAAGCTAAGTAAGACTCAGAGTCCGAGTACCGATGCAAAGATAGCGGAATTGAGTCAAGTTCCATGTGCTACCGCCGTTGGCTCTATCATGTACACTATGCCATGTACTTGCCCTGACATGGATTTTTCTTTGAGCATGGTTAGTTGATATCAGGGAAATCCGGGTAAAACTCATTGGATAGCAGTTAAGAACATTCTTAAGTATCTGAGAAGGACTATGGACTGGGTCCTTGTGTTTGGTAGCCGTGATGACTTAAGAGTTACTGGGTATAGCGACGCCAACTTTCAGACAGACAGAGACAACTGCCGTTCTCGGTCAGGATGGGTGTTTACCCTTAATGTAGGAGCAGTGACTAGGAAGAGTTCCAAGCAAGAGACCATAGCTGATTCAACATGTGAATCCGAGTATATAACTGCGAGCAAAGTGTCAAATGAGGCTATATGGTTGAAGAGCTTTATTAGAGACCTTCGAGTTGTGCCAGCAATGAAGGAGGTGATGGAGATTTTCTGCGATAATGAAGGAGCGGTTTCTTTAACCAAGGAACCAAGAGATCATGGAAGATCTATACATATCGACATAAAATACTATTTCATCAGACATCGGGTAGAAGAAGGACTCCTCGTCTTTAAGAGGGTATCATCAGAAGAGAATCCTGCCGATCCCCTCACAAAGGGTCTAGGTAGGGTTAAGCATGTTCAGCATGTGAGGAGCATTGGTATGAAGGATGATACTAGTTTTAGTGATTAGACAGATTTTAGAAACTTGTAACAAATAAATTGTAATTAACATTTGATGATTAAATAATGGAGATTTATTTATGAGTATTGTCTATTATCTTTTTGTCAATTGTTTGTCTTTGTCTTTCAACTTTGCATTTTTTACTTATCGAATAATTGGATTATTCAGACTATCCCACAACCGATCATACTTTAGAAGTAAGTAGTGAATTAAGACTGTCATGAACTGGCTTGTAGATTGTCCAAGTGTTTAGACATAACAATGATTTGCTACAATGTCCATGAGTACTTTTGAAATGGGGATTTAAGTATTGGATTAAGCCCATGCTCATAGAATTACTTCATGGAATTTATCACGGGTAATTATGAGACGATAATATCGTATAATCTTTAAACCGAGATATATGAGTTGTTGTTTACGAGTTGGTTATGCATTGATAATGCGTAAACGCATCCGTAACATGATGTTATAACATGTATTGTTGTGTATGATTTGATGAGAAAATAGTACAAGCATACGCCAAAGTTTATATGTTCCTTTTTCCTTAAGGGGAAAAGCAATATCTTGGGCCCTTGATGATTTGGTATTGACTTATCTGTCGAGCCCGGTCAGGACTGAATTTTTGTGTTCAATTAAGTTCTCTATCATTACATACTGGAAATTGGGAAACAAATTGCTGGACAATGAGAATGATTTTGTTCCATGTCATTTTTCCACATGATATCTTGCAGAACGGAGGATTATATGATCCCTTATCTTAGGGCACGTTACTGACTTGGTTAGAGTTCAACAATGGCTTTTGAAAGCTACAATATGTTGGTCATTTTTTGAAGTTATACTTGCAATTATAGTTATTAGACTTATCCAAGTAGGAGACTATTGGATTAGGTGTCTAAGCCCATAACTATAATTGGTATATACTTGAATTGATAGTAGCATAGTCATTTTGGGTTGCCTTCACTCTTGCAACTTGACATGATGACTTTTGGAGAGTAGTTGAAATTTTATTTAGAATAATAAATTGATATAAATGATTTATTTATATGTTATGAAACTAATATATTAATTGGAAATCATGTTATTTAATCAATATTTAATCAGAAATTAATTTGGAATTAATTTCAGGATTAAAGGAATTAATTAAAAGTATAGGGGATGTTTTGAAAATCATTGATAGTTGTGAAATTGGGCTCTTGGACTCCTTAGATAGGGAGGACGAAAATTATAGGGAGAACCTATAAGTTTTTGTCCAAGGCCTTCTAGAAGAGGAGTCCATAGGCTGCTTAGGCCTCAAGCAGGAAATTAGGGTTTCCACCTACAAACCCTAGCTTTGGGACTAAGAAAACACAAGTATATAAAGAACCTAACCCTTAGGATTTTTGGCCACTTGCATCTAACCCTAGTAGAGCCAAATTTCTAAGAGCATTCCCTCCTCTCTCCTCTCATCCTCTTGCAAAGACTGTTTGTAAGCCGTTAGAGGTGTCACATTTTAGGCACTTGCTTTCAAGAGTTCAAGATCTACAATGATTAATTGTTATTACTAGATAACAATTAAGGTATGAATCTAAACCCTAATATTTGGTTAATTTCGATTTTATAGAAGCATATTAGGGTTTTTCTTTTGTATTCAAGTTTGCATGTTCAACTAGTGAAAACCTAGATCCAAAGCAATTAGGGTTGCATGAACACATATGATTTGTAGTTATGCTAAAAATCCATCAATATCTTGTTACGAAACACAGAGTGCCTGCAAAATCAGTGTGTTTTGGAGTTTTTAGGATTCGAGTAAGGTTTAGGGACTTTGGCAAGGGATTTGGACTTGGATTGTGACTTTTGAGCAACTGGCATCTCAGAGGGATTGTTTCATGATACTTTGGGAAAGAAGCAAAATGGCATGATCTTTTCATTTATCCAAAAATTGTATTCAACCAAAGGTTGTTTGCATACTACTTTTCTCGGACCAACAATTTTTTGATATGTTGTAGGAATCACTATATTGACAGAAGTTACAAATGTGTTTTCATCCTTTTTTACTTTCCACTCAAATTTTTGTTTTGAGTCTTTTGAAGTTTTATGAACAACAGTGTTCTCACCACCATGTTCTTTGTTTGCTGCTTTTAAAGGCACATTTAGTTTCAGAAATTGCTTTGGTTTGAAAATTGTGCTATCAGATTTAGAAATAAACATAGAAGAAATTGTCCAATAAGAGTTAGTTTTCATAGAAGGAGTCTCTACAATGACCTTTTTTGGATTAGGACTGACAAATTTGTTTTGAACAACCAAACTAGGAGGACTGGATGGCCTCTTAAGAATATTCCCATGCATAAAGGTATTGTGATTCCTAGTGGCTGGACTAACTATTCGAGACACTTTCTTTTCGGATCTCTTAATGAATCTGGAATATTGTCATGTCTAGTTGTCTCGGGAATTATTTCCTCAACAACACAATCCTTCAATGGATTGGGGTTTGGAATTTGAACTCCAGTACAAATGATGTCAGGGAATGAATCCGAATACTGATTCACGTCCAGGGGTTCAGAGGTGGAAGAGGCGTGCAATCAGGACATTTGACAATGAAAGGTTGGAACTCAGGAATCAGGGATTGGAATTGTTCTGAAGTCTCAGGAAGGGGTGACAATGGTGAGACAGGGGTATCCGAATGAGTAAGGTTCAGAACATCTCCCATAGACGTTAGATTTTGCAACTCCTACAAGGGATGAGCAATAGGTTTTGGAAACTCCCTTCAGAGGCCTGGTGATTTGGACCACGGGTGACGAAAATTATGAGTCATCCGTTCGTTTGCTTCAAGAATAACAATTGAGTGATGCAAAAGCATCAATTTTGGCATTATGATGTTTGTTATTAGAAACTAAGATATTCCTTTCACAAAAAGTGATTTTTCATTTGTCTTTTTAAAATGATACATTCATTGTTAGACATTACAAGCTCTCTTTGTAGTGATTCTGTCTTAAGCTTGCGATCTTCAAAGCGTAATCTAAGGTGATTCAGTTCACTTTCCAACTTCTCACTTACTTCTATGGAAAACTCATAGACTTTATGAATGATAGTCGTATCTGATTGGATCAGTGTTAGATATGGTTCACAAATAGATAAATCAAAATTATTTTCAGTGATCATACATCTTACCAGCTGGACGATGCTTCCGCGTGGTGGATCATTTGTTGCCATATAGCAAAAGTTTGGCTTAACATCTTCCATGTCTTCTTATGATCTTGAAGACCTGTGTCCTTCATCACATTCGATCGACTGTCTTTCCATAAGACACATATTCCTTCCAGTTCTCACTTCATCCTCATCTCTAGAAGACCAGTACCCTTCAACATCTCTTGATACAGTAGTAACAAAAGCATTCTTATTCACAGCCAGATCTTGGGATCTGCGAGTATAGCATGAAAAATCTTTAACCTTTGGTTTCTGAGAGGTTTCATCCAAACAATCTTTGGAAAAATGGTTACCAAGATCACATTTATGACAAAATATATTGGGTTTTTCTGATTTCGGAATTTCATGTGATTCTGTGGAGGGACTTGAGATGTTGGGTTGGTATGCAGGTGGGTTCTTTGAAGGTTTAGGAAATGGTTGAGGATTATTTTGATCAGGGGCTTGAAATCGGTTTTGATATGGTTTATGATTAGGATTCCAGGGATGTTTGTACTTCATGGACAATAGTGCAAATTCTTGTTGAAAGCGAAGTTCAAACTCAGCTGGATCGAGATCATGATTTTCTGAATGGTTCGGAACAGGTGGAATAGGTGGGGTAGGAATTGTTGGTTTAACAGACGAAATTGGTGGAATATTTCCAAAATGATCTCACACGGATGGATTCAGAAATAGTGGGTTAACATAAGTAATCAAGGCCAGAGGACCTTCTGACAATTCTCTTAACATTTATGCCAAGTTTGATTCATGGCCTTGTAGTTCGTCAAATAGTTGATAAAGCTTCAGTTTCTTCAAAGATCCGTAACTCTGAAGACATGAATTGACATTCCCCTAGCCTTTTCCAAGGCTATTGATAAACTTTAGATTGTACTCAAGAGGATATCTGACTATACCATGTGCAATTATATTGTTCACAAAAATTATGTACTTATTTGCATCCAAGGCTACAGATTCACTGGGAGTAGTTGTAACATCCCAAAAAATATGACTAAAAAATTTCAATTTTAAGTTTACCAGATTCATAAGCACAAAACATAATTGATTCCAAAACCATGAGAACACAAGATAGTTAAAGTGTATAATCAAGACAATTCGTAGAAAAACATTATCAAAGCATAAGTTCCAAAATCTATACTGCAGAAAATCATAATGCGATGCGACGCGATCAAGCCGACCCCTTCCCCTTCAAGCTGGAAGTACCTAAAACACAAACTGAAATAGTAAGCACAAAGCTTAGTGAGTTTCCCCCACCATACCACATACAACACCAACATACTATCAGACATATCTGGATGCCCAAACTACCCTGCCGAGCATATCTGGGTGCTCGACTTTCCCTGTCGAGCACATCTGGGTGGTCGACCTACCCTGCTAGGCATATCTTGGTTCCTGACCTACCCTCCGGTCTATTTCCGCCGGTTATGGGGTCTATTTCACCCCTACCACTACCACATAATAACATACAAAAATCATATGATCATCAAGAAATATGCAAACAACGATAATTATCACACAGACAATCATCATACTATGCAATAAATAAAGGGTCGACCTTGGTGCCTTTGACCCTTAACATTCACGAAAGGATACTCACCTCAATTGTGAATGTCAATACGTACTCCGCGGATGACTTGTGACTCCTTTCCCTATAGCAAAACAAACTTCTTAATTAGTCATTGGATCTAAACCTGACCGCAAGGTCCAAACCGTGATTCATATCATAAGGCAAAGGTTCCCTAATCTTTGCCCTATTGGGCCTCTTCCTCCCAAGGCTCAACTTTCAAAATAAAATGTCCAAGTCCAACCAATTAAGCTTTAAGGACTAGTAAGGCCCAATACCATAAGTCCTAGACCTAGGCCCATAGGCCTTAGTCCATAGGTAGGCTTGAGGCCCAATAAATCCAGGCCCAATAACCTATAGCCCAAAAACCACTTTTGATCTACTGCATGCGTACGCGCGGCATACTCAACATGTACGCCCGACATATGATGGCCTTGACCAGATACGGGTGGGAGGAAGGGTTTGCCGCCGAGAATAGAGAAAGGAGGGGAAGGGAGTAGGTGTTGACTTATGGGGGTGATGGGAAATGTATAGATGCATGGGGGTTAAAGGGCTTGGAGATATGTTGGTTAATGATATGGTGGCAAGTCTAATATCCACTTAATCCCTTATCTTTTTTTTTTTTGAATAACGCAACCCTAACCGGCCCAAGAGGGGTCTTGGCCCAAGGTTGGCCCAATTTTTTTTCGTGGGCTTTGATTTGGCTTGGCCCAATGAAGATTTTTGGCCCAATGATGCTTAATAGGGGTTTTCGATTCAAGGAGCCCAAAATTGAGCGTTCTCGGCCCAACTAAGGCCCAAGCATGGATTTTGGACCCATATAAAGGCCAACTAGAAGCTTGCAACCCAAAAGGCCCATTAGAGGAGTTTTTTTTTCCAAATATAATGTTTAATAAAAGTTTCCGGCCCATTAGGGCCCAAAGAGGGGTTTTGAGCCCAACAAGACCAAATGGGGAAGTTATCGGCCCAATAAGGAAGTCGCAGTCCAATAAGGGATTTCTACCGACAATCCTTGGGCTAAGGCCTAAAAATGATCGGATTTGGCTTATTGGATTGAGTTTTGGGCTTATACGAGGTTGTTTCAACTTGAATGAAAATGTATGTAAGTAGGAACTTAATAGCATTGAAGTTTGAATTTCACTATATGAAATGTTGCAAGATAACACAAGGAGATCATCTTGTACAAGGATCAACATTCGTAACCCTAATTTACTAGTTATGAAACTTGGTCAATCGATCCACGATGACCCATATCGCATTGAATCCTCACACAGTTGGTGACAACTTAGTGATGAAGTCCATGGTAACCTCCTCCCATTTCCATATTAGGATGTCTAATAGATGCATCTTACTGTCCGACCTCTAGTGCTCGGCCTAGACCTTCATGTAGGTAAAGCACCACTCGACATACCAAGCTATATCCTGCTTCATGCAGGGCCACCAGTAATCAGGACGAAGATCTCTATACATCTTCTTGACTTTGGGATGGATGAAAAATCTGGATTTGTGCGCTTCCTCCATCAGGATTTGGCATAAGGCGCCTAAGTATGGTACCCATACTCTTCGATGAAGTGTCAATAAAACTCAACTATCATAATCGAAGGAGGAAATCTGACCCACGATGAGCTCACTCTTCCGGTGCTCCTCCTTCATAGCCTCCAACCGGGCCTCCTAAATCCGCTCCAAAAGTAGAGTCACCACTGTCATCCTCAAACAGACATCACTGATTGGAGTCGCGACTGCCTTGCGACTAAGAGAATCGGTCAATACATTGGCCTTCCGTGGGTGGTAAAGGATCTCGTAATCATAGTCATTGACCACGTCCAACCACCGATGCTGCCTCATGTTCAGATTTGGATGATCCATCGAATACCCCAAACTCTTGTGATCCGTGTAAATAGTACAACGGAACCCATAAAGGTAGTGTCGCCAAATCTTGAGGGCAAAAACCACTGCCCCCAAAGCTAAATCGTGCGTCGGGTAATTCACCTCGTGAGACTTCAGCTGCCTCGAGGCTTAAGGCATGACGTGCCCCCTCTGCATAAAGACCATACCCAAGCACGAAATAGACACATCGCAATAAACTACAAAATCCTTGCATCTCTTTGGCAGAGTCAAAATCAGCGCCTCGCATAACTTCTGCCTCAAAGTCTCAAACACTGCCTGCTACTCAGGCCCCCAGCAAAAAACAACAGTCTTCTTCGTCAATCGGGTCAGGGGTACTGCTATCTTGGAGAAATCCTGAATAAATCCCCGATAGTATCCAACTAGCCCAAGGAAGCTTTGAATCTTAGATGGAGACCTCGGAACCTCCCATATTATCACGACCTCCACTTTGGCCGGATCGACTAGAATACCGTTCTGGTTGACAAGGTGCCCCAGAAACTGCACCTCGTGCAACCAGAACTCACACTTGGAGAACATCGCGTAAAGCCTCTCCCTACTTAGGGTATCCAACACCTCTTGCAAGTGCTTCTCATGCTGCTCCTGGGTCTTGGAATAGACCAGGATATCATCAATAAATAATATCACCAACCGATCCAACATCGGCCTACACACGCGGTTCATGAGGTCCTTGAACGAGGCTGGGGCATTGGTGAGCCCAAAAGGCATCACCACGAACTAGTAATGACCATAACGATTCTAAAAGGCTATCTTCTGCACATCATCCTCCCTGACCCTCATCTGGTGGTATCCCAACCGTTAGCTTGTTCAATTCCTGGTAGTCAATACACATCTGGTGCGACCCATCGTTCTTCTTCACAAATTGAATCGATGCACCCCAATGTGAGCTACTTGGCCAGATAAATCCTTTTTCTAATAGCTCCTGCAGTTGTGTAAACAACTCATGTATCTCTGGTGGGGCTAATCGATATGGTGCCTTGGCTATTGGGGCTGCACTAGGAACCAGATCGGGAACTCCATCTGCCTCTCCAGAGGCACCCTAGGTAAATCCTCAGAAAACACATACGGGTACTATCGAATAACCGACATCCCATCAACCGTCACTCTATCATGCTCTCGAGTATACATAATGTAAGCGAAAAACCTAGAGCAACCCTGATGGAGATAGTGTCTGACCTTAGCAGCTGGACATAAAATGGGGCCATGTTGAGCTCCCTCTCCTTGGACCACCAACTTTCCCCTAATTGGGATCCACACACGCACTAGCTGGTGCTCACAATCAATCACTGCCCCATTGGGGCTCAACCAAACCATCCCTACTATGACCTTGTTCCCATGCAGAGGGATGGGATGCTCAGACGGACTGCTCATCAACAATCTCAACCTCTAACGGGTAGTCTGACATACTTGGAGATATGAAAAACCTCTTGATGAGCAAAAGAGGTACGAAAGATCAAGTGGCCCTCGAGTCGAACAATACCAAAACAAGAATATCTTTCACATGGAACGATCCTAGAACAAAACACATAAAATATGAGTATCGAAATCGACATAAAATAAAAGTTAACGGAAAGAAACATACCCATCACCATATTTGGTATGGCCCGTGCCTCCTCGGCGGTCAACTGAAAGGCTCAACTCCTCACCACTGAAGCATCCGTCTTTCCATGACAACCATTTGTGATCCGCAGGGTCGATGGAGCTGGCGCGACCACTGGTGCTCCAGATGGTAGACTCGGGTAGTGGGCATTCTTGTGGCCCCTCTGATTTTAATGAAAGCAAATCAGGTCTGATGTCTAAATGGTGGGAGTAGGAGCAGTAAAATCAATGCTAAAGTGTCCGGTCTTGCCACACTTGTAGCACCCTGAGCCCCCTAACCTACAAGCTCCCTCATGTGGCTTGCTGCATTTCCCACAAAGGCTCCAGCCCTGCTGGCCCTTCAACATCGGGTCGTATCTCTTGGGTTTCTTCACTGAAACCCCAATAGTCTGACCAGGCTCTGCCTTCCTCTTCCCAATGTGCTCCATATCAATCTCTCGCTCCCGTGCCCTGGAAATCATATCATCTAAAGTCGGGCATGTCGAATAACTAACAAACTCCTTGATGTCTTCTCTCAAATGTCGTGATACCAGGTTTTCTTTATCTCCTCATTAGCTGTATACTAGGGAACCAAAAAGGCCCTCTCCCTGAACTTGGCGTTAATCTCCGCCACAGCCTCTGTTGTCTGTCTCATGTCCAAAAAATCCCTGGCCAGCTACTGTATCTCCACTGTTGGAGCGAACTCTGCTCGGAACCTAGTCACAAATCCTGCCAAGTCATGGCCTTAATGGCCAGACCTCCCAATGCATAACCAACCTCCTCCTACCAGTCCCTAGCCCACTCCCTCAAATAACCCACAACAAATATGACCTTTGACCCCTTAGGGAAGAAGTTGGTCAGCTGAGCAGACTCAATGTATTCTATCCACTATCTAGCTACAATGGGGTCCTTCACCCTGAAGAAGTCTAGTGCTCCACATCCCCTAAAATCCTTGAAGGAGAGCGTGTGAATCCTATACTGGCTAGGTGCCATATTACTCCTGAAAGTCGTAAGGCGATCCTTCATCAGCTCAATAATTCCCTCCTTGATCGACCTGAAAATCACCGAGGTCGCGTTAAGGATGCCTTTACTAATCTTAGATGTAATGAACTTCTGCAGATTATCATCAAACGGCTAGGAACCCGTACCCGCACCAGACCCAGATCCAGAACCTCCTGCTCCCTGACGTGTCATCACCATTATGAAACAAACCATATAACCATCAGGATCATGAATACAAAATTGTGAAATTTCATATTCTACAAGCCCCCTCTTTCCCTTGATTTCCTCATGACTCTCCCTGAATTGAGTACAGATCCTCTTCTTTACGTAGTATAGGGTCATACTACCTTCCACATCTATCCATACTTTCCTCGAGGATTGTTTTGAATCTTCCAAGTCACCTTCTATCCAAACATATAATAGAAATCAGATAAGGCTCTTGGCACTAATCTCTTCCCAGAGACCCTGTAGGACACAATTCTCCCACTCACTACCCTCAGCTGTTGAAAGGACTCCCACGTACTTCCTATAACTAGCTCATGGATACTGTTACATATTACTAAAACCAGATAATTCTTTGAATGAGAAGGCTTACTTTACAATGGTTGGACTCAAACAAGAGTTGCATAGTAGAGCTAAACCTAACCTTCTAAAATTATTTGGTTCACATTACATGTAACTTGGTGTATTCACTCACTAGTTAACTGAAGTTACTTAGAACTCCTAGAAGCACACAACATTCGGGCTTCGGGTAACAAGAAGCAAACATACCCTAATCAGGCCATCCTATCATTGAAAGATCAGCACTTGCATGCAAGTCTACAAGATCCTATAACAGGCATCTAAGGCATCTTTCCTAGGATTCTATCATGCAAAATTTTGAGCAGATCCCTAGCTCTAACTAGCATTCAATTCACATATTCATAAATCAATTCGTAGCAGATAATAGGTATGGGTATCTTGGGAAAACTTACTTGAGCTCGGCCGATTGCACGCATCACAAATTTTGTATTTTATTAAAGTTCTTATTTTTTTTAAAAGAAATGTTTTTCTTATGAAAATATATCAAACCCTCGATTTGAGTTCAAACACACCGAGAGTGTGTCCGAATTCCTCAAACCAAGTCTCTGATACCAACTTGTAACATCCTGAAAAATACGACTCAAAAATTTCATTTTTAAGTTCACTAGATTCATAAACACAAAACATCATTGATTCCAAAACCATGAGAACACAAGACAGTTATAGTGTATAATCAAGACAATTCATAGAAAAACATTATCAGAGTATAAGTCCCAAAATCTCTACTGCGGAAAATCATAATGTGATGCGACACGATCAAGCCGACCCCTTCCCCTTCGAGCTGGAAGTACCTAAAACACAAACTGAAATAGTAAGCACAAAGCTTAGTGAGTTTCCCCCACCATACCACATACAACACCAGCATACTATCAAGATTTAATAATTTAAATTAATTGTTTAATTTTGGATAACTATTAAATTAAAGTTTTGATATTTAAAATTTTACAATTAAAAAGTTTTCAATTTCGAAAAATTTTAAATTTGATTAAAACACATGGTATTTTAAAAGTATAAAATACACCCTTATACCATATTGAATTAAAAGTTTAATATTATATATGTATAAGTAAATGTCAGTCTTACCGTTAGTAGGCCTCATCCACGAAGCTGGTGTATAAGAGGTGTTTAAGGTAGCAACCTATAAAATGACCGTCATTGGGTATCCACTCTTACACACCGCACCCTCAACTAGTGGAGGGGCATTAGTCGAAAGGGTAGGATAGAACACAACCTTCTATTATAAGTATAATGAAATACAAAGTAACTAAACACCTTTATAAATTCCCAAATCTTAGTTACTTTAGGAAAAATGTGAATTTGGTGCTAATCCATGAAATTGCACATTGCACCTTGTTGGTCGTTAGTGGAGTGTGTGTGGTTAACCGGCATACTAATATGGGACCAATAAAGGATGGAAATGGGTAGCTCGTAGATTATCATAGATCAATGGAGCATGTGTGGTTAACCATCACATTGATTAGGTGATATACATCTTTGAGAGTACCAAGCTAATTTGCATGGTTGTTCACACCTTGTTTGTGATCCTCGGCATACCAGTCACAAACTTGAAGGGCATAATCGAGATTAAACATGCCATTGAAAAGTTCAATGAATCTCAAAAGATCTAGGAGTTTCAATTCATTTAAAACCTAATTTTCATTTTCATTTTTCATGGTGGAAATTGGTAAATAGTCATTTACCTACCTTTAAATATTCTGCAACTGGATTATGACATCCCTCTTCCGAGTTGTAGGATATTGTGTTGGGTTCTAGCCTTAATATTTCATTTGGGTGTTATATTAAGGACTCTTATCAACTAACTTGAATTTCTCCCTTTTATAGATGTCAAAATCTATCAACTATGGTCTTCCTAAATCCTTTGGAAAAAACTTTCCACACGAAGATGATGTTCCACGATTGGATTGTGGAAATGAAAATCATGCTTCACTTCCTCCACTTTCTCTAATGATTCTACCTGACCCACGTGTTCGAAGACTTGAAAAGTTCAAGGTCACTCAAGCCCTATTGGTAAGCAAACATGAAGATGGAAAGTCTATATGTTCTCATGTCTTAGAGACGAAGTTGCATATTGACAAGTTTAGGATGTTAGGTGTCTGTAACATCCCAAGTTCGGAATAAGAAGTGAAGGGTGCTAAGTGTAAATAAAGGAAGGGACTCGACGAGTAGGTACGCTTACTCGCCGAGTCGTAGGGGGCTGGGCCGCGAATTAAGTGACCACTCGCCAAGTTGGAAGCTGGACTTGACGAGTTGGTGCTGGAATGAGAAAAACCCTAATCTCAGGGTTTGCACCCTATTTAAGGACTTTATGTCCTTCTCCTAGCCTCTTATTCCCCCAAAGAGTTCCATAAAACCCTAATTTCGTGTGAGGCTTCATTATTGAGGAGATTGGAGCTTGGAAGAGGAGATTTGTGGGAAAGAGCTTGAGTAATTAAAGGCTTGTTGCAAAGGAGTGGTGTAGATCCGAGATCTACTTCAATTGGAGCTTATATTGGAGGTAATAATCTGTTGCTTGGGTTCTTTTGTATCTACATCTTTTATCATTTAAAATTTTGGGGCATTTTTGGTATGATTAAGAGCTAATTTGAGTTAGAGACTTAGATCTGAGGTTGCCACTTCAGATCTAGGCTTGTGATGGTCCATAATGTCATAAAGTTTCAGTATTTGAGTTGTTGGTGAAACCCCTTTGTCCAAAACCCAAGCCCTAGTGTGTTTTGGTCCTAAATCTCCATCGTTTCACGTAAAGTCTGCAACTTTACGTGAGGGTTAGATTGAAGAAGGGTGGATGTATGGATTTGAGCCTATGCATGGCTCGAATAGCTTTTGAATGGGTTGAGAACTGGAGAGACTCGGTTTCACACCCCAAAACCGGAATGACGGAAATGTTCTGGGGTGGATGACGTGATGTCAAGTATCACAATATATGCAATATAGTAATCAAAGTACAACAACCATTGCATTAATAGTAATAGTTTTACATAGTTTACATTTCATTGCAACAACAAAGTAATACAAGAAATAATATAGATGCAGCTCGGTACTAGGCTGTCTCCGCAATTGCTCTCGGGATTTACCTGTCTATCGATGACCTGAGAATACAAGTTATTTTGAAAGCGAGTATCAGCATTTTTATAATGCTAGTGAGTTCATAAGTATTTAGTGTCATTTGTATAATTACACATTTTTATTCAAAATAACTTTATGAGAGATAGTAGTTTAGAATCTACGGTGTATTAGTGTCCTTTCCAGAAAATCCTATATTTTCTAAATAAAAGAAGTCTTCTACCAAGACCTGACGAGTTTATGTTTTAAGGTGAAAATTTCCCCAAAATATTATCCTTATTAAAATACAGTATTGACTTCAAAGGAAAAATAAGTAAAACACAAGTAAAAATACTAGGGGAAAATAACATATACTTCAGCAGTAATACTGCTAACTAAAAGCAATTGAAAACATAGACTCCAGGAGAGTATCGAATAACTGATACACCTGGCTCAGTCTAATAAAGGAAGCACAAAAATCCAGACAACATCGAGGGAACGATATCGCTTGAAAATCTAAAACAAAAGGGTGAATGTGAACTCAAATGTAACCATGCTGATCGATGATAGAGTATCCGATGACCCTCCAGGTGACGCGTAGAGGTAGTGGCAATAGAGGTAGTGGCATTATGTCACCCATGGGCCTTACCGGCACGGACTGTAGCTAGTAGTATGGGTGTGGGAGTTTCAGTACCGTATAGATCTATACACATGATGTTCGCTCTCCTTCCCAGAGACTCTGGTTACACAGCGTTGACGCAATGAAGCGTCGTAGAGGGAAATAGTGTTTCACATTCTAAAGCAAAAGAGATAGAGATAGAGATAGAGTCTCCTAACTATTCCTAAAATAGTTACTAGTGTATCTGGTCTATGAACTAGTCGATGGAAACCTTTATGTCTATACATGTATACATGATATATAACTAATGTTTAAACAACCTTTGGATGGATGCCCGATACCCACCAGACCACATCCCAATGAGGAAAAGGAAATAGGGCGAACTAACCTTCCTAAGTCTTTTAAACATTATTTATATAACTATACAAATATAGGCATTCATTTAACGAAATAAATACATAGAACAAACTTTAGTAAAACCTTTATACTTAAGAAATCTACAACTTGATGTCATTTTGTAAAACAAGCTCTAAAAAGGGTTTTTCTAAAACAGTTTTAATGAAGAAAGCCTTTAATAATTCATTACATTTGGATGTCTCTTTAACAAAACACAATTTGGAAAACTTTGGATAATCTTTTATGATTTAAAAAAAGAGATATTCATACTTTAACAAGATTTGAAAACATGATTTGAAAATCTTAATTTGATTGAAATAGTTAACATGCAAAAGTCTAGTTTCCTATACAGTTATTAATCACATGTGATTTATCTAATAACTATATAGTTCAACTTGGATTCCCCCCCCCCCTTATAAAAGCTGTGAAAATCATTTAAAAGGTAAATTCAGGGGTATGAACTCACCTGTGGCAAATGGATCCGATGGAAGTGTCGGTCGAGTGCTCGGTGTCAAGTGAAGACTTGAACATACTTAGTGACCTATTAACATATAGTGACATATGTTTACATACCATTAGTGAATACTAATTAAACATGTATAAGCATCCTAATGTGCGCAAAACACTTTGGTCAAGTGCTAGGAGGCTTATGGGTTGCAATAAGGGAGTGTATGGCCTAGTTAGGGAGTTTACTCTTCAAGAGTAAACTCTTTATGGAGTTTTCGGCCCTAAGACCATATCCCCATGAGTTTACGGCCGTAAACTCATGGGTGGTGTGTTATTGGATGCTAAATGGTATTATATCACTTGTAGATTTAGGCTAGGTTCAAATCAAGGGCATAGGAAAGGGTTAAGGCTCCAAATGGACCACTTAAGGGAGTTCACGGCTGTAAACCTAGAGTTTACGGCCGTGAACTCTCACTTGGTCATTTCCTTCATGAATTAAGGTAGCTACATCAAAATGTATGTCATCTAACTAGAACTTTGTAGTATAGGTTCTTCATATTATGCTAGTTAGGATGAAACCTTGGAATATTTAATATTTGCATGTATAATACAGAAAACATAGATCCAAGGTTTATAGGGTTGCATGTACACCATAGGAGTGTTAGAATGCTCAAAACCCATCAGTGGTATCAGAGCCTAGGCTTGTTTTCTTATACACTTGATGCAATTGCTGAAAAATCGAAGTTATATTGTTGTTTGGGCAGTGGACTCGCCGAGTTCACTAATGGACTCACCGAGTCCAAGGCAAAATGCAACCAACTGGTCGAGTTGGTTCAAACACTTGACGAGTTGGACCCCCTGACAACATATCTTCGAGTTTTGGTGCTGGAATTGGTCCAGAATCATTATCTTAAACTGTTTTAGACTTATAAAAACTGTTTTTTTTTTGATATGGTAATGATTATGGTTGTGACACCCCCAAACCGGAACGGCGGAAACGTTCAGGGGCGGATGACTTCATGTGGTAACGTAACAAATGAATACATAGTGAAGAAAGCAATACAACCATCATATATATAATTGAAAGTTTACATTGTTAAAAGGTACATGTTCAAAACCAATTACAATATGATGCCAAAATATTAATTTAAACTGGCGCCGCAACGTCCCTTCTTCAAAAGCTGTTTGTTACCTGTAATTACTGAATCCCTGGGACATACAAGTATTTTTGAAAGAGTAGATCAACATTTAAGCTGGTGAGTTTCATAAGTATTAAATGATAATGTTTGTATGAAATGAAATGTTTTGTTTTTGTTTGTTTGTTCCTAGAAAATCCCATATTTTCTACTAGCATAAATGTAGCCTTCTATCAAGACCAATGTTTGTTTCTAGAAAATGTATGCACGTATAAAATTTCCAATACGTTTGAAAAACCTCGTAAATCAATGTGTTTTTAATACTCCATGTGAGTTTTATAACCATGCTATTGACTAGAATTGCCTATACACAACGTTCTTCAGGCGTTGGAATATTCTGACGTTTGTCACCCAAAATGGTGTAATGTAGCTAATTACTACTAGAAAAACAGCCTTTTACGACGCTCATTGCGCGTCGTAAAAGGCTCAGACGACGCGCAAATGCGTGTCAAGGAAGGCCCTGTCATAAAGAGAGACGACGCGCATTTACGACGTGCAATTACGATGCGCGTTTACGACACGCAATGCGTATCAAGGAAGGCCCTATCATAAAGGAAGACAACACGCATTCGCGTGTCGTAACCTTACGACGCGCGTGTTAATGACACGCAATGCGTATCAAGAAAGTCCCTGTCAAGAAAGGCCATGTCATAAATGAAGATGGCACAAATTTTTGCGTATCGTAATTTTAAATGTATAAAAAAAATTATATATTTATTAATTTTTAAATTAAATTTGCATTTAATTTCTCATAATAGAAATAAAATACTTTTTTGATAGATTTACTAATTTTCAAATTAAATAGCACATTAAAAGTCTCATAATACAAAATAAAATACCATAAACAATAAATATAATTCATTGCACTAAGGACCATGTTAACAAAAGAATATAACATTATATACCATAAGTACCCTCCAGTAATCAATCTCTTACAATGTTACTAAAAATACCCTCAAGTAATCAATGTCTTACAAAGTTAAGAGACTTAGATACTCAGTTGGTATGTAATATGGCACTAAGAAGCCCAAAAATTGTTTGTGTTTTTCCTGTTCCTGGTGGATCCTACCTGGACAAAAGGTAAGAATTAACATTTTCAAAGTACAATGCCTCAATAAGGAAATCAATGGTAAAAGGCAAATCCGAATAAAAACAAACTTTATACATATATACATGGAAGTATTGTAATACACAATAACAACAACAAATACCAAATTACCCTTTGCTTACCTTTTCTTATGGCCACCTCCAAAAGTGAGAATTTGATAAAAGATTTAGGTCACACATTCTCTCATCAAGCTCTGTATCCAAAAGTGAGAATTTGATAAAAGATTTTAAAAGTGGGAAAATATCAAGAATATAGAGGATAATACATTAAGAAAAAAAATTACCTTCACAAAGAGCAAGTTTCAACCTTCTTCCCCAACAATGTTTGAAAGAAAAAAGCTCATATATATCGATCTCTGCTAAAAGGATATCTATTACTTGATGATCTTTCTGCAAATTGAAGTACAAAATATATTAGATCATATGCCTAATATATTTTGTACTTCAATTTGCAGAAAGATCATCAAGTAATAGATATCCTTTTAGCAGAGATCGATATATAAAAGGGTTATTATACTTGTTTACCTTTTCATCATCCTCATCACCAAAGTCCTCTTCATCAGCATCCTTTAAAAAAAGAATTTTCAAAAACAAAATCAGTAACACAATAATGAAGGAAGGTGGATTTCAAAAAAAAAGAAAAAGAAAAGGTTTTAAGAAAGGTTTTATTCAAGCAAACAATAAAAAGATGCTTATTTTTTTTAATGCATGATTAATTAAAAGAATATATAATCTGAACATACTCCATCTTGAATTGAATCCATGTCATCTTCACATTGGGTCCCACTGAACCAGCTAAAGAAGTTGTTGCATCAAACCAATCAAGAAACAAAATATAGACCTTTTAGTTTATGTTTCTTGTTTACTTAACAAAAACAAGACTTAATCAAGAGAAAAAATATAGACCTTTTAGTTTATGTGTCATTGGCAGGGCTTCACCATAACATCTTCATTCATCTTTCATCACAAAGCCACACAACTTTGTTAGCTTAGCTTCTTCACCATGATTTGAAAGCCAATTTGTATTTCTTTAAATGGGATTTAAATTTAATCAACTCTAATCCCTTATTTTACTAAATTGAGGCGAAAAGATCATTAAGTTTGACCCATCCATAATCACACTTGTCCCTAACCTTCTGTGTTGTGGAAAAAGCTAATCCAACCAAACCTCTTATCCTACCAACCTCTTTCTCAACTGCAGCCTTCAACTTAGCATCAACCTGAAACCAAACTCATTTTATACATTAACCAATTATAAAACACTTCATATCAATATCTGAAATTTTTAACTAATGACAAAAATAACCTTGTCAATGCAGCGATCAGCATCCAGGAGATAACATAAGTAGAGAGTTTCTTGTACACATCAGCCTCTGTATACTAGTCAAAAATTAAACATTTTTTTTTTATAAAAAAAGAAATTTGGTAAAAAAAGCTTACGTAAACCCCAAAATCAGTTGGCCATGGTGTAGATTTCTAGATTGTTGCCGAGTCTGATTTTGCCAACTCCAATGGTTAGAATTGTGTGCCAAGAAGCCATTCGTATTGCTAGATTAATAAATAAAAATTAAGAACCCAAAATCCGTCAAAAAGGTATTTAAGCATTTTAAATTGTTTTTATATAAGATTCCATTAGAGAAAGGCAGTATAATTGAGGATGGCATACAAACACTGGTCCAGTAGAGAGTTCATTATTCCCATCAAACTAAAAATAGCATCAAAAGCATGAAACTTAAAGTCCAAAGTTATATTAACCACCACACTTTCCAAACAAACAATATCATGCACCTGAATCAAATACACAAAAAATGATATCAAAAGAATGCAACATGCAGCCAAAAACAGGGTGGCATAGATAATTAGATTGTTACCTATAGTAATGTCACATAATGACCCAAGAACTTAAGATATATATGACAATACTTATAGGTTTGATTCAAAAACACACAAAGAGAAGAGGATAAGTACTCATCTGATGATTTTGAATCCTTTTCCCCACTTACTTCCTTTGACCCCATCCTTGATTCTTTTTACCATCTATTTTTTTCAACCAAATCCAATGCAATAGGAGGCTGAGAAAGCCTCATTCATCAACTACCTACCTGCAATGCAATAAACAAGTCAAATAAATTTAACCAAACATCTGGATTGAAGCATAAAAATCCAACATCCATATGATCTGGTTATGATTCATATGTTTCTAAATATATTAATTCTCTGATTATGGTGGTTTAAAGAATGATCAAGGAAGAAAAAAATTAAGTTTCAAATTGAGGGGTATAACAGTCAAAACAATGAATCTTAGTGGATTAAAGAATGGACATGGTAAAATAAAAGGATATTAATTGGCAATATTGTGAATTTTAGCTAGCTTCAAAGGTAAGAAACATGACCGCGATAAAAAAAGAAAAATATGATCTAATTTTGAAAATCTAATGAAGTAAACATGTAAACGGCATAATTATCCATTATGTATAAAATTATGTGGATTGATAAATATATTTACTGAGACAGCATTTGCTGAAAAAAAAGCCCTAACAAAATATCAAGTTTATACATATAGAAACAAGAACACACCAGCTTAACTCACATAATAACTATGTTTTTGATTTATCCAATCCATGCAACAATGTTCCAATTTTTTTTTACCAATTTATGCAATAATCTTTCCCTTTTTAACCTATTTATGCAACTTATACACCCATGTTTCATCAGGTTAAACAGGTTGCTGGTAAAACATCGTATGTTTTGGTCCTACGATAAATAATACACCGGTGCATATTTTCTAATAAAGAAACAAATTTGTTGCAGAATCGGGAAGAGGGTGTATGTTGTTTCATAAATATGCATATGCATTTAATCCTTTTAAATATAAACACTCCAACCATAATTCACATGTCTACTTTTACCAATTTATTTTATGCAACATATATGCAGCTGACACGAATGAATTATACAACAAGTTAGGAGTAAAATAAGGGATGGTTGCATATTTAGTATGATAAATAAAGAGATTTGTGGCATAAGGGTGCATAAATAATAAGAAGCAAAAAGGAAGAGGAAAGCTGACTTACATAATCAGCAAATTTCTGAATAGGTGTTTTTGACATAATACATAAGAGTGCTCCCACTATGTGACATAATCTGGACAGGTGATGACCATGAAGGACCATTTTTAGTTTGAACAGATGATGACATGGGCTTCTTCATTAGGACATGTACTTGATGTTGTTGTTGTTGAACAGAAGAACCACCACCTTTATTCTCTTGTTCTTTAAGAATGTACCTTAAGGAAGTATGCCTTGCAATCTTTCCAGAATCATTTGACCAAGCTGGAGCAGGAGTAGGAGTTGCAGTCTCCCCTTTCCAGACAACAAAATCTCTAAATGAAGGACCTGAAGGGATAGCTGGCAGCAAAAAATCTAAGGCAAAAACTAGATGATATAATGATCAACTTGACAAATCATGCCTAGACCTTCTATTGAAGAAACCCCTCAAAACTAGATGATATAATGATCAACTTGACAAATCATCCTAATCAATGAATCATTAAACCCTATACTCAATTAGGATGGAGCAGAGCAACAATTAGAAAGCCTTTGGTACTATTAAACCTAAGGATTCAAATAATGCCTAGATAGAAAAATGAATCTAATCAAGTAAAGTAACTAACGAACTATTGTAATCATACCAGCTAATAGATAGCTTTGGGAAAAATCCGGTGGTGATGTCCATAAGAATTTGTCGGAGGAACCCTACTCTCGAAGTGAAAATCAGAAAGAGCTTTCTGATCAGGAAGTGGCCTGAAAAGCAACTCCTCAGTGAATTCTTCTCCATCGATTTGTTCTAGTACTTCTCTCATGGATTCAGAGGCAACGTGGAGTACAAACACTAACAACACAAAGATGGAAAGTAAATAAGCCATGAGAATCTTATAGAAGAACGAAAACATTGAGAAGTTAGAATCAAGAAAAACATACCTTAATAAGACATAGGGCTTGTAAATTTGAGCAATAGAAGCAGTGACCCTAAGGTCACCGGACCTAATGTTGCTGGCAAGGGCAGGCGAGGTGTGATTGCCGAAGATGAGGGGCTCCATCGTTTGGGTGACGCTGGAAAGCGTTGGACGGTGGGGCGGGGCTAGACGGAGGTCAAAGGTGGGAGGCGCCAACACCAAGAGAAACATCGGAGGTGGGAGAAGCTGTCGACATCGTGAACTGAGAAGAAGAGAAAGGGTTTGTCGAAGTGAGAAGGAGAGAAAGGGAAGTTGAAGAGAGAACGAGCTGTACAGGAGGGCAATTGGGGCAAGTTCTTGAAAAAAAAGCCCTAGCTACTAGGGAAATTAAAGTGGAGGGAGAAAAAAAGGAAGGCGGGGATTTTAAGTTTTTGGGATTTCATTTTCCCCGGATGGAACGCGCGTGTTCTACTAAAATTTATAAAGCGACGGTCGTAGACAACACGCAGGTGCCCTCCGTGTTTTTTTTTGTTTAGACACTAATTTTAGGGCACGCAAAAATGCGCGTCTGAAATCCTTTAAATTTTGGAAGAGATGATATTATTTTTTAGACACTCACCTTTGCGTATCATAAATCACTGCGTGTCATGGTTCGCGCGTCGTAAAAGGCTATTTTTCTAGTAGTGTAACAGTCAGGGCGCGGGGTTGTCAAGCCCGTATAGATCTATACATAAACACCATGCTCCCCCTCCAAGGGATTCTGGTATATAATACAGGACTTGAAATGTGTACTCGAACGTACGTGAAGTTAATGTCTCACAAAACTTAGTATAAAAACAGATTTACTTGTGAAAATGTTCGTTTGTTCTTGTAGGTGAAAGTTAACTTCTTGAAATAGTGTTTCTAGTATGTAACAGTTCATGATGTTCCCGTAAAACTATATATGTATATTTTTGATGTAGAAGACAAGTTTGTAAGCAAATCATATATATGTATATGGTTATATATATGTATAAATTTTAAAAGATGATTTGGTATGTTTCGTAATTGTTGTTCATATTCTTACGTTTTTATTAGAAACTTTGCATGAATAATCCTTAAGTTTGATACTAAAGACCTTTTTATACTGATCACTTTTGTAAAAATGGTAATTAAACATATTTAAATGATTGTGTTTTAACTTCCTTAATGTATAAACATTGCTCAAAAATATTAGAAGGTGTTAATAAATCTATAAACCACTTTTGACACTTTTACCCTTTAGTGTCCCTGTTTTTAGAAAACTCATAGAAAAATCATCGTAATTCAAAACTTGAATCCGTCACCTCTGAGGGTTTATAAAATGAGTCTACTTTGTTCCTAATGTTTATTATGATTTTTAGTGGTCTCAAACTAGTGTGAAAATTAACATCTTCACAGACTAGTCCGAAATCACTTCTGAAATGACAGGCAGTTTTATAATAATTTCCATAAATGGTAGAAAAATCGTATGAACGCGTGCGAGTAGTCCTTAGAAAGGTATAAACTTGAAATATTTTCATATTGTACAGTTTTAAAAGATATTAAGTTTAAGATGGTCAAAACAGTCCGTGAACAGGACTCAACTTGTAGAAAGCTGTCATTTAAATTTAAGTTATGTTTAGTGTTCTAACTTGTATTCCCCCCCTTAAAACTTGAAGAAAACATGAAAATGTAGGGGTATGAACTCACCTTATGTGAATACTTGAAGAATGGAATGTTGAAGATGAAGAACTTTTGGGTGTTGTTTGATGCTCCAAAACAGCCACTGTTTTGGCTATGTTGCTGTCACGAAAACTTCACAGTAAAAGAGTAAGAAAAAGGGTAGTTTACTCACTTTTTTGAAACTATAATTTTGAGTAGCCTAACAACTAACTCCCAGGGGTATTTGGTGGTAAAAATATCAAGCAAAAGGAAGGTGTAGATGGGTGAAATGGTGGCTGAAACACAAAAGGGACAGCAACCCTTTAGTTCATGGTTTTGATGGCTTTGGAAGGAAATTCTTGTGCTTGAAAATGAGATGAAGGTTGAAAGTAATTCCCTGGAGTATTGGGTGGTCAAATGAGGGTAAAATGAAGAGGAAATTTCGTGGATATGAAGGAGGAAAGAGTGGAAGAGGATAAGGGGACAAAACCTAGATTAGCTTGTGATGGGATGTGAGTTTAAGTGATGTGATCTTGTCTAGCCACTTGCTTGGGTGGTTGCTTAGAGATAGAGTTAGTTAACTAACTAACTACTAGTTATTTAGTTAGTTAGGAGTTCTAGTTAAGGAGAGGGAAGGTCTTAATCTCGAAAATTAGAAGACGGATTAATAAGCATTCTTAGTAAAATGTCTTAAGTGATTAAGCACTTATTAGTTAAGTTGGCACATATCTCTGCCAATTCTCTTATCTTAATTGATTTAGAAATCATATTCCTTACATGAAATCACTTAAATCATGACCCATTACTAGTCATTCACTAGATAATAATACATATGTACAAATACATACATGTATACTTAGTATAAAATAACAATGTAGTTTTTGTGTATTTGAACTTTAATATTTATGTTTTATTCTTTTTATTCAAAAACAATTAAATACATTCTAATTATACCTTATAATAATTCATTTTATATTTTTATTTATTTAAATATAAAATTTATTGACCAATGTATAATTTCGTGACATTTAACCGGTTAACCATATCGTTAAACACGTTTGTCACTTTGGTTCGTATATTTGTCAAATTTAGATCTTTCACATCTATTAAGCAAACATTTTACATAGAACCTAACTTTCTTATCAACTAGAGACATGTTGATACAAAAATTAAGTTTGTTGCGTTTAGATGATGTTATATGCTAATTTCACAAACCGGTGATGGTTCGTAGTCATACATCATAACGAAATTTACCAATGGTTACTTGTTTTATATTTCACAATAACTTATTTAAATAAAAGAGGTTAAATTCCTTCAACCATTCTTGATAAAATACTCATATTGCTTAATAATCAAAACATAGCATCGCATGATCGTTCCTATTTTTACCAATTGTTACAATGGTATACGAATTTCAGAGTTGTTATCAAAATTTCAAGTTTTATATGGTTAATTTTATGATTCTTGAAATTGTTGACATGCATATTCTTGAAATTATGAGCTTAGATGATCATAGGAATTATTTGTAACCTTCTTGGTAGTTTAATTCTTGATCATTATGTGTTTTGATGGAGTCCATAACTTGAGTCCTCAAGTTACGGATAACCAAAAGTCACAAGTCATTAAATCCATTAAAAGAACACAATGGTTACATAAGATGAAAAGTCACTCATTTTAATAAGCTTTTAACTCATAAGTTATGAGAAATGAAAAGTTTTGGAAGTTTACAAAACTTTCCCTCAAGTTTTGGAACATGTAAAGTCACAATTAAAACTTTAGTTCTAATCCCTAGAATTTTAAAAAAGTTAAAATTCAACCTTTATACTTTATAATATTATAATTTTAATAATATTTATAAATCTATAAGAACCAAAAGTCATCTTACCATTAGTAGGCCTCATTCAAGAAGCCGATCTATAAGGGGGTATAAGGTTACTGCCTATAAAATGACAGTTTAATGGGTGTCCACTCTCACCCACCGCTTCTTTGACCAGTGGAGGGTCGTTAGCCAAACGGGTATGACAATGACTATAATTATCCCTTCATTAAAAGTATTAATGATAAATACTAAGTAACTAAACATTTATAAATTACATATCTTAGTTACTTAGGAAAATGTGAATAAGGTGCCAATCCATGAAATTACACTTTGTACTTTGTTTAAGCCGTTAGTGGAGCGTGTGTGGTTAACCGGCACACTAACCTGGATTTAACAAGGTAGGCAAAGGGTAACTTAATATTTATCATAGTATCAGTGGAGCGTGTGTGGTTGCTCGTCACATCGATTGAGGGGTAAATATTAAGGGTACCAAGTATATTTGCATGGTTACTTCACACCTTGTTTTGTGATCCTCGACATCCCAGTCACAAAACCTGAATGGCACACTCGAGATTGAAACATGCCATTGAAAAGTTCAATGAATCTCAAAAGAATCAGGATTTTCAAACCAATTAAAACCTAATAATACATTTCATTTATCTTGGTGGAAATTGGTGAATCGCCATTCACCTACCTTCAAATATTTTATATCTTGGATTACGACATCCCTCTTCCAAGTTATAAAATATTTTGTTAGATCCTAGCCTTAATATTTCATATTGGGTGTTATATTAAGGACTTAAATCAAATTTACTTGAATTTCTCCCATTGTTGATGTCTAATTTAGACAACAATGATCTTCCCAAATCAAGCTTTCCTAATGAATATGACTTCCCGAGTTTGGCTCATGAAAGTCATACTTCTCTTCCTCCACCTCCTCCAATTATTCTCCATGACCCATAAGTTTAAGGACTTGAAAAGTTCAAGATCACTCACTCCCTACTCACAATAAAACATAAAATTGGAAGTCTTGTGTGCACTCATGTCTTACGACTGAAGTCACACAGTGACAGGTTGAGAATGTTGGGTGTCGTTGTCCCAAGGAAGTTGGCTATTGACTGGGTCTTTCAGTCACTTCTTGAGTCATATAGAAAGACTACTATGTGACAGATCACGACATGACCCTAATGGATCTTTCTTATTTTCTTATTGCTGCTGAATCAGATATGATTTGGTACAATAGTCAAGAAAATATGGATGGAAGGTTTATTTCTCAAACCTTCCATGGACATGGACAATGGTGACATTAGAAGTTTAGAAAAACTTTCTCTTCCCAATGGAAAGGGATCGGCCTTGGTCAACCCGCTTGACCGGAAGGTAAGGAGAAATTCTAAGTCTGGAATAGCCTGTGTACCATTCCCAAAGAGTCTATGTGCTCTCAGTGTGAAAAAATGGGCATTGGAAGCGAAGTTGCCCAAGCTACCTGAAAGAAAGAAGAATCAAAAGTTTGACTCTGTTTCAGGTAAGTCCACTATCTAACTCTGTTAAGTTCCCAGTTGATGATTCTTAATACCAAAATGTGACACGGTTGCATTTTGATATTTAGTAGGATCAAGCAAAGGGAAGGAAATTTAAAGAAAGAGTATGCTGAATTTGATCGCGAAGATGGATTTCTTTCGCTTAGTTGAAGATTGAATTCCTGAGCTACTTCTTAGGAGTTATGATAGATTGCTAGGAAACATGTAATAAAATAGTTTTCATTTGAAGTTACATTGTAAGGAAATTTTTTTTTCCCGCATTTTAAAATAAATAAAAGTTTGTTTTACTTTATTTTATATCCTTACAATGGCATTCATGAAAAGTTGATGTTTGTATGTTTATAGCAATATTGGAAATATGAATTTGATTTTTTCATTTGTGGTAGTGTATAAATTTACCAAATAAGGAAAGATTCTCATCACCCAAGTTTCAATTAGACTGAAACTTGGAATCATACAAGGTGTTTAGTGTGATGTATGAGAATTTTCAACTTTGGAAAATTAAGACTAGTTCCATTTTCACATGTATATGTGACTCAAGAGAAGGACTAAGGGATCAAGTACACATTCTTGTGCACTAGCCAAAGTTCACCACAAAAGATGGATAAGACTATTCATCATGATTTACTAAGGTTTAGTAAATATGATTATACTTACAAGCTTAAGTATAATTCTGAGACATTGGAAAAGTTTCAATGTATGACAGAATGGATAAGAAGAATCAAATTAGGAAGAAGGATAAAAGTTACGGGAGAGTACTTTAGTATCATGTTTTAAGATCATCTTAATGATTTTGAGACCTTATCACAATTCATCCTCTAAGTGCATTCAGATAGTTAAGAAGAGGAGTTATGAATTGTTGAAGTGGTTAAATCAAGAAGATGATTCATACTTCGTTCCAAAAACAATTCTTAGAGTTATACTCTAAGATTGTAACTTGAGTGAGATGTCTTAAAGAAGGTTTAAAACACCTGTCAAATGTAATACTCTTACATTTGAAATTGGTAAGTTGTAATGTTTTGGATAAAACAAAGACCAACTAAGTCTAATTGTGCGAAGTGTTTGTCTTGATTAAGAATCCACACTAGTTCTTGAATATTTGGAAAGAAAGTCTTATAGGTCAAGAAGACAGTGGGAGTCTAAAAGATCTTGATATAGATTCAAGAATCAATCAAGAAGAAAAATATGTATTTCATCACTAGCACACAACTAGAGGTTTATAACCTATCGTGTTGACATTTCTGTACCCATTCCAGTTAAGTTAGATATAAATTTGAGTTCTACATGTTCTCAATTGTTTGCATAGCTACTTGGAAGCAATGGCAGAACCTTGAGCTGCCAGGTGGAAAGAAGTTAAGATTGCACAAGTTCAATCCATATGAGTTAGGATTTGTCACTAACCTAGTCTTGTGATTATGGTTTGACAAATTCATACGGATAAGAACGCATACACCATAAAATCTAAGTGTCATAAGGTTTCTCTTCGATTCATGAAAATGATGGTGAGGAAATTCTTTCACTAAGTAGATTTTAAATAGATAGCAATTGTGATATTTTCAGTTCTCAAAGTCGTTAGTGGAGCATGCGTGGTTAACGGACACACTAACATTGACTTATAAGAAATGGAAAAAAGTCTAAACAATTGAGACTATGATTATGGCATCCCTTTTCATAGTTCTAAAATTTTTTAGACATACCAGTTAGCTATCTAAGATAAGGTGTATGATTTTGATAAAGTTTTATAGTATCAGAAATTTGAACTTTGGTAAGAATGTCAATAATGTATTGACTTCTAGAGGTCCAGCTGTTTTCTGGATACATGTCAAAGCTAGTGGGAGCATAAGTGTTATGGTAATAATCCTCATGTTAGTGGGAACATCATAATTATGATAAGTATTGCAAGTTAGCAATGTTAATTATAGAAAACAAAAGTTTCAATTCGTGAGGTTGTAGGGGTGAAAAAGTTGTTTTGGTATAATCAAGAGAGAGGAAATTATACTTCATTTCAATTCTGAAAAGCTTAGATTAAGTTTATAATCATTCTAAAGAGCTTATATTGAGATTTTAATCACCTTTAGTCAAGAATATATATATATATATATATATATATATATATATATATATATATATATATATATATATATATATATATATATATATATATATATATATGAATTTCATGTTGGATTGGTTCAACTTAAGAAAATTCTATATATTGCGTTCTCAAGATTCGATTATGATTACGACATCCCTTTTCATAGTCAAATTTTTGAGAATATGTCAAACAAAAATTATCATGGAAAAAGACTGGTCTAGAAGCATGTCTTTATGTGAAACATCATGAATTGTGTCCCATTTACTTTGGGTACAAGATCGATTACACGTGCTATAATATTTATCCTTTCTGAATTTTCCAAATGCCTTGGGGTATTAAGGGGAAAATGTATAGAATTGGATATGACTAAAGTGATTAAGCAATTGTCAAGGACAATCTAAGGTTTACCAAAGATTGGTTGCTCAAGGACAGTTGGAAGTATACTATTAATATTGGAAGGAACATATTGACATAGTCTGAAAAGAGGCAACTCTGGTTCGGAAGTGATAGTCAAAATGGGAATATAGAGTTGTCTTCATAGGTGGAAACAATCTATGTAAGGTTAAAGAAACTTAATGCAAGAAGCATGTTCAAAGCAATGCACTTTGAATTTGAGATATTGTTTCCGTGGAATTGTTTTCCATTGGGATACTCTGTAATGATTGTTGCCAAGTCTTTGTGGCTTTGTGCATAATCATTACAAGAGGAACATTGCATATAAGTTGAAAATTTAAACAGATTTTGATAAATGATATGAATTTGGAATTCATATATTTAAGACAAGGATTTGGGAGTGTGAAAAGAGAATCATTGAAATTATGTTCAATTGATGTAGTTCATAAAGAAAAGGATCATAGATAAACATAGAGTTCATACTTGGTGTATGGCAAAGCTATTGTTTAGAAAACATAGTGTACATGCTTGGAGCATGGGACACCTAGTGTTTTAATTCAAGTATAAAGTTGATAATACCGAAACAATGAATTAATGAGTAATCAGTATGGTGATACATAGAAGGTGTTTTATTTATATTCATAGGTTTTAATACCATATTAGATTCATTTACTTTTGTGTTTCACTTTGCATGTTTTGACTTCGATAATAACTAGGTTATTCTTTCGGAATGACTAAGTTATTCAAACCATCCATAGTTGGTCATATGTTGGAAGTAGATATGAATCAAGAATGTCATGGGTTGGCTTGTAGAGGTCTGAGTTGGTGGACAAAGTTGTGCTACAACACTCATGAGTGCATATATGTTCTGAGTATTGGATTCATCCCGCGCTCATTTGAATCACTTCATGGATTCTATCACGAGTGATCATAAGACGATAATATCTTATATTCTTCAAACCTAGAGATATGGGTTGTTATTATGAGTTGGTTGTACATTGATTGCACGAAAACGCATTCGATAACTTGATGTTATAAAACGTGCTTTTGTGTATGATTCCATAAGTAGTAAAACAAGCCATATGAGTAGAAGTTTATCCATTCCTTTTACATTCAGGATAAAAGCGTTATCTGTGGGCCCCTCGATGATTTAGTTATGAAACATGAGAGTGCTTGGCCAAGCCAGGACTATTTTGATTTGTTCAATCAGTCAGTCACCATAAATTGGAAATTGGCAAACAAAAAATGGACAGAGAGAATGATTGATAATCCATGTCTCAGTCCATATGATATATAGAATGGAGGAATATATGATCCCGTATCTAATGGACAAGTCATTGACAAAGGTCAGAGTTCGTTTACAAGGTTAGAGTTCGACAGCAGCTTTAAGAGCTACGATTGCCAGTTAGGTTTTGAAGTCATACTCAATAATAGTTTTAGACTTATCCAAGTGGGAGACTATTGGATTAATGTCTAAATCCATAACTATATTTGGTATCTACTTGACCCGACCTGACATTGTCCATTTGGGTTGCACTTCACCAGCACAATTTATATGGATAGTCTTTTTGAGAATAGTATATTTATGATTTATATTAATATATTATAAGTTCTAATATATTAATATTGAATCATATTATTTAATTAGTATTGATCAAGAATTAATTTAGAATTAATTAAGTGATCAGTAGAAACTAATTAAATATGGAGTCTTTATATATATATATATATATATATATATATATATATATATATATATATATGTACGGAATGGGCCAAGTTCATTTAGGTTGGGCTAAGCTATCATGGATAGTCCATGGAGTTTTAACCCATGGATCTTATGAAATGAAAGGTCATGGGTAGTAGGGTTTACATGAATGTAACCCTAATCCTCCATACTATATAAAGAGGCCTTTGGCACAAGAAATGGCACTTGTGTGTGAGGACATAAGAGTGGGCCGATTTTAGTGTGCATACATATTCTCTCAAGTTCTTCCAAGGTGTTTTGGTGATTTGTGATTCCTCTTGAGGCTTCCACACTATTGGGGATAAGCTCTTAAAGCTTGAAGACATCAAGCTACATCAAAAGGTATGTCATCTAACTAGAAATTTGTAGTATAGGTACTTCATAATATGCTAGTTAGGATGAAACCTTGGAATATTTAATATTTGCATGTATAATAGAGAAAACATAGATCCAAGGTTTATAGGTTTGCATGTACACCATAAGAGTGTTAGAATGCTCAAAACCCATCAATATCCATGTATGTTATAATGTAGGAACTAGTAGTGTAGAGCCCATAGTATAGTTTTCTATGTGCCTGTAGAGTCGAATTTGTAGTATCTATGTGCATGATTGTTGATATGCTTATAAATTAGTATGATTTAGTTATGGGATGATGGCGGAATGAGAAAGTGGTCGAGAACCTATAGGCCCACATGTTAGTGAAATGTCATGTAGGCCGTAAGTACACATTGATACATGTTAACAAAATGAAATGTAGGCCGTAAGTACACGTAGACTCGTGTTAAACAAAAAACAGTGTGTAGGCCGTAAGTGTAAAATACATATATTATGTGTATGCATGTATATGCATTACGATATATGGTATATTGGGGGCACTCACAAAGCCTAGTGCTTTCCCAGTTGTTTATAAATGCTTTTCAGTAACTTCATTGGTTCATACGAAGGGCAAGGTTCGACTGTACACACATGCATTCGCAATCATGTTTTCGCAAATGCAAATGTATTCTTATATGAATTAATGAATAAAAATGAAAAGATTTTGTATGAAAATACAAGATGTTAAAAATGAAAATTTTTGGTTTGAAAAGATGGGACATTACATACTCCAAGAAAATATGGCTGGTTATTTATTTGATATCCATTTTGAGGCAAAAAGCGCGAAGGACTTATGGGATACTCTTGAATCAAAATATATCGCTGAGGATGCTTCTAGCAAGAAGTATTTGGTAAGTGATTTTAATAACTATAAAATGATTGATGCAAGATCTATCATGGAACAATACAATGAACTCCTTTGCATTTTTGGTCAATTCAAACTGCACACCATCATGGAAAGACTTCAAACATAATCCAAAACATCAAAAGGAGGAACTATCATAAAATCCTTGTAGGTACACATTTTGGCGGTCCCTACATTGCCTACATTTCTAACTCCTCCTCTTGTGACATTAGCTAGAGCTACAACGATTCTATGAGCTATGATTTCTTCAAGTTCTGCTAAACTTATTGGAGGGTTTGATTCTAGTGGTTGTGGTTACAGTTGTTGTTGTTGTGGTTCTGGTCGTTGGCTCAGGTTTAGACGAGCGTTACTTCTTTTAGGCATTTTGTTTAGTTCCTATACATTTTAGATAACCAAGTGTTTAGTCTATCAAATATTACTCCTAATTTAAATAGTTCATCTGATCTAATGATAATAAAATATAGTTGTACACCTACGCCTAGTTGTGATAAGATCTATGCACATATGAACTTTAGTTGGAATATCTTATCTAAATCCTTGAGATCAAAAGCATTCTGGGTATTTAGGTGTATTATCATCGCGGGTATGAGTGTTCATATATGACTCTATATTTGTTATTTCTTGTATTCATGCTCTTTTAATTCTTGTTTGTTACTTCAGGTCTATCTGATAAGGCACCGGCCAGTCTGGACAATCGGAGGGCAGGATCATATTAGCATATAGCCGTTCTGAAATCCAGCAACACAAACAACATATCTATCCTGTCCCCGCTCCCGTAAGTAGTCCTTTAGTAGTATAATTAATAATACTTTATATTATAGACTAAGGATATACCTAAACCTAACAGAGTAAGCCCTAAACTATAGTCATGCTTTCCTAAGAAAGTACTAATTCACTATAGTTAATAGCTCTGATACCAATCTGTCACACCCCGGCTGTCGGCGGAAACACCGGATAGTGTAACGTCATTTCTCGTATCATAGTTATCAACCTCCTGAAAACACATGCAATTTAAAATACGTCAACATAGAGTTGGTGAGTCCACAGGTTTTGACTCCATATAAAAATAATACAATTTCCAAGTTCAAAAGTATAGTTTTGAAAGTATTATTTTGAGTTTCCAGCGTTTAGTATATATATCCTTGGTATAATGGTTTACTTACCAAATAAGTATATACCTATAAGTCTCATATATTATAAATACAAATGTTTTGTAATTCCATACAAACTAAGTTGTTACGTATAAATCTTATTTCAATTCTATACAAGTAAAACCGCTACGTATAAATCTATTTCAATTCTATACGAGTAAGTAGGATAGGTATAGTGGTCTACATAATATACAAGTAATATACCTACTAGATTCTTATACTTAGAGTATAAGTCTTTGGGAAACTTCTACTTAACATTCATACTTGTATATTGACAAAGTATAATGCTTCTAAACTTGTTCTACCATGAGTCTGTAGCTGCGACTGTATGACTTAGTTTTATACCACTTATTATTATTACAAGGAACACACATTGCGGTAGTACAAGGATTACACCTTACGATAGTACAAGGATTACACCTTGCGGTAGTACAAGGGTCACACCTTACGGTAGTACAACAACTATAATTAGAATTAAAACTAGGTGGTATCTTGACATAAAACCAATAACAACAACATATAACATACCTGGTTCTATCTTGATATAAAACCAATAATAACAACATACTTATCAATTAACATATAGAACTTCTGAGTATAACTTTGGAACTATATCGCACACTACATATATATAGAATCCTAAGTATAACTCAAGATCTACATTAGTATACTACTATAACAATAACATGGTAACAACTTTACGATAGTTGTATACTTTCAGATAAAAAATAACTATATCCCGGTTATTATAACTATCTACGTTGATACTAATATACTATCATATATACATAATAATAACGTCTATATAATATTTAGTATGCGTTTTCCACCGAAAATATTAGAAAGTGGGGCCGTGAAACTCACCTTAGCAGCATGATTTTATGTAATCTAAGAAGAAACGGTCAGCGTACAAGGTCGTCGGGGCTCGGGATGGAAGAGGGCTTCAACAAAGGAGAGAGCAGAAAGGGAAATTGTGTAAGGAAGTGTCAAGGTCGGACCTGCTATTTATAGGAAGGATTTTGGACCCTCACGACGTGAGAATCTTATTGTTCACGGCGTGAGTTTCAAGCTTATCTCTTCGTAGACTTGCCATCCGTCTTCTAGCTTCCGAAAGTGGCCATATTACTCCTCACACCGTGAAATTTCAATGTTCACATCGTGACTTTGGATCTTATCACTTTGTAGCCTCGTCATGCACCTTCTAGATCCGAAATGTGGCAAAATGACTCCTTACGTCGTAAGTTTCTGTGCTCACGTCGTGAGTTCAGTCACATTAGGGTTTCTGACAGCTGAATCTTTGGAAGGTCCTAACTTTCGCATACGAACTTCTTTTTTGACGTTGTTTATATCCATGCGTAGGTACTTACGAGTACTACAGCTCTCTTTTAGACTACAATAGCTAATTCTAAGTGCATTTTAAATTCCTCTTATTATAGAGATTTATAGAGTTTGGTTTATCATAACTTCTTCATGCGAAGTCAGATTTAGTCGTTTTCTATATTTTTGGAATAGTATGGACGTATACTTTGAGTTGTATCATAAAGAAAGTTAATATTTGTATTAGAATTTAACATGAACTATGTCACACCCCAAAACCAAGAACGGCGGAAACGTTCTGGGGTGGAGGACGTCATGTAAACTATCACAAGACAGTATAACAGTACACAAGCAAACAACATCATCCATTGCATTAAATATATAATTTTAATACAAGCGTGTTCAGTACAGTTATAGACACCAAAAATGTAAATCAAAATAATAAGATGAGTCTTGAATGCGCTCCATCTTCTCAAAAGCTGGCCTCGGTACCTGTCTACTGATGACCTGAGAATACAAGTTATTTTGAAAGAGTTTATCAGCAATAAAGCTGGTGAGTTCATAAGTATTTTAGTGTCGGTGGTTGTATCAAAATGTTTGAACATAGTTATAAACACGAGTTTGTAAACATTGGTAATATAACTATGTAAATGTTTGTAAGTGTTTGTAAAAGTTTGAACCTCTTAGAAAAACCTATATTTTCTATTAAAAGTAGCCTTCTACCAAGGCGTAACTGTTTTGTATGTTCGTTTACTGTAAAAGTGTGTAATTTTCCCAAGTGTAACTATCATTCTCAAAATATAGTTTGTACATTAATGTTTAAGTGAAAATATCACTAAATATGTAAAGGGTAAATTAATGTAGTACTGTAGCATTGTATTATAGGAACTACTGTTGTACTAACTACCTTAAACTAGATTTATATTAAGGTATCATGTGATTAATTGTACCATACTATCGACTGGATAAACAACGACAAATGTAGGTCATAAAATGCAATGACGTTTGGCACGCACAGACCTGCAGGTCCAGCTGTAACTAGCAGCAAGGTGTAGGATAGTCAATCTAGTATAGATCAATACTGTCACACCCCAAAACTAGGAACGGCGGAAATGTTCTGGGGCGGAGGACGTCATGTATAATATCAACAACAATGTAAAGTAGTAAACAAGCAACAACATCATCCATTGCATTAATAATATAATTATTATACAAATGTGTTCTGTCAAATTTTGATAAACACTAAAGCATACATCAAAATGAAAGATAAGTCTTGAACATCTTCCTTTCTCCTTGCATCGGTACCTGTCTATGATGACCTGAGGATACAAGTAATTTTTAAAGCGAGTATCAACTTTGAAGCTGGTGAGATCATAAGTATTAATGTGTCTTAATTTGTAAAACTTATAATTTTTAAGACTTGACATTGTTTTGAAAGAAAGCTCGTATAAGTATAAAAATGTTTGTAGAACAACTGTAAATGTTTGAAAAACCCTAGAAATCCCTATGATTCCTATTAGTAACAAAAGGATTCTTCTACCAAGACTTGACTGTTCTCAATGTAATCTTCTACCAAGACCTAATTGTTCTGAATGTAGTCTTCTACCAAGACCTAACTGTTCTGATTGTAGTCTTCTACCAAGACCTAATTGTGTTACTATTATTATCATTATAAGAATTTGTATCCTTTGGTACTAAGATACTTACATATAATTCACCTCATTGGTCATGTGAATGAGTCACAAAATAAAGGCAATAATACAACTAACCTGAATATTACCCTTTGGTACTAGGGTAACTATCATTGTTAACTTTAAGACATCCGTAGACATACTCTTACCTCTGTTGCTAACAACTGGGTATAGGAATAGTTAATCCCTTAATCGTATACCTGTAATGGTACCAACCGTTGACATCCGTGGATGTACTTTTACCTCTGTAGCTAACAGAGATTTTAGGAATGGTCAATCCCACAACTGTATCCTTGGGTACTAGGATAATAAATCCAATCTATCTTGTCGATTATGTGATTGAAATCACAAGGTAAAGATAAGAATGAGGGTTTTGATAATAGAGTCGATACATATAAAATGTAATAGGACTCCTCCTGATATATCTATGTAACAGTGCTCTTATAAGTATGATCATGTAAAAGTAAACATGTATATGTACTTATGTAAATGTGCTCATGTAAGTGTAATCATGTAAAAGTAAACATTTATATGTACTTATGTAAATGTGCTCATGTAAGTGTAATCATGTAAAAGTAATCATGTATATGTACTTATGTAAAAGTGCTAGCTGTAGTGTGTGTTCTCTCTATCTAGCAAGTATAGTAATGTACTGTAATGTTCTAGAAGGTATTGACTCATGAATGAACTGACTCATTTGTATGATATCTTGTTCTAGTAATTGTTCTAGCATCTTCCTGAACTACCCATATGGTAGCTTTCTAGTAATCTAAATGGTACGTATGGACATGGATGTATACCCTAGCTACCCAAGGGCATAGGATGAACTGGAAGGACCTTTTATGACTATATATGTACACATGATATATAACTAATATTTAAACGACTTTCGGACGAATACCCAATATCCCACCAGACCACATCTCAAGGCGCGAAAAGGAAATAGGGTGGATAGCCTTCCTAAGTCTTTTAAACATTTCTTATATAACAATACATATAGAGGCATGCAATTTATAATATAAAAGCAATAATACGCCTTGTAAGACATTTGAAATATAAGTATTATTTTAAGAAAAGATCGACTTGATGTCAATCTATAAAACAATTTAAAGGCATAAGTTTAATAAAACAGTTTAAGTATAAGGAAACATTTGTTTGAAACACAGTTGTAAATAAGTTTGAAAGGTAATGTACAGGGTAAGCTGTACAGTGTAAAAAGGAGTTTAAAACATATAAAATGTTTATAAAAAGTCATTTGAAGGAAATTGTTAGGTAAAACGGCTAATGAGTAGCCAAATCATTTGAATGTTGTATATTAATCACATGTGATTGATGTAATAAGTAATATAATCCTACTTACAAATCACATGTGATTGACATAATAAGTAGCATGATTCTACTTGTATCCCCCCCCCATAAAACATTTAAAAAGAGTTTAAAACATTAGTTATGGGGTATGAACTCACTTGCGGTAAGTGACTGGAATTGAACGGAATGTTATCGTACGGAAGGATCGGACAAGTGCTTGGTGTCAAGTGGAGACTTAGACACACACAATGATCCTAATTACATATGAAAATATATGTATATAAATAATTAGTGATTATAACACTAATTATACAAGTAATAACATTTAAGCGCGAGGATAACACTTTTGGTCAAGTGCTAGGAGGCTAAAGGGTTGCAACAAAGGAGTGCAATGCCCCTAATGTGAGTTTAAGGTCAAAAGACCATATTCTTTGGAGTTTACGGCCCAAGAGAGTAAGCTCCTGGCCGTAAACTCCCAACCAAGGCTTGGGATTGTACTTTCAATTACTACAACCTTAGTGGGAATTGTTTCAAGGCATAAACAAGTGTTTGGGCACCATATTGACTCCTTTGGGGAGTTTACGGCCCAAAGACCCTTTTCCCTTGGAGTTTACGGCCGTAAACTCCCTTGGGAGGGTGATTATGGTGCTTTCAAGTCTCAAACATTTCTAGGAACAAGTCTAGGGTTTAGTACTTGGCTTTAGGTGGATTTATGGCACCATTTGGTACCATTTCTTGGAGTTTACGGCCATAGAACATCTTGGGCCGTAAACTCCCTCAAACATGGGGTTCTAAATGTTTTAGCTAGTCCATAACTCATCTAGGTACTTGTCCAAATTGTCCCTTGGCCTTAGGAAGTGTTTAGGGTGTCATTTGACCCCTTTAAAGGAGTTTACGGCCCAAGAATTACTCTTGGCCGTAAACTCTTCAACACATGTGCTTTCCTTATGTTTTCAAGGTCCTAGACACTTTAGGGTATTTGTATAACATAAAGTCCAAGCTTTAGGTGCCTTAAAAACACCATTTGAGCATGTTTTAAGGGAGTTTACGACCATAGAACATTTTGGGCCGTAAACTCCTAACTTTGGGTGTTTCTTGGCTGATTTCTTGTACCTAAGACACTCCTATACATGTCCAAGGTAGTTACTAAGCATAGGGGATAATCTAGGCTCGGTTTCGGGAGTTTACCGCTCAAGAACACCTTGGGAAGTAAACTCCTAAATCGGATGATTTAGCTATGTAATCTATGTTATGAACACATTTAAAGCTTTCTAACACTACTAGAAAGAGTTACTCACAATTTGGGATAAAAACCCGAAGATCTGTCAGAGAGAAAATGGCTTTTCTCTAGTTGGAAATGTGAATAATGAATAAATTTGGTTCAGAAAACTATTTATAGTCCTGAAATATTTTGGCAGAAAATTTTCTATTCTCGGAATAGATTCTAATGATCTAGGGTAATGGAATTTAAAGTTTTGCACAAAATCCTAGTGCAACCACTCTCCGAATACCCCTTTTTGGTGTAAACCCTGAAACTGCCAAACTAATATTCTAAGTCTGAATTTTTACTGTAACTGCTCTACTTCTATTGGATTGAAGTGGTTTGATTAGAATGGAAAAATTTCAGGTTGTCACATCATCCCCCTGTTAAAGGGAATTTCATCCCGAAATTAGAATTTAGGCAAGGAAGTATGCACGAATGGTCGAGTCGTGAGGAGAAAACTTCCTAATCGATTGCTTCTAGCACACCTAAATGATAACGGGTTCTCGGTTGGCATTCCAACGAACCTTCACTAACTGGCGATGGCGTTGCTTCGTCCGCTTGACCTCTCGGTCGAGGGTCACTACGGTTCAAATACGAAGGCGAGGATCTCGACGAGTGGACTTGCAAGAGTCCTAACGGAAAGGTATGGTTTCACGATCGAGATGCGAAGAGTAGAAAGTATGTTACTGAGTTCGCGGAGTAGGTCTAGTTTGTGGGAGGCACAGGACCGATTCTGATAAGAATCTCGGGGGTCCTGTCTAACTTGGATTTAGCTTTCCACGCTTTACGAAGCGTATTAAGCCATTCCTAGAGTGAGTTATTCTAAAGAACTTGGTCACTCACTTGGAATCTCAAAGGTTCCCTTTCTTGCGTAACTTCCCAGTCAAAGGCCACTCCTTGCTGGGTCAAAGTCGTACGAATCTCTGTAGCTTGCGAGGAGTTCTACATGAACTAAGGCAGTAGGTCAGTAAGACCTATAATTTGGTGAATGACTGTCGGCGTCTCTGGTCTCGATAAATGCTCAACGGTTTTGACAAATCGAAAGAGTACTCAAAATTTTCTACACTACTAATAGTGGGTCTTAGAAATTTGACTCTTCAATTTCAAAACTCGTGCTTTGAGAACATCGCTAATAGTTCCTCTGAAGGGAATGTTTTCCCATGGGTTCCTTCTTACTACAAGGGTAGATAAGTAAGTCATTACATGGAGAAATTACGAACTGATCTAGGTAAGAAAGACGTACCCTACTCGTTTAGCTCATAAAAGCTATGGGCGTATTGGTCCTATCCGAAGGGTATCACTACGGACTCGAAGTGTCCGCATCAAGTTTAGGAGATAGTCTTCTGGACATCTTTCCCTAACACTCGAACTGGTGATATTCGGATCCCGGATCCATTCCTGGAAGTAGTTTCTTTCTTTGCGTTTGCTCAACTACTTTGTCGATGCGCAGCAGAGATAATGATTTCTAATGAAAAATCTCGACGGAGTCCTTGATAACCGAGGTACATGCATTGCGATCCGTCGATCTCTGGAAGAATATGACCGAGGTTCTCTAGGGTGAGAAAGCTAGTCTTCTAATTCTATTTATGTGTAGTTCGCTAAGTTGTCCAAATTGTTCTTGTATCTCCATGGGTGTTTAAACTATAAGGTGATCTGTTTACGGGAGTCGTACTGGGTTCTAAGTTTGTTCGCATGACGAGGCGATTACTCGTAGGCTTAAGCAGTTCTCTGTCCTGAAGTTCATATTAGAATTCATACTTGGTTCACAATCACCATTTCGTGTATACGAGTCATATATAATTAAGGTTGAAAAGGTAGTCGAATAATTGATTCTTTTTTAAGCTCATATCCCATCGGGGAAAAAGAATTTAAAGTGGAATCATCAATTCTAAACCTGTAGAACCTTGATTATATATCACTCTTATGCATACATTCTTCAGTGATAGATCAACTACATGAATCCTTGGATTAAACTTGACGTACTGCACGAGTGGTACTTCGGGGATTTCTTCAGAAAGAAAATAACTAATAGGTACTCCTGGCATGAGTACTTCGGTGTTCTGATGTGACGGTTTCGCTGGAAAAGTGATCTAGAAGAAAGAGGTGTACGTATGAAGCTGTTTTCGTGAGGATTAAATTGAATTGAGTCGTATGATAATGTCGAAATCATACCGAAACTTAAAGACATTAGGTTTGAACATAAGACGTTTACAGAAAAAACACAACCGTGCAACCATGAACAGAGTTACAGTACTTTAGGTTTACCACAAGACTATTGCTGCGAATAAGGTATACTACAAAAGACAAGTATACGCAGCACGAGAGTCCTTATACAGATAGGATCTCGCAAAAGGTAAGACTCTAGTTGCACTAGTTTCAAACACGTTTTTGATTATACAAAAACTGACGATTTGGAGGGAACCTATACTATATTAGGGTCCTTAATCGTCTCTTTCCACTCTACGGTCAAACTCCGTTAGGTTTGTTGTTGTCCTTCTCTGCTGGACAGTCCCTCTTGAAGTGTCCCATGACGCCACATAGATGGCATATCTGAGAGGTTTGGACATTGGTGGTTGATGTGATGTGCTGAATTTGAATCCTACAGCAGCTGGTAGTATGTCCATTCCTGTTGCACCTAAAACAGTGTAACGGACGGCAACTACCCAGATGATGAAAGCTACACTCATAGCATTTTGGTAGGTTTCCGGCATATTTCTTGGATGGTGTGGGAACAATCGGGACACCAGAAGGAATGGTCGTAGGAGGTGCAGATGTAGTAGCTATGAAGGTCGTTACCGGTGGTTGTTTCTTATTCGCCCCTCGAAGTGATTTGTCTTTCTTTTTGGCCCAAAAATTCCGTTTGCTACTCTTGGTCCTGACACTCGGGGTATCGTGGTGGTTTGTTTCTCGTCGAGGTATTGGTTTGTCACTTGGATTGGCATTGTTGTTAACAGCTCCACTAACATTCGCATCGTTAGCGTGAAGGTGGGTCAGAATAGCTGATACGGTAGCCGAGACTGCAGCTTGAAAGGTAGTTGCATCAATCTGGAGGGTTGGTGCTTGGTTGATGGGTTGCTCATCCTTCTTTGGCAACATGATTATGTAATACGAAAATAAGGAATTTGTGAGCGATTCTGGTTGACCCTAATGTACTTAGATTGTTCATGTAAAGAGTAGAAGTATGTTCTCGAAAGTTGGACCTACATCCCCATGATGCAGTCCTAGTCACGGGTGGAAGTAAGTTCGTAGAATGGTCTCAAGATGTTTGTCGTTCGAGCTGAGGTATCCTGGGTTGGTGAATAACAAGATCCAACCACTGAAAGAGACTTGGAAGTGTCTCAGGAGATAAATTGCTATAGTCCAATGATTTGACTAAAGCATGATTCAGATAGACTCTTATGAATGAATGACAAGAGTACTTGAATGAAGAATGACACAGAAGTTGGCCGGCTGTCAATATCTGTGATATTCACGATGTAAAGATTCTGGAAAACGACCTTGTAAAGGTCTTACATCATATCCACAAAAGATAGTTCCTGACAGCATAAAGACCTAACTAAAGTACTCACGGTACAAGATAATTTCATAGAAAATGCCACATCGGGCATAGACAGACTAATATGATTCTTCATTATAAGGAAATAAAGTAAAGTGTCTACTTCTGGCGACAGTCATCCCTTTGGTGAACTTCTCAGTTCAGCCAATTGACGTTCCATGTCAAACGGGTGTCTTTCGAACCCCATCTGGCGTACTCGGAGTTCTAAGACTTTGGCTCGTGATTCTGCCAGTGCTTGCAGCAGGGTTTCATGGTTTCTCTCTGATCTCTCGTAGGCATCTTCTAGACGAATGGTGTGGAGGGTATGCATTCTAGCATAGGCGACTACTTCTGTAATCTGATGTAGGGCTGTCCTGCCTTGAATCTCATTTCGGGCCACTCTGCGGACCAAGATTGGCAAGACTATATCTGTTAAGCCCTCATGGTTCAAGTCGTAAAAGCTTCGGTCGCCATCAAATAGCATAGACTGATCTTATCCTTGGCTCCTTGTTTCCAAGCATTCCCCTCACTTAGGGGGGTCGGGCCATGAAAAGCCGGACTAGGGTTAGGAATTGGAAAGGGAGCTGCTCGGGGTAGGTTTTCAAACTCTGGTTCGGAGTTAGCATCCTACGAAAGGTCTTAGTCATGGTGATCATTCAAGGGGATAGGATGATCATTCTCTGGTTATTCTCCAAACCAGCCAGCTATGACTTCATTCGGAAGGTACTGGTTGTCGAGAGGATGGAGTCTCGTTATGTTTTCTATGCGAGAATTTAGGGTAAAAGAGTAATTATTAGACGAACTATCTAGATAATTATTTAGAAAATCTTCATTAGTTACATCGCTATTTGTGAAGTGCATACCAGCTATGTGAAATCTAAACAGGATAGACCTTCGAATATGTGACCTTAATTCCAAATTCACACAGAATAGGGGTAAGGCAAAATTATCACAGATTCTAAGTCTATAACATCCTAATTACATGTAGCCTTAGTGTATCCACTTAGCAACTATCAACTTAGTAATGAAGATCCCGTTTTAATTCTCAAGTATAAAGTACTTATAGTAACAACAAATACTCATATAGTATTTTAATTTTAATGTTATGTTCTATTGTTCTCATTGTGGTAGGGTTGGTAAGATTTTTGCATTGTTGCAACCACACACTTAAACTTAGGCACATGCTAGTCAACCCTCGGATAATATCGGTGATCAGGCTATATCTTCCCAGTTTTGACCATATGTCTCTAAGCCCACTTGTGTTGCCCAACAATCGTAATTCTTTTTGTACTGTCCTAGTGACACTGATTTTAGTATGAATGCAGCACGTATACTTACTTAAATATTTTACTATTTAAAGTATAAACTCTTGGTCAGAGTATTTTTATTCCCTTATGTATTTATAGTTAGTATATCTTTTATGGGTTGATATACTTGATTCACTATAAACAATACTCTGATACCAATCTGTCACACCCCAAAACCAGGAATGGTGGAAATGTTCTGGGGCGGAGGACGTCATGTATAATATCAACAACAATGTAAAGTAGTAAACAAGCAACAACATCATTCATTGCATTAATAATATAATTATTATACAAATGTGTTCTGTCAAATTTTGATAAACACTAAAGCATACATCAAAATGAAAGATAAGTCTTGAACAAGCACCATCTTCCTTTCTCCTTGCATCGGTACCTGTCTATGATGACCTGAGGATACAAGTAATTTTGAAAGCGAGTATCAACTTTGAAGCTGGTGAGATCATAAGTATTAATGTGTCTTAATTTGTAAAACTTATAATTTTTAAGACTTGACATTGTTTTGAAAGAAAGCTCGTATAAGTATAAAAATGTTTGTAGAACAACTGTAAATGTTTGAAAAACCCTAGAAATCCCTATGATTCCTATTAGTAACAAAAGGAGTCTTCTACCAAGACTTGACTGTTCTCAATGTAATCTTCTACCAAGACCTAATTGTTCTGAATGTAGTCTTCTACCAAGACCTAACTGTTCTGATTGTAGTCTTCTACCAAGACCTAACTGTGTTACTATTATTATCATTATAAGAATTTGTATCCTTTGGTACTAAGATACTTACATATAATTCACCTCATTGGTCATGTGAATGAGTCACAAAATAAAGGCAATAATACAACTAACCTGAATATTACCCTTTGGTACTAGGGTAACTATCATTGTTAACTTTAAGACATCCGTAGACATACTCTTACCTCTGTTGCTAACAGCTGGGTATAGGAATAGTTAATCCCTTAATCGTATACCTGTAATGGTACCAACCGTTGACATCCGTGGATGTACTTTTATCTCTGTAGCTAACAGAGATTTTAGGAATGGTCAATCCCACAACTGTATCCTTGGGTACTAGGATAATAAATCCAATCTATCTCGTCGATTATGTGATTGAAATCACAAGGTAAAGATAAGAATGAGGGTTTTGATAATAGAGTCGATACATATAAAATGTAATAGGACTCCTCCTGATATATCTATGTAACAGTGCTCTTATAAGTATGATCATGTAAAAGTAAACATGTATATGTACTTATGTAAATGTGCTCATGTAAGTGTAATCATGTAAAAGTAAACATTTATATGTACTTATGTAAATGTGCTCATGTAAGTGTAATCATGTAAAAGTAATCATGTATATGTACTTATGTAAAAGTGCTAGCTGTAATGTGTGTTCTCTCTATCTAGCAAGTATAGTAATGTACTGTAATGTTCTAGAAGGTATTGACTCATGAATGAACTGACTCATTTGTATGATATCTTGTTCTAGTAATTGTTCTAGCATCTTCCTGAACTACCCATATGGTAGCTTTCTAGTAATCTAAATGGTACGTATGGACATGGATGTATACCCTTGCTACCCAAGGGCATAGGATGAACTGGAAGGACCTTTTATGACTATATATGTACACATGATATATAACTAATATTTAAACGACTTTCGGACGAATACCCAATATCCCACCAGACCACATCTCAAGGCGCGAAAAGGAAATAGGGTGGATAGCCTTCCTAAGTCTTTTAAACATTTCTTATATAACTATACATATAGAGGCATGCAATTTATAATATAAAAGCATAAATACGCCTTGTAAGACATTTGAAATATAAGTATTATTTTAAGAAAAGATCGACTTGATGTCAATCTATAAAACAATTTAAAGGCATAAGTTTAATAAAACAGTTTAAGTATAAGGAAACATTTGTTTGAAACACAGTTGTAAATAAGTTTGAAAGGTAATGTACAGGGTAAGCTGTACAATGTAAAAAGGAGTTTAAAACATATAAAATGTTTATAAAAAGTCATTTGAAGGAAATTGTTAGGTAAAACGGCTAATGAGTAGCCAAATCATTTGAATGTTGTATATCAATCACATGTGATTGATGTAATAAGTAATATAATCCTACTTACAAATCACATGTGATTGACATAATAAGTAGCATGATTCTACTTGTATCCCCCCCCCCATAAAACATTTAAAAAGAGTTTAAAACATTAGTTATGGGGTATGAACTCACTTGCGGTAAGTGACTGGAATTGAACGGACTGTTATCGTACGGAAGGATCGGACAAGTGCTTGGTGTCAAGTGGAGACTTAGACACACACAATGATCCTAATTACATATGAAAATATATGTATATAAATAATTAGTGATTATAAAACTAATTATACAAGTAATAACATTTAAGCGCGAGGATAACACTTTTGGTCAAGTGCTAGGAGGCTAAAGGGTTGCAACAAAGGAGTGCAATGCCCCTAATGTGAGTTTAAGGTCAAAAGACCATATTCTTTGGAGTTTATGGCCCAAGAGAGTAAGCTCCTGGCCGTAAACTCCCAACCAAGGCTTGGGATTGTACTTTCAATTACTACAACCTTAGTGGGAATTGTTTCAAGGCATAAACAAGTGTTTGGGCACCATATTGACTCCTTTGGGGAGTTTACAGCCCAAAGACCCTTTTCCCTTGGAGTTTACGGCCGTAAACTCCCTTGGGAGGGTGATTATGGTGCTTTCAAGTCTCAAACATTTCTAGGAACAAGTCTAGGGTTTAGTACTTGGCTTTAGGTGGATTTATGGCACCATTTGGTACCATTTCTTGGAGTTTACGTCCATAGAACATCTTGGGCCGTAAACTCCCTCAAACATGGGGTTCTAAATGTTTTAGCTAGTCCATAACTCATCTAGGTACTTGTCCAAATTGTCCCTTGGCCTTAGGAAGTGTTTAGGGTGTCATTTGACCCCTTTAAAGGAGTTTACGGCCCAAGAATTACTCTTGGCCGTAAACTCTTCAACACATGTGCTTTCCTTATGTTTTCAAGGTCCTAGACACTTTAGGGTATTTGTATAACATAAAGTCCAAGCTTTAGGTGCCTTAAAAACACCATTTGAGCATGTTTTAAGGGAGTTTACGGCCATAGAACATTTTGGGCCGTAAACTCCTAACTTTGGGTGTTTCTTGGCTGATTTCTTGTACCTAAGACACTCCTATACATGTCCAAGGTAGTTACTAAGCACAGGGGATAATCTAGGCTCGGTTTCGGGAGTTTACCGCTCAAGAACACCTTGGGAAGTAAACTCCTAAATCGGATGATTTAGCTATGTAATCTATGTTATGAACACATTTAAAGCTTTCTAACACTACTAGAAAGAGTTACTCACAATTTGGGATAAAAACCCGAAGATCTATCAGAGAGAAAATGGCTTTTCTCTAGTTGGAAATGTGAATAATGAATAAATTTGGTTCAGAAAACTATTTATAGTCCTGAAATATTTTGGCAGAAAATTTTCTATTCTTGGAATAGATTCTAATGATCTAGGGTAATGGAATTTAAAGTTTTGCAAAAAATCCTAGTGCAACCACTCTCCGAATACCCCTTTTTGGTGTAAACCCTGAAACTGCCAAACTTATATTCTAAGTCTGAATTTTTACTGTAACTGCTCTACTTCTATTGGATTGAAATGGTTTGATTAGAATGGAAAAATTTCAGGTTGTCACAAATATGCAAACTCACGCTCTCCCTTCAAGAGACTCTGGCTACAACATGGGCCATGACATTTAAGTCATGCTCCAATACGGATCACAATGGTTAATGTATTCATGTATATGTAATGTAATGTTACTCATACTAGTATCGTTGTATATGTTCTCTTTATAGTATAGTTGTATATGTTCTCCTTCTAGTATAGTTGTATATGTTCTCTTTCTAGTATAGTTGTATATGTTCTCTTTCTAGTATAGTCGTATATGTTCTCTTTCTAGTATAGTTGTATATGTTCTCATACTAATAAGTATTGACTCATGAATAAACTGACTCATTGATCTAACAATAGTATAAGTAGGATCCTGTGTTACCCCGATGGTAACTTACAAATGATGTAACTAGTATGCATGAACATGGAAGAACTTTTATGACTATATATGTACACATGATATATAATTAATATTGAAACGACCTTTGGATGGCTTCCCGATATCCCACCAGACTACATCCAAATCGAGGAAAAGGAAATAGGGCGTGCAACCTTCCTAAGCCTTTTAAAAATTGCTTATATAACTATACATATACGGGCATGCAATTTATAATAAGTATAACAAAGTTTAAGTAAAAGTATTTGATAAGTAAAAGAGTTTGTAAAACAGTTTGAAGTAAAACAACTTTGATAAACGGTTTGAATAGTAGTAAAATCATTGGTTTTGTGGTTATTAATCACGTGTGATTGATGTAATAACTATAAGTGTTCAACTTGTATTCCCCCCCCCCCCATAAAAGCATTTAAAACATTTAAAATTATTTCAAAGGTTAATTAAAGGGGTATGAACTCACTTGTGGTGAGTGGATTGGATTGAAGTGTCGGGTACGGTGCTAGGTGACAAATGAAGACTTGTACACACGCAAGAGCCTAGTTATCATATAATGAACATATATATAACTAATTAGCCAATATATAACTAATAGTTTAAGTTGGGGCACCCTAGAACATGAAAACACTTTGTTTCAAGTCTTGAAGATCACAAGGATTGCATCCGAGTGTTGGTAAGGCAAAACTAGTGTGTTTGGAGTCCAAGGGTAAACTCCCTTGTAGTTTACGGTTTTGATGGTCAAGACCTAGGAAGTTTATGGCAGTAAACTATAGAGTTTACGGTCATAAACTCTAGTCTTAATGTCCAAGTGTTGTTTTGGGGTTTAGCAAGTCTTTTGAAGCAATTCTACTAAGTGGTTTGGCCTTTAGAAGGGACTAGGACCTCAAAAACACTCCTTAGAGGAGTTTACGGTCTCATGGAATTTTCCATTTGGGTTTACTACCACAAACCCTCATGAGGAAGGGTATAGCCATGTTTTTAAGTCCCTAACACAATTAGCTAAGTGTATGTGCTAGTTTCTAAGCCTAAGGAAAGAAAATCACCCATTTAGACACACTTTAGGGTGTTTACGGTTTTGGGAGATCCCCAAACCATAAAGACCTATAAATGTTGGATTTTGGTGTTTTTGAAGGCTTACATACATCAAAGGAAGGTTTAATCAATTTATGGAAGGCTTAAACATCAAACTAGGGCTAAACAAGGGACTTAGGCACACTTTGGTGCCATTTATGGTGTTTACGGCCCAGGAACATTCTTGGACCGTGAACACCTTTAACCATGTGTTCTTGGCATAAATTCTTGATGTTTAAATGTAATACTAGCTCAATAACACTCAAGGATGGAAGCACTTACTATTAGAAGACTTGATTTGAGCTAAAAGGCCAAGAACACTTAGTGTTTGTTCTTGGTGTTCTTGGTGTTTTGGAAATCTAGTCAAAATACAAATATGAATGGATGAATAGATGTACAAACACTAGATTCAGCGTTTTACTAACTTGAAATGGTTAGAACACTTACAACTTTGAAGATTTGGAATTAAATCTAGGATGATACTTGAGAGAGTTTTTGGAGTTTACTCTTTTGACATTTGGGGAGTAAACACAATAACTAGACTTTTTGGGGAGTAAACTCATACATAGGTATGAGTTCACGGTTTTGGGTGATTTCTCAACCCAAAATATAGAAGTTTGGTCGGGTATTTCTTATACGCGAAGTGTTTGCGGTTTTTAAATTTCAAAACCCGAGACGACACTTTCTTTCACCTATTCGTATAAAAATAATATTACAATAGTCAAACGAACTTTATATTTCTTAAAAATAAGAAATAATTAGATTAACTTATGATACGAAGTGGTTGACTTTTAGGGTTTGACCGAATGGAAATTTCGGGTTGTCACATCATCTCCCTGTTAAGGGAATTTCATCCTGAAATTAAAGTCTAAACAACTAAAGTAGTTACAAATAACTAAGCAAAGAGATGAGGGTATTTCAGTTTCATCTAATCCTCATGCTCCCAAGTGAATTCCGGTCCTCACTTGGCGTTCCAGCGAACCTTCACAATCGGGATACGGCTTTGCTTTGTCTGCTTGACATCTCGGTCCATGACCTCTACTGGCTCTTCCACGAAATTGAGGCTCTCGTTGATCTCGATCTCGTCGAGTGGGATTACAAGAGTCTTGTCAGACATACAATTTTTCAAGTTAGATACGTGGAACGTAGAATGTACGTTACAAAGTTCGTCGGGTAGATTGAGTTTGTATGCTACAGGGCCGATTCTTGCGAGAATCTTGAAAGGCCCTATAGATCTCGGATTAAGCTTCCCACGCTTACCGAAGTGTATTAAGCCCTTCCAAGGTGAGACTTTGAGAAGGACTCGGTCTCCCACCTGGAATTCCAATGGTTTCCTTCGCTTATCATCGTAGCTTTTCTGTCGGTCTCTAGAGGGTTTCAATCGTTCACGGATCTGAACGATCTTCTCTGTTGTTTCCCGAATGATTTCCGGGCCGGTGAGAGTACTGTTAGAAACTTGCCCCCTAGCTAATTGGGTATCACCCACTTTAGCCCAGCACAGAGGGGATCTGCACTTTCGGCCATAGAGGGCTTCAAATGGAGCAGCCTTGATGCTCGTGTGATAACTGTTATTGTAGGAAAACTCGACAAGGGGTAAATGAGTATCCCATGCCTTTCCAAAGTCAATCACACAGGCTCGCAACATATCTTCTAGTGTTTGGATGGTCCTCTCTTTTTGCCCATCGGTCTATGGATGGTAGGCCGTACTCATGTCCAACCGAGTTCCTAGGGAACTTTGTAACGACTGCCAGAACCTCGAAGTGAATCTACTATCCCTGTCTGAGATAATAGATAAGGAAACACCGTGCAGTCTTACAATCTCCCTAATGTAAGTTCTTGTAAGTTTCTCGATCTTGTCAGTTTCTTTGATAGGTAGGAAGTGTGCAGACTTGGTCAATCTATCGACGATGACCCATATGGTATCAAGTCCATCCGTTGTCTTGGGAAACTTGGTTATGAAATCCATAGTGATCCGCTCCCACTTCCATTCTGAAATCTTTGGTTGTTGTAATAAACCGGAGGGCTTCTGGTACTCGACCTTAACCTTTGTGCAAGTAAGGCATTTACTTACGAAGGTAGCAATCTATGCTTTCATATTAGGCCACCAGTATAGTTTTTTAAGATCCAAATACATCTTATCTGAACTTGGGTGGACGTAATACCGAGTGTTGTGTGCCTCGGTCATGACCAAGTCTCGAAAACCACCATGTTTCGGTGTCCAGATCCGGTCCATGAAATAATAAGCTCTGCCACCCTTAACCTCTAAGTTCTTATCCATTCCTCTCAGGGATTCACCTGCCACATTTTCAAGTTTCAAAGCATCGAGCTGCGCAGCCTTAATTTGTGTGGACAAGTGTGAATGGATAGTCATAGTCAAATATTTGACTCTACGACCAGAATATTCTTTCCGACTTAGGGCGTCAGCTACTACATTGGCTTTACCCGGATGATAACGAATTTCGCATTCGTAGTCACTGAGTAACTCGACCCACCGTCGTTGTCTCATGTTAAGCTCCTTCTGGTCGAAAATATGTTGCAGACTTTTGTGGTGTGTAAAGATAGTGCTCTTCGTACCCTAGAGGTAATGTCTCCAGATCTTCAGAGCAAACACAACTGCTCCTAGCTAAAGATCGTGGGTCGTGTAGTTGACCTCATGTGTCTTTATTTGTCTCAAGGCATAGGCGATGACCGTACCTCGCTGCATCAGAACACACCCGAGCCCTTGATTCGATGCATCGCAATAGACTACGAATTCTTCTATCCCTTTAGGGAGGGATAGTACTGGTGCGGTGCACAAGGCTCGTTTGAGCCTTTGGAACGCTCTCTCCTGTTTCTCTTCCCAGTCAAAGGCCACGCCTTTCTGGGTCAGTGTCGTAAGAGGTTTCGCTATGCGGGAGAAGTTCTGAATGAACTTGCGGTAGTAGCCAGCGAGACCTAGAAATTGACGAATGTCTGTAGGCGTCTTCGGTGCTGACCAGTTCTCAATGGCCTTAATTTTGGATGGGCCCATGTGGATTCCCTCTTCACTTACCACGTGTCCTAAGAATTCGACTCTTCGGATCCAAAATTCGCATTTAGAGAACTTCTCATAGAGTTTCTCTGTTCGTAAAGTTCCTAGAACTTGTCGCAGGTGATCCCCATGCTCTTCCTTACTTCGGGAGTAGATAAGGATGTCATCTATGAAGACAATGACGAACTGATCCAAGTAAGGTCGGCATACTCTATTCATCAGATCCATGAAAACTGCGGGCGCATTGGTCAATCCGAACGGCATCACCATGAACTTGTAGTGTCCATAACGAGTTTGGAAGGCTGTCTTTGGAACATCCTCCTATAGCACTCATAATTGGTGATATCTGGATCTTAGATCAATTTTGGAAAAGTAGTTCGCCCCTTGCAGTTGGTCAAATAAATCGTCTATGCGAGGCAGAGGGTAACGATTCTTGACCGTTAGTTTGTTGAGTTCTCTGTAGTCGATACACATACGGAAGGATCCATCTTTCTTCTTAACGAACAAGACCGGTGCTCCCCAAGGCGAGAAACTTGGTCTTATAAAGCCCTTGCTGAGAAGTTCGTTAAGTTGACCAGATAGTTCCTGCATCTCTGCTGGTGCTAATCGGTAGGGCGACATGGCTATTGGGGTAGCTCCTGGGACTAAGTCAATTATGAAGTCGACTTGTCGTTGCGAAGGTAATCCTGGTAGCTCTTCTGGGAAGATGTTGGGAAAGTCACTCAGTACCGGAATGTTCTTTAGTTCTTTCGTTTCGAGGCTCATATTGACGACGTGAGCAAGGAATGCATGGTAATCTTTATGTAGATACTTCTATGCTTGAATACTTGATATAATACGAAGACTCGCACCGGGTTTGTCGCTGTAGACGATAAGAGTTTCATTAGACGGGAGGTTTAGACGGACTACTTTCTCGTAACACATGATGTAGGCGCGATGAAGACTCAACCAATCCATGCCGATGATAATGTCGAAGCTTTTAATCGAGACCGGCATAAGGTCGATTGGAAATGAATGGTTATCTAGAGTTAGGGTACATCCTAAGTATATGCTATTTGTACTTTCGGTTTTTCCATTAGCCATTTCTACTATGAATAGTTCTTTAAGTGTGTGTGGTTGCTGTTTAAGCATGCGAGCAAATTTATGGTTCACGAAACTTCGCTCCGCTCCACTATCGAACAGAATGCATGCATAGGAGTTATCGAGGAGGAACGTACCAGTCACCACCGTCGGATCAGCAACTGCTTCCCCATGGCCTATTGCTAGTACCCTCCCTTCTCCGCCATCATTCTTTCCTTTGGGGCAGTCCCTCTTAGAGTGGCCCGCCTCGCCACATCCATAGCAGGTCTGGCTCACGCCAGAGCCAGAGACTTAGGTAATCGGCCTCGCCGGAGATTTACAGAAATGGACTGTGTGTCCTTTCCTGTTGCAGTTAGTGCACTGCATTTCATGGCAGGGGCCGTTGTGGTGGTAATTGCATTTGCCGCACTTAGGCAAATTTCTATGATACTGCCCCACTGGAGCAGTAGCAGCAATAGGGGTTGTTTCAGCATGCACTGCCACAATTTGCTGCTTTTTGGCACCTCGTTGTTTCTTTTTCTCATTCCAGAACTTCCGCTTAGTGTCAGTGGGTTTGGAGAGTTCCGAGATGGCTAGGGTTGTTGTTGTTGCAAGAGTTTTGACTCCGTGGTCAATGAGTCTCTATGCCAGTTGCTTGGCATTGTCGAAGGTAGTAGGGTTTGATGATAGGATATTTCCCTGATACGGAGGCACTAGCCCCCATATGTACCTCTCGATCTTTTTCCCTTCAGTAGGAACCATATTAGGGCAGAGGGTCACCAGTTCGCTGAATTTGGCTGTATATGTGACTATGTTGGTGCCCTTCATGGTTAGGCTCCATAGTTCCTGATCCAATTTATGGATTTTGCCCCTCGGGCAGTATTCCTCAATCACAAGGTCCTTCATGGTTTCCCAACCCATGTCATTCACCACAATGAAAGTTAGTGCCTTAACATGGCCATTCCACCATGTTAGGGCTTTTCCTTCAAAGGTGAATGCGGCATATTTGACTTTGCTCGCAGCAGGGCATGAACAGATTTCGAAGACTGATTCAATCTTCTCGAACCATTGCGAGAGAGCAATGACTCCGCCGGTGCCCTGGAAGGACTTCGGCTTGCAGTTGGTGAAATCCTTGTAGGAGCACTCTCTCAAGCGCACATGGATTTCAACATGAATAGAGTTAACAGGGGTTCCACCTCTGCTGGCATTAGTAGAGTGATACTGAGCCATGGAAGTTGCCACTACTGCAGCTACGACAGTATTCAGGGCTGCAGTATCTATGACCGGAGGAGGAGGTGGTGGAGGTGCAGGGTTATTCCTGGGAGATTTACGAGGAGGCATCTTTCAGCTATAAGTTTATGAAGATAAACAAAATGGTAAGAATCAATTTTAAAAGAGGTGAGAGTGATACATGGACTAACTAACCATAGACCAACAGTTGAATAAGTGTTTGAGTCCACAATAAGGAAGATTAGTAGGAAAACACAAGTGTACAGATTTTTCCCACCGATTAGGTAGTTGTCAATAATACCGGTATTACTGATGTAATAAGTTCAAGGAAAATCGTCCTAACAGTAGGTCTTACATCATACCATACGGAAAGTTTGACAGTTCCTAGATTCCTAGTTAGAGTACTGAAAGTTAGGAATATTTTACAGCCAAGTGCTACATAAAGCATAAATACTAAAGGCTAATCCTTAACCCAAAAGATAAAGATGTACTAGACATCTCCTAACGGCGATGGGAATTCCTCGGGTGAACCCTGAGGTCTTCCACTTGATGGACCACCTCTTGAAGGTGTCGCTCATGAGCCCTCTAACGGGCTTGAAGTTCCATGACTTCAGCTTGGGAGGCAGCCAGCTGTTGCTACAGGGTTTCATTGGTTCTCCTGGTCCGTTCCATTTCCTCTTCGAGACGGCGGATGCGGACTGTGTTGACACCAGAATTGGCATCAATCTTAATGACTCGGTCGATGGCTGCTCGACCTTGTTCACCATTACATGATATCCTGCGGATAATGACGGACAGAGCTCGATCCGCAGAGCCACCTTCGCTGAGGTTGTAAAAGATTCGGTCCCTGTAAGGTAAGGGTTGATCCTATTCATCGCTCCAGCGATTCAAGTTAGTTTCCCACAAGGGTGTAGGACCTGGAAAAGCTGGTTGGGGGTTGTTGTTTGGGGCTTGACCTACTAGCGGTAGGTTGTTGACTTCAGGCTCAGATTCAGATCCATCAGAAAAGCCTTCTGCTTGATGATCATCCAAAGGGATTTGATTCTCATCATCGGACTCTGGCTCAAGCCATCCAACATTTCCGTTGGGTGGAAAGTACGGTATAAGAATCTAGTGTATAAATAGCTTGTAGTAGCACAAAATACTCCTATAGTATTTTAAGTTGAATGTTATGTTATAGTGTTCTCATTGTGGTATTGTTGGTAAGATTTTAGACTTGTTGCAACCACACAACTACACTTAGGCACATGCTAGTCAACTCTCAGATAATATAGTTGATCAGGCTATATCTTCCCAGTTTTGACTATATGTCTCTAAGTCAACCTGTGTTGTTCAACAATCGTAATTCTTTTGTACTGTCCTAGTGACACTGATTTTAGTATGAATGCAGAATTGTATACTTAATTAAATATTTTAGTATTTGAAGTATAGACTCTTGGTTAGAGTGTTTTAATCCCAATGTATTTATAGTTAGTATATCTTTATGGGTTGATATACTCAATTCATTATAAACAATGCTCTGATACCAATCTGTCACACCCCAAAACCAAGAACGGCGAAAACGTTCTGGGGTGGAGGACGTCATGTAAAGTATCACAACACAGTATAATAGTAAACAAGCAAACAACATCATCCATTGCACTAAATATATAATTTTAATACACGCATGTTCCATATAGTTATACACCCCAAAAATGTAAATCAAAATAATAAGATGAGTCTTGAATGCGCTCCATCTTCTCAAAAGCTGGCCTCAGTACCTGTCTACTGATGACCTGAGAATACAAGTTATATTGAAAGAGTTTATCAGCATTAAAGTTGGTGAGTTCATAAGTATTTTAGTGTCGGTGGTTGTATCAAAATGTTTGAACGTAGTTATAAACACGAGTTTGTAAACATTCGTAATATAAGTATGTAAATGTTTGTAAGTGTTTGTAAAAGTTTGAACCTCTTAGAAAAACCTATACTTTCTATTAAAAGTAGCCTTCTACCAAGGCGTAACTGTTTTGTATGTTCGTTTACTGTAAAAGTGTGTAATTTTCCCAAGTGTAACTATCATTCTCAAAATATAGTTTGTACATTAATATTTAAGTGAAAAGATCACTAAATATATAAAGGGTAAATTAATGTAGTACTGTAGTGTTGTATTATAAGAACTACTCCTGTACTAACTACCTTAAACTGGATTTATATTAAGGTATCATGTGATTAATTGTACCATACTATCGACTGGATAAAAAACGAAAAATGTAGGTCATAAAATGAAATGATGTTTGGCACTCGTAGACCTGTAGGTCTGGCTGTAGCTAGTAGCAAGGTGTAGGACAGTCAATCCAATATAGATCTATATGCAAACTCACGCTCTCCCTTCAAGTGACTCTGGCTACAACACGGGCCATGACATTGAAGTCATGCTCCGATACGGATCACAATGATTAATGTATTCATGTATATGTAATGTAATGTTACTCGTACTAGTATCGTTGTATATGTTCTCTTTCTAGTATAGTTGTATATGTTCTCATTCTAGTATAGTTGTATATGTTCTCTTTCTAGTATAGTTGTATATGTTCTCTTTCTAGTATAGATGTATATGTTCTCTTTCTAGTATAGTTGTATATGTTCTCATAGTAATAAGTATGGACTCATGAATGAACTGACTCATTGATCTAACAATAGTATAAGTAGGATCCTGTGTTACCCCGATGGTAACTTACAAATGATGTAACTAGTATGAATGAACATGGAAGAAATTTTATGACTATATATGTACACATGATATATAATTAATATTGAAACGACCTTCAGACGGCTACCCGATATCCCACCAGACCACATCCAAATCGAGGAATAGGAAATAGGGCGTGCGGCCTTCCTAAGCCTTTTAAACATTGCTTATATAACTATACATATACGGGCATGCAATTTATAATAAGTATAACAAAGTTTAAGTAAAAGTATTTGATAAGTAAAAGAGTTTGTAAAACAGTTTGAAGTAAAACAACTTTGATAAACGGTTTGAATAGTAGTAAAATCATTGGTTTTGTGGTTATTAATCACGTGTGATTGATGTAATAACTATAAGTGTTCAAGTTGTATCCCCCCCATAAAAGCATTTAAAACATTTAAAAGTATTTCAAAGGTTAATTAAAGGGGTATGAACTCACTTGTGGTGAGTGGATTGGATTGAAGTGTCGGGTACGGTACTAGGTGACAAATGATGACTTGTACACACGCACGAGCCTAGTTATCATATAATGAACATATATATATATATATATAACTAATTAGCCAATTTATAACTAATAATTTAAGTTGGGGCACCCTAGAACATGAAAACACTTTGTTTCAAGTGTTGAAGATCACAAGGATTGCATACGAGTGTTGGTAGGGCAAAACTACAGTGTTTGGAGTCCAAGGGTAAACTCCCTTGGAGTTATGGTTTTGATGGTCAAGGCCTAGGAATTTTACGGCAGTAAACTCTAGAGTTTACGGTCGTAAACTCTAGTCTTAATGTCCAAGTGTTGTTTTGGGGTTTAGCAAGCCTTTTGAAGCAATTCTACTAAGTGGTTTGGCCTTTGGAAGGGACTAGGACCTCAAAAACACTCCTTGGAGGAGTTTACGGTCTCATGGACTTTTCCTTTTGGGTTTACTACCGTAAACCCTCATGAGGAAGGCTATAGCCATGTTTTTAAGTCCCTAACACAATTAGGTAAGTGTATGTGCTAGTTTCTAAGCCTAAGTAAAGAAAATAACCCATTTAGACACACTTTAGGGTGTTTACGGTTTTGGGAGATCCCCAAACCATAAAGACCTATATATGTTGGATTTTGGTGTTTTTGAAGGCTTAGATACATCAAAGGAAGGTTTAATCAATTCATGGAAGGCTTAAACATCAAACTAGGGCTAAACAAGAGACTTAGGCACACTTTGGTGTTATTTATGGTGTTTACGGCCCAAGAACATTCTTGGACCGTGAACACCTTTAACCATGTGTTCTTGGCATAAATTCTTGATGTTTAAATGTAATACTAGCTCAATAACACTCAAGGATGGAAGCACTTACTATTAGAAGGCTTGATTTGAGCTAAAAGGCCAAGAACACTTAGTGTGTGTTCTTGGTGTTCTTGGTGTTTTGGAAATCTAGTCAAAATACAAATATGAATGGATGAATAGATGTACAAACACTAGATTCAGTGTTTTACTAACTTGAAATGGTTAGAACACTTACAACTTTGAAGATTTGGATTTAAATCTAGGATGATACTTGAGAGAGTTTTTGGAGTTTACTCTTTTGACATTTGGGGAGTAAACACAATAACTAGACTTTTTGGGGAGTAAACTCATACATAGGTATGAGTTCACGGTTTTGGGTGATTTCTCAACCCAAAACATAAAAGTTTGGTCGGGTGTTTCTAATACTCGAAGTGTTTGCGGTTTTTAAATTTCAAAACCCGAGACGACACTTTCTTTCACCTATTCGTATAAAAATAATATTACAATAGTCAAACGAACTTTATATTTCTTAAAAATAAGAAATAATTAGATTAACTTATGATACGAAGTGGTTGACTTTTAGGGTTTGACCGAATGGAAATTTCGGGTTGTCACAAACTACGTAGTACATTTATCACATTACTAGTTTAATAAAATCACATTACATGATTGGTATAATGACAGGTGATTGTTATTGACCTATTTTGACGGGTGTCACAAAATTATCCAACAGAGTCTAAAAGAAAGTTGTAGAGTATAATCTCACCTACGCGTGGATATTAAGAACATTAATAACAGAGCTCGCACGCAAAAGATATGAATTTTTGAAGTTTTTAAATAAAATTAAATGAAAATTTGAAGCTTTATTTGAAGGGTATGCCTAACGTACTTCGCTTCATATGCCCAACGCACTTCGCATGTATGCAACCCAGAGAAAGTCACATCAACCCTTCCTTCGCCTAATGCCATGTATCGCACATGATTGACACCTCTGAGGCACTAGATCCCAGCAGCTGCCACACCTTGTACGCCCAGCGTACTCCGAGGCTTCAACCAGCTATAAAAGGCACGCGAGACTGCCCGTATTTTTTTCATAATCTATTTCCTTTCATTATAAAAACCTTCTTTAACCCACTTTTAACCCCCCGAAGCCTCGGTATCATCCCCGACACCCAAAGCAAGTCCGGATGCCCTAAACTTCCCGAGAAAATCATATTTTCTAGCCGAAACTCTGTCTGAGTAAGGCCGGTTTTCAACTAAAATTTCCAGTTTCGTAACAAAAAGTCATATTTATAGCCGAAGTGCTGCCCAAATTATCATTAAAACCCTGGTTATTTCACGGTGAGTTCAATATATAGGAACAATTGCATGTTATGTATTATATGTGCTATGTGCTTTTTCGTGTTATCATCTTGTGTTATTATTTTCGCTATTATGGTCATAAAATTGTACCTTTGACCATGTGATCAGTGAAAGGACTTAGATTAATGGTGGTACTGGTATGTAGCCTCTGGCCATGTAGAGCATGTCTCGTAAGAGAATGACTTCTATTCTCTGGCATTGGCAGAAGGTTAGATAGGGTTAAAAGTTTCAAATCTACTAAAATGTTTAATCAGAAATTGTATGTCTTCTATGCCATTCGTGCCAAAGTGTTATTGATGTGTATCAATTATTGAAATTATTATGTCTCATTGATTGTATGTCAATGAATCAAATCATTGATTGATATGGAAAGCTTGTTGCATTTCACATATGCCTTTGTTGTTCATTGTACCCCTTTGCTTCTGCCATATTAAAGTATATATATGGCATAACCTTTTATTGTATCTATTATTGAAGTCACTAAGTGTCACCAATTACGCCTCCCAGTGTTTAACAATTGCAGGAAATGAGAATCCAGTATACTCATATATTGTTGGAAGATTCAGAATAGTTTATACTATTAATTTTGTACTTGGGTTTACGCATGTATAAAACTATAATATCCTGGGTAGTTATGTATTAGATATAACACTTTGTAATATACTAAAACTTAGTCGGTTTGTATCCAGTCTTTTGTAATCATACTATCTATGTAAATTATTATTTATAAATATGCATGTAGCATGTTTTGGAGTAACTATATTGTGAAGTATGAAAGTTTGGGCTTTTCAGAAATACGAAAGTTAGGGTCTCTTCCAATCATGATATTAGAGTTGTAGTTTAAGTGAACTAAATACCATAGATTGGTATTTAGACTTAAACCGTCAGAAGGTCAATATATGAATGGATTCACTGTAAGTATATGGATACAAACCATAGGAAATAGTTAAGTAAAAGTATTAGGTAATAATTAATCCTAATATTCTAAAATATTATGTTGCTCTAAATTTTTAGAAGAATGGCTGAACAGGAAGGTAGCCATACACCAGAAGTGGGTGGAGATCCTCGTCCTAAGGAAGTAAATACTCCTGTATCCCCTCGTGAGGAGCAACTCTTAGGTAAACTTATTGGTATGATTCGGAAAACCCTCCATGTACACAAGAAGATTAATGATAAAGGCAAAGAGAAAGCCATCAGAGAATCTTCAAAAGCAGAGGTGAAATACTTTCTCTATGTTCAGATTGTCCATGATTAGGGTTCATGGGCCACGAGCCGGGCATGAGGAAGTCTCGGGTTGTGGCGAGTTGCTGGGATCGTAAGGCATCTCGTCACCTGTCCATGGAAATGAGGATCTTGAGAATCTGAAGTTATATCAAAGAAGCTATGATAGTTTGGGAGTTATGGGAAGTTGAGTCCTTCTGTAGAAGTGAGTGGCATCGGGTACGCTGGGCGTCAGTATGGTTACACGTAGCGTACCTATGAGCGTAGATTGGATGCGAGGACCACCTAGTACGCTAGGCGTACCAGAGGGTACGCTGGGCATACTAGGAACTGAAGGAAAACCCTAATTCAAGTGGTGTCCCTATTTAAAGGATGAGATTGTCTCATTTCTGGCCACCTTCCATAGTTATAAAACCCTCTCAAACCCTAATATCCATTCTTGAAGCTTGTAGTGGCCATGATGAACTTGTTTGTGTTCTTGTGGACTTTTAAGAGTTAAGAAGGAGCATGGAAGGGAGTGAAGCTGAAGAGCAGGCTATGGATCTGAGCTCTCTTGGGGCTAGAGCACCATTTGAAGGTATAAAGCTCCAAGCTTTCCCTGTCTTTTTGTTTGGTGCATATCAGGGTCCATTTTAGGGTTTTTGGTCCCAAGCTTGAGGCTTTATGAGTTGATGCACTCTAGAGCTTAATAACCTATCCTTTTAAGTGTTTCTAGTGGTGGAGAACCATAAAAATAAGGTCTGGATCGTGTGAATCTACCCATGCATGAGTTATGAGCAATTTGGGTTAAGAAAGTAAGAGTTTTTATGTATGGTGACTGGTGACCTTATCAGCCATGCAAAGGCTTAAAGTCGACAAATTTATGGAGTAGGAGATGTTAGGAAGTCCAGATCCAAGAGATTAATTAAGGTCTTAACGGGTTAAGACCCATAAATTGATTTAAGCAAAACTAAGAGTACGCCCAGCGTAATCCTAGTACGCCCCGCGTATTGGGCTGAGGTCCCCGATCAGAGTTGTGCATGCGTGAGTACGCTGAGCGTACCAATAGGAGGTACGCCCCGTGTAATCCCTCTGTGGGATTTTGGGCTAAGTGATGTTCTGGGCCTTGAGTGTTGGGCTTCATGCATGGAGTCTTGGACCAACGGAGTGTATATATGTGCTTTAAGGCCCTTGGTTTGGGCTTGCCGTTTTGGTTGGGAATTGGGCCGTGTGAGGATCCATTTATTATTGGGCTTTGGTGGGCCCAATGGGCTTAGGGTATTAATGGGTTGTTAGGTGGTCTATCTTTAGACCTAATGAGTGAGAGGTTGGAATTAGCTTCTAATTGAGATTTATTATGGGTTGGGCACAGAGTTAGAGTCTGGTGCGTAGCAACAATGATTATAGGAGTTTTTCTTCATCCGAGGTGAATCTTCTCACTATACTTTACCTAGAATGGTAATTAGAGTTATGTGACAGAGTATTTTGTATGTTATTTATATGATGTGATACACTGCATTATTTCTATGTGAATTATGCTATGTATGTTTCAGAGTTTATAGAGTTAGAACCGTAAGGTTCATAGAGTTAGGACCAGAGGGTCCACAGAGTTAGGACCAGAGGGTCCACAGAGTTATAGCCTCGAGTGGCTAATATTTGTTATATGCGGTATTTTGGGGAACTCACTAAGCTTCATGCTTACCGTGTATGTGTTATGTGTTTCAGGTTTTTCTTATTTGGATCATGGGACGACACCGACTTGATTGTACATACCAGAGAAAGAGTGAAGAGGATCCTGGATTACCATTTTATTAAACATGGAGCTATGTTTGTGATTTTAGTAAATGATGTTTTGTGAAATATATATTGGGAATTATAATTTTTCAAAAGAAATTTTGTTTTGAAATTTACGGTGTTACAATTCAATTGGCATCACGTTGCATTTGTGGAAATAATCATCCGGACCAATGCATAATAGAAAAGGAATATGTGGTCTACTATGGATGTGGAGAAGCGGATCACATAAAGCCAGCTTGCCCAAGGAAGGATGTTACTTGCAATGCATGTGGTATTATTGGCCACAATAATCGTTTTTGCCTTACTCTTACTAGTCAAATGGCGGAAAGTCAAGCTTTCATCCAATAACCAAAGAATACTCCAACTAAAAAGGAGGAGGTGCCAAAAGCTAAGGGCCGTGCATTCCAGATTACCACAAAGGAGGCACGCGAACACCCGATTGTTGTGTCGTGTACATTTCTTGTCAACTCTAGACCTGCTTGGATTTTATTTGACTCTGGTGCTTCAGATTCTTCCGTGTCTCATGAATTTGCACATTCTTTTCAAATTGGTTGTTTATATTGCTATTACTTGAGAAAGTTTATGGTCTATTGCCGACCTTGATTTGGAAGAAGAAATTTTAAGTATTCTAGATTTTAAAATTTTCATGTTATAATTGATAAGAAACTTTTTGAAGTGATAAAAAGAATTATGATAGTCGACATCGATAATTTTATAGATAAACGATCAAGGGATATCGTAAAATAATATTTAATTAGGTGATATCGTAAATAGTGTATTAATACATATAGAGTGGTATTGTACATTTAAAGTATGTTTGACGAAATAATAACATCTTTGGAAGAATGGTGTGCGTTTGAAACACATTTGGAAGAGATAAATGTGTTGGTGCAATCTATGAAGTTGTTCCACCGCTGTCCAGATTGAAGCAATGATTGTTTATAGAGTCCGAAAAATTGAAGATTGTGATCAATACTTTGGCAGTATCGCAATTGATGTTGTACAAGATTTAGAAGAACTAAATGAAGATCAAAGGAAAGGCTAATGAAGTTTTGAAACTTAATAGGCCAAGACTTTGCCAAAACATTTTGATGTAGTATGTAGTTCAAATAGTAACCCCAGACAAATGGTCAGACGAAGAGAACAATACAAACAGTAGAAGATATGATTTGTGCATACGTCTTGGAGTTAGTGCTCATCAAGTGGAAACACCATCGAGACCCAAATTATACTTGGGAAAATAAAAACGAGATAAGAACCATATATCCCCATTTGTTCTAATCGTTGTGATTTCGGGTACAAAATCCTCAAAAGGATGAGGTATTTGTAACATACACGTTCGGTTATCGTGTTATGTAATTTTAAAAGTGAATAATAATATGATATATTATGTGACTTTGAGTGTTGAGTTCTAACATATAGTTTTTACTAGAATTGAAGTAAAACTGTGTTTAGAATCAAACGAAAAATATTAGAAGTCTTATGAGATTCCAATCTAATGTCAAATATTGAAATTTAACGAAAATATAGAATTTAAAATAAGTAAAATTTTATTATTGAAAGTTGTAAAGAATCTCGTTAGGAACATTTAGGCGAAAACCTCATCGAAATCCAAGTTATAACGAAGAAGTAATCACTTATTGAAGTTTCACGACAGAACCTGCACGACGCCGTATGACGTAAAAAGTGAGTTTTTGATGAACTACTTTTTAGCTGTAGTGATCTAATTGAAAGTTGTAGTATTCGTTAAACCAAAATTTTTCATAAAAAGAACATTCAAATCTGACTTCGTATGTGGAAGTTATGATTTTTCTAAGTTTCAGAATAACATTAGACAATTAAAAATTCAAAATAAAGATCGAGTGATTTTTAGCCGACGCAACCTAAACGAGAATCAAAGGTCTCATCAATAGTAGTACAACGATAAAAAGACAGACGAAAACGAACATCGGATGAATAAGTTATGAATTTTTAACAGACTTTTCTTATCCCGGCCTGTTAAAAATATAATATTAAAAATGAAGTCAAAATTAGTCGACAAAGTCTAAAAGAAAGTTGTAGAGTATAATCTCACCTACGTGTGGATAAAAAGAACGTCAAAAACGGAGCTGACATGCAAAAGATATGAAATTTTGAAGTTTTTAAATAAAAATAAATGAAAATTGGAAGCCTTATCCGAAGGGTATGCCCAGCGTACTTCGCTTCGTTTGCCCAACATACTTCGCATGTAAGAGACCCGAAGCCAGCCACGTTGACCCTTCCTTCACGTAATTCCACGTATCACACATGATTGACACCTCTGAGGCACAAGATCAGAGCAGCTGCCATGCCTTGAACGCCTAGCGTACTCCGATGCTTCGAACAGCTATAAAAGGCACGTGATACTGCCCGTATTTTTTTTTACAAAATCTATTTCCTTTCATTCTAAAAACCTTCTTTAACCCACTTTTACCCCCCCCCCCCCCCCGAAGCCTCGGTATCATACCTGACACCCGAAGAAAGTCCCGACGCCCCGAGGTTCCCTAGAAAATCATATTTTCTAGCCGAAACTCTGCCCGAGTAAGGCAGGTTCTCAACTAAAATTTCCGGTTTCGTCATAGAAAGTCATATTTAGAGACGAAGTGCTGCTGAAATTATCATTCAATCCCCGATTATTTCATAGTGAGTTCAATATATAGGAACAATTGTATGTTATGTATTATATATGCTATGTGCTTTTCTGTGTTATCATCTCGTCTTATTATTTCTGCTATTATGGTAGTAAAGTTGTACCTTAACCATGTGATTAGTGGAAAGACTTAGATTCTAGGTGGTACTGGTATGTAGCCTCTGGCCATGTAAAACATGCCTCGTAAGAGAATGAATTCTATTCTATGACATTGGTAGAAGGTTAGATAGGGTTAAAAGTCTGAAATCTAGCAAAATGTTTAATCAGAAATCGTATGTCTTCTGTGCCATTTGTGCCAAAGTGTTATTGATGTATATCAAGTATTGAAATTTTTATGTCTCATTGATTGTATATCATTGAATCAGATCATCGATTGATATGGAAAGCTTGTTGCATTTCACATATGCCTTTCTTGTTCCTTGTACCCCTTTGCTTCTGCTATATTAAAGTATATATATGGCATAACGTTATATTGTATCTATTATTGAACTCACTAAGCGTCACCGCTTACCCTTCTCAGTGTTTAACAATTGCAAGAAATGAGAATCCAGTATAGTCATATACTGTTGGAAGATTTAGAATAGTTTATACTATTACCTTTGTACTTGGGTTTACGTATGTATAAAACTATAATATCCTAGGTATTTATGTAATAGATATAGCACTTTGTAATATACTAAAACTTAGTTGGTTTGTATTCAGCCTTTTGTAATCATACTATCTATGTAAAATATTATTTATAAATATGTACTGGAATAACTATATTGTGAAGTATGAAAGTTTGGGTCTTTCAGAAATACGAAAGTTAGGATCTCTTCAATTTATCTTTAATTAAAAAAGTAATTAAATTAATTAAATCATTTGCGGATTAAATAATTATTTACTAGTAATCAGTTAATAAAATAATTCAAATTTAATCCTTATCCAAAACCCCTTATTTTTCAAAAATAAGGCTTGGGTTTATCAGGTATTAATTATTCAATTTTAAGAATTTGAAAATAGAAATTAAGGAAACTAGATAAACCTTAAAAGGGCTCCCTAAATTTCGAAAAAGACTAAGGAGGCAAGGGTTTCAATAACCCTAATAAATTTCAAAAACCTAAGGGTGGAGGCTACGGTTTCAAGAACCCTAACAATTTTCGAAAAATGCCTCCTTAGGGTTTAATTTCTATAAAACCTAATTTTAATCTATTTAACTTTGTGCAAGATCAATGAAAATAATGGCTCTGATACCACTGATGGGTTTTATAGGTTACAAGAGAAAATATGTGTTGGAAAAACTTAACCCTAAGTTCACATGCAACCTATTGGATGTAGGTTTTCACTATTGATTGGAAACAAACAATTGAACATCAAGAACCCTTGGAGTATTCTACTATTTTTCGAAATTCATAAAGGGTTTTAGGGTTTATGTACCTTTTGATTATTTTAGTAAATAATCAACAATTTCTTCTTGAACAACCTTCAGAGAGCAAGCACTAGAAATCTTGTGCCTCTGATGGTTTGTACCCAAAACCTAGCAATAGAAGACATGAGAGGGGAGAGAGGAAATGATAAGGAATTTTTAGCTCTAAGGCTTCTTAGAATGATGGCCGAAATAGTGAACCTCATTAGGGGTTTATATAGGTGAGTAAGGAGTATTGGATAAGGCAGTTTCCCTTCGATAACCCTTATCCTTTTTCTTGCTCCCTAAGGCTTCCAGAAATCCCTAGGAGCCTCCAAAACCATCCCCCTCACATGGAAAGGTTCTAGAATCCTTCAATGCTCAATTTTTGAACATTTTCATCTTTAGTCATTCTATTTTTAATTAATCCAATTAATTCAAAAATTAATTCTAATTAATTTCAGATTAATTATTAATTAATTAATACTATTTCTAATTATTATATTAATCTCATAATACATTAATAAAACATTTAATACTATTTATTAATCTTATAATAAATCAATAAATCAACCTCTTTCTCCAAAAGTCATTCTGTCAGTTACTAGTTTTGAGGGCAACCCAAAAGGACTCTGCTTTTAACTTAAGTATATACCAATTTAGTTATTGGCTTAGACACCTAATCTAACATGAAGTTGATCATGAATACTCATATTTCTATAGTATTTAGGATGATCCTAAGGCATATGAAGAGGCCATGGAGTCTTGAGATGTCGTCTTTTGGACGGAAGCAATTGATGACGAAATGTCATCAATTCTTGAGAACAACGCATGGGTGTTGTCTGATTTTCCTCCAGGTTCTAAACCAATTGGTTTCAAATGGATTTTTCAAGTAGAAATTAACACTAATGGGAATATTGACAAGTACAAAGCCCAGTTGGTCATTCAAGGTTTTAGAAAAAAACCCGGTGTGGACTATTTTGATACGTATGCTCTAGTTGTGCATATTTCTACTATTAGATTGTTCATTGCCTTGGCAAGTATTCATAATCTAATTATTCATCAAATGGATGTTTAAAAAACATTTTTAAATGGTGAAGTTGATGAAGAATTTTACATGAAACAAGCATAGGTTTCGTTATGCCCAGTAAAGAGCATATGATATGTAAACTAGTAAAATCTTTGTATGGGTTGAAACAAGCACCCAAACAATGGACTAAAAACTATGATGAGGTTATTTTTTCATCTGGTTTTAAGTTAAACCAGTATGAAAAATGTGTTTATAGTAGATTCAATGATGCTATTGGTGCAGGAGTGATCATTTTCTTATATGTAGATGATATGTTGATTTTTGGTACTAACCAAGAACAAGTAGATGAAACAAGGCAGCGATTGTCATCTAAGTTTTCCATGAAATATTTGGGAGAGTCAGATGTAATCCTTGGTATAAGAATTAAAAGGGTGAATAAAGGCTTAGTGGTAACTCAAAGTCACTATATTGAGAAAATTCTCAAATAGTTTAATTTCAATGATTGTTCTCCTGTGAGTACTCCATGGATTCAAGTGTGAAATTAATGTCTAACACTAACATTCCAATTTCATACTTAGAATACTATAAGGTTATTGCTATCTTGATTTACCAGGCTTGATATTTATTGTGTAATGGGAAAGTTGAGTAGGTATACTAGTAATCCTAGTGCTCAGCATTGGCAAGCAGTTAATAGAGTGTTAAGTATCTCAAGAGAACCATGGATTATGGAATATGTGTACCATTTCCTAGGCTTCCAAGAAGCAATTTTGCCTGAAAAACTTGAAAATGGAATATGTGTTTGTTGTGTAAGTTGTTGCTGGTAAAGAATAAGAATAGCTAAGGAAGTTAGTCAATGAGATTCCTTTGTTGTGAAAGCCAATAGCATCTATATCTATCCTTTGTGATAATTTAGCCACTTTGGCTAAGGTATACAAATAGGTTTATAATGGCAAGTCTAGACATTTGGATGTTAGACATGGTATGATTAGAGAACTAATCATGAATGGTGTGATTTCGCTTGAGTTTATGAAATCACAAAAAAAAATTGGCATCACTTGACTAAAGATCTGACAAAAGACTTAGTGCACAAGTCTGTTATAGCGACAAGATTAAAGTCTATTTAATTTTATAATGGTGAGATACCTAATTCCTTTCTAATATGACATTAGGAGTTGAATTCAATGCAGAAAGCTCACACTTCTAGATTGGACACATGAAGTATACCTCCCAGGTATGTGTTCGGTTCTGCAAGTTGAACAAAAGTTGAATTCAATATGGAAAGTGATTTTAGTGTCACATGGCATTTTGTGAAATTGGGACTGACATACGAGATAAATGGCTTATCGTTTGTACTCTATATTATGTTTTTGGTAAAGATGGAGTGCATGTTTATATAAGATTGAATTAAAAGCAAGTACGATAGAAAGGTGGGGGTCAAGGGAGTCGTGCCCCCTTGCAGGGTCCTAGAGGGGTCTAAGGGGCAGATGTCACACCCCCAAACCGAAACAACGTAAATGTTTGGGGGTGGACGAAGCCATGTATAGTATCACAACAATTGCATCATAGTAATCAAAGTAAACACAACCATTACATTGAATATATAAAAAGTAGTTACATTAGTTTGCTTCATATTTTTATACATCAAAAGTAGCAAAAAGAAAGACGAGACTCTATATGCTCCGTCTTCTCAAAAGTTTGCCGAGGTACATGTCTACTGATTTCCTGAGAATACAAGCGATTTTTGAAAGAGTGTCAACATAAAGCTGGTGAGTTCATAAGAATGTTTTTGTAGCGAAAACCAGTCATTGAATTCTGTAAAAATGTATGCATGTTTCCCAAGAAAATCCAATATTTTCTAACATGTATGTTCATTCCTGTATTATGTTCAAAAACCTTGACTACCACTTATATGTATAGTATGCTTTGTTTGGAAACACTGGCTACCACCAGTATGCATAGTATGTTTTGTTTGAAAACCCTAGCTATATATTCTGTTTGAAAACCCTGGCTACCACCAGTATGTATAATATGTTTTGTTTGAAAACCCTAGCTATATGTCCTATTTGAAAAGCCTGGCTATATGTTCTTTTTGAAAACACTGGCTATATGTTCTGTTTGAAAACCTTGGCTACCACCAGTATGTATAATAGTTTTATTATTTAAAATAAAACCGAGTATTGTATCCCTGGAAATCCTCTAGTGTAATCTATAGTAGCTCTATTAATGAAAATAAAACTAATGAAGAATGAAATCTCGTAAACAAAAGTTAGTTTATACTAATGTCAGTCATATAACCATGCTTGATATCACCAAGTGACCTTTACCACGTTCTTTAAGTGTCAGATATATGACATCTGTCACCCCAGGCATGCCTGCCTAACTTTAGCTAGCAGTTCAGGTGTGGGATTGTCAGTCTCAAATAGATCTATTCACAAATCTCATGCTATCCCTCCAGGAGACTCTGGTTATACTTAATAATAGGATTTATTAGGTACCCCGAAGGGTACAATTGAAGAGATGTCTCGCAATCCTATATTAACTAGTTTACGTGTGGTTCATAATTGTTCTCTTGTATTTGCATTCATTTGTATACTTGTAATATAGCAATAATTATACTTAAACAAAATATCTAATGTTGTACCCTTGAAATCCGAAAGTAGCAACGTATATCATAAACTAAACGTGTCATAGTTTATATGTTTGTAAATGTATAACCTCTGAATTTGTAAAGTTGTATATTGAAATCCCAAACTATACCTATTATAGTTTGAATGTATTTTGTGTATTTGGTTCGTGTATTGATATGAAAACTATGCAATCATGGGTGTACGTTGAAAACGTCCCTTATGCTTGGCATGTCACAAAATGGATAAAATATCTAAATATTTTATAAAACATAAAAAATCTTTTGGTTGTATCGATTGCATAAGTTTTAAACCTGTTGAAATTCTTTTGTATAAGTTCACAAAAATCATTTGTGTTTGGCTTGTATTCCCCCCCCCCCCCCCCCCCCGAAAACATTAAAAATAGTAAATGCATAGGGGTATGAACTCATTGTTGGTTGCGTGAAAAGTTAGATAGCGAAACTGGGAGTGAAGACCCTCGGGTGGATGCACGCGGTACTTAACGGAATCCTAATAACAGTTAAATACATATATGTATATAAATTAGTGATTTCGTTAGATAAAGTGTTAGAATAACACTTGATTTCAGTTAAGGAATGTTACCGGGACTTGATTGAATGCGGGAAAGCGGGTTTTCCAGTCAAGTTCGCCACTTAGGGAGGGTTTGCGGTCGTGAACTGTTTACGGTCGTGAACAACCTCTTGAAGGGTTTACGGCCTTTGAAGGTTTGAAAATGAAAATGTGTTTTAGATTGGCTGGGGGTATTGTCTTACGGTCGTGAACTGTTTACGGTCGCAAACTCAAGAACAAGTATGTTGGATTCAATGAAAATGTGTTTTAGATGCTCCTAAGCAACACCGCAAGGTGATTCTAGAAGATTTTTGGAAGAAATGAGGGTGTTTTGGGGTTTACGGTCGAGAGGTGGATAGAGAGAATGAGAGAGTTTTCGGCCAATAAAGTTCAAATGAAGGTGGGGGTCCCACATATATTGGCTGGGGGTATTGTCGGTGGTCGGGGCCACCTGGCACTGGCCGTAAACGGGTTTAGCGCTGTAAATGGGTTTACGGTCGTGAACTCCAGTCAGGCCGTGAACTGTTGTTTTGTTCGAAGGAAAAACTTGTAATTTCACGTGGTTTTGGTCCAGACTCATATATATAAAGTTCAATTATATAACTAAATGATTTTCCAAACCAAAGGAATTTGACGGGACCCAGTAGAATTCATATTTTATTAACGGAAAGTGGCTAACAGTAACAGAAAAAGGTCCAGGTTGTCACAGCAGAGCCCCTTGTGGTGGTAAAATTGATAAATCTTATCAATTTTGTAACCATTGATTATGCCATTAAATTCGTGATTCTCCTAACTAATATAGAAGACGAAAACCCTAATCAGACTACTATAAATACGGATCCTTAATTAATTCGTAATGTACCCTTCTCGTCTCTTCTTATTCTACTCAAACTCACAACCCTTTGACGATTTGGCTTGTACTTTTGTGCGTAGATAGACAAGTTTCCTATTGGATTATCCTAGGCTGGATTTCCTGTAACCCATGAATAGGGTGGAAATATCAGTTCGGAAAAAGTGAACTTACATGATCCAAGAGAAATTTGGTTCTCCACCATCACCATACTTAAATATCCTGCAACATTTTCTACCACTTTCATTTTCATTCATCTCTCACAATGTCATCCTCAAACTCTCCCAACAACCCTAACAACCAAAAAACATCTACTCGACCGTGATTTTATCGACCACAAATGGATCGGAAACTTTGTTTGCCGCCAATGTACCATTATGGTGGTATGTGAAGATATCATCCTCCATATCCACGCCAATTCCAATCTCATCCCGACCCTTAATTCCAATTCAAAACAAATTCTAATTCCAATACCAAACCAAATTTAACCCTTTCAAAAATGTTCTAGAAACTTAATTCCAACCCAAACCCGAGCATGAATTCAAGCTTGAGTTCGAACTCGAGCCCTAACCTAATGTCCTAAAGGGGAGGACATAGACCCCAATGAAAGAGATAATGTTATCCTCGACTTGGGTTGGTGTGTCCGAAGACCAGACGATCAAAAATGACCTAAAAAGGCCAAGTTTTTGGTGAAATATAACAAGACACTTTCTTGCTCAAATGAAAAAAAGAATACAAGACAAAAGATCAACTCTACACAAAGTGGAGAAATATGAACAAAGTTGTTATGTAGTTTTAACACTTTGCTTAACAACTTGAAGTAGTATTGACGTTGTGGTGAAAACGATGCAAGCCTTTTAGACAAGACACTTGTAATTTACCGTCGTGAACCTGGAAATGTTTCAAATCTGCTGAGAGTTGGAACATTCTTGTACTCAAAAAATGGTGTAATTTTCACATTAAATACTTTATGGGTGGTTCTAAAAGAACCAAAATATTTTATACATTTTACACATCGTCGAATGGTCATAAAGTTGGTCGTTTACATTGATGACGACTCGGTTGAGATTACACCAGTTCCTCGTTCAGTGGAAGAGACAAATCAAAAATAAATGTAAAAATGTCGGGTCAAATTTCGACGATATACAAAGTTTGAAGGCGAAGATGAGGGGGATAAATAAAAATCTCATATATTATTTGGTATATGCCAAGGAAGAATAGTTCAACAAAGTAAAAGCCCATTATATGAAATTTCTAATTCAAGATGTGAGTCACTTAATTGAGGAAAAACGTGCCACGACTTGCTGTGAAAGCCAAAAAAATATATAGTTTGCAATTTTTATCATTCTTTCATATTAGTATGTTTTTTATTATGTATTGGGTGTTTTTTTAATTATATGTTAATGTGTTTTTTTTAATTAAATGGATTTTCTAGGTTTTATTAAAATTAAATCCTTTTTTCCCCTAAAAATAACATGGCAACCTATTCCATACAAATGACAAAAAATAAGAGAGGTGCAACTATATATATACTCCTCATTCATATAAATTATCAAATCATGAGAGTATACATATTCATCCACTTCCCCAAGAGGTATACGAAACAATTGGAGGGTATGTATAAAAATAGTCAAGAAGAAGAGTGTGTCAAATCTGATGACGCTGAAATGACCGAAAAACAGTATAAAAATACTGTAACCATTACCTCCAACCTTATTGATTTACATTTCAAAGAGATATGTATTTAAATTGACTTTGTTGTTTTTTATATCAAGGGTGGTTCAACCAGTACGTGGGATCAAAGCGAATCAAAAATATGGTGCCCTTTGGCATTACTATACTTAACATTATTAACCATCATCCTTTATCCGGACTTGGAACCGATAAAAGTAAACTAAAATGTTTATAAATGGTGAAGCTAATTTTTTTTTTTTTATTATGTATATGTTTTTTGTGAATCACCAAGATAACTACAAATGAACAAACATAATACTAATGAATTAATTAAAATACCTCCTAGTTGTAATCTTTACCTCAGTAATTGCTTCTTTGAGTTCGTTCCAATCCAAATTCGGAAATTCCAAAGGGAAAATCCACACAAAAGCATTCAAGACTTGACAATTGAAAATCAGTATTATGTAATCAATGGATAATTGAAAATAACTAACCCTAGTATATAATGAAAATTAAAAAAAGAAGTGAAACAGATACCTTTTGGTGTTGAGGATTTGAAAAATTGAGAATCGAGATAGCAGAATAGAAGATAAATGTTACGTTTAAGTTTTCAAGATGACAATTATATGTCACACGTGTTTCGTCTTCATTAATCAAGATCATTCACTGTTATATGACATATCAGACAATTAGTGATGGACTAATTGAGATTTGAAATATATTAACGGAAAATGACTTGATATGGTAAGATACTTTTTAAAATGTACACATTTAGTCCTTTTTTTTTTGTAAAATAAACCCTTATACTTTATTTTTTGTAACAATGCAATCCTTGTGACCAGCTATACCCGGTATACCGGTCATATACGAATTTTATTTTAGGGAAAATGACTTTATAGGGTAAGATACTTTTTGAATTGTACACATTTAGTCCTTATTTTTTATTTTATTATTATTATTTTTTTTGTAAAATAAACCCTTATACTTTATTAATATGTACACATTAGGTCATTTTCACTGTATTCCACAGGTTTTACTGATGTGGAAGCACAAGTTACACTAAATATCAATTAATTAGCTTAGTCACTGAAGGTGGGTGATCCTCCGACAACAAAAAAAGGGCGGCGACCCTTCTCGTTCTTGTCTCTCTTCTTTCCGGTCGAACAATAACAACCAAACACCCTTTACCTATTGTGTTTCTCCGATATGTCTCTCTTTGCCTCCACCTTTGAGATATGTTGCCAGAAAAAGAAGAAAGAATCAAAGAGGGGGCTACCAGAGCAGCTCCTCGCCGCCAACTACCATCTCTACTTCCTCTTGCCTCCCCCTTCGACCTTGTTGTGTTTGCCATCATTCCTCCTTGTTACCAGTGATGTGTAGGAACATACAAAGGAGTCGCCGGAGATGGGGGTTCTCCCTCTTTTTCATGATGAATAAAAGTTGAAAAAATCTCGTTGTGGATATGTGGATGTCACCTGGGTATTTCATTTCAACAAAATAAAACAAAGGGAAAATAACTTGATAGGGTAAGATACTTTTTGAAATGTACACATTCAGTTATTATTATTATTATTATTATTATTATTATTATTATTATTTTTATTATTATTATTATTATTATTATTATGTAAAATAAACCTTCCACATCAGCAAAACCTGTAGAATCCGGTAAAAAGGACCTAATGTGTACATATTAATAAAGTATAAGGGTTTATATTACAAAAAAAAAAAAAGAATTAAATGTCTAAATTTCAAAAACTATACTACCTTGTCAAGTCATTATCCCATATATTAATATCGAATTAAGTTTAGAGAATATAAGACCCTTTAGAATTTCGGACCTTAGCTTAGAAAAATATAAGATTAAACCGCTCCTATTTATATTCCCCGAAAACAACATTATTTTTTCACAAGATGATATCATTTTTCCCAAAATACTGTTATAATAGCGAAAATTAATAAAATTCAGAAGCTATGGTGTGAGAAAAAAAGTAAATTGTTTAAAAGGTAGATTGTTAGATAATATTTAAGGAATAACTTATAACAGTTATAGAAATATGTATGACCGGTAACTAACGAAACAACTTACAAAATTGTATTACTTTGTAATTTAGATGTGCATATGCTCATGTTGCCAAATGGAATTACTTTGTAATTTAAATTTACATATCTTCAGGTTGCCAAATTAAATTAATTTGTAATTTAAATGTACAATTATACTGTTTTGACTTATGTTGTCATGCTCTGACGCTTTTATGAGACTTAACCTAACGCGCTTAAAGTATATATCTGTGTAGCACAAGAAGACATCAAACCTAACATCACATACAAGGGTTGAAACTAAATTGCCACTTCCAAGTAGGGTCTGAATTTTTTGGCAAGTGTTTATGTGCAAATTATGCAAATGCGGGTTGTGAATCGACATTCTACCAGAAGTTTGTTAAGTAACTATGTGTGAAAAACCATCATTTTCAACTTTAATAATAAATTAATACATATATATATATATATATATATATATATATATATATTCTAATAAACAAATAGATTTATTTTCTATTGATAAATATCTATATATATATATATATATATATATATATATATATATATATATATATTCTAATAAACAAATAGATTTATTTTCTATTGATAAATATCTATATATATATATATATATATATATATATATATATATATATATATATATATATATATATATATATTCTAATAAACAAATAGATTTATTTTCTATTGATAAATATCATAATATTAAAACTTCTCATTCATAATATATATATCATTTATCATCCCACTTATCAATCTATTAATTATCAATTTTAAATTTTAAAATTTACATTTATCACTCAAATTTCATTAAATTAATATTTAATCCTCCATTTTAAGTTACAAAATTTAAAAGTTTTCACAATAATTATATTAAATTAAGAAAATTAGCATAAAAAATAAAATTAAATTAATACCAATGATAAAATGACATAACTTCACGTATTTATTTAAATCAATAATTATAATTTTATGACTATAAAAATATATCTTAAACAATATTTTATTTAAAATAATTGAGTAGTAATTTCAAAATTTTAATATAAAAGTTTAATTAATATCGTGGTTCTCACGGGTTATAAACTAATATATATATATATATATATATATATATATATATATATATATATATATATATATATATATATATATATATATATGTTCAAGTTTATTTGAGACCATACTAATTTTGTAAGACTGTGAGACGCAATCTAAAAATAATTTTTAAATTCAAAATAAAAAAAAAATCCGAACATTCTTTCCCTAATTATTATTTTCGTTACTTTTTTTACCTAAAAAAAATTTAAAAAAAAACTATAAAAAAAATTATTGTTTGTTTTAAAAAATACATGGAATATTCTTAATATAATATTACACTGTAAATATTCTAATATGAGTTTTAGAATTTTATAATATTTTAATAGATTTGTTAGATATGTAAAATATTCTAATATTATAATATTCTACTAGAATATATAGAAAACAATATTTTTTATTTTTTATATTTTTTTTTGGTATTTAAATTTTTTTTTTTGAAAAATATAAATGACGAAATAATATTTGAATTTTTTATTCCGAAAATTTTTAATTATTTTGCATTTTAAAAATATTTTTTAGTCTACAAAATGATTGGCTAGATTTGCAACTCGCGGTCTCACAAAATAAAACGTCTTACATGAACGTAACTGTATATATATATATATATATATATATATATATATATATATATATATATATATATATATATAAAGATTATCAAAGTATAGTTCTAGATATTATATGATTTAATTTTTAAATATTATAGTTTATTATTAAGGTGGAAAATAATGTTTTGTTATATATATATATATATATATATATATATATATATATATATATATATATATATATATATATATATATATATATATATATATATATATGTTAATGTTCATTTAAGATAATATTAATTTTGTAAGACTGTGAAACGTAATTTAAAAATAATTTGTAAATTCAAAATAAAAACTAAAATCCGAACATTCTTCCTCTAATTATTATTTTCGTCACTTTTTTTTACCTAAAAAATTACGGTTTGTTTTAAAAAAATACATGAAATATTTTAATATAATATTACAATGTAAATATTTTAAAATGAGTTTTAGAGTTTTATAAATTCTGCTAGTTTTGTCAGATATGTAAAATATTCTAATATTCTACTAAAATATATAAAAAACAATATATTTTTTTTAATTTTTTGGTATTTTTTAGTATTTTTGTTTGGAAAATATAAATGACCAAAATAATATTTGAAATTTTTTTTCGAAAATTTTCAATTATTTTGCATTTTAAAAATATTTTTTTTAATCTACAAAATGAGTGGTTAGGATTACGTCTCACGATCTTACAAAATTAGGTCGTCTCACATGAACCTAACAATATATATATATATATATATATATATATATATATATATATATATATATATATATATATATATATATATATATATATATATATATATATATATAAAACATCATTTTCAACTTTAATAAGAAACTATAATATTTAAAAATTACGTTATATAATATCTAGAACGATACTTTGACAATCTTTATATATATATATATATATATATATATGTGTGTGTGTGTGTGTGTGTGTTTGTGTGTGTGTGTGTGTTTTCAAATGAATATATGTTCAAAATTTACCATTGCTTATATATATATATATATATATATATATATATATATATATATATATATATATATATATATATATATATATATATATATATATATATATATATATAGAGAGAGAGAGAGAGAGAGAGAGAGAGAGAGAGAGAGACTAGCAGGGTCATCAACTATGGTAGTAATGTTGTCTAAATCTATACCAGTCTTTTATGGTGATATTAGAAATCATGAGAGGTTATTTTTCTTTACAGGTTGTGCATGATTTAATTAAACATAGAGTTTATTATTTTGATGAAACTTAATTACTATAGTTGTTTTGTTTCTAAGGTGCAGTTGTCTTTACAATATACCACTTGATAGCACATAAGTCTCATAGAATCATCAAATTACCCTTTTTTTAACCTCTTATAATGTTATATAAATTATGTGGTTTTTGCATCCGCTCTCTTTGTCTTTATTTGATATTTTTCTTTAAATTTCATTGACTCCTATATATGTTTAATCAAATGAAAAAATCACTAAAAGGTAAAAGGATTAAAAGCACCGTTTCTTGTTATTACACCTTACCATATTAATTGTTAATATGTAATGGCTTTGTACTCTTATACAGATAGTATCTTGGAACAATGTATGCTCTTCATTTTCAGTTCTTCTTTTGCACATTAACAAGTTTAGCATGATTTTCTTAAATATAAAGGTCATGATTCGGATGCCACTTAATTACTGCAGTTGTTTTGTTTTTTTTTTTCACAGGTTGCCTTTATCTACCTCATCCATTACTGCAAGGATATTTAAAATCAGGCTACCTTTGAAATGGAGCAAGATCAGATTTATTTGGCACATGTTTCTATTTTCTTACACTGAATGAGAAGTATATGGTGTACGTTTTTAAAGAACTTTCATTTTTCTTTCTTATTAGTTAACATGGGGGCATTTATGTATATACATATGATGCACAATATGTGTATACTAAATCACTGATATAAGTACCCGTTGTGAATACTGTGAAAAAAAGAAAGGGTTCAATTAGCAAGTCTTCTAGAAGACATTCAAACAATGGTCTAAACACTATCATCCATCATCTCGTTTTTCCATAATAATATTGCTACCTAAGAATACTCATATTCTAACACCCTTTCCATTTATATAGACTCTATTTTTGGAGACAAAGACATTGGCTTCTATCAATCTATGGATGAAAGGTGCTCAAACAAGATCAAGCACTCACTATGATCCACATCATAACCTTCTATGTGTTGTCTCCGGTACCAAATAAGGTTTTTTTTTAACTTATTAAGTTTTTTTTTTTTTTTTTTTTTTTTTTTTTTTTTTTTTTTTTTTGACGGTGACCTAAAATAACATCTTTTTTTATTCTTTCTTTTTTGGTCAAACATATGTGATTTAATGCATATAATTACATATGAATAAATATATAAGAAAAATTATTGAACTGAAACTGAATTTTTTTTATCTTTTCCATACAAATCATATGTGATTATATATACTTAATGACATATGATTAAATACATGAGAACACCTACTGAATCAAAAAAGGGAAAATGAATATTGTCTATATAAAGCATATATATGATTAAATATTATCATCACATGTGATTATATGTATCTAATCACGTATGATTTGTATGGAAAAAAAATTCATTTTTACGTTGTGAAGCCAACGACTATTCTTTGCCCATATAAATCATATGTGATTAAAGTATAATCACATATGATTATATTTATCTAATAACATATGATTTACATAGACAAAATTTATTTTACTTTCTCTATTCGATAGTTGTTCGTATGTATTTAATTACATGTAAGTATATGTATCTAGACACATATAATTTATATGGACATGTAAATCATATGTGATTATATACACAAGAACAACTACTTAATCAAGAACACATCAAAAGTAACATAAATAATATGTGATTAGATTTATATAATCACATCTGATTATATATATTTAATAACGTATGATTTATATGGAAGAAGAACAACTATTGGGTTTAATCACATGTGATTATATTTATTTAATTATATATGATTTATCTGGAAAATATTTGTTTTGACGAATCTTGTTTTTATAAATTATATGTGATTTGATACATATAATCACACGTGGTTATATGTATTAAATCACATGTGATTTATGTGATTAAATTTATATTAAAAAAGTACATATAATCACACATGATTTATGTCATTATATGTATTTAATCACATACAATGTTATTGGTTGTAGGAAGTAGGTGGTGGTTGTGTAATGGCAATGAGTGTTGAAGGTGTGGGTGTGGTGGTGATAAGTGATAGTGGTGGGTTGTGGTATTGGTGGGTCGTAGGTGATGAGTGTCGTGGGTTATCGTGTTGGATTATATGTCTAAGCCCATAACTATTATTGGTATGTACTCGACTCGAGAGTAGCATGGTCCATTTGGGTTGCATATTATCAGGACATTTTGGTAGGATGGACTCTTGAGAGAAGGTTATATATAATTTATTAATATATTATAAGTTATAATATATTAATATTAAATCATATGTTCTCATTAGTATTGATTAATAATTAATTTGGAATTAATTTAGTGATCAAAAGAGACTAATTATGGTAATTAGTTATATTTATATGTGTTGAGCTTATGATCCATGTTGGACCAAGTTTATGTATGGATACATAAAGAGTTGGGCCACATGAACCATGGATCATAACACCCATGGGTATGGATTTGGGTTATACCTATGACCTTGAAATCCAACATATAAATACATGCTCTTAACCTAAAAAACACCTACATTCTTGTTCTTGGAGTTCATGGGTGTTTTTGGGTGCATGGAATTCTCTCTCAAGTTCACCTTTGTGCATGATGTGGTGTGACTTCATTTGAGGCTTCCACACTATTGGGGCTAAGCTCTTTAAGGCCAAATTCATCAAGTTCCACAAACTACACAAAGAGGTAAACTTCTAACTAGTATTTTATGTAGTTTATATCATTTATATGCTAGTTGTAAGCTTAAAGCTTTGGAAACCATTTGCATCTATAATCAGTGAAAACACAGATCCAAAGCTTCTAGGGTTGTATGTGCACCATAGGATGTTGCAGTATATAAAACCCAACAGTGGTATCAGAGCCATGAGTTGTTTTCTATTATATTGATGCAAATGTTTGATTTTCAAAGTTGAAAAATAAAAGAAAAAAAAACATGAAGTTTGTCAAATTTTAAGATGATTACTTGTTTTTGTGAAAAACTAATTATTTGTAAAATTTGAATCATTTTCTATATGAGTTGAATTAAGTCAAATTTAGTAAAAGATAAAGTGATATGATATATTTATGAGTTTTAAAAGTTTGATCTAAAGGTATTTTTTTTAAACCTCCATAAGTTATGGATATGAAAGTTTTTTAAAAAAATTGATTCAAAGTTTTTTATGGAGTTACAAAACTTGGTGTTAATGTTTTAAGGAATTCCATAACTTGTTCTTAAGTTATGGATCATAAAAAGTTTCATCATAAAACAAGAATTTAACTCCATAAGTTATGGAATCCAAAAGTTTTCAAGAGTTACAAAACTAGCTCTCAAGTTTTGAAATTTGTAAAAAGTTTTTTATGAAAAAAAAAATTGAATTCTAAAACTCTTAGGTTCATAACTTAAACACTTAATTAAATGATTTAAATTTTGAATTTAATAATTGGAATTATGATACTTTGTTGAATAGTTCAAAGTAACTCTTATGGACTTTATTAGTAGTTAATTAAAGCCTTTAATTAAAAGCGTATTATTAAATTCATAAATATATTGTTTGAGTTTAATTAAATTAAAAGTCTAGTTTAATTAATAGATTAAACCACCAAGTATTTTAAATGTCTAAAATACACCCTTATACTATTATAAGTTTAATATTTTATATGTATAAGTAAAAAGTCGGTCTTACCGTTAGTAGGCCTCATTCATGAAGTCAGTATATAAGGGGGGTATAAAGTTACTGCCTATAAAATGGTAGTTTAATGGGTGTCCACTCTCACCCACCGCTTCCTTGACCGGTGGAGGGTCGTTAGCCGAACGGGTTTGACAGGACATTAATTCTCCTTTCATTAAAAGTATAATAATAAATATAAAGTAACTAAACCTTATTAAATTCCTAATCTTAGTTACTTTATAAAAATGTGAATTTGGTGCTAACCCATGAAATTATACTTTGTATCTTACCAAGTCGTTGGTGGAGCGTGTGTGCGTAACCGACACACTAACATGGACTAGTAAGAGTGGCTAAGGGTAACTTAATGTTTGTCATAGATTGGTGGAGCACGTGTGGGTAACCGGAATATCGATTTGGTGATAAAAATTAAGCATACCAAGTTAATTTGAATGGTTATTCACACCTTGTTTGTGATCTTCAGCATCACAGTCACAAACTTGAGAGGGCACAACCGAGATTTAAACATGCTATTGAAAAATTCAATGAATCTCAAAAGATCTAGGAGTTTCAATCCAATTAAAACCCTATTAGGTTTTCATGGTGGAAATTGGTGAATCGTCATTCGCCTACCTTCAAATATTTTATAGCTTGGATTACAGCATCCCTCTTCCAAGTTATAAAATATTGTGTTGGGTCCTAGCCTTAATATTTCATATTGGGTGTTATATTAAGGACTTAAATCAACTAACTTGAATTTCTCCCATTGTAGATGTCTGGTTTAGATAATTATGATCTTCCCAAATCTCTTGGAACAAGATTTCTCCATCTTCTCCAATAATTCTCCATAACCTACATGTTTAAAGACTTGAACAGTTTAAGGTCACTCAAGCCCTATTGGCAAGTATATGTGCACTCACATCTTGGAGATGAAGTCACATATTGACAGGTTGGGAGAGTTGGGTGTCAAAGTCCCACGGAAGTTGGCTCTTGACTGGGTTCTTCAATCACTTCCTAAGTCACATAGTGAGTTCCTTAAAGACTACTATATGGGAGACCACGACATGACCCATAATGATCTTACCTATTTGCTTGATGCTACTGAATTAGCAATGATTTGGAGTACTGGTAAAGCAAATTTGATTAGAAGATAAACTTCCCAAACTTCCATAGACATTGACAATGGTAACTTTAGAAGTACAGAAAAGCTTTCTCTTCCCAATGGAAAGGGATCGGCCATGGTCAAGTCATTTGACCCAATGGTAATGAGAAAGGCTAATTATGAGATAGTCTTGTATACTAGTCCCTAAGAGTCCATATGTTTCATTTTTTCAAGAGAAGGGGCACTGGTTGCGAAGCTACCCAATTTACCTGAAAGGTCATAAGGATGGTAAAGTCAAAAGTTTGACTCTACTTCAGGCAAAGTCCACTATCTAACTTAATTAAATTCCCTTTGGAGATTCTTAATAGATGATGTAATTTAATTACATTTTGATGTTCTGGAGTATCAAAGGAAGCTTAAAAGAAGAGTAAGTTGATTCTGATCGTGAAGATCAGAATTTTGAGCTACTACTTAAGAATTACGATAGGTTGCTTAGGAATAGATAACAACATGTTTTTCATTTGTAATTGCATTGTAAGGAAAAATTTTTCCGCAAAATATATAAATAAAGGAAAAGTTTTTTTATTTTATTTTTATCTTAATTTAAGTTTCCTTACAAGGGAATTTGTGAAAAATTGTTGTTTATATTATTACATTGATAGCAATATTGGAAAATGGATTTGATTCTTTAGTTTGTGGTAGTGTCATAATTTACCAAATAAGGAAAGAGTCTCATCACCCAAGTTTCAATTGGATAGAAACTTGGAATCATGCAACTTGTATTGTGTGGTGAATGAGAATTTTCATCTTTGGGAAATTAAGACTAATTCCTTGTTCATATGTATATGTGAGTCAAGTGAAGGAGTAGGAGATCGAGTACACTTGGTTGTGCGTTGATCAGGTCCACCACAAAGAACGATAACATTAGTCGTCATGATTTACTGAAGTTTAGTAAATATGGTTATACTTACAAGTTTAAGTATAATTATGAAACATTGGAAAAGTTTCAATGTAAGGCAAAAAGAATAAGAAGAATCAAATTTGGCAGAAAGATAAAAGTTTCTCCAATTTGCAAAGATGGGAGAGTACTTGAGTATCTTGTTTTTATGATTATCTTAGTGATTATGAAACAATATCACAATTGATTCTCTAAGGACATCTTAGTGCATTCGTATGACTAAGAAGAGGAATCGTTAATTGTTGAAATGGTTAAATCAAAAGATGAATCATACTTCGTTCCAATATTGAGTCTTAGAGTAATACTCCAATATTTTATCTTGAGTGACATAATCTTAAGAAGATTTATAACTCTTGTCAAATGTAGAGTAAAATGTTTTCTTACTCTTGTACATTTGAAATTGGTAAGTTGTGATGTTTTGGATAAAACAAAGACCAACTAAGACCAATTGAGTGATGTGTTTATCTTGATAAGTATCCACACTAGCTCTTGAATATTTATTTTGTCAAGGAATGGTTCTTGAAAAAAGAATCTTATATGTCAAGAATTCAGTAGGAGTGTTAAAGATCTTGAAAATTTTCAAGAACTAATCAAGAATAAAACATATTGTTTATCACTAACACACGACTTAAGGTTTATAGCCCATCGTGTTGACGTATTCTTGTTTCTATGCTCATTCCGGTTAAAGTCAACTATGCATGTGAGTTCTATGAGTTCTAAAATGTTTGCATAACAACTTGGAAGCAATGGTAGGCCCTTGTGCTGCCAAGTGGCAAGAAGTTAAGATTTCACAAGTTCATTCCATATGAGTTTGGATTTGTCACTAACCTTGTCTTGTGATTATAGTTTTGACAAATTCACATGGATAGGAACACATACACCATTAAATCTACGTGTAATAAGGTTTCTATCCAATTCAAGAAAAGGATGGTGAGGAAAAGCTTTCGCTAAATAGATTTTAGGTAGATAGCAATTATGATATTTGCATTCTCAAAGTCGTTAATGGAGCGTGTGTGGTTAACCGACACACTAACAAGGACTTGTGAGAAATGGCAAAGGTCTAAACAATTGATACTATGATTACGACATCCCTTTTCATAGTGCTACAAATCATTTAGACACACATGTGAGCTATATAAGGAAATATGTATGATTTTGATAAAGTCTTATCAAAGCATCTCGTATCAGAAATCTGAACTTTGGTAAGAAAGTCGATAAAGTATAGATTTCTAGAAGTCCAGCTGATTTCTAGATACGTATCAGAGCTATTGGGAGCATAAGTGTTATGATGGTAAGATAATATGTAACAGCGGAATTTTTTTTCAAAACAGTTTTTTATTTTTCAACACAATAAAACTCCTATAATATTCTCAAATCTCATGCTATCAATTATCATCATAAATAAACATATCCCAGAATCTCGAAAACATAATCTTCTGCCAGTGTGTACAAATCATGTCGGCGCCTTCCCACGATCCTCGCTAGTACCTGAAACACATAACACATAACATATAACACGGTAAGCATAAATGCTTAGTGAGTTCCCTAAAATACCACATACAACACATAAGCCACTCGAAGCTATAACTCGGTATGACCCTCCGATCATTGTGTCTCGGCGGGACCCTCCCGTGCCGTAGCTTGTTGGACCCTACGGTCCGGTCTAAATTGTTGGACCCTCCGGTCCAGTCTGATCGAGGACCCTCTGGCCTCATGAGTCGTTGGACCCTATGGTCCGGTCTATATAACACATAACATACATATAACACAATGCACATAAAACTCAAACATACACATACAAATAAGACCCTCCGGTCTGCACATAGATATCACTCTAGGTAATGTACAGTGAGAAGACTCACCTCAGGTAATCTCGAAAAGTCTCAAACTCGAAATACTGATCTAGACTCCGCCTAATCACATAAAATAATTGTAACATACACGTTTTAAAATCGTGTTTTGTAATGAATAAAATTGTGAAATATTATGTAAAATTGAGTGTTGAGTTCTAACAGATGGTTTTTACTAGAAATGAAGTAAAACTATGTTTAGAATCACTCAGAAAATATTGGAAGTCTTATGAGATTCCAATTAAAAACCAAATAGTGAAATTTAGCAAAAATATGAAATTTTAAATAAGTAAAATTTTATTATTTGATGTTGTAGAGAATCTCGTTAGAAATTTGTAAACGAAAACCTCGTCAAAATCCGAGTTATAACGAAGAAGTTATGACCAACCGAAGATCCGCGATAAAACCGGCACGACGCCAAATGACGTAAAAAGTGAGTTTTTTGATAAACTACTTTTTAGCCTTATTAATATAAATGAAAGTCGTAGTGTTCGTTAAACCGAGAAATTCGATAAAAAGAACGCTAAAATCTGACTTCGTATGAGGAAGTTATGATTTTTCGAAGTTTCAACTTAGCAGTAGACAGCTAAAAACTCGAATTTTAGATCGAGCGATATTTTACCGATACATCCTAAACGAGAATCAAAGGTCTCGTCATATGTAGTACAACGGTAAAAAGTCTGACAAAAACGGATGTCGGATGAAGAAGTTATGAATTTTTAACGAATTTTCCTGTCTCGGTTTGTTAAAAATAATAATATTAAAATTAAAATCAAAATTAGCCGACGAAGTCTAAACGAAAGTTGTAGAGCGTAATTTTAGCTACGCGTGCCTATAAAGAACGTCAAACACAGAGCTCGTATGCGAAAGTTATGGCTTTTAGAAGTTCGGGGCTCAAATTCTGAGATTTTCGCATGAACAGTACCAGCCACCGGAGTCCTCATCGCTGCCACGTCATTTCGCACGAAGTGCTGCATCACCGGAGTCATGGCCTCGCCTCGTAGTGACACGTGTATGATCCGGAGATGTGCCCGCCCTTGCGTGTCCCTCGCAGCTGCTGCCACCGAGCTGCTTCGCATCCTCTTCGCATCCGAGCCTCGCTAGCTTTCGCTGCATCTGACGCGTGTTGCTTCCGGATTGGACCAGCCTCGCAACCTGTCCTCTTCCGACGCACCACGCCTCCATGTCTCGCCCCTTCACTGCCACGCCTTCCTTCCGTGTCCGAAGCTCGCAGGTACTACGTGGAGCCTCCCTAGCCAAGCACCCCTCGGACTCGCACCCTATAAATAAGAGGGATGCGAGATTTGCCGACTAACTTTGAAAATTTGACACTTTTAGCCCCTCTTTCTATATATTCTTCATATTAACTTTCCCCGAAGCCCCGAAATCAATTTTAGCACCCGAAACACGTCCCGAGACCCCCGAGAAGCCTGGAAAATTTTATCTTTTCGGTTTTGAAGCCCTACCTTCGCAGAGCCCAGTTTTCAAACAAATTCCCGGTTTTCAACATAGAAAGGCATATTTAAAGCCGAAGTGCTATCCAAATTACTATTTTAACCCTCGGTTAACTTAAGGTGAGTTCAATATATAGGAACAATTGTATGTTATGTGTTATATGTGCTATGTGCTTTTCAGTATTATCATTTTGAGTTATTTTCTCGTATTATTCGCTATGTTCATAGCAATTGTAATACCTTTGACCATGTGATCAGTGAAAGGACTTAGATCCACATTGGTACTGGTACGTAGCCTCTGTCCATGTAGAGCATGTCTCCGTAAGAGAATGACTTCTATTCTATGGCATTGGCAAATGGTTAGACAAGATTCTAAGCCTGAAATCTAACAAGATGTTAATCAGAAATTGCATGTCTTCTATGCCAATTGGGCCAAAGCTTTATTGATGTATATCAAGAATTGAAAAGAATATATTTGAATAATGTCTTTGATTGATATGAACGCTTGTTACATGATCTCACATACATCTTGTTGTTCCTCTTTGCCTTGCCACATTGAAGTATATATATGGCATAACATTATATTGTATCTATTTTTGAACTCACTAAGTGTCACCGCTTACCCTATCAATGTTTAACAATTGCAGGTGATAAATAAATAGTATGTTTACATACTAATGAAAGATGTAGAATAGTTTGTAATAATACTTTTGTACTACTTTTTATGTTTGTATAAATTAGAATATCCTGGGTAGTTATGTAATATATATAACACTTTGTAATAGAAGGTTTGTATCCAATAGTTTGTAAATCCTTTATATCAATGTAAAATATTGCTTTTATGAATATGCAAATAGAATGTTTTGGAGTAATGATAATGTGAAATATGAAAGTTTGGGTCTTTCAAAAATACAAAAGTTGGGGTCTTTCAACCATGGTATCAGAGCGGTTGTTTAAGCGAACTAAATTCCACAGATTGGTATTTAGACTTAAACTATAGGAAGTTCAATATATGAACTTAATCATTGTAAGTATAGGGATACAAACCATAGGAAATATATAATTAAAAGTATTAGGTAGTAGTAAACCCTAATATTTTCTAAAATACTATCTTACTCCGTATTTCAGATCAATGGCTGAACAAGTAAGTAGCCATACCCCTGATGTTGGTGGAGATCCTCAACCTGAGGAAGTGAATACTCTAGTATCTCCTTGTGAGGAGCGACTTTTAGGTAAACTTATCGGTGTTATTCGACAAACTCTCGAAGAACACAAAAAGAATGATGATAAAGGAAAAGAGAAAGTCACTGGAGAATCTTCAAGCGGGAAAGTGAAGCGTCCCTCGTTCAAAGATTTCAAGAGTAGTGGTGCTACAGAGTTTTCTGGTGTCCTTAATCCTATAATTGTTCTAACTTGGATTCAGAACACCGAGAAAGTATTTCGTGTTTCTCATGTGGATGATGAAGACAAGGCTATTTATGCTTCTGTAATGCTCATTGGAGAAGCTTTAGTCTGGTGGGAAGCAACATATGAAGCTCTGGATGGATGTGACCAGGAGAACTTATCCTGGAATTGTTCAAGACTCGTGTGTTAGAGAAGTATTGTCCTCTGGATATGAGGAGAAGATTGGAGAAGGAATGCCTCGAGCTTAAACAAGGAGGAATGACTGTGAATGAGTATGAAACTCAATTTAATCAAAGAGCAAGGTTTGCTACGAAGTATATTCCAACTGAAGACGAGAAAATTCAGTTATTTATAGAGGGACTACGACACGAAATCCATGATTTCGTTGTCAACCGGGATGTTTTGTCATTTGATAAAGCCGTTGAGTATGCTCGAAGGCGTGAGCATGACTTAGAAATACGTGGTGCTACTCTTACTATTCCAAAGCATCCAGGTACTGAAAGAACTACTCCTGCTTCCACTATTCCACCAGCTCAATCTATTCGAACTGATCCTAGCAAGCAAGCACAATCTCAGAGTGCTTTTCGTGGCCGTGGTAGGTCACAATCTTTTTCTATTCAATCACCATCATGTCGCGTTTGTGGAAGGAATCATCCGGGTCAATGCAAAATAGACAAAGAATCCATTGTCTGTTATGGGTGTGGAGAAACAGGTCATATCAAGCCAGCTTGCCCAAGGAAGGATGTGACTTATTATGTATGTGGTATTACTGGCCACAAGAAGCGTTTTTGCCCTACTCTTACCAGCCAAGTGACGGGAAGTCAAGCTTCTGTTCAACAATCAGCAAGAAGTCAAGTCCCTGTCCAACAACCGAAGAATACTCCAGCTAAAAAGGAGGAGGTGCCAAAAGCTAAGGGTCGTGCATTCCAGATTACCGCAGAGGAAGCACGTGAGGACCCAAATGTCATGACGGGTACATTTCTTGTCAACTCTAGACCTGCTCACATCTTATTTGATTCTGGTGCCTCAGATTCTTTCGTATCTTATGAATTTGCGCATTCTTTTCAAACTATTTGCTATGCACTCGCGCAACCATTTCACGTAGATACTGCAGGAAGTATATCATTACTTGCTGATAAAATCTATAGGGATTGTGTCATAGAAATTGAAGGCTATAATTTTCTTGCTAACCTAATCCCTAACTCCTTGCCCAATTTCGATATTATTCTCGGCATGGATTGGTTATCAAAGAACCATGCAGAACTTTTGTGTTACGAAAAGATGGTACGCATTCCTATTGAAGGGGAAGATCCTATTCATATCTATGGTGAACAAAGAATCTTAAAAATAATCTCTTTCTTCAAAGCTCGTAAATTCATATCAAAAGGTTGTCCTATCTATCTGGCCTATACAGTTGACATCTCAAGAAAGGAGAATAAAACTGTAAATGATATTCCCATTGTTAACGAATATCATGATGTTTTCCCCGATGATCTGCCTGGACTTCCTCTAGACAGACAAGTAGAATTCTGAATTGACCTTGTGCCCGGTGCTGCTCCGACTGCAAAGACTCCTTATCGTCTTGCACCAGCCGAGATGAAAGAAATGATGATCCAACTACAGGAATTACTTGACAAAGGATTTATTCGACCGAGTACCTCTCCCTGGGGTGCTCCAGTATTGTTTGTCAAGAAGAAGGATGGATCGATGTGAATGTGCATTGATTATCGTGAGCTGAATAAGGTGACTATCAAGAACAAGTACCCACTACCTCGCATCGATGATTTATTCGATCAACTTCAGGGTGTTAGCTATTTCTCAAAAATTGATTTGAGATCTGGCTATCATCAGTTGAAAGTAAAAGAGCAAGATGTACCGAAGACTGCTTTCCGTACTCGTTATGGGCATTTCGAATTCCTTGTCATGCCATTCGGTTTGACAAATGCTCCTGCCGTATTCATGGATCTGATGAATCGAGTGTGCGGCCCAATGCTCGATAAGTCTGTCATCGTATTCATTGATGATATTCTAATCTATTCCAAGTCTGAAGCCGATCATGCCATTCATATTCGTGAAATCCTGGAACTCCTTCGAAAGGAGAAAATTTATGCTAAATTCTCGAAATGTGAATTTTGGCTCCGTCAAGTTCAATTTCTCGGCCATATTATTTCCAGTAATGGTGTATCTGTAGATCCCATCAAAATCGAAGCCATTCAAAATTGGGAAGTGCCTCATAATGCTTCCGAAATTCGTAGTTTCTTAGGTCTCGCGGGATATTACCGGAGATTCATTAAAGACTTTTCTCGTATAGCCGTACCCCTCACAAGCCTTACACGGAAGGAAGTAAAGTTCGAATGGGGTGTAGATCAAGAAAAAGCTTTTTCAACTCTAAAAGATCTTTTAACTCATGCTCCCATCTTATCACTCCCAGAAGGTGATGATGATTTCTCCGTATATAGCGATGCTTCAAGATTGGGACTCGGTGGTGTGTTGATGCAGTGTGGTAAAGTAATAGCCTATGCCTCAAGACAACTGAAAGATTATGAAAAGAATTATCCCACCCATGATCTTGAACTCGCTGTAGTAGTATTTGCCCTAAAACTTTGGAGACATTACCTTTTTGGTACGAAATGCCAATTATTCACCGACCGCAAGAGTTTCAAGTATATATTCAGTCAACAAACTCTGAATATGAGACAACAACGAGCCATGGAGCTAATCAAGGACTATGATTGTGAAATCCTGTACCATTCTGGAAAGGCTAATGTGGTTGCAGATGCACTTAGCAGGAAAGTTTATCATAATAGTATGTGTTATACTATTACTCACACTACGGTGAAGTTCACCATTCTTGATGAACTAGAGAAATGGCAAGTTGAAGCCTTAAAGCCATAAAATGTAAAGAAGGAAGGAATGGTACATTATGCCGATGTTTTACTTAATGATCCATGAGGATTAAAAGTATTTAAGAATCGGCTATGGATTCCAAAGATTGGTGGATTAAGATAGAAGATTTTAGATGAAGCTCATAAATCTAAGCTATCAATACATCCTGGCACAAGTAAAATGTACTATGATGTAAGAGCTGATTATTGGTGGCCTGGATTAAAGAGAGACATTGGAAGATATGTACAGGAATGCTTAGTATGCTTACAAGTCAAAACAAAACACCAAAAGCCTTATGGAACTCCAGAAAGCCTTAGTGTTCTTGTATGGAAGTGGGAAGAGTTGTCCATTGATTTTATTACCAAATTGCCAAAGACTGCTAGATAGAATGATAGCATTTGGGTAATCGTCGACCGTCTAACTAAGAGTGCACATTTTCTCGCTATGTGTGAAACGACTCCAATGGAGAAATACGCACAGGTATACTTGGATGAAATTATTGCAAGACATGGTGTGCCACTAAAGATCACTTCCGATCGCGATACTCGCTTCACTTCTCACTTTTGGGTGAGTATGCAACGCGAATTAGGATCTCGAGTTGCTCTCAGTACCGCTTATCATCCTCAGACAGATGGTCAGACAGAGAGAACAATCCAGACAGTAGAAGATATGCTTCGTGCATGTGTTTTAGAGTTCAGTGGTAACTGGGATAAATACTTACCGCTTGTCGAATTTTCGTATAATAACAGTTACCACACTTCAATCAAAATGCCACCATATGAAGCATTATATGGTCGCAAATGCCGTACGCCATTATGTTGGCGTGATGTAGGACAGAAGATCCTTGGAGGCCCTGAAATGATTCAAGACACCACCGACAAGATTCAAATCGTACGAGAAAGAATGAAAGCGGACCAGGATCGACAGAAGTCCTATACGGAAAAGAGAAGACGACCTATAGAATTTCAAGTGGGTGATTTCGTGATGCTGAAGGTATCCCCATGGAAAGGCCTTATGCGATTTGGGAAGAAAGGAAAGTTGAGTCCTAGATTTGTTGGTCCTTTCAAAATCATCCAGAGAATTAGAAAGCAAGCTTACCGCTTAGAATTGCCTGAAGATTTGGCGGGTAGTCATGATGTGTTTCATGTAAGTTATTTGCGCAAATGCTTGAGCATCTACGACGAGACAGTTCCATTATCCGAAGTGAAATTGGATAATAAGTTAAGATATGTAGAAGAGCCTGATGAAATCGTGAATGAAAGAACAACTAAGCTACGCAATAAAGAAGTAGAATTGGTGTTTGTCAAGTGGAAACACCATCATGGCCCAAACTATACTTGGGAGAATAAGAATGAGATAAAAGCAAAATATCCCCATTTATTTTAATCGATGTAATTTCGGGGACGAAATCCTCAAAAGGAGGAGGTATTTGTAACATACACGTTTTAAAATCGTGTTTTGTAATGAATAAAATTGTGAAATATTATGTAAAATTGACTGTTGAGTTCTAACAAATGGTTTTTACTAGAAATGAAGTAAAACTATGTTTAGAATCACTCAGAAAATATTGAAAGTCTTATGAAATTCCAATTAAAAACCAAATAGTGAAATTTAGCGAAAATATGAAATTTTAAATAAGTAAAATTTTATTATTTGATGTTGTAGAGAATCTCGTTAGAAATTTGTAGGCGAAAACCTCGTCAAAATCCGAGTTATAACGAAGAAGTTATGACCAACCGAAGATCCGCGATAAAACCGGCACAGCGCCAAATGACGTAAAAAGTAAGTTTTTTATAAACTACTTTTTAGCCTTAGTAATCTAAATGAAATTCGTAGTATTTGTTAAACCGAGAAATTCGATAAAAAGAACGCTAAAATTTGACTTCGTATGAGGAAGTTATGATTTTTCGAAGTTTCAACTTAGCAGTAGACAGCTAAAAACTCGAATTTTAGATCGAGCGATATTTTACCGATACATCCTAAACGAGAATCGAAGGTCTCGTCATATGTAGTACAACGGTAAAAAGTCTGACGAAAACGGATGTCGGATGAAGAAGTTATGAATTTTTAACGGATTTTCCTGTCTCGGTCTGTTAAAAATAATAATATTAAAATTAAATTCAAAATTAGCCGACGAAGTCTAAATGAAAGTTGTAGAGCGTAATTTTAGCTACGCGTGCATATAAAGAACGTCAAAAACGGAGCTCGTATGCGAATGTTATGGCTTATAGAAGTTCGGGGCTCAAATTCCGAGATTTTCGCATGAACAATACCAGCCACCGGAGTCCTCGTCGATGCCACGTCATTTCGCATGAAGTGCTGCATCACCAGAGTCGTAGCCTCGCCTCGCAGTGCCACGTGTATGAGCCGGAGACGTGCCCGCCCTTGCGTGTCCCTCGCAGCTGCTGCCACCGAGCTGCTTCGCATCCGAGCCTTGCTGGCTTTCGCTGCATCCGACGCGTGTTGCTTCCGGATTGGACCAGCCTCGCAACCTATCCTCTTCCGACGCACCTTGCCTCCGTGTCTCGCCCCTTCGCTGCCACGCCTTCCTTCCGTGTCCGAAGCTCGCAGGTACTACGTGGAGCCTCCCTAGCCAAGCACCCCTCGGACTCGCACCCTATAAATAAGAGGGATGCGAGATTTGCCGACTAACTTTGAAAATTTGACACTTTTACCCCCTCTTTCCATATATTCTTCATATTAACTTTCCCCCAAGCCCCGAAATCAATTTTAGCACCCGAAACACGTCCCGAGACCCCCGAGAAGCCCGGAAAATTTTATATTTTCGGTTTTGAAGCCCTACCTTCGCAGAGCCCGATTTTCAAACAAACTCCCGGTTTTCAAAATAGAAAGGTATATTTAAAGCCGAAGTGCTATCCAAATTACTATTTTAACCCCCGGTTAACTTAAGGTGAGTTCAATATATAGGAACAATTGTATGTTATGTGTTATATGTGCTATGTGCTTTTTCAGTATTATCATTCTGAGTTATTTTCTCGTATTATTCGCTATGTTCATAGCAATTGTAATACCTTTGACCATGTGATCAGTGAAAGGACTTAGATTCACATTGGTACTGGTACGTAGCCTCTGGCCATGTAGAGCATGTCTCCGTAAGAGAATGACTTCTATTCTATGGCATTGGCAAATGGTTAGATAGGATTATAAGCCTGAAATCTAACAAGATGTTAATCAGAAATTGCATGTCTTCTATGCCAATTGGGCCAAAGCTTTATTGATGTATATCAAGAATTGAAAAGAATATCTTTGAATAATGTCTTTGATTGATATTAACGCTTGTTACATGATCTCACATACATCTTGTTGTTCCTCTTTGCCTTGCCACATTGAAGTATATATATGGCATAACATTATATTGTATCTATTTTTGAACTCACTAAGCGTCACCGCTTACCCTATCAATGTTTAACAATTGCAGGTGATAAATAAATAGTATATTTACATACTAATGAAAGATGTAGAATAGTTTGTAATAGTACTTTTGTACTACTTTTTATGTTTGTATAAATTACAATATCCTGGGTAGTTATGTAATATATATAATACTTTGTAATAGAAGGTTTGTATCCAATAGTTTGTAAATCCTTTATATCAATGTAAAATATTATTTTTATGAATATGCAAATAGCATGTTTTGGAGTAATGATAATGTGAAATATGAAAGTTTGGGTCTTTCAAAAATACGAAAGTTGGGGTCTTTCAATAATTCGCCTCTAGTTAACAACAATTCTAAAATGCTAGTCTAACACCTTCCTATAGTCTCTCAGAAGGGGGAAAATACCATTTTACCCCTCCAATGGTCCGAATGTCCAGTTGTTGACCAAACCCTAAAAGTCAATGAAGGTCAACTCCAGTTAACGGTCTCGCCTTGACCAGACTCGTCGAGCGCACTCGAGTGACTCTGCGAGTCCGTGTGTGCCTCCTGAATCCTCCTAAGGCCTTACTCGACTCATCGAGTTAACCTTTCACTCGACGGGTTATCTCTGATCATGAATCATGAGGCAAACCGATCTGACTCGTCGAGTCCTCTTATGGGCTAGATGAGTTTTCTCCATGGCAACACTCATTTGACATTCTGAGGGCATATATGATTCTCTAATCTATAGATCTGACCTTCTAACACCAAAAGGTCATGTAAAGGTTCAATCTTTATGTCCATGCATCACACATCAAGCTCCATTTGAAGAAATAACTCTTAAAATGACAACCTAGGTTCAAAACTCAAATGAGACTGCATAAAGTTGGATGCTTGGGACTCTCTGGACCAAAAAGGGTCCAGATCTTACTTGCACTAGATGTTTGAGGCATCTAAAACCCCAAAACGAAATGATTCAAGCCCTAACCCCAAAGAATGAAATCTATTCAATAGAGAGAAAGAGGGGTCCGATTTGGTACCTCAAAATGAAGCTCCTTACTTGACTAACTCAGAACAACAATATCCTTTGATCCTTCTTGCTGGAGCTCCTCTCCTCCCTTGCAAAACCACACCAAATAGCTCAAGATGGCTCTTTCTCTCACTCTACAAGCTCAAACTCGTTAGGGTTTTCTCTTCTGGAATGGTAGCCGCAAATGAAGGCCATAAGTGCCTTTAAATAGGGCTCAGGCCCAAATATTTAGGGTTTCTGTCCACAGCACGGACTCACCGACTCGTCGAGTCCATTCACTAATACGAGTCATCAATTGCTATCCTACTCGACGAGTTTAGGTGCCAACTCGTTGTGCCCTCCTTCATAACTCAAAATAAATACACCAATTATGATACCTGGAAATCTGGATGTTACAATTCTCCCCCACTAGAATCAGACATCACCTTCGAAGTCTCACACTGCAAACAACTCTGGATGCAGCTCCGGCATCTCCGTCTCCGGCTCTCAAGTCAACTCGGAACCTGTCCAATGTTGCCATTGGACCTGAATCAGGGGCACCTCTTTGTTCCTCAGAAACTTGATCTTCTGATCCAAGATCACGATTAGCCTCTCAATGTAATTCATACTTGCATCCACCTGAGTATCCTCTAGCAGCACTACCGCCGTCTCATCGACAATACGCTTCCTAAACTGGGATACATGGAAGGTATCAAGGATCTGACCCAACTCCTCGGGTAGCTCTAAACGGTATGTTACCTTGCCCACTCTGGCGATTACCCTGAAAGGACCGATGTATCGAGGGAACAGTTTGCCCCTCTTCCTGAATCAGATCACTCATTTCCAAGGAGAAACCTTTAGGAGTACAATGTCTCCAACCTGACACTCGAGCTCGGATCGCCGCCTATCCGCATAAATCTTCTGGCGGATCTAGGTTGTCATTATCCTCTGTCTAACCTGCTGTATTTGCTCATTCGTCTTAAGCACTATCTCAGTGTTACTCATCACCCGCTGACCTACCTCTCCCCAACAGAAGGGAGTCCGACATGTCCTCCTATGTAAAAGCTCAAAGGTAGGCATACCAATAATCGAATGATGGTTGTTGTTATAGGAAAACTCAGGCAAAGATAGGTATGTATCCCAGGTTCCCCCGAAGTCGATAACACATGCTCGAAGCATGTCCTCGAGCATCTGAATCGTCCTCTCACTCTACCCGTCCGTCTGTGGGTGATAAGTAGTGATGAAGTATAATCTCGTGCCCAACTCCTCATGAAACTTCTTCCAGAACCTGGAAGTGAAACGAAATCTCGGTCTGGCACGATCGAGATTGGCACTCCATGCCAAGACACCACTTCTCTTACATATATCTCTTCTAGCTTCTCTGCAGGAGTGCTCTCACTAATAGCAAGGAGATGAGCGCTCTTCGTCAGCCGATCCACAATCAACCAAATTGCATCAACACCCCTCGCGGTCCTCGACAATTTGGTGATGAAGTCCATAGAAATTTGTTCCCACTTCCACTAGAGAACCTCTAGTGGCTGCAACTTGCCATGCAGGCACTGGTGCTCGGCCTTAACCTGATGGTAGGTCAAGCACCTCTCCACCACCTATGCAACATCTCTCTTCATATAGGGCCACCAATAATCTCTCTTCAGGTCTGAATACATCTTTGTGGCCCCGAGATGGATAGAGAATCTCGATCTGTGTGCATCCTCCATCAGTATGCTACGTGCCCCACCCATAAATGGCACCCAAATCCGACCATGAAAGGTCAAAAGCCCTAGAATATTGGTAAAAAACTCGGATATCTACCAAATCACCCGCTCCCTCTTGCGGTTCTCCGGTCTCATAGCCTCTTCCTGAGCCTCTCGAATGGTATCCAACACCGGAGTCATCACCGTCATCATCATACATATATCCCGAATTTGGGCATTCTCTGCCCTGCGGCTCAGAGAATCGGCTACCACGTTCGCCTTGCCCGGGTGGTACAAGATTTCACAGTCGTAATCCTTTACCACATCCAACCATCTTCTCTGGCGCATATTCAGTTTGGGTTGATCCATCAGATACTTCAAATTCTTGTGGTCCGTGTATATGGTACACCGAACTCCATACAAATAATGGCGCCATATCTTGAGGGCGAACACAACTGCCTCCAACTCCAAATCGTGGGTGGGATACCTCGTCTCATGAGGCTTCAGCTGACTTGACACGTATGCTATCACGTGCCCACTCTGCATAAGCACCACATCCAACCCCGATATAGACGCATCAAAATACACCACGAAATCCTCCATTCCCTCCGGAAGGGCTAACACCGGAGCTTCTGATAATCTCTGGCAAAGAGTCTCAAATCAAGTCTGCTGCTCAGGATTCCAAGTAAAAGAAACGCCCTTCCGGGTTAATTTGGTGAGGGGAATGGTAATCTTAGAGAAATCCTTGACAAATCTCCAATAGTAGCCGGCCAACACCAGAAAACTCCAGATCTCGGTGGGGAATCTCGGCACCTCCCTACTCATAACAACCTCAATCTTGACCTGGTCGACCAATATCCCATTCTGATTAACAAGGTTCCCTAAGAACTGGACCTCTCGTAACCATAAATCACACTTGGAGTCCTAAACGCCGTCTTCAGAATATCTTCATCATACACCCTCATCTAATGATATCCAGACCTCAAGTCTATCTTGAAGAACCAAGATGCACCCTGCAATTGATCAAACAAATCATCGATACTCGGTAATGGATAACAGTTCTTGACCATCAACTTGTTCAACTCCCGGTAATTAATGCACATCCGGTGTGAACCATCCTTTTTCTTGACAAAAAGGATCGGCGCTCCTCACGGCGAGCTGCTCGATTGGATGAACCCCTTCCCCAGCAGCTCTTGAAGCTGCAAGGATAACTCCTGCATCTCTGGTGGCGAAAGGCGATAGGGTGCCTTGGCAATAGGCGTCGCTCCCAGAACCAAATCAATATGGAACTATACTTGCCTCTCTGGAGGCACACCCAACAACTCTTCAAGAAAAACATCCGGGAACTCACGCACTATCGGTACCTCATCGACAAAACTCAGCCTCTCTACGGAAACTCGTGTATCCATCACATAGGCTATAAACCCTCTACAGCCCTGCTGTAGACTCTGTCTCACTCTGGTGGCCGAGCAAAGTGCTGACCCAGATCGGGTACCCTCGCCATACACCGTAAGCTCTCCCCGACTATGGTCTTGTTTGGTCACTAACTGACACTAGCAGTTGATAACAACTCCAAATTGACTCAATCAGTCCATGCCTACGATGACACGATGACACAGACAGCCCCCATCGCAATTCGTACCAGGTATATCGGAAACTCAACACCGAAAATCTCGATTACACATCCTCGAATCACATCAGTAGCATACACCGCTCGCTCGTCGGCTATAGAAACTCGCAGTGGTCGACTCAATGTCTCTCGTTGGATATTGATGTGCTAGCTCAATGCTAATGACACGAAAGACCGACTCGCACCCGCGTCAAATAAAACTAAATCAGATACATAGTTCACAAGAAAAGTACCTATGCATACCACAATATAAGAACAATATCTCAAGCTCAGTGCAAGTAAATAAATGAATACATAACAGCCACGACATCGGGCGCTGCACGGACCTCCTCCGGTATCAACTGAAAGGCTCTCCCGTGAGCCTTCGGTGTATTGGCCTCCGCTGGCCGGCCCTCGGTAGCTCTGGCAGCAGGTGCAGATCCCTGAACTGAACCCTGAAGCAGCTGGTGGCACTCAACCTTCCGATGGCCAATCTGGTTGCAGTGAAAGCAAACTGCAAACCCCTTGGGGCAATCTCTCGCGAAATGCCCCTCCTTGCCAAACTTATAGCACACCCCTTTCCTGCATACCCCCTCATGGCTCTTGCCACACTTCCTACAAGTGCGGCCCTTCTGCCTCTAGATCTCGAAGTAGCGGGCTTTTCCCACTTGGATGCCGGCTGTGACTGCACTGGTCGCCTGTCCCTCCTCTGAGACTCGGCATCCTCCCTAGCCTGTGTCCCTAGTTCAATCTCCCTCTTTCAGGAATTTTCCTGGAGCTCGACAAATTTCCGGTATGTTGAGTTCACCACGAACTCACGAATGTCTCTCCTCATTATGCACAGATATCGGCTCATACGTGCCTTCTCGGTAGACATATGCTCAGGGCAAAACAACGCACTCTCATGAAACATCCGTGTAATCACATTCACGGACTCTGTCCCCTACTTGAGGGATAAGAACCCCTACGCCAATTGTTCCCTATCCACCGGGGGAAAATACTCATCTCGTAACATGGTGATGAACCTCTCCGAGGTCACCACTGTAATCTCTGCAAAAGTGAAATCAGCTGTCACAAATTTCCACCAGTCCTTCGCTCCCAAGCGAAACTGGTTCAAAGTGAACCGTACACTCAGATGCTCCGGACAAGAACAGGTGTAAAAGCATCCCTCAATATTAGAGAGCCACCTCATCACGGCTATCAGATCCTGAGTCCCATCAAACTCTGGTGGCTTTGTGTTGCTGAACTCTCGGTACAGCAATGAGTCACCTCCATGTGGCTTCGTGGCAGCGAAAGCTGCAGTGGCTGCAGCAGCAGCCGCCTCAGTAACAACAACATATATCTCATTAAACATCTCAATCAGTGTGGTCTTGATAGACCCAAACATCTTCGGTATGGCCTCTCTGATAGCAGCGACCACCTCATTATGAATCATCCGACGAATCTCCTCATCGCTAACATTGCTGCTCCCCGGAGTGTGGTGTGTCACAACCATGATGTCTCTGAAACACAACACAAAGAAATCAGAGACTCGCTCAAGTATACTCAGACTCGATAACTCAAACCTACTTGTTCCTTAGTACCCTAAGGATTCTTACTTGTACTACTCACTGATCCGATGTTTCCAGTAGTACGGACCCTATACCACCTTCCACAACGCATCAGTATTCACCCCAAGTCCTCCTCCCAGGATCCCAGATCACAAGTACTCTATATCTTACTAAACAAAGGCTACTCTCTAGTAGACCACTCATAAGCTCCTCGTTGCTACCTACTCACTCTCGAAGAAACTCATAGTAGCCGTAATCTCCTAGGCTAAGCCATCACAAATTAATCCACTCTAGTCCTAGATAAGAACACCTAGCCTACTCTAGCATGCATAGCATATCACATAATATCTCTTAACACATAATGTAAGAGTATTTGGGAAATCACCGTTCAGGCGCTGACTGATCGTACACACTGCTCCGTTCTGCTTTTCTAAAAATCATTTACTCTTTAAGAAAAATTGTTTCTTTTATGAAAAACTTTCTCAAATCCTTAGTTTACATTCAGATATGCCCGAAGGTGCATTCGAATCCCTCAAACCAAGGCTCTGATACCAACTTGTAACAACGTAATTTTTTTTTCAAAATAAATTTTCATTTCTCAACACAATATAACTCATATAATATTTTCAAATCTCATGCTATCAATTATCATCATAAATAAACATATCCCAGAATCTCAAAAACATAATCTTCTGCCAGTGTGTACAAATCATGTTGGCACCTTCCCGTGATCCTCGCTAGTACCCGAAACACATAACACATAACACGGTAAGTATAAATGCTTAGTGAGTTCCCCAAAATACCACATACAACACATAAGCCACTCGAGGCTATAACTCGGTATGACCCTCTGGTCATTGTGTCTCAGCGGGGCCCTCCAGTCCCGTAGCTCGTTGGACCCTACAGTCCGGTCTAAATCGTTGGACCCTCTGGTTCGGTTTGATCAAGGATCCTCTGGCCTTATGAGTCATTAGAGCCTCTGGTCCGGTCTATATAACATATAGCATACATATAACACAATGTACATAAAACTTAAACATACACATACACATAAGACCCTCCGATCTACACATAGATACCACTCTAGGTAATGTATAGTGAGAAGACTTACCTTGGGTAATCTTGAAAAGTCTCGAACTCGAAATACTGATCTAGCCTCCGCCTAATCACATAAAATAATTTGCCTCTAATTAACAACGATTCTCAAAGGCTATTCTGATCCCTTCCTATAGTCTCTCAGAAATGGAAAGGACCATTTTACCCCTCCAATGGTCCAAATGTCCAATTGTTGACCAAACCCTAAAAGTCAACGAAGGTCAACTCTAGTCAACGGTCTCGACTTGACCAGACTCGTCGAGTGCACTCGAGTAACTCGGCGAGTCCATGCGTGCCTCCTAAATCCTCCTACGGCCTTACATGGCTCGTCGAGTTAACCTTTCACTCGACATGTTACCTCTGATCACGAATCGCAGGTCAACCCGATTCGACTCGCCGAGTCCTCTAATGGGCTCGGTGAGTTTTCTCCATGGCAACACTTATTTGACATTTAGAGTTCAGACCTGATTCTCTAACCTATAGATCTGACCTTCTAACACCCAAAAGTCATGTAAAGGTTCAATCTTTATGTCCATGCATCACACATCAAGCTCCATTTGAAAAAATAACACTTAAAATAACAACCTTGGTTCAAAACTCAAATGAGACTGCATGAAGCTGGATGCTTGGGACTCTCTGGACCAAAAAGGGTCCAAATCTTTAACACAAACTTGCAAGAGGGGTTTGAGGCATCCAAAAACCCAAAAAGAAATGATTCAAGCCGTAATCCCAAAGAATGAAATCTATACAATAGAGAGAAAGAGGGTTCTGATTTGGCACCTCAAAATGAAGCTCCTTGCTTGACTAACTCAGAACAACAATCTCCTTTGATCCTTCTTGCTGGAGCTCTTCTCCTCCCTTTCAAAATCACACCAAATAGCTCAAGATGGATCTTTCTCTCAATCTACAAGCTCAAACTCGTTAGGGTATTCTCTTCTGGAGTGGTAACCGCAAATGAAGGCCATAAGTGCCTTTAAATAGGGCTCATACCCAAAGATTTAGGGTTTCTATCCAAAGCACGTACTCTCCGAGTCGACTCACCGACTCGTCGAGTCCATTCATTAATCCGAGTCATCAATCGTGATCCTACTCGATGAGTTTAGGCGCCAACTCATTGAGTCCCCCTTCATAACTCAAAATAAATGCATCAATTATGATACCTGGAAATGCGAATGTTACATAATAATTATTATGCTAGTGTGAGCATAACTAATTTGGTAAATATTACAAGTTAGCAATGTTAATTATAAAAAAAATTCAATTCGTGAAGTTTCAGGGGTTGAAAAAGTTGTTTTGATATAATTAAGGGAGAGGAAATTATACTTCATTTCAATCCTAAAATCTTAGATTGAGATTTTAATCATCTTTAATCAATGATATATATATATATATATATATATATATATATATATATATATATATATATATATATATGAATTTTATATTGGAATGGTTTAACATAAGGGAATTCTATATATATATATTGCATTCTCAAAATTGTATTATGCTTACGACATCCCCCTTCATAGTGAAATTATGAAAACATGGCAAATAAAAATATTGTAGCAAAAGAATGGTCTAGGATCATGTCTTTATCTGAGACATCATGAATCGTATGCTTCGGGTATAGTATTGATTACATGTGCTATAATATTTATTCTTTCTAAATTTTCCAAATCCCTAGGGCATTTAAAAGGGAAAAGGTATAGAATTGGATATGACAAAAATGATTAAGCAATTGTCGAGGATAATCTAAGCTTTATCAAAGATTGGTTTCTCATGGACAGTTGGAAGTATGGTGTCAATTTTTGAAAGGACCATATTGACATATTTTGAAAGGAGGCAACTCTTGTTTAGCAGTGATAGTCAAAATGAGAATGTGGAAATGTTTCCATAGGTGGAAGTTATTCATTAAATATATGTAATATTAGAAAACTTAATGCAAGAAGGTTGTTTAAAGGAATGTACTTTGAATTTGAGACTTCATTTCCATGGAATTGCTCTCCATTGGAATACTTTTTAATGTCTGTTGGCGAGTCTTTGTGACTTTTGTGCATAGTATTTACAAGAGGATCATTGCTTATAAGTTTAAAATCTAATAGATTATAGTAAATGACAAGAATTTGGTATTCTTACATTTACGGTAAGGATTTGGGATTATGAAATGAGCATCATTGGAATCATGTTCAATTGGTCTATTTTACAAAGTAAGGATCATAGACAAACATAGTGTGCATACTTGGAGTATGGCATAACAAATGTTTGGACAAACATAGTGTGCATGCTTAGAGCATGGCATGACTATTGTTTCAGTTCAAGTATTAAGTTGATTATTTGAAACATTAAACAATGAATAATGAGTAACAATGTGGTGTTTAAATAAAAGGTGTTTTATTTACTCTCAAAGGTGCTTGGAGTCATATAGGATTAGTATTATTCGTGTGTTTCACTTTGCATGTTTTGACTTCCCGAATAACTAGGTTATTCAAACTCTCCAGACTCAATTATATGTTAGAAGTAGGTATGAATCAAGACTATCATGAATTGGGCTTCTAGATGTCTAAAGTGTTTAGACATAGAAAAAGTTGTTGCAACATTTATGAGTGCTCCTGGAATGATATTTGAGTATTGGATTAAACCCACGCTCATTTGAATCACTTCATGGATTTATCAGGAGTGATCATGAGACGATAATATCTTATATTCTTCAAACGAAGACGTGTGAGTTGTAGTTGCGCGTCGGTTGCACATTGACATATATAAACACAACCAGTAACTTGGTTGTTATAAAACATATCATTGTGTGTGATTTGATGAGTAAGTACAAGCGAACATTTCGGTCGAAGTTTATGCATTCGTTTTACCCTTGGAGGGATAAAAGCGATATTTATGGGCCCCTCGATGATTTAGTGATGACAAACGTAAGTGCTTGGCCGGGCCTGGACTGATTTGATTTGTTCAATTAGTCATTCGTCATAAATCGGAAATCGAGAAACAAAAAATAGACAGAGAGAATGATTATAATCGATGCCTTATTCCATATTATATCTAGAATGGAGGAATATATGATCCCTTATCTAATGGATATGTCATTGACTAGGTCAGAGTTTGACAACGACTTTTAAGAGCTACGATTGCTAGTCGGGATCTTGGAGTCATATTTGCAATAATAGTTTTAGACTTATCCAAGTGGGAGACTTTTGGATTAGATGTCTAAGCCCATAACTATTATTGGTATGCACTCGACCCGAGAGTACCACGGTCTATTTGGGTTGCATATCATCATGACAATTTGTTAGGATGGACTCTTGAGAGAAGGTTATATATGATTTATTAATATATTATAAGTTATAATATATTAATATGAAATCATATGTTCTAATTAGTATTGATCAAGAACTAATTTAGAATTAATTTAGTGATCAAAAGAGAGTAATTAAATATATGGGGACTAACTATGGTAATTAGTTATATTTATATGCGTTGGGCTTATGATCCATGTTTGACCAAGTTTATATATGGATACATAAAGAGTTGGGCCACATGAACCATGGATCATAACACCCATGGGTATGGATTTGGGTTATACCCATGACCCTTTAAATCCAACATATAAATACATGCTCTTAACCTAAAAAAAACCTACATGCTTGTTCTTGGAGTTCATGGGTGTTTTTGGTTGCATGAAATTCTCTCTCAAGTTCCACCTTTGTCCATGATGTGTTGTGACTTCATTTGAGGCTTCCACACTATTGGGGCTAAGCTCTTTAAGGCCAAATTTATCAAGTTCTACAAGCTACACAAAGAGGTAAAATTATAACTAGTATTTTATGTACTTTATATCATTTGTATGCTAGTTGCAAGCTTAAAGCTTTGGAAACCATTTGAATGTATAATTAGTGAAAACATAGATCCAAAGCTTGTAGGGTTGTTTTTGCACCACAGGATGTTGTAGTATATAAAACCCAACAGATAGTTGGCTTGTAGTGGCTATAGGAGGTTATAGGTAGTAGTAAAGGGTGTTAAGGGGTGGTAGGTAGCGTAGTAGGGGTGGTGGTTATGGTGGGTGGTATGTGGGTTGGTGGTGGTGTTAATGGGTGGGTGATAGCGAGTGGTGGTGTTGAGTGGTAGTGGCGTGCAGTGATGTTTGTTGGTGGCAGTGGTGGTAGGTGGTTGGTGGTAGAGATGGTGGTGGTGGGTGGTGAGTGGGGTGATGATGACAGGTGGTGGTTGAGGCGATGGTGGTGGTGGTGGGGTTGGCGAGTGATGGTGGTGGTGGGTGGTGGTTTTGGTAGGTGATGGTTGTGGTGGTGGTTACGGGTGATGGTGATGGGTGGGTGGTGGTGATGCGTGATGGTGATGGGTGGTGTTGGTTATGGTAGGTTGTGGGTGGGGCGCTGATTAACGAACGATGATGTGACACTTCGTGTTAGGCAATCTTGGGTTGGGGTTCGCTGCTTGAGGTGATACCCAGGATGTTGCATTGTCAAGAAAGGTTGTACTAACATGTTGTTATAGGCTGTAATGTTCGGTGTTGTCGAGCCGTTGAAGTTTGACGGCTGAAACGTAGTGGGGAAGGTATGACACATGGGTATTTGTTGTTGGGCCATGGGTATTGGCTGTTGGGTTATGTGCATTTGCTGTTGTGCTATGGGTATTTGTTGTTGGGCTATAGGTATTTGCTGGTAAAGCGCGAGTGGTGATGTTGACAATGTGCCCGTCATCGAGCACGGATGGCTCTGTGGTTATGGTGTGATGTTTGGGCGAGTTACAATGTTGTTCGCATATGATCTAATTATGAGAGGCGTCATGGGTGTTGTTTGAAAGTTGTTAGGATTGACGGTGTTGGGGAAAAATGGCGGAGAAGTGGGTACTATGTATTGATTAGACACACCACTGTTTGGGAATGGAGGAGGGGTTGTTGTGTGAGTCAGAGTGAATGGTAGTGCTTGGTTCTAGGTTAAAAACGATTGCATGATTGTTGCGACGGAGGGTGATGGACCTTTTGGTGGCGGCGGCGTCCCGAGATATGGTAGCGGATCATCGGATATTTGTGTTGCCACAAGAGATGGTGGTGGGCCACCAGGTGACAGTACTGCTTCGAAGGGTGGCGGTGGACCACCGGAGGATGGCGTTGCCCCAAGAGGAGGTGGTAGGCCGCCACCATTGCCACCTCCCCGTCACTTATACCACTGCCACCTCTGCCACCAACAATTGTCATGATCGTATATAATTACTCAATCTATGAACAAACATATATGTATAATCATTTATGATTACACATATACCTATAAACATTTAAAATGATATATGATTATACCTCATTAGCATATAATCATTTATGATTATGCATATCTTGCCGTTGCCGGTATGCTAGAGCGTTAGAGCGACATTTGAGAAATATGCGACTAAGGTTGAATCTCAATATCTCTATTTCTTTTTAATCTCAAGTGAACCGTCCTCTCTCTCTCTCTCTCTCTCTGTCTCTCTCCCTCTCTCTCTCTCTCTCTCTCTATATATATATATATATATATATATATATATATATATATATATATATATATATATATATATATATATATATATATATATATAAAAGGGGTGGTTCAAATGAGAACCACAAAAGATTAAGAACCATAGGAACCCCTTTATATAAGTAAATATGTACATAATACTTATTAAACATTTAAAAATCTGGATTTTTTTGCTACGAAAAGGGCAAAATTGTAATTTTTGCAGTCTAATATTTTCACACATACATCAATTCATATTTTAAGATAAAAATTATACAAAATACAAAATTTTATAAAGTTCATTCATAATTTAGTACACAAGATTCACAATTCAAATACAATCCTAATATCACTAATTCTCTAATTTAGGAGAGTCAAACCCAAACTCTACCACCACCACCAACTACCACATGCCAGCACCAACCATCTATGTCAACGTCGTAACCATCATTCATTTCAAAAAAAATATGTATATAAAATCATGCATCGTTAGCTTAAATACTATATTCACAGTTTAATTAATTAATTGACTAATGTAGAGTTTAATGCAACAATTATATATACTATTACATTCTTATATATTTACTTCATAAAAAATACCCACAAGAAAATTATTACAAATAGTAATATTTTAACATAAAATTCATTAAAAAATCATAATTCAATACAATCAATTCATAGCTTAAAACAATCAATTAACAATGTAATACACACAATTAACAACTTAATATATTAAGTTCACTATTTAATACACAAAAACTATACATTAATATCCATATTCTGTACTTGTTACTTATATTTATTTCTTTAGATATGTGGGATAATGTTTCTTTCATATTTTAATTTATATAATATTCACAATTTATATTTTACATGTTATTCAAAATTAGAGAAAATAAAATCTATATAATTCTTCTTTCATCTTATATTTCAGAAGAAAAAATAAAAGTTGTAAAAAAAATTAACAACGTAATATGCTCAATTCACAACTTAATACATCTAATTCACAATTTAATACACAAATTCACACTTTAATAAAATATTTTTACAGGTTAAAAATAACATTTTATGATGCTTGGAGCTTGGATGTTGTATTAGATAGTAGTTCACACAATCATCACAATTCACAACTTAAAAAACCTAAATTCACATTATTTGAAAAAAACACTAATATAATAAAAATACATTTAAATTCACATTAAAACTTATAAAAATCCATACATATACTGCTTAAAACTTATAAAAAATTAAGTTAATCACAACTAGAACTTATGAAAAAAAATCATGCATTCACAAATTAATACTTACAAAAAATTATGCATTCACAACTTAATACTTATAAAAAACCATGCATTCATAGCTTAATATTTTTTTCTAACTAGAACAATTAGATATGTAGAAAATCCATGGATTAACAACTTAATAATTATATAAAAAAATGTTTATTCACAACTTAAAAAACTAGTTCAGAAAGTTATTCATATTCTTCAATGTTTAAAAACATACCTTGGTTTTAGTGAATCATTTCATCAACACCTTCAATGCATCTTATGTCCAGATATGAGATTGTTCCCTTGCTTCAGATCCAGGAGCACTAAGGGTCGGCAGTAACAACGGTGGTGCGACATCAGTTGTGGTAGAGCTGGAGTCATATCGATAGTGGTAAAATCAAATCTGGATTTCAGATCTGTTGGCTGTGATTTCCGTAAGATCTTTTATTCCGACGAAGCAAATCTGAGAAGTTTTCTTGTATTCCATCTGAGCTAGATGTCGAAGATATGGAGATGAGCTAGATCTGGGCTTTAGAGCAGAGTGTGACTTTTTTGGTGTTCCAATGAAGCATATTAGCTGATGTTAGGTGGTGGTCAGTGGTGATAAGGTCGACTATGAGATCTAACCAAATCGCACAAGATCTAATATGTTTTGTGTTTTAGAGAGAGAAGGTGAAGCTGAAGCAACTTCTTAACTCCAGATCTGAGACTAGGTGGCGATCAACAGTGATGGAGGAATTCAGTTTTGTTGTTATCGTGAATAAGGAAATAGGTAATGTTTAAGGATTTTTTTAGAAAATTAAACCATTAATCAAAACTACGTAGTTTTATGGAGTAGGTATCTAAGTCTATATAACCTTAAGGGTATATTCATTTTGCCCATATATATATATATATATATATATATATATATATATATATATATATATATATATATGCTAGGTTCATATGTGGATGCACAATTATTGTGTGGACATAGGAACCAATAAGAATTTAGTATTAATTAATTAATTAAGGGTCATTTGGTAATTTAATATGATGATAAAATAACTACAAAAAATAATCTCCTATAGTTGTGCTAATTCTTCTGTTACCCTAGTTTCGTCCTCGTATTTATCTAAACAATCGGACACCCTAAACACAAACTCATTGTATTGTGTTGGTGAAATAATATTCGGGAAAAAAAGGGCACAAACTAAGAAACACAAAGATGTGTCGATAATGTATATATGTTTGACAAGATCGACAGAGAGATTAAGAGGAGGTGAAGATCGTGAGGCACGAGAAATAAAGGATGAAGCTAAGTAAAAGTTGTGTGAAGATGAATAAAGTTATAGGGGTTGCGATAACGATAGGACTACGGTGGTGTTTGTGTTGTGTTGGGATCAAGCGACGCTCATGGTGGACAGAGTTCGTGAAGGCCAAAGACGACCTTGGTAGCTGAAATTGAATTCATGTTTTGTTAGGTTCTTCATTTTAGTTTTTTGGTATGGATTTTACAGATTCTTTCATGTTCTACCATTTGTGTTTGTGGTTATGAATCTTTTTGCTTCTTTAAGTGTAGGTGTTTTAAGCGAGTGAAGTTAAATTCACTTTCTTGAAGAAGGTTCCCAGAAATATACCTCCTATAATCTCTAGAAATATGTTCAATTTAAGCTTTTCAGTTAGATGACTTCATCATCTGGAGATTCTAGCATTCATTAACAAATGGTAAGTTATTTGTTAATATGGTTCATTGACTTTGACATGCAAAACATTCATGAAAGAAAGGATAAAAATAGTATTGATCTTATAGCCTATAAGAAGAATTTTTCAAAGTAGTTGGAAAGTAAACGATGCATTTAATTGAAATCCCTCAAAGAAATGATTAGGTATGGTCAATTCTTTTATATTTTTTTACTATCTCGACCATTCAAATTAATGGCTTGTTTCCATTTTTTACATTTCTTTTTACTTTTGTTACATGTTACATTCCCTTTTTTGGTTTGTTTAACATTCTAAATTTTAATTTTGCATTGATATATAATATTGGCGAGGGATCATTCTGCCAGAATTGAATCCAGTTCTGTCGGAATGGAATCATGAATTTCAATTATGTCGGAATGGAATCATGATATTTCATCACTAATTTATGCATTTGCTAAAATTCATGGTTATGGATTTTGGTGCAATTCACAGGTCTTCAGATTTATACATAAGACTTTAGTTTTTTATTTTTCATTTGCTAATGTATTATTGGGTTCTAAACTACAGTTGATTTAGTTTCACAGATGTTTGAAGAATGGATCACAGAATTCAAAGTGATTCTTAGTTACAATATTCTTTTAGAATGTATTAGTGTTTTTTGTTAGATTTTAATGTTTTTTGTTTCAATTTTTAACTGTTCTTAGTTTTATTCTTCAACAATAAATGTAATTCTTAACAATTGTTACCCATATTTTATAAAAATTAGTATAATTTTTTTTTTATTCTTTAATTGATGGTTCAAGAATTTTTTATTTTTCAAGAAGTTCATTCCGCCAAATTATGTATTCTTTCAGAATGTTTATTTTTTATGGTTCAAGAATGTTTCAAGATACTCATAAACATATTTAGTTAGAATGACCCAAAATAAAAGAATTATTATCTATTAAAATCATATTTTTAAAATTAAGAGAATTAATTACCCCTAAAAATCTGAAATTTCATTTCTTAAATGTAGTTTAATTGAGTAAAATACCGTTATAATAAAATTTATGTGATTATATAATACATGATAACTCATATTAATATCATAGACTTTCAACTCATGACCGTTTACTCTATTCATCCATTGGTCCAAAATTATCCTTACGACCACATAATAAATGTTATCCGCATTATAATATATATATATATATATATATATATATATATATATATATATATATATATATATATATATATATATATATATATATATATAGGGAAGGGTTATATAGAAAATAAACAATTAGGGCAACACATGTTGGAACCAATGAAAGCATGACAACACATCATTTTGGAATAACTACATAAATAACTTGAGTAGTAGATTGCTTATGAATAAAGAAATGAACACGTGTCACTTGATCATTGGTTCCAGCATATGTTGACTTAATTGTTCATTTTCCATTGAACCTACTTTTATATATATATATATATATATATATATATATATATATATATATATATATATATATATATATATATATATATATATATATATATATATATATATATATCGACAATCAATTACTACATCTCATGAGATATGTCATTGTCGTAAAAAAATCATTGTTTCTAGTACGTCATATCAAGTCAACTTATTAATTGACAGAAGAGCATTTCTAATGGTTAAATAATATTAAGATTTAAAATTATTCTCACATTATCATTATAATAAATTAACCGATAATTAAATAATTAAATAACCATTCCAATGGTTGATTTCATAAAATCGTTCTTTTTATAAAATTTTAAATAATTTATACATATCTATCTAAAATGCTCTAAAAAACCTCCTTATTTAATTACTCTTTTTTTAAGCACACATTATATTTTATCTTAATTAAAATTATTATAATATATTGTTTCAAAAGAAATATATTACACAATATCATTCGGAAAATTTAATACGAAAAAACTATTACGAAATAGTGATAAAAAATACTCCCTCCGTCCCAATATTATTGTCCACAGACAAAAAACACACATTAAGAAAAACATTAATTACTAGCAACTTTATATAATAAAATGAAAGTTTTATCTTTACTTTGCATTTAATGTTCCATTAAATGCTTAGTTGGTTAAGTAATAATGAGGGGTATTTTGGTAAAAATATTATTTATTTTTAGAAGTGGCCTATTATTTTGGAACAAACCAAAAAGGAAAGATGGACTATAATTTTGGGACGGAGGAAGTATTAGAAAAACTATATAATCATTATAATTTTATATTCCATAAAAGAAATGTCATTATGTATTTAATATAAATAATTAACTAGTAAATAAATAAAAAAATATTTAAAACTAAAATATATTTAGAAGGTAAAATGAAATATAACTAAAGTATGAAGGTGTTACATGGCGACAGTTAGAAGTATATTGACCACTCAATATATAGTGGTCAATAAAAAAGAAAAGAAAATAATTTCTATGCTCCGATGATAATAAGTTATTAAAAAAATAAAGATCAATAATAAAAGCTACCTTTGGAGATGCTATAATAGGTTCTTTTAGTTTTTTATACCATAACTCAGTTAGGAAGCCAAAGTGTGTACAACTAAAACAATGATACTAAATATATAAAATTAACCCATAATTACACAATCCAACCATATAGTAAAATAAATATATGCGACACAGATAAGTACGGTAACAGTTGCATTTTGCAACTTTATTAACTTGATGTAAAAATTGGTATATTTTACAATTTAAATTGTCCACATTAATCCGTTTTAAAATTTATAAAGAAATCAATTGTAGGTTAGAATTTGAATATTGCATTTATTGTATAAAATTTTGCATCTCAACCACTATATAGTTGAAACACATATCACTAAGCAATTTAAAACGGTATTTTTAAAACATTAATCTTAAATTATTTAAAATTTAAAGTTTTAGTTTGCGGAAATCACATGGTCCCACAAGTCAAAATAAGTTCTACAGTGTTGTGTAACAATAAAAGTATCATAACATAGTGTAACAAGCCACACATGCCATGGTTTTCTCAAAAGTCCATGCTACTCTAACTTTGTATCTATAGTCTCCAATCAGAGCACAAGTCAAAATAAGTTGGACAATGGAATGTCTTGTGGGTATACCTAGAGTTGAATCATTTTGATTGAAAAGATAGCAATCTAGTAACTTAAATGAAACCTCTAAAAATCACAAAAACTTCATAAATCAAATCAGGATTTTATGGCCCAAAATATCTAAAAAGGGTAATTGTTAAACCCATATCTCCAAAATAATATAAAGGCTAAACATTTGTTAGTGAAGAACAACAATTCAACTCAAAACTTTCAAAAAGGACAACTGAGGATTCAATATGCAATAATATGTAATGCATGCATCTAATCTAAACCATTTTCCATCACAAAAAGTCCAACTCACCAAGGTAGATGGTTAACATTGAGCTCATGGGATAACATCCTCCATTTTGCTCATTATACGCGAGGAACTAATGAATCATCACACTAGGTCATACAAGGGGTAGCTAGCCCAACATGTGTAATGTGGAGATTATCTAGAAATCTATTTACAATCTGGCTTAGCGACACCTAAAATATCTAAACCCTTTGGGTATCATGAGTGACACCTATAGTCTCCTACCCTACATATATCCACTTAGAGATACTTCAAAAATAGTTTTCAAATCAAATATAACTCAAATAAGCGACGTACTTTCCAAAAAGAGATTTCATGTTATGCACAAATAATAGATATAGTAACACATTACACATAGAGAAAACATCACATAATTTCAACGACATCCTAAATATATCTATCATATAGTAGTATAGAAAACATCTAAAGTAAGAAATCAATATATGGACTTGTACTCGCAATAAAATCACCTTGGAAATTCCTTTAGTATCTCCAAGTAACTCCATTCTATTTCTAGAATGCTTGAGAATTCAAATGTCTCAAAAAAAAAACATTAGGTATGTTAAAACCTGATTAAGTCACTAGTTAAGCTCTAAATCTTAAAAATAAAATTCTATCATTTCGGTGCATTCTTAATGTTAAAACATGAACGTATGTGAAAATGGGGACTAACTAAAAGTCGGATGTAAACGTTATGATTGTATAGGTGTATTCCCTTATCTTCATGAATATAACAAAACACGTTTTGGAAACTGACTTAGACTACATGGAATCTCATGCAGACCGTGTGAATAGTGTTTATTTGTAACACCTAGATATAAGATAATTTATATTTTTGGCCCAAAGTGTAAATATTTTTGCAAGTTTTGTCCTTACGTGTACTTGGGGCATACACATGGTGTAGCTCGCTAAAAGGGGCACATTTTCGTGTGCGTACATTGGGCGTACTCATACGTACACTGAGCATACGTGGCAAGTGAGTAAACCTACTGTTTTTAGGGTTTGAGCACTATTTAAGCATGCTTAGCCACTCAAAACCCTTTCCTTCATCAACCTCCATCTCCCAAAATGTACCTTACAAACCCTAACCCATTGTGTGAGCCTTTTTTAACTTGAAAGTATGTTTTGGTTTTCTTAAAGAAAGAAGAAGGTGGTGAGATCATCTTGGAAACTTCTGCAATTGTAGTCTGGAACTTCCACTTTGCTAGCAACCTACAGAAGGTATAAAGTTATAAACTTGAAGAATATTTACTTAGATCTTGCTAGTTCTTAAGTCTTTATGCATTTTGATCCCATAGTCTTGGTATTCATGAGTATGACTTACTCTAAACCATAACAGTTTTCTTTTCAGACGTTTTTGAGTGCTAGGAACCATAAAAATGTGATCTTGGTCATGTTCTTCCCTCCATGCAAGAGTTATGGTGCTTGGGTTTGTTGTTTAAGTTAGGGTTTTGGTTTATCGACCACTTCTAGTCATGGAAAGCCATAAAAATGGAAAAATTTGATACTTGGAATAGAATTTGGTTCTACATCTGAGCTTTAGACATGGAATCTTAAGGGATTAAGAACTTAGTAGAGAAAAATGGAACCAACTGAATTCGCTAAGCATAGGTGGTGGTACGCTGTGCGTACCTAGCTGAAGCCCTATAAGTTTGGCCAAGGGTTTATTACATAGGGTATAGTCACTGAGTATGCAGGGCGTACTCAATTTAGGTTAACCTCTTTAACTTTTTGAATTTCTGACTTTTGACCTTGACCAGGGGTTTGACTATGTTTGAATTGGGGCATTTTTGGTATTTTGTATAGTAGTTTGAGTTTAGTTCATTGTGTATTGTATAGGTGACTGGTAGAGACATTAGTTGGAGCAGTGATCTGTTCAGTTACATTTCAAATTGTGAGGTGATTTTTCCTTACTATACTCGTGGGTAGAAGGTACCAATGCCAACCCACTAATTTATGTAACCTTATATATAGGATGTTGCTATGCTTTAGTGATTTGTTATATCTTCATGATTATCTATTTGCTGGTTATATGTTTATCCGTTGCATATGTCGACATAGTGCGTTTGGGTTGAGGCAATACTACTTTGTGCGCAAGCCAACAAACTTGGTAGCAAGACAAACATAGGTTGTAGGCTGGGAAGGTAAGCCAGACTTATATTGTGGGCTCGAGAGCAATGCAAACATGAGTTGTGGGCCAGGTGGGCAAACCCAATTCATATTGTGGGCTCAGGGGTAATCTAGTTTGATGGCTGTGGACCCAATATGAATGTTGTTATATGTTGTGTGGTGGTATTTTGGGTAAACTCATTGAGCTTTGGCTTATAGTTTAAGTGTTATGTTTTAGGTACTTTCGATGATCGGGGCAAGGAGAAGGCGTGATCGTACACATCCTTCAGTGTTATATTTTTAGAGATTTTATGATACTCTGATTTTGGGATATTTTATTTGGATATTTGGTTCTTATGACTTGGGTTTTAGCTGAAATAATGATTTTTAATAAATTGACAAATGAGAATTTTATTGTGATTTTTGGTATGTTACAACTTTGTAGTAGACCACTGGATTGATCGAATTGGATGAACATTCGTGCGAATCCAAACTAAAACTAAGGATCTGTAAAAGTTTTCAAAATTTTATTTTCAAAATTGATTTAAAGGGTAACCGAATGAGGATAATATGTGTCAGATCAATCGGAGCAAGAAATTATGCCCCAAGACACCCATACTCTTATTTTCTTATGATGAGTATGATATAACTGCATGCTAGTTGTAGGCTAGGGATACTTAGGAATTTCATGATAGAATTTCCTGATGTGTGATGCATGATAGCCTAAGAGTACTTCTTGTATATATGGAATGACATCATTACTGTAGTTGCTTAGTGTGTTCATCATAGTTGTACATAACAAATATTTTATAGCCTGGGAATGTTTGATTTAGCCTTATTTTCTATTCCTTGTCTAGTTATGGGCTTAGGGTAGAACCAAGTATTTAAGTGTCTATATAGTCCAACATTATGTATGATTAGCATGCACGAGTGGCTGTAGGATTAGTGGAAGTTCCATGAGTGTGTGATGGTAGCAGGCCCAATTGAGCAATGATCAGCCACTCTCCGGAGAGTGAGTATAGGATGTATACATATCCTAATCGTGGGGTGTGTATTCGGATGGTATGTGACAATCTATTGAGATAAATACAGGTAGGTGTGGAAGGTAATATGGGTGCATACTACTAGAAGCACAAGACCTATACGCATAGCTAGGAATTCATAAACCCCGAGGGTGTAAATTTTTTATAATGGTTGTAATATCATGAAATGTGGCATTTCTGATATATTGGTTCATTTTTAGTATTGTGTTCACGGGAGGATATGGTTCAAGAGTTGGCGGCCCGGAGAGGCCAAGTTTGAGAGATGAGGACATTCGTGAGTTCATTGCCACTAAGGTAGTTGCGGCTGTTCGAGGTGCTATGCCAAAGGTTTTTGGGTCTATTAAGGCCACAATGATTGAGTTTTTTTGATGGCTGTACAATGCTGTGTCTAAGGCTGTTTCTGCTGCAACCACCACAACTGTTGCTGATGTGGGGGTTCAAGGGAGAGGTTCAATCCAGTACCAAGACTTCAGCAACATGAAGCCCCCATAGTTCGATGGGGTCAAGGACCCAATAGTGGCTATGATATGGACTTTTTGATGTGGAGGGCTATTTTTTCACATGTTCTTGTCTGGAGGACTGGAAGATTAGGTGCTCCCTGAACCTTCTTTGATTAGGCCTAAAGGACTGGTGGAACCAGGTGACCAGTTCTTACACTCTTAAGCAGAGGAATGATGTTACCTGGTAGGGAGATAGAGGTTGGCCTAGGAGTATTTGTTGTTGAGGTGAACGGAGGATTCGGTGATGGAGATCACCAAGTTGTTTATTTAGAGGGTTGTTTTTTGTCCTGAGTGTTTTGCCCCGGAGCATGCCCAGATGGCGTGCTACTTGAGCTTGTGCAAGACTGAGATTCGACAGTTTGTGCCTACCCATTGATACAGTATGCTTTCCGAGCTTCAGGATGCTACGCGGAGGTGAGAGATTGAGATTGAGACTCAAACAAAGTAGGAGAAGCAGACTCCGGTTTAGCTACGACCTGCAGCAAAGCGGTTATAGCATGCTGATTCTCAGTCTAGGGGACATAAGGGACATACTTGTGGCAAGTGCGACAACTTTCATGAGGGTGTTTTTCAATCTTCTTTTGGGTGACACAAATGTGGTAGAGAGGTACATGTTGCTAGGTATTCTCATCAGCAAGCCCCATTAGAGAGGTACATGTTGCTAGGGATTCCATGTGAAGACCAACTATCCCTTAATAGCCACCAAACTAGTATAGGAACTAGCCCCGACTACTTTGAGGATTAGTGATGGATGCTAGGATAGGTCGGAGACCCCAAGGGCTCGAGGTCGTGCTTTACAGCTTATGGCAGAGGAGGCCAGGGTGACGCCATAAGTTGTTACTGGTATGTTTTCATTTATTATTATGTCAAGTTATTTTATTGTATGCTTATGATTGTATTTTTGTTAGGTAACTTCTTAGTGAGGTCTTGCCTACTCTTGTGCCTTTTAACTCTGGTGCGAGTCCGTTCTTTGTGTCTCAGTCTCTTAGTAGGAGTTTTGATGTCTATTGGAGAGTTGGAGTTCCTGTTTCGAGTTTGCATCACTAACGAGCATGGGATTTTTGCATTGAGTGTTTTTTGGGGTTGTACCTTGGATATTTTTGGGGTTCTTACTCGATCAATTTGATACCTATCCTTATGGGCAATATATGCATGATAGTGGGGATGGACTGGTTAAGTAGGTTTGGTGTCATGATAGATTGTCAGGGCATCGAGTAGTTTTTCGAATGCCAAGTGAGGGAGAAATGACTATTTATGGCGAGGGCACCAGGGTTGGACCAACCTTTTATTCTGCTGTTAGGGCTTAGTAGTATCTACAACATGCATGTATGGGTTATCTCACATATATGGTGGATACTCGAGCAGATAAGGGTGTTTCGGTTTCGGAAGTGCTTGTAGTTAGAGAGTTCCCAGATGTATTTCTGGAGGAATTACCCATAGTGACTATGAGAATTGGGAATTTCCTATCACCAATCGTCACTATAGATTAGCATCAACCAATATTGATAATAGAACATTTCATATTGAAGGAAAAATATGATCAGTTAGATAATAATAATATGGTAAAACATGACTAATCAAAGAGTTATATCACTTTTAATAATGGTTAGTTTATTTGGAAAGTACACAATAGAGTCATCCTAATGATATAACCGTTGTAAAAATCTAGGGATGTCAACGGGGGCAAACGGGACGGGGAGTGCAACCCCCACCCCCGCCCCCGAAATATTCTTGTTCCCCCGCCCCCGCCCCCGCCCCCGAATTCCCTTTATTACCCCCGCCCCCGCCCCCGATTGATTTTGGGTTGTCTTTTTTTTTTTTTTTTTTTGGCTAAAAGAGGTTGTTATTTATGCTTAAAGAAGTTATTTTTAGGTAACAAATAATTATGTATAGTAAAATTTTACATGTTAAAAATAAAAAGTTATGGCATCTTAGAAACATTATACTAAAAATTTAAAAACATGTTTTTTGATGAATTTTGAAAGCTCAAAATCATGTTATAGTGTATTATATTTATATATTTAATATATGTAAATACATGTGTAATTTATTAACGGGGTCCCCATGGGGGTTTCGGGACGGGATTGCCTATCCCCGCCCTCGCCCCCGAAATTAAAACGGGGGTAAACCTTGCCCCCGTCCCCGTCCCCGCCCCCGATTTTTAAGAAAAAATCCCCCCAAATGGGACGGGGCCCCTACCGGAACGGGTTCCCACGGGACTTTTTGACATCCCTATAAAAATCTGACTCCAATCGGATGAGTTATTATTTTATAAACGATAAAATAAACCGCATTGATAGCACTATTAATGTCAAAATGACACAAAGTAATCATTTGAGTTTCGACTAACGTCGTACAAAGGAAAATTGTAGTACTCTGAGAGATAAGGACTTTGAAAGGAACAAGGTCAAAAACGGAGTTCATATGAAGGAGATACAATTTTTAGAAAAATATTAATTGCAGGTTAAAAATAAAAGTTCAAATTTCGCAATGCAACCTTAAGGAAAGTCGTAGTACTAGTAGAAAGCTACACAAATATATAAAGACGATAAGAAACAGGATTCATATGAAGAAGATATAAATTTTTATAAAAATATTTAGAAGTGCGTGCCATAATTGATGCGCATGCCTGACACCCAAATTCATCGAGATTACGGAGACGTGGATCATCAAAAGTGTGACACGTGGAAAACTCTGGATGGAGCCACGAAGCGAGTAAACGTCACGCATGGAGTGTACCGCATGCACAACTACTATAAATAAAGGTGCTCACTTTATGATTTTCTCACACCCAAAACTCTCCCTTTTATCACTCAAGCCTTTTTGGAAGTACTCCCAATGGTGCGAAGCTTGAAATGCAATAGCTTGGATGCTTTAGAATACGCTACTATAGTGAGTTCACAACCCCAATTTCACTATTTTAAATGTTTTAGGGGGGGGGGGGGGGATACATGCTTATCAAATTTCTTTATCAAGATTTATTTATATCCATAAATATCAATATTTATATAAAGGTTAAAGCCTTAGGTTAATGTAGCTATAAATACTATGCGTAGTTGTAAGTTATGATATTATACCTAAGAGTTATGATGCTCGATAGTCTAGGAAAATGTAATACCTAGATGTTATAATAGCCAATCCCTAGGATAACTTGGTACCTAGAAATAATGTTGGTCAAATATAGGGATATGCATCGTACCTAATCATTACTCTGCCCAAATATCCACTTACCAAATTAACCATAATTTAGGTAGGTATATGTATCGCAAAATAATATATATGCATATACATGCAAAAAGTAATTATGATATCTAACATATATAATTATAAAATATAAAACTGAAGGGGTTTATATTATGATAATTATAGGAAATTAATAGGAAAGGTAAAAGATAAAATGTAAAATACCAAAGGTTAACGTGTTAGTGAGCTGTTCATATTCATCCTTAGCATGATTAAATTCGGCTACCCAAATACCTGTAATCGTTAATCTTGAGAGAGCTTGGAAAATATGTATAGATTTATACGAGGATTGATACCCCCACTTGCGATTACAAGTTACAATCCTGACTAGATAACTTTCTTATTAATCACTATTCGATGTCCAATGAAGCGTCGTGGTGGGGAAATCAATGGTTAAACAATGTCGATTATGGGGGCTCATGGTAATACATTACAACCATCTTAGAGATCTGACTACCATTAGGGATGTCTTAAAATGGTAGATAAAATACGTTAGGGTTAGTTAAATATCCTACAAAGATAGTAAATTAGGATTAATAAAACATCCTAAAAGATAATAAGATATGATCATTTGATATCCTACAAAGATAGAAATTTAGGATTAAAAAAATATCTTAAAAGATAATAAAATAGGATCGTTAGATATGCTACAAAGATAGTAAAATTAATAAAATATTCTAAAAGGTAATAAGATAGGATCGTTAGATATCCTGCAAATATAGTAATTTAGGATTAACAAAATATCCTAAAAGGTAATAAGATATGATCGTTAGATATCCTACAAAGATAGTAAATTAGGATTAATAAAATGTCTTACAAGATAATAAGATAGGATCGTTAGATATCTCGCAAAGATAGTAACTTACGATTAGCATAATATCCCAAAAAAATAATAATTCAAGAGGTGATATAATAAAGCATAGAATACCAGGAACTTAAAAATCATAAAACTTCTCGAAAGTTTTCAAAAGAGTTTGTTGTACATTTATGTCAAAACCTATGATCTCACTAACATCAAGTAGAGGTTTTCAAAAATCACATGTGTTCCTAGGATGGAGTAGAGATCAAGTTAAAAAAAGATTATCAGCTCGAAGACATGTAGGTTTATGTTTAAATCGATAGTTATGGTTGGCGCTCCGTGATTTGGAAGTCTATGTACCGTCACCACTCGACGTTTCCGCAAGGGGCCGGGGAAGGTGTGTGACAAAATGGTATCATAGCTAGTTGCTGAAGCGAATTAGTATTTCTTTAGGAATTACGACTATAGATTAGGACTTATACTTTGATTAGGTTTTCCCCCAAACATATAAATAAATGTATTCCTATTAATCACCTTACTCATAGACTATGTATGAAGGAGGTTTCAAGGATAGAATTGTCACCTTGGGTTCCTGGATTTCAGGATGGCTATATTCCAAAATGGTCCTACCCTCCAACTTTTCCCACCTGGAAGATCCTTACTTGATAGTCTAGTAGTACTACACAATATTAGCCACCAATATTGAATATAGTATACAAATCGAGAATACAATATAAAAGTCAATTCAACATGTAAAGGTTGAGTCACTCCTAAACATAGACTGATCAATTATGTTTATTCTTGATTGAACCAATACATCGACTGTATTAGGGATAGATAAATGATAAAAATAGAAATCATATATATATATATATATATATATATATATATATATATATATATATATATATAAATTAAAAGCATACATAAGTGTATCAAATATATCTCACAAAAAGCAAAAATAAGTATCAAAATACAAAGTATGAACATAAATACATTAACCTACTCATCGCTACTTGTTGGATTAGTGTCTAAGTCCATAACTATTTTGGTATGTACTTGACCCGATGGTGCATGGTCCTTTTGGGTTGCCTTCACCAAAGCAACTTAATAGGATGAATTATGGAGAGAGAAGATTAATTATGATTTATTAATATATTATGAGAATAATATATTAAAGGAGAAATCATATTGTTTAATTAATATTAGTCAAGAATTAATTGATAATTAATTTTGTGGCTAAAAGAGATTAATTAAACTGAAGGGACTGAAACTGTAATTATAAGATAATTGCATTTGGGCTATGGATTACCTTGGAATAATAGGTTGGACGAATTCTATGGGGAACCCATTAGAAATCGTCCAAGGATTATTCTAAAAGGGTCTATGGGCTGCTTAGGGCTTAAGTAGTCAAATTAGGGTTTCCTATTTGAAAACCCTAATAGCCTCCATGTATATATAGTACCCTTAAGCCCCAAAAACGTGGCTAAGAGTTCCGCTACGGTTTTTGGATGTTTTGGGCAGCCTCCACTCTCCTTATTCTTCATCCTCTTGCTCTTTGTGTTTGTGAGCTATTAGAGGAGTGACACTTGTGACTCTAAGCTTTCTATAGTCATTACAAGGAGGATTTGTGATTGTTATTGCTACATAATAATCAAAGGTAGTTCTCTAAACCCTAATTTTAGTTTATAATATGTTAGATCTAAGATTGTAAGTCTTGGATACATTGCATGTACAATAGAGAAACCTAGATCCAAGCATTAGGGTGTGCATGAGCACATAGGATGTTCTTATGGCTAAAACCCATCAGTGGTATCAGAGACTTGATTGGTTTCTGTTGTATGTGATGCTATGTTGAATTATTAGCTGAAAATCAAATTCTGGCCTTCTATTCGAACTGACTCGGCGAGTCACTACATGGACTCGGCGAGTCTGCCCTATTCGGCAAGTACCAATGTGTGACTCGGCGAGTCGGAGCGTCAGACAGAGGGAATTTTTGATTTTATTGCTATTTTGCTTAAGGATAATTACCATATTCGTTTTAAACTTATAAAATATGATTTTTAATGTTTCTTAAAGATTATCCTTGCCAAAACACAAGATAATTAACAATTGATTAGATAATAACTTCCTTATATGATTAAAGATTGATTATTTGTATTAATTGGGTAACTTATCTTGCAAGAAATTGAAATTAGATCAAATATAGATAACGACAAAATTAATTGTTTAATTTCTATTATTTGTTATTTGATCCTTGTGTTGTGAAAAAGTTTCATTTGTGCCCATGTAAGTTTTATGGTTTAAATTTGAACATAAAGATTTTGTTTTGAAATTTAAATAGTTGAAACCCTAATGTTTCAAAATGTTTCAAAACATGACCTCAAGTTTTGGAGTTTAAAAGTTGATTAAAAGTTTAATTTAGAAATGTTAAACTCTAAAACCCTAGTATTGTTTTGAAAAGTTCAAATCACACCCTTATGGTTTCATTAATTAATTAAAGTGTATAATTATTAAAATTTGACCACCTAGTATTTTAAAAGTGTAAAATACACCCTATAATATATATAACATTAAAAGTCTAATATATATGTATGAGTAAAAGTCAGTTTTACCGTTAGTAGGCCTCATTCACGAAGCTGGTCTATAAGGGGTGTTTAAGGAAATTGCCTATAAAATGGCGATTGAATGGGTATCCACTCTTACCCACCGCATTCTTGACTTGTGTAGCGTCGTTAGCCGAACAGGTAGGATAGGACAGAAACCTTCCATTATAAGTAGAATGAAGTACAAAAGTAACTAAATGCTTTTACAAATTCCCAATCTTAGTTATTTTAGGCAAATATGAATTGATGCAATTCCATGAAATTACACTTTGTGCCTTTGCGAAGACTTTAGTGGAGCATGTGTGGTTAACCGGCACACTAAATGGTTCTAAGCAAAGGTAGCAAAGGGTGACTCAATGTTTGTCATAGTTCGGTGGAGCGTATGTGGTCAACCGGCACATCGAATAAGTGACTGTAACATGTGGGGGCACCATGTAAGTCTGCATGGTTATTCACACCCGCTTTGTGATCCTCGGTATCCCAGTCACAAACTAGAGGGGCATATCGAGATTTAAACATGCCATTGAGAAGTTCAATGAATCTCAAAATATCTAGGAATTTTCAATAGATTTAAAACTTGAATTCCTTTTTCGTTTTTCATGGTGGAAATTAGTGAATCGTCATTTACTTACCTTCAAATATTCTGCAACTAGATTACAACATCACTTTTCTAGGTTGTAGAGTATTGTGTTGGGTCCTAGCCTTAATATCTCATTTGGGTGATTTATTAAGGACTCAATCAATCAACTAACTTGAATTTAATTTTCTCCCGTTTTGTAGATGTCAAAGTATGACAACTATGGTCTTCCCAAATCTCGTGGAACAAGCCTTTCACATGAAGATGATATTCCACGATTCGATCGAGGAACACGAGATCATACTTCACTTCCTCCACTTCCTCCTATTGTTCTCACTAACCCACAAGTTCATAAGATTGAAAAATTCAAACTCACTCAAGCCCTTTTGGAAAGAAAACATGTAGTGGGAAAGTCAGTGTGTGCACACGTCCTAGAGATGAAGTCACACATTGATAGGTTAAGAATGTTGGGATCTGTTGTCTGTGAGGAGCTGGCTGTTGATTAGGTTCTTCAGTCACTTCCTAATTCATATAGTGAGTTTGTAATAGAGTACTATATGATGAGCCACGACTTCTATGGATATAGGTAATGGCAACGAAAGGCATGCCATGATCGCAAAAGTTTGATCATAAGAGAAAGGCAAAGTCGGAAGTAGTTCCATGTGTTGTTCCAAAAGAGTCAATTTGCTTTTATTGCCAAGAGAAGGGGCATTGGAGACGAAGCTGCCCTATTTACCTAAGAGATCTAAGAGATGGGAGAGTCAAAACGTATGGCTCTACTTTAGGTAAATTCCATTAACTGACTCTTTTAAGTTCCTATTCTAGATTCTTAATACATGATGTGATAAGATTGCATTTCGATGTTTTGTAGGATCAAAGAAAAGAAAGGAAGCTTAAGGGAAGAATTGAGCAGAATCTAATCGTGAAGAAATGGATTTCGATTGCATTACTTGAAGATTAAAATCTTTAGCTACTACTTGGAGTTAGAATAAGATTGCTAAGAAATATGTATTAACATACTTTTTCAATTAAATTGCATTGTAAGGATAAATTTTTTCCGCAATAAAATAAAATTTGATTTTATATTATTTATTTATCCTTGCAATGGTGTGTATGAAACATTGATGTTTGTAAGTTTCTATTATTAGCAATAATAGATTTGATTCTTAATTATGTTATTTGTGGAAAGGTCAATAATTTACCAAATAGGGATAGTTTCTCATCGCCCAAGTTTCAATTGGATAGAAACTTGGAATCATACAACTTGGTTGCATGATGAATGAGAAATTTCATAGTTGGCAATTAGACTAATTCGTTGACAAAGTGTCAAGTGAAGGACTAGGAGATCGAGTACACAAGGTTATGTGTTGATCAAGTCCACCACAAGAGTAACAAAGATATTCGTCATGATTTACTAAGGTTAAGTAAATATCATTATACTTATGAGATTAAGTGTAATTCTCAGTTTATTGAAAGAGTTTCAATCAATAGTAGAACAAATAAAGAAGAATCAAGTAGGCAGAAAGATAAAAGTTTCTCTATTCTAAGAAGAAGGGAGAGTACCTTTTATTATGTTTTATGATAGGTCTTAATGATTAAGAACCATATCTCAATTGATCCTGTAAGTGAGTGTTAGAGCAACTGTATGTCTGAGAAGAGGAATCAAGAATTGAAGAAATGGTTAACTCAAGAAGTCAATCATACTTCGTTCCAAAACCAAGTCTTAGAGTTAAGATTGTGACATTGAGTGACATGTCTTAAGAAGGTTTATAACATTCATCAAATGTGGAAAGTTGTGATGTCTTGGATAAGACAAAGACCAACTAGGACCAATTTTGTGAAGTGTTTTGTCTTGATAAAAGCTACACTAACTCTTGAATATTTGTTTGTCGAGAAATGTTTATTGACAAGAGAATCTTATATGTCAAGGAGTCAGTGGGAGTCTTAATGGTATTGAAAGGTTTCAAGAACTAATCATGAATAAACCTTATCAATCATCACTAGCACACGAATTGAGGTTTACAACCTATCATGTTGATACTATCTTGTTTCTGTGCCATTCCAATTGAGTTAATTATGCATGTGAGTTCTATGACTTCTCATTTGAATGCATAAAAGGAAAGGACCTTGATCAATTAAAAGTACATTGATAAGAAAGGATGAACTGCTTAACTACTTGGAAGACATGGTGGGCACTTGTGTTACCATAAGGCAAGAAATCAAGATTAAGAAAGTTCGGTCCGTATGAGTTTGTATTTGTCGCAAACTTTGGTTTTGGACAAACTTGCATGGATAGGAACACATACACCATTAAAATCTAAGTGTCATAAGATTCCCTCCTTCATGAAAATGACTGTGAGGAAATGCTTTCACTAAGAGAGATTTTAAGAAGATAGTGATTGTGAAATTGTATTCTCGAATTCGATTATGGTTACGGTATCCCTTTCCATAATTCGAATTGTGAGATTTGGCAATTTGTCTGAATTGTTTAGACACACATATGAGCTATCTAAGGCAAAGGTGTATAAGTTTAAGAAGCTTAGATAAAGGATTATTATGTCAAAGCTAGTGGGAGCATAAGTGTTATGGTTATTTAATAATAATCATCATGATAGTGGGAGCATAAATGTTGTGCTTGTATGATTATTAAAACAAGTATTGCATGTTAGCAAGATTAATTATAGAAAACAAGAGTTATACTTTGCAAAGTCGTAAGGGTTGAATAGTTGTTTTGATATAATTAAGGGAGAGAATATTATGCTTCATTTCTAATCTAAAGGCTTAGGTTGTGGAATGTTCATAAATTTAGTCAATGATACATAGTGTTATGGCATCGTTCGAATTGTGAGAACATGGCACATTAAATATTATGGCAAAAGATTGATAAAGTATCATATCTTTATGTAAGACATTATGCATCGTATCCCATACGCTTCGGGTATAGGATTGATTGCTAGTGCTATTATATTTGACCATTATAAAATTTTCCAAATGTCTAGCGCATTTAGAGGGAAAAAGGACTAGAATTGGTTTTGACTAAAATTATTAAACAACTATCAAAGGACGATCCAAAGCTCGCTGAGGATTGGTCGCTTGTGAGTAGTTGGAAGTATGGTATTGGATGGACCATATCGACATTATTATGAATAGATAAGATTCTATTAATAATAAGTTGTCGTATGGAAAAATATGCAAATGTTTCCATATTGGGAGTTGGATATTGAGAACCTATGTCTGGATTAGAAACCTTTATGCAAGAAGGATGTTCAAAGGAATGTACTTTGAATGAGAGACATCATATCTATAGAATTGCTTCTGATAGAGAATGGTGAAGTCTTGATGATTTTGAGCTATGAATTTACGAAAGGATCATTATATAAAATGTTAGAATCTAACATATTATATAAGTGGCAAGAATTTGATATTCTTATACTTATGATAAGGATTGGGAGTTGTGAAATGAGTATGATTGGAAATGTGTTCATTTGATCTATTTCACAAAGTAAGGACCGTAGGTAAACATTGTGTGCATGCTAAGAGCATGGGACAATTGTTGTTATAATTCAAGTTAGAATTTGATTACCCGAAACAACAAATAATGAGTAATCAATATGGTGATTAAATAAAATGTTTTATTTATAGCCAGAGTTTGGCGCCATACGGGATTAGTATTATTGTGTTTCACTTTCCATGTTTTGACTTCTTGAATAATTAAATTGATTCAGAACAATCAAATTCTTCGAACGGACCACAGTCGTTCATATGTTGGAAGTAGGTATGAATGAAGACTGTCGTGAATTGGTATGTGGATTGTCTAAAGTGTGTTAGGCATAAGCAAATGTTTGCTGCAATGTTCATGTGTGCTTATGAATATGATTTGAGCATTAGATTAAACCCACGCTCAGTTGGATCACTTCATGGATTTTATCACGAGTGATAGGTGAGATGATAATATCTTATATTCTTGAAACCGACATGTGTAAGTTGTATCTTGTGAGTCGGTTACACATTAATAATATGTAAATGCACCAGTAACTTGGTGTCATAAAACATATTATTGTGTGTGATTCGGTGAGTGAGTACAAGCAAGCATTGAATCAAAGTTTATTCGTTCCTTTTATCCAAAATAGGATGAAAGCGATACCTTTGGGCCCCTCGATGATTTAGTTATGACACCGTAAGTGCTTGGCCAAGTCGGGACTAATTTGATGTGTTCAATTGTAGTCTGTTGCCAGTCATTATAAATTGTAAATTGGGAAACAACATATAGACTGAGAGAATGATTTCAATCCATGTCTCACATCTATACGATATCTAGAATGGAGGAATATATGATCCCTTATCCAAAGGACGTGTATCTGATAACATCAGAGTTGATAGTGGCTTTTGAAAGCTACGATTGCAGATCAGGATCTGAAGTCATACGCAGAATAGTTATTGTAGTGACATAAAAACATGGTTTGGCATGCGGAATTAAAGCTTGCACAATTGAACATGGTGATTTGGGTGTTTAAAATATGTATTGATTTTATATGGTGTTACAAAAGGATCTAGATCTAGACTACATAAATAACACACACTTACACACTCACTTTTACATCTCTTAAGCACACCTCTACAAGTGGTATGAACCCACTATTTATAGAGGTGTTTACATGTCTCTCTCTTCCTCTCTATCTCTCATGTGTCACAAGGCGAATACTCCACATGCAAGTGGGTTTTATAAAAGTCAAACATTACAAAGTCATTCATGGAAAAATTTGTACCCTAACATTCTCCCCCTCAAAGTTAGGAATGAATGACCAACTTCAAATCTTCCAAAATCAAGCACTACGCGGTTCGAGCCTCAAAGGTGACACATGTCGACACGAACTTCAATCTTTAATTCTTCCATGATTCTTCAATTTGGGTTCTAGGATGTGAGACAATACAATCCAAGCAGCAATGAATGATCAAGCGTATTCCAAACTCCAAATAATCACCCTAATGTTGCGCATAAAAACACACCCCAAAAATCTTCAATAATTCCAAACCCATTTCGAATACATCACTTCCGCACTTCCAATTGCATCATCTCGTAGGCTTTAAAACTTCAAGACCACTTCGGTCTCCAAATCCGCGTAATATGAAAAATTCAAGTTCGAATTTCCATATAAAACTTCTCCCCCTTTTTATAATCGAAATTTGATTATAAAACTCTAAGGAAAAAGAACGTGCTCTATTTGGAATTTTTCATGTGAAAACTCCCCCTTAACATGTGGCATAAAATTTGAGCTTTAATCCGGAAAATCAAAAAATATTCAATTTTTATTGTCATTCACGGATTGACTTTGACAAAATTTCTCAAAAAATGGGTAGAAATTGTCAATTTCAAAATTCTGCAGTGACCCATTGCACCAAAAACAGCCAAAATGCGAAACACATCCCCATTTGCAAAACTGGGTAGAATGTATAAATTCGCACAAACTGCAGGGACCAGATTCAAAAATATTCCCATTTCTCAAAAAAATTTACCCCAAATGCGAAACTGGGTAAAATTTATCATCTTGCGAACACCATAGGGATGCGAAATGGAAATTCTGCATTTTTGTCATTTTATAACCCCATTTGCGAAGTTGGACCAATTGTGTCATTTCGTGAAAAGATTAGGGACTCAATTCGAAAATATTTGTTTTCTTCTTTATTGAACGAGTTATAACAGGAACGCTTTGCATATTCACATTTAGTCAAATTCTTCGCATCGTAATCTTCGCAAATCACTTGCAAAACAGATGGGAATGAACAACTTTCACATATGCGAACTCAATCATCAATCTTAGATGCGAATGAAACACTTTTATACCAACCCAATCATCAAATGCGAACATTATTGACCTTATTTGCAAACTACTTTTGAGACATAGATGCGTACTTGCACAAATCAAATTCCTGCGAACTCACAGAATGAACCAAATCAATACTTTGTATGCGAATATTCTTAGCCTTCAAACCAGTTAACCAAATGCGAATCTTGACCATCAACCACAAAATTTTCTTCATTCGCATTTCATTCACCAACCCAAAACCTTCATTAGTCAATCAAACCCAAATTTTCCCATTCCTGTAGATGCGAATGAACACACATACAACATATAGGCAAGAAATCAACTCCAAATCATATGAAATCAAAAATCAATTCACCAATCAAGTTCCCTTCATTCAAACTCCAACTGCTCCAAATCACATGTATTTGCTTTTTGTTCAAGAACTCAAAATCGATAATCGACATTGATTTCTTAACTTCATTTGTGCATCAATCAATTTCAACATCTTTTAAAATGAATCGACATCCAAATCACGAACCGGTAATCACCAAGCCATCGACATTGACCTTTTTGCAGTTTGACTTTTCGGAATCAAAGATCAACAAACACCAAATTGATGATTCTCACATACAATTTCAGATCAAAAAGTGTTTGTTCAACTGTTCTTCATCTCCTTCAACTATTCATGACCATATTCATCCAAATCAAGGAAGAAATTGGCGATTTCTTAACTTCAACTTGATCACAATCGATTTGTAATAGAACAAAACTAATTAAATCGATTCACAAGTTTTGAATCACAAGCAGAAATCAAATATTAGGAATGAAGAAACACAAACGAAAAGTTTGATCATTAGAATCAGATCGATTTATGAACATCTATACATTCGTGAGAGCAGATGACGAATAGGTTTACTCAAACGAAACTTTTAATGATTTTGGGCTTCAATCATATTGATATCGCATCGATTGGTTTATGATCTCAAAAAGGTTCATAACAGTAACATATTCAAGAAGTTTGGGCTTGGAGTTTGATGAACAGTACTCAAAATTTTTGTTTGGGCTCGTGATTAACAGTAATATATTGGAATTTGGGCTGAATCAAGAATAAATGGATCACAATTAATTTTGGTTTTAAATCTTGATTCAAACGAACAATTGAAAATTTAGAATCAAATCAACAAACGGATTTTAGATTGGATCGGGACTTGATCAGTAAAAAATTATTGGATCATAAAAAATGGGTTTTTCAAAGAAAATTTGATCCAACGAGTCAAATGATCATGAATCAAAACCATAACGCACGACTCAAAGAAACTAAGAGAGATCATAGAGAGAAACTCACCAAAATTCCTCAAATTGCGACAAAAGTTGCTAAACCGAGAATCGTTCTTCAAAAATCACCTTGATCTTGAAGACCCACTCTGATACCAATTGTAGTGACATAAAAACATGGTTTGGTATGCGGAATTAAAGCTTGCATAATTGAACATGGTGATTTGGGTGTTTAAAAGATGTATTGATTGTATATGGTGTTACAAAAAGGATCTAGATCTAGACTACATAAATAACACACACTTACACACTCACTTTTACATCTCTTAAGCACACCTCTACAAGTGTTATGTACCCACTATTTATAGAGGTGTTTACATGTCTCTCTCTCACTCTCTATCTCTCATGTGTCACAAGGCTAATACTCCACATGCAAGCGGGTTTTATAAAAGTCAAACATTACAAAGTCATTCATGGAAAACTGTGTACCCTAACCGTTATTAGACTTATCCAAGTGGGAGACTGTTGGATTAGTGTCTAAGTCCATAACTATTTTGGTATCTACTTCACCCGATGGTGCATGGTCCTTTTGGGTTGCCTTCACCAAAGCAACTTGATAGGATGAATTATGGAGAGAGAAGATTAATTATGATTTATTAATATATTATGAGAATAATATATTAAAGGAGAAAACATATTGTTTAATTAATATTAGTCAAGAATTAATTAATAATTAATTTTATGGCTAAAAAAGATTAATTAAACTTAAGGGACTGAAACTGTAATTATAAGATAATTGCATTTGGGCTATGGATTACCTTGGAGTAATAGGTTGGACGAATTCTATGGGGAAACCCATTAGAAATCATCCAAGGGTTATTCTAAAAGGGTCCATGGGCTACTTAGGGCTTAAGCAGTCAAATTTGGGTTTCCTAGTTGAAAACCCTAATAGCCTACATATATATATAGTACCATTAAGCCCCAAAAAGGTGGATAAGAGTTCCGCTAGGGTTTTTGGACGTTTTTTGCATCCTCCTCTCTCCTTATTCTTCATCATCTTGCTCTTGGTGTTTGTGAGCCATTAAAGGAGTGACACTTGTGACTCTAATCTTTCTAAAGTCATTACAAGGAGGATTTGAAATTGTTATTGCTACATAACAATCAAAGGTAATTCTCTAAACCCTAATTTCAGTTTATATTAGATCTAAGATTGTAAGTTTTGGATACATTGCATGTACAATAGAGAAACCTAGATCCAAGCATTAGGGTTTGCATGAGCACATAGAATGTTCTTATGGCTAAAACCCATCACTACTCTCATACTTACCCTACCCATCCTCCGTGTACTCCTCATTATCATCATCAGTATCACTGAGATGTATGCCTGAAGTGCTAGTACCATCGTGACTAGCACCCTGTCGTTGAGGAGGTGGTGGAACAGCAAGACCCTCTTAAGGAAAAGGTGGATGGTCATCACCAAATCTTGCATCACCCCAACAATCAAATCCATGATCCATCGATGCTCTTCCCATGCAACAACTAGACACTACATGATGTTGCGTAGAGCTGACTTTGGCTGATTATGACCAACTGCCTAGGTTTCTAACGCCTCACGAAGGCAGGCTCAGGGATGTCATTTGGCCCTACCTGCTGGATTGGATCCATGATATTGTGATCGAAAATCCTCCACTACTGCCCCACTCCTCAAACCAACACCTGCATCTTCCCTAAAGAGGTAGTACCCATATATAGGATAAGAACAAGAACCATCCCTCTAGTTTCAACCTCATAATATAGGGTCAACCGAGTAACCCAATGGCCCCTGCAAATCCTGCTCGAAGGTGGGGAACCTAGAGCCATTCCTGATAAGTAGAGAGCTAGGGAAAAGGGAAGATGAAAGCAAACCTCAGTCTGAGTAACGCACGACATATAGAAGAGGTCGCGTGAAGGAACTTTATCACACTCCTAGCAGTGAAAATGGTAGAAGCGACCAATTGGTGGATCAATCGATAAGTAAGAGATCATAAGGTGCTCTCCTTGACCGTTGTTGAAACACAAGTCCCCCTACCATGACCCCATACTTGCATGTAGATGTACTCTTATGGTGGATCAGTAAAACAACTGTCAAGATAGCCATAAAAAGAAGGACTTAGAGTCTCTTCAGCTGTATAAATTCCTAGATGCCTCCCCATCTCGATCAGGCTATAGGAGCAGGATACGCCTCCCAGGAAAAAAGTAAATACATATTTATCATCCCATCTCATTGATGCTTTATTAAAGCGGACTGTCAAAAAGAACTCCCATAAGAGCTCTGTGTAGACCACCTCCCTAACCCCAACAACCAATTGCAATCCATGGCAGAAAAAAAAAACCTCAAGACCGCTATTATCCCATAATACATGGGTAAGAAATGGCCCCAGTTGATCCGTCAACCCAGAATTGTCTGCCACTATCCAGGAAAGAGCCTGAGGATTACTGGTCTTCTTAGATAGAAGAGCAGGCGGGCATGAAACAAAAGAACTCCGATCAGGAAGATCATCGGGGAACTCTAAGAAAGGATGCGAAGGACAGTGAGGAGGCAACTGACTCGCAGATTGTCGACCATGTCTTGCTATATCTATAGAAAAATAGATAAAAAGGCAATTAGGAATAAGCTAGATAGTTAAATGCTGCATAAGATGTTGAAATGGATAAGACGCGTAAGGTACATACTGTGTGTGAGTGGATGTGGCGTATATTCATCTATGCGGCGTGCTCCAAGAACACGAAGAACAGTAGACATAGTAACCTGCTATATTTTCAAATTTTCAACACAAAAACCAGATATGGGTGTTCTAATAGGCTTTTAGAACACAAATAAGTAACCCATTTCGTTTAAAACATCACAAATTTATGGATTAAGCTAAAGAATTATAAAAATTTTAAAATTTCACAAAGATCAAAATGAGGATCAATGGATGAATTAAACCTGAAATTAAGTCTCTAGGAAGTAAAATCGGAAGTTGTAACACTCGATTCTAGGTATGAAGTTATTTTCGTTGTGTTTGATATTCTCTTTTGAAGGATACGACATGGTAAAGTCTCACCACGATGTGGTGATAAGGATTTGGGCTGTGGGGGTTTGATGACCCACCACGAGGTGGAGGCAGCTGATGGAGAAAAAATCTAAAGTTTATGGGCTGAGCCCTTATTCAAAATTCTTAATCTCTCATAGCCTCCCTATTGTAAGCCTCCATATCTCTAAACCGTCCATTGAAAACCCTAGATCCCTTGTGTGAGTTTTTGCCTCTAAGTGTGTGTGTTGTGTGTTGTGAAGGAAGAAGGTGGTTGAGATCATATTGGGAGTCCAAAGCAAAAATTTCCAGAAGTTTATCTTCCTCAAGCATCTCAAGAAGGTATAAAGTCTTCACCTTGATGAGTTAGTTGATAGATCCATGGATTTTGTCCACTTTTCTCTATTCCTTGTTGTTTCCGAAGGTTGAATCTCATAAAGCTTACAACTTTATGAATCCCTAAGCCATTTCAAGAATTTGGATCTTTAGATCTGATCTAGATTTGAGTTTTGAGGCCATGCATGAAGTCGTGGCCCTTTTTAACTTAATTTGACCTAATATGAGTTCTAGGCATGCATGTTAAGAAAGCATAGATTTTTATGATGTTTTTTGGTGTTAGAAACCCTTACGGAGCCTTTGAGTAAGTAATATTAAGGATTGAGTGAACATTGCTTAGGTTATGTGATATTTTTGACCTTAAAGATAAGATGTATGAACATTGGAGGGTTCTAACGGATAAAGTTGGAAGCTTTATTCATCTAGACCCTATTATGAACCAGATCTGAGTTAGAGACCCTTTTATATTGAAGAAAGTGGCGGTATGCATTACGTTGCTGAAAACCTTGTTACCACGATATGGTAAGGCCATCAAGACGTGGTGGCGGGGCTGGTCGCACCTATTTTGTCGTATTCTATGCCACACGTGGTTAAGGGATACTACGATGTGGCGGTTAGATAAGTTGACTTTTTAGGACTTTTTGACTATTTGATCCAATTTGACCCAAGGGGGTATTTTGGATTATGATTGATAATTGGTCTTTCGATGGTTAGGTGTCGGTTAGTGCTGAGATTCAGATTCAGGTCCTCATCAATTATTGATTCAGATTCATAGGTGAGTTTCCTTATTGGGTTTAGAGGGTCGAAGGCACCAATGCCGACCCATGATTGTTATGTTTAGATGCTAAAAGTCTGCATGATTCCTGCATGTGTTATGTGCTGGTATGTATACCGAGCAGGGCTCGATGTTGAGCGAGGCCCGATGACTACTTTGTATGACATTGGCTTTTTGATTATCATATGTGTTAGCATGTTTATATGTTTATATGTGTACCAAGCAGGGCCCCCATGTTAGGTGAAGCCTAAAGAATGACATATGTCTAACCTGAGCGGGGCTCAATATCGAGTGAGGCCCGAGGCTAAGTGAGACTTGATGCCGGGCGAGGCTCGATGTGGGGAGGAGGCCAAGTATGTGTTTATTTATGTATGGTATGTGGTATTTTAGGGAACTCACTAAGCTTTGTGCTTACAGTTTTCATTTTATGTTACAGGTACTTCAGGATCGAAAAGGAAGAGCCTGGGACGATTGCAGAGCACACACCATCTTATTCCATATTTTGAGGTTTACCCTGATATGAAATGATGTAGTGACATACTTTGATCTATTTGGGTTGTTTGAAAATTTCTTGAAGTCTTCTTTTATCGAAATTAAAAATGAAATTGTTGGGTCTTATTTTTGGGATGATACCAGTTGGTATTAGAGCCTTGGTTTGAGGGATTCAGACATACTCTCGGGTGTGTCTACACTCAAACTGAGGGTTTGGTAAAGTTTTCAAAAAGAAATATTTTTAAAGAAAAGGGTTTTCTAATACAAGAAAGGGTGTGGTGCATGCAATCGACCGAGCTCAAGTAAGTTTTCCCATGATACCTATACATGTTATCTGATATGATTTGATTTGTGAATCACATGCTAGTTAGGGCTAAGGATCTACTCAATATTTACATGACAGAATGCTAGGAGAGATGCTTTTATATGCATATTGTATGAGCTTGTATACTTTTATGCTAGTATTAGTCATTCGGTGATAGGATGGCCTGATTCATTTATGCTTGGTTCTGATTACTTGATGCTCGAATGTTGCTTGCTTTGTGCTTTTAGGAGTTCTCACTAGTTTCAGCTAACTAGTAAGAGAACATGTTAATTTACATATTACTGAGACTTGATAATTTTAGAAGGTTAGGTTTGAACTCTATTGCACAACTATTGTCCAAGTCCAATCATTGTAGTGTGATACCTCTCATTCGAAGAATTATCTAGTTTTGGTGATATGTAATTGTATTTGTGAGATGGTTAGAGGAAGTTAGTAGGAGTTCCTTTGGAAGCTGAAGGCATATAGTAGTGTGGAGTTTGCCATAGGAAAATCTCAGATGATATCTAGTACTGGGAGCCTGATCTAGGCGAGGGTTAATTGTATGGATATAAAGTGACTTGGCCGATTCAAGGCAATCCTTGAGGAAAGTAAAGATAGATGTCAAAGGTAGTATGGCCCCGTACTACTGTAAGCAGAGGATCCGTTGGTGATGAGGTTGTTGATTCCATGCCATGGGATGATTTTGTGACCAAGTTCAAGGCTGAGTTTGCACTAGTGATTGAGGTCAGGTAGTTGGTGCGAGAGTTTCAGGATCTCCACCACACTACTAAGACGGTGGTTAAGATCACCACGATGTTTCGGGACAGGGCGCTTTTCATTCCACAGTATGTGGCGGATGAGGAGGTGAAGAAGGCAAGGTATCATGAGATATTAAGGAATGATATTTGGCAGTTTGTGAGTCGATCTAGTTATAAGAAACTGGAGGATATGATATTGAGATCCCGAGAAAGGGAGATTGATATTGAGATGGAGAGGAAGAGTAAGCAGGATCAGGCTCAGGTTTCAGGGAGATAGGGAAAGAGGCCCATGGTTTAGTATTCAAGATCGAGAGGCCAATAGTGTCATAGCCACTGTGGGAAGTGCGTAAAGACACATGAGGGACCGTGCAGGATGGGTGGTTCAGGCTGCTTCAAGTGCGGACAGACGGGTTATTATAGGAGGGATTGTACTGCTACCACCAACACCCCAGGATATGATCTGATTTACTTTCATTGGAATCAGAAGGGCCACAAGAAGGCCCAATGTACGAATTCGGGTCACTGATGGCTGCCAGGGCAAGGGGATGCACCTGTGGTGAAGAGCAGAGCTTTCCAGTTGACAGACGAGGAGGCTCGTAGGCACCTGATGTGGTAACGGGTATATATCTTCTCCTTATCTCTTTATATATATATATATTTAATTGTTTGCTTATATTTATGTGTTTTATTATAGGATCGTTCCTCGTGGAAGATATTTCTACTTTGGTATTGTTTGATTTGGGGGCTACCCGATCCTTTGTAACGCTTGCTCTTAGCAAGAGGTTTGCTGGAGCTCCTGGGGAGATAGACTGTCCTTTAGATGTCGAGATTACAGATGATCGATCTGTCCGGATAGCGAGGGTTCATTGGGGTTGTATTCTTCATATGTTTAGCGGGAAATATTCGATTGTTTGGTTCCTATCCCTTTGAGTGGGAGCAAGGTTATTGTAAGTAATGATGGGTTGAGCCCAAATGGGGGTGGTGATCAATTGTGAGTAGCAGTTGGTTCGGATTTGAACCCCAAGTGGGGGAGAGTTACTAGTCCAGGTAGAGAGAGCTCAGAGTGGGCCGCTTTGTGTTCAACAGCAAGGGCCATGCGTTATATTCAACAGGGTTGTTTCGGGTTTGTCACCTATGTTATGGATACTCGGGATAAGGGTAAGGCGATTATGGATGATGTGCCGATTGTGCGGGATTATCTCGATGTGTTTCCAGAGGAATTTCCTAGGTTGCCTCCAGAGAGGCAGATTGAGCTCAAGATTGATTTAATTCTAGGTGCAGCCCCGATAGCCAAAGAATCGTATCGGTTGGCTCCTCTCGAGATGCAAGAGTTGTCTACACAGCTACAAGAACTATTAGATAAGGAATTCATTCGACCAAGCAGTTCGCCATGGGGAGTGTCGATCTTTTTTGTGAAGAAGAAGGATGCATCCCATCATATGTGCATTGATTACCGGGAGTTGAATAAGGTAACAATGAAGAAATGTTACCAACTCCCAAGGATTGATGATCTCTTTGACCAACTTCTGGTTCATCTTGGTTTTCTAAGATTGATTTGGGATCGCATTATCATCAGATGAGGGTTAGGGATGAGGATGTGTAGAAGAAAACTTTCCGGATTCATTATGGTCATTACGAGTTTGTGGTAATGGCTTTTTAGGTTCACCAATTCTCCAGCTGTGTCCATGGATCTCATGAATCGCATTTGTAGGCCGATGATGGATGGGTTTGTGATTGTAATTTTTGATGATATCTTGGTCTGTTCCAATACCTAGGAGCAGCATGTGGAGCACTTAAAGGAAGTGTTGGAGATTTTAAGTAGGAGAAACTTTTCGGAAAGTTCTCTAAGTGTGAGTTCTAGTTGTGCGAGGTGCAGTTTCTAGGGAACCTTGTCAACCAGAATGGTATTCTAGTCGATCCAGCCAAGGTCGAGGCTGTGATGCGGTAGGATGTTCCGAGGTCTCCATCTGAGATTTAGAGTTTCCTTGGTCTAGCAGGTTATCATCGGAGGTTTATCCAGGATTTTTTCAAGATAGTTGTTCCATTGACTCGGTTAACAAAGAAGCCGGTTTCATTTCGTTGGGGGCCTGAGCAGCAGGTGGCTTTTGATACCTTGAGACAGCGGTGGTGTGAGGCACCGATTTTGACCCTACCGGAGGGTGTTCAGGATTTTATGGTGTATTGTGATGCGTCGATCACAGTTTTAGGGGAAATTTCGATGCATAAGGGTCGCGTGATCTCCTATGCTTCGATGCAACTGAAGCCTCATGAAGCGAATTATTTGACACATGATTCGGAGTTGGGGGATGTGGTTTTCTCCCTCAAGATTTGGTGGCATTTTGGGGCCAGGATCCTCAAATCCTTGAGGATCCTTAACCCTCATCAAATATTCAGGATCCTCAACTATCTCAGAATCCTGACTATTGTCGTTATTTTTATTTACTAATATTTATAATGGTTATATTTTGTTCTTAATCAACACATGTGCGGAAATAGTCAAGAAAAGAATTATTCTCTACAGAGTTTCATCTCAACCATGCTAAAGACCCTATATACCAAGTCAAATAACGTTCATGAAGATGGTCATGGAGGATCCCGAAAATATCAGACATCTTGTTAGCTAGTGTTGACTATAAATTGGCACATGTATACCTCACCCACGACACTGTTTATTTTACTCTAAGCTTAAGATATAAATATATTCACTTTTTCTTACTGAAATATTCTCTGTAATCACCATTTTCATTAATAAAATCATCAAGGAAAGTGATCATTATCACCTACCAAGGTTTTGTAACGGAGACCCTACCAAGGATTATGGGTTTTCCTTGTAGATCACTGTCTCATTCTCTTTACCATTTACTATTGTGAAATTCAAACATCACAGCCTCTCATTCAATTTGGTTGATTACTACTTGTGTAATTTTTGACCAAAACAATTTGGTGCCCATCGTAGGGTCGTGGTGTTCAAAATACTCGAAAGATTATGTCTACAGAACCGATCATTTCTTCATCCTCCACTGCTTCCATTCCAACCAAAATCCTACCACCACCTCCTCCGAGTGGACCCCGTGGTCAGAAGAAAACACCTGACACTTCCAAGAAAAACACCCCTCCGACAACTAACCAAGGAAGTCTAGGATATTCAGGGCTCTAGGATCTGACTGCCTCGGTTACTACTATAGAACTCTTCCCTATTATGAGGAAAATAAAGCAACAGGTGACCTAGCAACAAGAGGAGAATTGAGCACTAATCAGAGAAGTGGAGAGGATGAAGGCGGAATTTCAGAAATCCTAGGAAACAACGCCCATAGTTGTACAACCAAGGATCCTGAACTTTGATAATGCAGTATCCTCAGGAAATCACCAAAAGAACACAATTCATGCCACTGTGGGGTCAGCCTGGAGGACAACCAAGGACAATCGAGCATCTATGATCAATGTTCTCAATGAGCCTTTCAATACTTCTAGAAATCTTGATTATAGTAATATCTTAAACAACAATACTATCGATACTAACTCTACTAATGTTGATAAAGGTAAAAATCCAAGCGTGGCTAGAGAACTTTAGCAGTTGAGACAAATGATCTCAAGTGTACCTAAGGTGGACCAACCCATACCAGAGGCATCTCCAACAAGTCACATGATCTCGAGATTTGCTCCTGAAACAAGTCACAAATCTTAACATGGCTTTTCCTAAGGATCCTTTCCCTCTACCACACGACGACTATATGATAGACGCAATGGCTGGCCACGAATTCCTGAACTTCATGGATGCTTCAGCAGGATTCCAACAAATCCAGATAGAATTATCCGATCAAGAATATATGACATTCATAACACCAACATGTATATATTGTTACATTGTAATGCCTTTTTGTATTTAAAATGCATGTGTAACATATCAAAGATTGGTGAATTGGATGTTTAAGGACAAAATGGGGGACACCATGGAGGTCTATATAGATGACATGGTGGTGAAGTCAATGGAAGCTGAAGATAATCTTAGGGATCTCAAAGAAGCATTCGACATCCTAGATGAATACAATATGAAGTTGAATTCACTCAAATGCTACTTTGGGATGAAGTCGGGAAAGTTCCATGGGTATATGGTAACCAAGATAGGAAAAGACGCAAGCCCAGAGAAGATTAAAGCAATCATGAAGCTGAAATCTCCATCTTTAACAAAAGACATCCAAAGGCTAACCAGAAGGGTAGCGACACTCAACAGGTTCATTTCAAGATCCTCAGAAAGATGTAAACCCTTCTACGATATCTTGAAGAAGAACAAGAGGTTCGAATGGACTAAAGAGCACATAAAAGCTTTTTAAGAACTCAAAAAAATACTTGTGTTCCATGCCGTTACTAGTAAAGCCTATAGATAGAGAACCAGTTTTACTCTACCTCTCGGTATCCTCAAACACATTAAGAGTTGCTTTGGCTAAGGATCTTAACAGAGACCAACACCTTATCTACTATGTGTTAGGGCTAGGAACCTAATAATATTCAGATTCCTCAAATATCTAGGATCATCGGCTACCCCAGGATCCCAACTAATTACCGTTAATATTTTTATTAATATTTATAACCGTCATATTTTTTCTATAACTAAAACATGTGAAAAAGTAGTCAAGGGAAGACCAATTCTCAACAAAGAATCCTCTCAACTATGCAAAGACCCGGAATACTTGGTCAAATAACGTTTGTGAAGCTGGTTATAGAGGATCCCGGAAAAATTGGACGTATTCTTAGCTAGCTTAGATTATAAATTGACACTTGTATTTTGCACACAACACACGGTTCTGAAACCTAGGCTTACACTGTGAAATTGCTTACTTATTTTTACTAAGAACTCCTTGTAATCACCATTTTTATTTCAATAATATCATTAAGGAGGGTGATCATTATCACCTCCCAAGGTTGTGTGCCGGAGATCCTAGCAAGGATCAAGGGCTTTCCTTGTAAACCATTGTGTCACTTTCCTTTATCATTTGCAATTACATATTCTAAACATCACAACCCCTCATTCAATTTGGTAGCAATTAGTCTGTATTTGACCAATGCAAATTTGGCACCCACCATGGGCCATGGTGTTTGAAATCCTCGAGAAAATCATGTCTACACTACCAATCCTTTCTTCATCCTCTGCTCCTTCCATTCCAACTAAAAACCTACCACCTCCTCCGAGTGGGACCCCTACTCATAGGAAAATGCCTGACACTTCCAAGAAATTTTTGGATCCCCAGGACTCTAGAATTTGACTGCCTCAGTCACTACTGCAGAACTCTCACTATGATGTAGAAAATGATGCAACAGGTGACCCAACAGAAGGAAGAGAATAGAGATATGCTCAAAGAAGTGGAAATGATGAAGGCAGAATTCCAGAAGTCCCGGGGAGCAATGCCCACGGTTGTATAACCAATGATCCTAAACTTTGGCTATGCATGATCCTCAGAGAATCGCCAGAAGAACACAGTTCTTGCCACTGTGGCGTCGCCTTGGGGTAAAAATATAGACAACCGAGCATCTATGATCAATGATCTCAATGAGCCTTTCAATACTCCTAGAAACCTTGATTATAGTAACTTCTTAAACAACATTACTATTAATACTAACTATACTAACACTGCTGCAGGAATAAATCCAAACATGGCCAGGGAACTTCAACAACTAAGGCAGATGATCTCAAGTGTACCCGGAGTGGTCCAACCTATACCAGAACCATATCCTACAAGTGATAGGATCTCTAGATTTGCTCCAGCGATAGCCGATACTGAAGTTCCTAAGTGCTTCCAAACCCCAAACATGAAGCTATACGATGGAACTACAGATCGTGAAGAGCATATAGCCCAATACAGAGAAAGGATGGAGATCATTCCTATCTCAGGACACTTGAGGGAAGCCTGCCTATGCAAAGGCTTTGGTTCGAACCTTACAGGATCAACCCTCAAATGGTTTCTAAACGTTCCCCATACTATATTACATCATTCGCACACTTAGTCAATATCTTTAACAACCAGGTTTCTTGCAATAGAACCTTCGAAAAGATCACTAGCGATCTCAACCGAGTGGGTCAAGATCCTAATGAGAATCTCAGGAAGTTCATTAATAGGTTTGGCACGGAAGATTTGAGCATCACCAACATCAACATGGCCACCGCTGTGGAAGCCTTCAAAATTGGATGTAGGAAGTATTCACCCTTATATGAAGACCTTGTGATGACCCCACGCAAAAGATTAGATGAGTTCAAGTGCCAGACATTGAGGTTCATAAGAATCAAAGAGGATAGAGAAATCCAGAAGAGGAGCAATCCTTCGATTCAATATGAGAATCCTAATAGAAAAGTCGAGTCCTCGACTCCAAGATCCTAGAAAGCAAAGACTTATTCTAAACCAGATCAACACATGGTCAATGCCCTCAAGGATGTGGGAGAAAAGGAAGAACTTCCTAAGATCACTGATTATTGTTTTTTTATGGATATTTCAGGTGTTATTCATGCTATGCAGGATCTTGGAGATAAAGCAAGATGGCCGAATAGAGATAACAAACCCACCACATGGAAGGACAAGTCCAAATGGTGTGCTTATCATGAAGACTTCGGCCATATCACGGAGGAGTGTATAGCCTGAGAAAAGAGATTAGCGACCTCTTTAGCGAAGGAAACCTCAAAGAAATTCTTGGGAGAAAAAGAGAGAACTCCAAGGAGAACATCCAAGATGATAACAAGATATCGAAAAAACCAGGATCTCCACCCCCATACGCTAAAATAATAAATGTTACCTCAGGTGGATATAACATCTGTGGTACCTCTTATTCTCAGGCAAAAAGACATGCCGAGAAGGAAGACATGCCACAGAGGAATAACACGGCCAGTAATGAGAATGAGATCACGTTTGTTTTGGTCAAAAATTGCACAAGTACTAACCAACCAAATTGAATGAGAGAATGTGATGTTCAGATTGTGTAATAGCAAATGGTAAAAGAAAGTGACACATCGGTTCAGATTGTGTAATTTTTTGTGATGTTCCTTGCTATGATCTCTGGCATAAAACCTTGGTAGGTGTTAATAATCACCTATCTTGATGATTTTATTGATATAAAATGATGATTATAGTGAATTGTAAGTAAGGATGAGTGGTTAATTTTTTAGTATAAGCTTCGAGTCAAAGAACTGTGATCCTCTATGACCAACTTCATGAACGTTATTTGACTAAGTTTTCCGAATCTTTAGTATTGTTGAGACAATTCTTCGTTGAGAATTGGTCTTCCCTTGACTACTTCTGCACATGTGTTAGTTATAGACAAAAATTTGACCATTATAAATATTAATAAAAATAATAACGGTAATTAGTTGAGATCCTGAGGCAGTTGATGATCCAGAATATTGTAAGGATCATGGCCCTAACAATTTCCCCCAAGTTATTCCTGAAAACGCAATGTCGGTTTCGGAAATGTTGAAGGAATAACTTAAATTAAATTAAATTTTAAAAGAGGAACTTAAAATTAGTCCTTAACGGATAGGTCTTATCTTTATCGAGATAATTGAGAAATAGTCAAATCATATCTGTTATCTTTTTTCTAGCTATAAATGAGGGCTTTCGCAAACTCCTATTATTACTCTCCTAAGTCATCATTTTCTCTTTGTAAAGGTAATATTTTTTCCTTTTATTTTTTCTTCCGGTGTTTCGATTTTCCTTGACATGGCTAAGAAAAATAGTCGCTCTCAAGTTGGCGTTGTTATTCCCTCCGAGAATGATTTTAATGATCAACCAATATCGACCTATAATGAGGTATCTTCTTTCAATAATGAAGACATGGAATCGTTGAAAGCCATTGAGACTTTCCCTTCTGATGTGATTTTTCTTCCTTTTGAGGCTATCGTTTAACCTGATTTTGTATTTCCAACGTGGGTTTGTTTCCCTGAATACCCATTCACTCTAGGCTTAACTTATCCTTTTATTGGTATGATTCGTGATTTCTTTCTATGTACCCAAATCTCCTATATCCAAACTATGCCCGTGGTATGGAGGATTCTCTTTTGGATCGATCTTCTGAATTAGCCCAAGAATATTGACATTGGATTACCTGAGTTGGTCTTCATCTATGATCTTTCTACTTTTAGTTCTTCTCGTTTCCTATTAAGACATAACAATGGCTCTTCGAACGAAAAGTATTTCTTCGTGAGACGCGACTCGATTCTTGAGGGGAATTCCTTGCGAAAAACATGGATTAAAAAGGGTAGGAAATAAATATAGGTATCAAGGATCCTAAAATATACTTCCCTTATCTTATTTGTTTTGATGCAGTATGCATGCTTGAGAAGCTTATTCTTGTCGCTGGTGATTCTAAGGACAAAATTTCCAAATTCCTCACACTTCCTATAGCTGAGAGGTTGTTCAAGCTTGAATATTCCAGTCTTCAAGAGGGTTCTTCCACTACTGCTTCTATGACCACTGGTAATGTTATTTTTCATGGATATGTCTATTTAAAGGATCCTGATCTGACAGGGATTTCAGGCAGGTTCTAAGACTACCCGATCCAAGGCCTGCTTTGGTCTGACAGATCTTGAAGATGTTATGACTAGTGGTTTAATCAAAGTCAAGCAGGAACAAGGTGATAATCTTCCTCTCCCCAAGAGATCTCATATAGATCTGACAGTTAAGGCTTTAGGATCCCGAAAACGAAAGAAATTTGAGTCTGTAGACTTCAGCTTAGAGAACCTCAACATCGAGGATGCTCTTGGGAAGATGTCCTCATTTTCCTAAGCTATAAGAATTCTGCATAGGCATTATTTATATTAATCTATCATACATGTTCCTTTTTATGCTGATGTTTATGTTTCTTCTAGGTCTCTACTCACGTTTCCCATGTTACCAACGACCTCAGGGTCCGTTTCGATAAAGTCGAGTTTGTTTTGAAAGAGCAGGAGAAGACGTGGAGGATTACCAATAAGGATCCTCTCTAGATGGTAGAGTTGTTGAGCAAATAGAAAGTTGAAAAGGAGGATGAGCATCTTGCAGGTCTTGAGGAGGTGATCGCTGATGCAAAGACAAGTGCGGCGATAACTATTCTGCAGGCTAAGATTAAGTTGGTTCAGGATCTGGAAAATGCAAGTTCCTGGGATGTGGAGGGATGGCATGAGGCGTTGGCCAAATGATCGATAAACCAACTATCGCTGATCAGGATCCTATACTATGTTTAACCAGAGTAGGGGAGAAGAAGGTGTACGCCTGCAAAAAATTGGTTTAAATAGTTTTCATTTTTTTCAGTGATGTAAGACATTTAACCTTTTGGCTGGGTTGACAAGCAACCCTTTCTTCTTTTGAATGACATGGCAACATTTTCTTTTTATATCCCCCTCATGGTTTTTCTATACGGCTGTTATGATATTAAAATGCTTAGGGTCCTATGAGTAATCTAATGAAGGTTGATGAGGATCCTTAAAGGCAAGGATCCTTAGTGTCAGAGATCCTTTGAAGAAGAGGATCACACATGTGAAATTTCTCCTTAGGATAACCTGTTTAGATTATAGACTTCATCAAAATTCTCGTGTAACACCGTAGGTTCAATGGATAACATGTTAACGTTATATTCTGGGGGAGGATTCCAACTTGTGATATAATTCATGGAAGGGATAACATGAAAATGTTACAATTTGATTGTATTCTCTGGGGAAAATTCCCAACATGTGATAACGTGAATATGTTATACATCTTATGTAATTTCTGGGGTAGGATCCCAATCTTTGATAACATGAAAAAGTTATAAACCTTGAGTAATTACTGTTGTAAGATCCCAATCTTTTGCTAACATGAAAATGTTATAAACCTTAAGTAATTACTGTGGTGGGATTCCATTTTTTGGATAACATAAAAATGTTATAAACCTTAAGGATCTCAACTCATGTTCAAAGATAAGACGGTCGCTAAGCCACTAAATCGTGAAATGAACCCCTTATCCGTATCCCACAGTTAGATATCGTGCGTCTAAGCGAGGTGTATAAACCTTAGTTTGTATGAAAGAGGTAATTATTTCTTTAAACCTTAGAGGGGATTAAGTACCCTTAAGCGTGGGAGAGATGACCAGTCTCTAGCTTATGTATATGATAATTTAGAGATTACATTGTTAAATATAATGGATTTTACCAAGTATTAAGGTGTTGAGATCTTCATGTGTCAAGATCCTTGTGTTTTAGGGTGTTGATTCTTAAGGATCCTGATGTTTCAGGATCTTGAATCTTGGGGATCCTAATGTTTCAGGATCTTCAAACTTGAGGATCCTTAATCGTACGTTGTTCTGCATAGCAAATGTTAGCTAGGGATAGGCATTAGTCTAGCTAACTCCCCTTCGATGCTTAAGTTAGGAATGTATTCTAGGAGAAAACCAGTAATAATGAAAATTCTAAGGTAAAGAACATGTGTACCTCAGGTTTGTTGTGGATCATTCGACCCTACTTACATGCAGTATGCTTTGAGGTGTAGAGTATTCCAGGATCTTGGAAAAATATCTCCTTTGAGTGTTGCTAGCCAATATGCTCCTTTTCCCGCTTCAGCATCTATAAGGTATGGTCCTTCCCATTTAGGATCCAATTTTCCTGCACCAGAATCCTTGGTGTTTTGGAATTTTTTCCTTAATACGAATTTTCTTATTTGAAACCTTCTGACTCTTATATTCCTACTTTAACCATTGGTGATTTTATGTTGATTAGCAGCAATGCATATTTTGGCAAGATCTCTATGCTCCTCAATAGTGCCACAATCCATCGCGAAGATCCTGTCGTTATTCTCTATGTCTTGCAGTACGTATCTTGCCATCGGGATCACTACTTTAGTAGGGATTACTGCTTCTATATCAAACACCAAAGAATAGGGGTCTGACTTGTGGCCACCTTGGAAGTGGTCCTATCTGCCCACAAAACGAAAGGGAGCTCTTCTTCCCATCTTCCATTCTTTTTGTCCAACCTTTTCTCAAATTGCTAACTATGATTTTGTTGTTAGACTCTGCTTGACCATTAGCTTGGGGATGTATAGGAGTGAACATTATCATTTTGATTCCCCAGCTTGTACAAAAGTCCCTTGTCCTTTTTCTTATAAATTAGGATCCATTGTCGCATATGATTTCATCCAGGATCCCGAACCTGGTCAAGATATTACGTTTAATAAATTAGACTACTTCTTTGTCTCTTACTTGAATGAAAGCCTCAACTTCAATCCTCTTTGAGAAGTAATCAGTCATTACTAGCATGAAGACTTTTCCTCGTGGGGCCACCAGTAATCTTCTCACTATATCCATTCCCCATTTTATGAATTGTCATGGGGATATTATTAGATGTAGAGGTTCTGTCGGGTGATATAGGGTGTTCATAGTATCTTTGGCAAGCATCACACTTTTGAGCATGTAGAAAATAATATCTCTTCATAGTTGGCCAGTAGTATCCTGTTCATAGTATCTTGAAGCATAATGATCTACCCCTAGTATGATTGTTGCTGTCTCCTTCATGTATGTCTTTCAAGACATTTCAACCTCAAGATTTTCTAGGCATCTAAGGTATCGACCCGCCATAGATTTTTTTATAGAGTTTGCCTTGGATCACAACAAATCTTGAGACTCTTATTCTGGATGCACTCTCGCTTTTTTCTATTGGTGGGATCATGCCATTTTGGAGATATTCCATAATGGGTTAGGTCCATGATTTTGAACCTCTTCAAGGATCTTGTCCGATGGGGTCCCCTTAGGGAAGGATCCTACGGTCAGGATCTCTGATAGTTGCTATGCTTGTCAGATGTTCAGGATTTTCTGATTTCTCGAAGAGGGTTTCTATGGTTGGGGTTATTATATGGGTTATAATAATTGTTGTCTCTGGTAGGAATCTAAGGCAGGATCCTAAATTGGCTAATGCATCTGATTCTGTGTTTTCTTCTCTAAGAACTTGGGTTAGGGTGAAGTTCTCGAAGTCAGAAGCTAATTTTTTTTGTGGATCTCTAAATATAATGCTAATCTTTCACCCTTCACTGCATAAGATCCATTGAAGTGATTGGTTAGTAATAAATAATCAACAAATACCTGAAGATCGCTTATTTGAAGATGCATAGCCAGTTGTAGTCCCATGATGAGTTCTTCGTATTCTGCTTCATTGTTGGTAGTGCTGAATTCACAACTAACTGCTTAGGGTAGGATGTCCCCTTGTGGTGACTATAGTGTAACAGCCCGGAATTTCAGGTATTTCTTTAAATTATTTTTGGGGCACATTTAGGAGGGGACTCGGCGAGTTGGTGCATGACTCGCCGAGTAGGGCCATGGTCTTGGTCGCAGATACGCGACTGGACTCGACGAGTCCAAATAGGGACTTGGCGAGTCGACGCTGATTCAGCTGAACCCTAGCCGTTTCGATTCTAAATCGTATATAATGATCTTATGGCCGTCATGTCGCGTCTTTTGGCCGATTGAAGATACCTTGGGAGTTTGTGGGCATCTGGAGCAAGAGTGAGGGCTAGAGGAAGCTTGAAGAGATTGTTAGACAAGGAGGGGCAAGGTGGTGATCAAAGGAAGTCCAAGGAGTCGAGTACTGGAGGTTGGGGACACAGGGAACACGTTTCCAGGTAATCTTCGGATCATAATCTGTAGCTTTTACGTTGTATGCGAATTTAGGGTTTAGGAAACCCATTTAAGGAATTGTTAGATTATAGTGTTGTTATAAGTGTTTAAAAACCCCTGTAATAGTATATGTGAAAGTCCAGGAAGCCCCATATCTATATACTTCGAAATCATGCGAAATACAGGAGGCAGCGGATTGACTGCATGGCGAGGACTCGCCGAGTCCAATGATCAGACTCGGCGAGTAGCTTGAAGATTCACTAGGACTCGCCGAGTTGTTCTTCAAACTCGGCGAGTAGCTTGAAGATTCACTAGGACTCGCCGAGTTGTTCTTCAGACTCGGCGAGTAGCTTGAAGATCTACTGGAACTCGTCGAGTCGTTCTTTAGACTCGGCGAGTGGAGTCGGGGTGTCTATACTCGCCGAGTTGCCCTTTGCACTCGACGAGTCCGGTCAAGTTGACCGTTGACCTGTGTGTAATTTGGTAGGGTCGGTTGTCTTGTTTGATAAGAACATTAATTAAGGTATGTGGTATTATAGGGAGCCTGCAGATTAGCGGATCGAGTGTGAGTAGCTCGAAGGGTTTATAGCTTGCACACTACGAGGTGAGTCTTCTCACTATACTTCACCCGGAAGGGTTTGACTGCGAGACCGGAAGGTCGTATGTGTTATATTTATGCTATGTCTAGAGAGGTAGATGCTTTATATGTGATGAATGCTTATATGTGATGTATGCTTATACGGGCCGGAAGGCGAGACTTTATGTGATAGAAAGAACGGTATGATGTATGACTTATGTGTTATGTGCGTTATGTTACATGTGTTATGTTTTATACTACTACGGGCCGGAAGGCAATTTAATACGGGCCGGAAGGCGATATGTTATGGGCCGGAAGGCGATTATGTTACGGGCCGGAAGGCAATGTTATGTGGACCGAAAGGTCCGGGCCGGAAGGCGTATGTGGGTAAGTCGTATACTGGGGAACTCACTAAGCATTTATGCTTACTAGTTGTGTTTATGATTTTCAGGTACTAGTGATGACCGTGGGAAGGCGCCGGCGTGACACGTACACACTACCATTGTTGAAGATCTTGGAGATTTATTATTTATACCTTTGCAATAAACTTGGAATAAACTCTTTTGTCGAATAATGATGTTTTGTTTAAAATGAAAAATTTATTTGAAAATTTGAGCTGTTACAATTGGTATCAGAGCCTTGGTTTGAGGGATTCGGGTGTACTTTTGGGTGCAACTGAACTCAGACCGGGGATTTGAGGAAAAACCTTTTTAAATAATAAGGACACAACATTTTATAAATGGTAAGGCGGTAAAACAAGGATGGAACAGTGTGTACGAGCAGCCAGCGTCCGAACGGTAAAGATCCCCAGAATACCTTACGATGTTATGTTATGCACTGAATTATGAATTGTTATGCATGCTAGAAGACTAGGTATACATGATAGGACTAGAATTGCCTGTTTTGTGATGCCTTAGTCTAGGGAGATTGCTTATATGAGATATTTGGTAGCGTGCAAGTAGATAGTGCATACTAGAAGTAGAGTACTCATTACTCGGGATTTGGGGAGGAAGATTTGGGACGAATACTGATACGGTGTGGTCGGTAGTATTGGGCCCGTACTACCGAAGGCACCGGATCAGTGGAAGACTCAAGTAAGAATCCCTGGAAATCGGAGACTGGGTAGGGCGCGTATCGAGTACAATTGTACTTGGTGGAGTCTTTGATGATTTTATGTTGTATTTCAGAGACATCATGGTTATCACACGCAATGGGGCGAGTTCGAGCGGTGCGAGTGACGAGGAGATTCGTCAGATTATTCAGGAAGAGGTAGCTGCGGCGGTCCGGGCTGAGATCCCGGAGATGTTTAGGTCTATTAAGACCACGCTGATGGAGGAGTTTGAGGAGCGGTACGCCGCACTTACTGAAGCTGCAGTTGCTGCCGCTACCGCAGCTGTGGCTGCTGCCAGGCCGCAAGGGGGTGATTCATTACTATTCAGGGAATTCAGCAACACGAAACCCCCTGAATTTGATGGGACGCAGGATCCGATTGCAGCTATGAGGTGGATCGCCGACATCGAGGGGTGCTTCTATACTTGCTCATGCCCGGAGCACTTGAGGGTAAGGTTCGCCTTGAACCAGCTCCGTCTGGGAGCGAAGGATTGGTGGAAGTTCGTGACGGCGAACTTCACTCAGGCAGAGATTTCGGCGGTGACATGGGAGAGGTTTACGGAGATGTTCAGGGACGAGTACGTTCCCCCGGTAGAGAGGGAGCGATTGATTCAGGAGTTCTTGACCCTTAAGCAGGGTACTGATTCCGTGGCAGTGATCACACGGAAGTTTCATGAGAGGGCAATGTTCTGCCCCGAGCTGGTATCTACGGAGCAGTCGCGGATGAGCCGGTATTTGGGCGTTTTGAAGAGGGAAATCCGGGAGTTTGTGTCAAACTCCACCTATCGTACTTTCACTGAGCTTCAGGCGAACGCCAGGAAGCGCGAGATCGAGTTGGAGACTCAAGCGAGGGAGGAGGCTGAGTCTCGGCAGGTGGATCGACGACCGGCTCAGTCTCAGCCAGTAGCCAAGCGGACTAAGTTCGCTGATTCGAGGATGGGAGGTCCGAAGGGTCGCACTTGCGCGAAGTGCGGCAAGAGTCACGAGGGGGTGTGTCGAGCTGGGGGTTGCTACAAGTGTGGCAAGGAGGGACATATTTCCAGGGATTGCCCTAAGGGGTTTATGGTTTGCTTTCACTGCAACCAGACAGGCCATCGGAAGGCCGAGTGTCCGCAACTTCGTCAGGGAGCTACACCTACTACCCGGACTACTGAGACCCGACCGGCGAAGGTCGAGGCCCCGAGGGCTCGCGGGAGAGCCTTTTAGCTGACTGCGGAGGAGGTCCGCGCTGCGCCCGATGTTGTGGTAGGTATGTTATCACTCACGTATTTACTTAAAGGTCGAAATGCTATGCTTATGTTAATGTATGTGTAGGTACTTTTCTTGTGAACTCTATGCCTGCTCTAGTGTTATTTGATTCGGGTGCGAGTAGATCGTTTGTATCGTTAGCTTTTAGTCAGCACATCGACATTAGTCGTGAGCCGTTAAGTCGGCCTTTGAGCGTTTCTATTGCGGCTGAGAGGGTGATTTGTGCTACGGAGGTTCTTCGGGGATGTGTGCTAGAGATCTTCGGGGTCGTGTTTCCGATTGACCTAATTCCTATTGCGATGGGTGATGTCTGTGTCATCGTAGGCATGGACTGGTTGAGCCGATTCAGCGCTGTCATCGACTGCGAGCGTCAGCTGGTGACTATACGAGACCCTAGTGGGGGAGTTCTTACGGTATACGGCGAGGGTACCCGTTCGGGATCAGCTTTTTGTTCGGCCGCTAGGGCGAGGCAATGCCTACAGCGGGGATGTAACGGTTTTGTGGCGTATGTGATGGATACGCGGGAGAGTTTCGAGAGACCGAAGACATTGAAGGAGGTTCCAGTGGTGCGCGAGTTTCCAGATGTTTTTTCCCGAGGATTTGCCGGGAATACCTCCTACGAGGCAAGTGGAGTTTGGTATCGATCTAGTTCCAGGGGCTGCGCCTATTGCGAAGGTGCCTTATCGTCTTGCACCTCTAGAGATGCAAGAATTGTCCTCGCAACTTCAAGAGTTGTTGGGGAAGGGATTTATTCGGCCGAGTAGCTCGCCGTGGGGAGCACCGATTCTGTTCGTCAAGAAGAAGGATGGTTCACACCGGATGTGTATCGATTACCGGGAGCTAAACAAGGTGACAGTTAAGAACCGCTATCCGTTACCGAGGATCGATGATCTATTCGATCAGTTGCAAGGGGCATCTTGGTTTTCCAAGATTGATTTGAGATCAGGGTACCATCAGGTAAGAGTGCGGGATGAGGACGTCCAGAAGACAGCCTTTAGGACGCGGTATGGGCATTACGAGTTCGTGGTGATGCCTTTTGGGCTCACCAATGCCCCAGCAGTGTTCATGGATCTCAAGAACAGGGTATGCAGGCCGATGCTGGATCGGTCTGTGATTGTGTTCATCGACGACATTCTGGTGTATTCGCGGTCTAGGGAGCAGCATGAGGGACATTTGAGGGAGGTCCTTGAGGTACTGAGGTCGGAGAAGCTATATGCAAAATTCTCCAAATGTGACTTCTGGTTACGGGAGGTTCAATTTCTGGGGCACGTTGTAAATCAGGCAGGGATATTGGTCGATCCGGCCAAGGTGGAAGCGGTGATGAGTTGGGAGGCACCGAAGTCACCTTCGGAGATCAGGAGTTTCCTTGGGTTGGCGGGGTACTATCGAAGGTTCATTAAGGACTTCTCCAAGATCGCGGTGCCGCTTACCAAATTGACCCGAAAGGGTGTTACATTTTCATGGGGACCCGAACAGCAGACTTCCTTCGAGACACTTCGTCAGAGACTGTGCGAAGCACCAGTATTAGCTCTTCCGGAAGGGATGGAGGACTTTGTCGTATATTGCGACGCATCGATTTCAGGACTGGGTGCAGTGTTGATGCAGAGGGGCCATGTGATAGCCTATGCATCGAGGCAGCTGAAGCCTCACGAAGCGAGATATCCCACGCATGACTTAGAGTTGGGGGCAGTAGTGTTCGCCCTCAAAATTTGGCGTCACTACCTGTACGGGGTTCGTTGTACCATATACACGGACCATAAGAGTTTGAAGTATTTGATGGATCAACCCAACCTAAACATGCGTCAGAGGAGATGGTTAGACGTGGTTAAGGATTATGACTGTGAGATCCTATACCACCCAGGCAAGGCTAATGTGGTAGCTGATGCATTGAGTCGTAGGGCGGAGAGTACTCCATTACGGGACGTATGTTTGAGATTGACGGTGATGAATCCGGTATTAGATGCTATTCGTGGGGCACAGGCCGAGGTTGTGAAGTCTGGGATGCAGAAACAGGAGCGGGTCGTCGGGTTGATTTCAGAGTTCGTTACGGATGGGCGGGGACTTCTGACATTTCAGGGTCGGATCTGGGTACCATTCGTGGGTGGTACGCGTGTTACTTTGATGGAGGAGGCACACAGATCGAAATTCTCGATCCATCCCGGTGCTACGAAAATGTATTTGGATTTGAAAAAGGAGTACTGGTGGCCTTGTATGAAGAGAGACGTTTCCTGGTTCGTTGAGAGGTGTTTGACCTGCCGTAGGGTTAAGGCCGAGCACCAGAGACCGCACGGTAAGTTGCAACCCTTGGAGATTCCTGAGTGGAAGTGGGATCAGATCACGATGGATTTCATCACCAAATTGCCGAAAACTGCCAGGGGAGTCGATGCGATTTGGGTGATTGTGGATAGGCTAACAAAGAGTGCACACTTCCTTGCCATTAGCGAAAGTTCATCAGCGGAGAAGTTGGCAGAGTTATACGTGAGAGAGATAGTATCTCGGCATGGAGTGCCGACCTCGATTGTTTCGGACCGCGATGTACGTTTCACTTCCAGGTTCTGGAAGAAATTCCATGAGGAGTTGGGTACTAAACTGCATTTTAGTACCGCATACCATCCCCAGACCGACGGTCAGAGCGAGCGGACGATTCAGACATTGGAAGACATGCTTAGAGCGTGTGTGTTAGACTTCGGGGCTAGCTGGGATGCGCATCTGCCGTTGGCTGAGTTTTCCTACAACAACAGCCATCATTCGAGCATTGGTATGCCACCTTTTGAGTTGTTGTATGGTAGGAGGTGTCGGACTCCCATTTGCTGGGGAGAAGTGGGACAGAGAGTGATGGACAGTACAGAGATCGTACTTCAGACGACCGAACAGATTCAGCGAGTGAGGCAGAGGTTATTGACCGCCCAGAGCCGACAGAAGAGTTATGCGGACAGACGCCGGTCCGAGCTCGAATTCCAGGTCGGCGACTTCGTTCTCCTAAAGGTTTCTCCTTGGAAAGGGGTAATTCGGTTCAGGAAGAGGGGCAAATTGGGGCCCCGGTTCATAGGTCCATTTCGGGTAATTTCAAGGGTAGGTCGGGTAGCTTATCGGTTGGAGTTGCCAGTGGAGCTGAGTCAGATTCACAATACCTTCCACGTATCACAGTTGAGGAAGTGTATAGCCGATGAGGCAGCAGTGGTTCCGTTAGAAGATATTCAGGTGGATGCGAGCCTGAATTACGCCAAGAGACCAGTAGCTATCAGGGATCGGAAGATCAAGGTTCTACGGAACAAGGAAATACCTCTGGTGTCGGTTCAGTGGCAACATCGGAAGGGATCGGAGATGACTTGGGAGCCGGAAAGAGAAATGCGGGAGCAACATCCGAAGTTATTCGCAAAATGAGACTTCGAGGGCGAAGTCTAGTTCTAGTGGGGGAGAGTTGTTACAGCCCGGAATTTCAGGTATTTCTTTAAATTATTTTTGGGGCACATTTAGGAGGGGACTCGGCGAGTTGGTGCATGACTCGCCGAGTAGGGCCATGGTCTTGGTCGCAGATACGCGACTGGACTCGACGAGTCCAAATAGGGACTCGGCGAGTTGACGCTGATTCAGCTGAACCCTAGCCGTTTCGATTCTAAATCGTATATAATGATCTTATGGCCGTCATGTCGCGTCTTTTGGCCGATTGAAGATACCTTGGGAGTTTGTGGGCATCTGGAGCAAGAGTGAGGGCTAGAGGAAGCTTGAAGAGATTGTTAGACAAGGAGGGGCAAGGTGGTGATCAAAGGAAGTCCAAGGAGTCGAGTACTGGAGGTTGGGGACACAGGGAACACGTTTCCAGGTAATCTTCGGATCATAATCTGTAGCTTTTACGTTGTATGCGAATTTAGGGTTTAGGAAACCCATTTAAGGAATTGTTAGATTATAGTGTTGTTATAAGTGTTTAAAAACCCCTGTAATAGTATATGTGAAAGTCCAGGAAGCCCCATATCTATATACTTCGAAATCATGCGAAATACAGGAGGCAGCGGATTGACTGCATGGCGAGGACTCGCCGAGTCCAATGATCAGACTCGGCGAGTAGCTTGAAGATTCACTAGGACTCGCCGAGTTGTTCTTCAGACTCGGCGAGTAGCTTGAAGATTCACTAGGACTCGCCGAGTTGTTCTTCAGACTCGGCGAGTAGCTTGAAGATCTACTGGAACTCGTCGAGTCGTTCTTTAGACTCGGCGAGTGGAGTTGGGGTGTCTATACTCGCCGAGTTGCCCTTTGCACTCGACGAGTCCGGTCAAGTTGACCGTTGACCTGTGTGTAATTTGGTAGGGTCGGTTGTCTTGTTTGATAAGATCATTAATTAAGGTATGTGGTATTATAGGGAGCCTGCAGATTAGCGGATCGAGTGCGAGTAGCTCGAAGGGTTTATAGCTTGCACACTACGAGGTGAGTCTTCTCACTATACTTCACCCGGAAGGGTTTGACTGCGAGACCGGAAGGTCGTATGTGTTATATTTATGCTATGTCTAGAGAGGTAGATGCTTTATATGTGATGAATGCTTATATGTGATGTATGCTTATACGGGCCGGAAGGCGAGACTTTATGTGATAGAAAGAACGGTATGATGTATGACTTATGTGTTATGTGCGTTATGTTACATGTGTTATGTTTTATACTACTACGGGCCGGAAGGCAATTTAATACGGGCCGGAAGGCGATATGTTATGGGCCGGAAGGCGATTATGTTACGGGCCGGAAGGCAATGTTATGTGGACCGAAAGGTCCGGGCCGGAAGGCGTATGTGGGTAAGTCGTATACTGGGGAACTCACTAAGCATTTATGCTTACTAGTTGTGTTTATGATTTTCAGGTACTAGTGATGACCGTGGGAAGGCGCCGGCGTGACACGTACACACTGCCATTGTTGAAGATCTTGGAGATTTATTATTTATACCTTTGCAATAAACTTGGAATAAACTCTTTTGTCGAATAATGATGTTTTGTTTAAAATGAAAAATTTATTTGAAAATTTGAGCTGTTACATATAGTATGATCCCTAGCCCTGTTCCTTTTTAATTTGATGCTCCATCTATGAACTATGTCCATTTCCCAGGTGTTTATCGTCTAGGAGTTGCTTGGCTTCCATTTCTACTTCTTTTTGTAGATCATGACTAAAATCAGCCACAAAGTCTGCTAATGCATGTAACTTTATGACCGATCTTGTTTTGTATCTGATGTCAAATGTGCTTAGCTTCACCGACCATTTTTCCATTCTCCCCGACATTTTTGGTTTTCTCATGACGTTCTTAAGAGGATAATTAGTTTTTACGTGTATAGTATGTGCTTCAAAATAATGTCTTAGTTTAGTAGAAGCAGTTACTAAGGCAATAATTAATTTTTCAAGGTGAGAGTATTTGGTCTCAGGATCCAGGAGACTTTTACTTACGTAGTAGATAGGATGTTGATCCCCGTTGAGATCCTTGGACAGAATGGCACTTCCTGGGTTTGAAGATACTGAGAGGTAGAGAAGAAGTGCTTCTCCATCTATATGCTTTACTAGTAGTAGTGCAGAGCTTAGATATCTTTTGTGTTCCTGGAAGGCTTTCTCGTGTTCCTCCTTCCACTCAAATCTTTTGTTATTTTTCAAGATATCGTAAAAGGGCATGCACCTTTATAAGGATCTTGAAATGAACCTGTTGAGTGCTGCTACTCTTCCAATTAGTCTTTTGTTTATCTTTGAGGAATATGGAGATCTAAGTTCCATGATTATTTTGATCTGTTTTGGGATTGATTATATCTGTCTTTTGGTTACCATGTATCCGAGGAACTTGCCTGACCTCATTCCAAAGTGACATTTGAGTGGGTTTGGCTTCATATTGTATTCGCCCAGGATATAAAATGCTTCATTAAGCTCTCTAAGGTTGTCTTCGGCTTTCATTGACTTTACTGCCATGTCGTCAATATAAACTTCAATGGTATCCCCCGGCTTGTCTTTGAACATCCTTCACATCTTGTTCCTTTTTTACTAAAACATGTCATGCCCCTTGCTTTATTTTTTATGCTTGCTGAGGTTTCGTTGTAGATTTCATAGAGGTTTTATAGCTTTCCTTCGACTCTTGTTGATCTCCTATGATCTTCATTGTTCCCCATGGCGTAGGCGATTTTACACATTGATGGTATGTTGATGGAACCGCTTTCATCTGGTGGATCCATGGTATACCTAGTATCACATTGTAAGAAGATAAGGTGTCAATAACACAAAAAATTTATATAGAGTTTACCCCTCTATGTATATTGGTAGATTTATCTTTCCGATCGTGTGTTTCGTTTCCCGCTAAATCCTATAAGGACCGATGATTTCTTGATCATCTCTGATTTTGGGATGTTCATCCTTTTTAGTGTGTCTAGGAGTATGATATTGACCAAGGATCCTCCGTCAACAAGGATCATTCTCACGAAATGGTTGGTCATATACAACGTTTTTACGAGTCCGTCATGGTAAGGATGCTTAATTCCTTCGTTGTCCATCTTTTCAAACGTGATCTCCTTTTCATCGTTGATCATGGTATTCCTTTTTGGTATTTCTTCCTTTGCTATTTTATAGATCTTGGCATGTCTTTTCTCCTGGGAATAAGAAGTACCACAGATGTTAGATCCGCACGATACGATGTTAATTATCTTAGCGTCAGAGGGTGGGGATCTTGGTTTCTCTGGGATTCTGTGACCATCCTGGTTGTTCTCCTTGGATTTTTGTCTTTTTCTCCCGAGGATCTCTTTGAAGCATCCTTTACTAAGGAGGTAGTTGATTTCTTTTCATAGGGCTATTCAGTCCTCCGTCATGTGTCCAAAGTATTCGTAGTAAGTACACCATTTGGACTTGTTTTTCCAAGCGGTGGATTTGTTGTTCCTCTAGGCCAGTGTGAATTATACCTTAAACATCCAAAGAAAAGAAATAATCTGTGATCTTAGGAAGTTCTTCCTCTTCTCCCTCATCCCCAAGGGCATTGACCCTGTGATGATCCGATTTGGAATAAGGCTTCGTTTTGTAGCATATTGGAGTTACAGATTCAACCTTTCTATTAGGATTCTCATATTGACTCAAAGGGTTGCTTCTCTTCTAAATTTCTCTATCCTCTCGAGCCTTATGAACCTCAATGTCGGGCACCTGACCTCATCCAATCTTTGGCATGAGGTCATCACAAGGTCTTCTTAGAAGGGTGAATCCTTCCTAAGTCCCATTTTGAAGGATTCTACAATGGTGGCCATGTCGATATTGGGGATGCTCAAAGCTTCCCTGCAAAACTTGGTAACGAACTCCCTAAGTTTCTTGTTGGGATCCTGAACCACTCAGTAGAGATCAATAGTGATCTTTTCGAAGGTTCTGCTGCAAGAAAACTAGTTATTAAAGATATTGACTAAGTGTGTGAATGAAGAAATATAGTATGGGGAAACATTTAACAACCATTTGAAGGCTGATCCTATAATGTTCGAAGCAAATCCTTTGCATAGGAAAGCTTCCTTCAAGTGTCCCGAGCTGGGTATGATCTCCATCCTTTCTCTCTATTAGGCTACATGCTCTTCATGATTCGTAGTTCCATCGTATAGCTTCATGCTGGGAGGTTGGAAGCGCTTAGGAACTTTAGTATCGGCTATCGCTGGTGCAAATCTTGAGGTCCTGTGAATTGTAGGAGATGCTTCTGGTATGGGTTGGACCACTCTGGGTACATTTGAGATCATCTACCTTAGTTGTTGAAGTTCCCTGTCCATGTTCGGATTTAGTCCTGCATCAACATTAGTATAGTTAGTATTAGTAGTATTGATGTTTAGGAAGTTACTAGAATCAAGGTTTCTAATAGTATTGAAAGGCCCATTGAGATCATTGATCATGGACGCTTGGTTGTCCATAGTTGTCCCCCCAGGGTAACACCATAGTGGCAGGAATCGTGTTCTTCTGGTGATTTTCTGAGGATCCTGCATTATCGAAGTCGAGGATCCTTGGCTGCACAATTGTGGGCATTGTTTCCTGGCATTTATGAAATTCCGCAGTCACCCTCTCCACTTCTTTGAGTAGTTATCTATTTTCGTCCTATTGTTAGGTCACATGTTGTGTCGTATCCCTCATCATAGTGAAAAGCTCTATGGTGGTGACTAAGGCAATTGGTTCTTGGAGCCTAGAGGATCTAAAACATCCTAGTTTAACGATTGAGGGAGTATTTTTCTTGGAAGTGCTAGACATTTTCCTCTGAGTGGGGGGCCACTCGGAGGAGGTGTTAGGTTTTTTTTGTTGTAATGGAAGGAGCAGAGGACAAATAAAGGATCGATTGTGTGGACATGATTTTTGAGGATTTTGAACACCACGGCCCCACGATGGGCGCCAAATTGCTTTGGTCAAAAATTACACAAGTACTAATCAACCAAATCGAATGAGAGGTGTTCAAATTGTATAATAGCAAGTGTAAATGAAAGTGACACAATGGTTTGCAAGGAAAGCCCTTGATCCCTGCTAGGATCTTCAACATAAAACCTTGGGAGGTGATAATAATCACCTGCCTTGATGATTTTATTGATATAAAATGATGATTACAATGAATTGTAAGTACGAATGAGTGGATAATTTCATAGTATAAGCTTCTAGTCAAAGAACCGTGTGTTGTGTGCAAATTACAAGTGTCAATTTATAGTCTAAATTAGCCAACAAGATGTCTGATATTTTCGGGATCCTCTATGACCAGCTTCATGAACGTTCTTTGACTAAGTATTCCGGGTCTTTAGTATTGTTGGGACGATTATTCGTTGAGAATTGGTCTTCCCTTGACTACTTCTGCACACATGTTAGTTATAGAAAAAAATATGACCATTATACATATGACCATTGTAAGGATCCTGGCCCTAACAACGTTCGACGACATGGACAAGGAAGGAATTAAGGATCCTCACGATGACGGACTCGTGATAACGCTATATATGGCTAACTATTTCGTCAAAAGGATCCTTGTTGATGGAGGATCCTCAATCAACATAGTACTTCTAGAAGCTTTAAAAAGAATGGATATTCTAGTATCAGAGATAATTAATAGATCCTTCGTCCGCATAGGATTTAACAGGGAGACAAAACATAATATTGGGGAAATAAAGCTACTAATATACATTGGAGGGGTAAAGTTTGTACACAATTTCTGAGTTATTGACACCCTATCTTCTTATAATGTGATACTAGGTAGGCCATGGATCCATGAGATGAAAGCAGTGCCATCAACTTACCATCAATGCCTTAAAATGCCTACTCCATGGGGGCAACAAAGATTATGGGAGATCAACAAGAAGCCAAAGAATGCTATAAAACCTCCATGAAATCCACAACCATACCTCAACAAGCGTAGCAATTAAAACATGGGGCACGACATGTTCTAGAAACAAATGAGCAAGATGTGAAGGAAGTGCCCCTAGGCATTGACGATCCTGAAGCCAAAGTTCTCATAGGATCCTAAATGCCTGAGCATATCGTGCAAGATGTAAGAACCAGAAGTAAGACATTCATATGGAAACATGAAGATATGGAAGATATAGACAAGAGAATGAAGTTTTCACCCGAACGGAACCAAATCATTCAAGAAGGGTTAGATAAGCTCCTCAAAACAGGGATGATCAAAGAAGTGAGGTTTCCAAGATGTCTAGCTAACATGGTTGTGGTACAAAAGAAAAACAGCAAATGGCAAGTGTGCATAGACTACACAGATCTTAGTAAGGCTTGCCTTAAGGATCCTTTCCCCCTATCACACATTGACTCATTGATAGATGCAACGGCTAGCCACAAGCTCTTGACTTTCATGGATGCTTCAGTAAGATTCCAAAAAATTCAGATGGAGCCATCCAATCAGGACGACACAACATTCATAACACCAACATGTATATATTGCTACACTGCAATGCCTTTCTATCTTAAAAATGCGGGTTCAACATATCAAAGGTTGGTGAATCAGATGTTTAAAGACAAGTTAAGCAACACAATGGAAGTTTATATTGTCAAAATGGTAGTGAAGTCAATGAAAGCCGAAGGTCACCTCAGAGACCTTAAGGAAGCATTTGACATCCTGGACGATTACAATATGAAGCTAAACCCACTCAAATGTCACTTTGGAATGAAGTCAGGCAAGTTCCTTGGATACATGGTAACCGAGAGAGAGATAGAAGCAAGCTCGGAATAGATTATAGCAATCATGGAACTAGGATCACCAGCTTCAACAAAAGACATGCAAAGGCTAACAGGAAGATTAGCAGCACTCAACAGGTTCATTTCAAGATCCTCAAAAAGGTGCAAGCCCTTTTACAATATCTTGAAAAAGAACAAGAAAATTGAGTGGAAGGGGGAACATGAGAAAGCCTTCCAGGAACTCAAAAAATATATGAGCTCTGCACTACTACTAGTAACACCTATAGATGGAGAACCACTTCTTCTCTACCTCTTAGTGTGGTAAGTGTCGTTCTGGCTAAGGATGTTAACGAGGATCAACATCCTATCTACCATGTAAGTAAAAGTCTCATGGATCCTGAGACCAAATGCTTTCACCTCGAAAAATTAATTCTTTCCTTAGTAACTGCTTCTATTAAACTAAGATATTATTTGGAAGCACATACTATACACGTAAAGACTAATTATCCTCTTAAGAATATTATGACAAAAGTCGAAATGTTCAGGAGAATGGAAAAATGGTCGGTGAAGCTAAGCACATGTGACATTAGATACGAACCAAGATCAGCCATAAAATCACAAGCATTAGTAGACTTTGTGGCTGACTTTAGTGATGATCTACAAAATAAAGTAGAAGTGGAAGTGAAGCAACTCCTAGAAGACGAACACCACGGAAAATGGACACTATTCACAGATGGAGCTTAAAATAAAAAGGGAACAAGGTTAGGGATCATACTAAAGTCACCACAGGGGGAAATCCTACCCCAATTAGTTAGTTATGAAGTCAATGTTGGATTAGTGTCTAAGTCCATAACTATTTTGGTATGTACTTGACCTGATGGTGCATGGTCCTTTTGGGTTGCCTTCACCAAAGCAACTTGATTGGAGAAATGAATAAAGAGAGAAAGGATAATATGATTTATTAATATGTTATAAGAATAATATATTAAAGGAGAAATCATATTTGTTTAATTAATATTGGTCAATAATTAATTAAGAATTAGTTTTGTGATCAAATGTAATTAATTAAACTAGAGGGGCTGAATTGTAATTATGTGATAGTTACAAAATAAGGTAAGAATTATCTTATATATATGGTGAACGAATTTGAGGTGTAAATCCCTTAGAATTCGAGTATGATAAGGATTCAAGGATTATCTTATTGGTTGCTTAATGGATAATCAACTAGATAAGGATAATGACTGAAACCCTATCTCTACACCTATATAAACACCCCTAGGGCCATGAATTCGTGTATCCCTTCCCAAGAGGTCCTAGATACGAATTCTAACCTCTCACCTCTCTCCTTATACCTTCTCCACTTGCTTATGGTGTTTGTGAGCCATTAGAGGAGTGACACTTGTGACTCTAAGCCTTCCAAAGTCAATACAAGGAGATTTGGGATTGTTATTGCTACATAACAATCAAGGTAACACTATAAACTTATTTTCATGTTAATATGATTATATGTATACTAGAATTAGGGTTTATAGTCTTGGATTCAAAGCATGTACAATAGAGAAACCTAGATCCAAGCATTAGGGTTTGTATGAGCACATAGGATGTCTTATGACCAAAACCCAACAGTGGTATCAGAGCCTAGATTGGTTTCAATTGTATTGATGCATATTTGATCGAAATAAGCACTAAAAATCGATTTTTTGAGTTTCTGAATGTTTGACTCGCCGAGTCACTTGGTGAACTCGCCGAGTCAGCTGTACTCGACGAGTCCAGGTCCAGACTCGACGAGTCAAAGGGTCTGACAGCTCAGATTCGCGATTTTCTTCCTGTTTTGCCTTTGGATAATTACCATAAACATGTTTTTTGTGATAAAATCCGAATTTTTTCATTATTATGTGATTATCCTTACCTAAATAGAAGATAATTGTCAAAATTTAGATAATCACTTGTTTTATTAGATAAAGTTTGATTAATTGTAATTTAGATTTGAATTATCTTGTGAAATAGTTTCAATTTATCCCTTTAGGTTTTATAGTTTAAATTTGAACCCCAAAAGTTTTGTTGTTTTGTAATTTAAATAGTTAAAACCCTAATGTTTTGAAATGTTTCAAAACTTGCCCTCAAGTTTTGGAATTTAAAGGTTGATTAAAAGGTTAATTAGAAATGTTAAATTCTAAAACTCTAGTAATGTTTTGAAAAAGTTCAAATCACCCCTTTATGGTTTTATTAATTAATTAAGGAGTATAATTAAAAGAGGTTTAATAAATCCATAAAAGTTTAGGTTAACAATTTAATTGAATTAAAAGTGTAATTATTAAAGTTAACCACATAGTATTTTAAAAGTATAAAATACACCCTATACTATATATAAGATTAAAAGTCTAACATTATATATATGTATGAGTAAAAGTCAGTCTTACCGTTAGTAGGCCTCATTCACGAAGCTGGTCTATAAGGGGTGTTTAAGGAAATTGCCTATAAAATGGCGATTGAATGGGTATCCACTCTTACCCACCGCACTCTTGACTAGTGGAGGGTCGTTAGCCGAACGGGTAGGATAGGACGAAACCTTCCATTATAAGTATAATGAAATACAGAGTAACTAAATGTTTCGCAAATTCCCAATCTTAGTTACTTAGGCAAAAGTGAATTGATGCAATTCCATGAAATTACACTTTGTGCCCTTGCGAAGACGTTAGTGGAGCGTGTGTGGTTTACCGGCACACTAAATGGTTCTAAGCAAAGGTAGCAAAGGGTGACTCAATGTTTGTCATAGTTCGGTGGAGCGTGTGTGGTTTACCGGCACATCGAATAGGTGATTGTAACATGTGAGGGCACCATGTAGTTCGCATGGTTATTCACACCCGCTTTGTGATCCTCGGCATCCCAGTCACAAACAAGAGGGGCATATCGAGATTTAAACATGCCATTGAAATGTTCAATGAATCTTAAAGGATCTAGGAGTTTTCATAGATTTAAAACTTAAATTTCTTTTTCGTTTTTCATGGTGGAAATTAGTGAATCGTCATTCACTTACCTTCAAATGTTCTGCATTTGGGTTACGGCATCCCTCTCCCGAGTTGTAGGATATTGTGTTGGGTCCTAGCCTTGGAATTTCATTTGGGTGATTTACCAAGGACTCAATCAATCAACTAACTTGAATTCGTTTTTCTCCCAATGTCAAAGTTCGACAACTATGGTCTTCTCAAATCCCGTGGAACAAGCATTCCACATGAAGATGATATTCCACGATTCGGTCGAGGAACAAGAAATCATGCTTCACTTCCTCCTCCTCCTCCAACTATTCTCCCTAACCCACAAGATTGTAAAATTGAAAAGTTCAATATCACTCAAGCCCTTTTGGCAAGTAAACATAAAGAAGGAAAGTCGGTGTGTGCACACATCCTAGGGATGAAGTCGCACATTGATAGACTAAGAATGATAGGATCCATTGTCGGTAAAGAGATGGCTGTTGATTGGGTTCTTCAATCACTTCCTAACCCATATAGTGAGTTCGTAAGAGAGTACTATATGATGAACCGCGACGTGACCCTTATAGATCTCACCTATATGCTTATTGCTGCTGAATCAGCAATGGTTTGGCGCAATAGAAAAGCAAAGTTGATTGGTGAATCTGCCTTCGAGACCTCTGTGGATATAGACAATGGCAATGAAAGACATGCAATGATCGAAAAGTTTGATCATAAGAGAAAGGCGATGTCTGAAGTAGTTCCATGTGTTGTTCCAAAAGGAGTCAATTTGCTTTTATTGCCAAGAGAAGGGGCATTGGAGACGAAGCTGCCCTATTTACCTAAGAGATCTAAGAGATGGGAGAGTCAAAACGTATGGCTCTAATTTAGGTAAAATCCATTAACTAACTCTTTTAAGCTTCATTCTAGGTTCTGAATACATAATGTGATAAGATTACAATTGATGTTTAGAAGGATCAAAGAAAAGAAAAGAAGATTAAGGGAAGAAGTGAGCAGAATCTAACCATGAAGGAATGGATTTCGATTGCGTTTCTCGAAGATTAGATTCTTGAGCTACTACTTAGAGTTAGAATTAGATTGCTAAGAAAGATGTATTCGCATAAGTTTTTCAAAGAGTTGCATTGTGAAGGACAAATTTTTCCGCAATAAAATAAATTTTGATTTTAAATTTTATTTATTTATCCTTACAATGGCGTGTATGAAAAATTGATGTTAAAATTATTAGCAATAATGGATTTGTTTCTTATTGTGTTATGGAAAGTCAAGAATTTACCAAATAGGGAGATTTTCTCATCGCCCAAGTTTCAATTGGACAGAAACTTGGAATCATGCAACTTGGTTGAATGATGAATGAGAAATTTCATATTTGATAATTAGACTAATTCGTTGACAAAGTGTCAAGTGAAGGACTAGGAGATCGAGTACACAAAGTTGTGTGTTGATCAAGTTCACCATAAGAGTAACAAAGATATTCGTCATCATTTACTAAAGGTTTAGTAAATATGATTATACTTACAAGATTAAGTGTAATTTTGAATTGATTAAAGGGTTTAGATCAATAGCAAAACGAATAAGAAGAATCAAATTGGCAGAAAGATAAGAGTTTCTCCATTCTAAGAAGAAGGGAGAGTGGCTTTTATGCTTTATGATAGGTCTTAATGATTAAGAACCATATCTCAATTGATCCTCTAAGTGAGTCTTGGTACAATTGTATGTCCAAGAAGAGGAATCAAAGATTGATGAAATGGTCAAATCAAGAAGACAATCATACTTTGTTCCAATAACAAGTCTTAAAGTTAAGATTGTGACAATGAGTAAAAAGTATTAAAGGTTTATAACATTCATCAAATGTGGAAAGTTGTGATGTCTTGGATAAGACAAAGACCAACCATGACCAATTTATGAAGTGTTTTGATACAAGCTACACTAACTCTTGAAAATTTGTTTGTCAAGAAATGTTTATTGACAAAAGAATCTTATATGTCAAGGAGTCAGTGGGAGTCTTAATGATCTCGAAAAGTTTCAAGAACAAATCAAATAAACCTTATCGATCATCACTAGCACACGAGTTGAGGTTTACAACCTATCGTGAAGACATTATTTTGTTTCTATGCCAATCCAATCGAGTTAATTATGCATGTGAGTCCTATGAGTTCTCATTTGAATGCGTAAAAGGCAAGGACCTTGATCAATGAAAGGTACATTGATAGGAAAAAGGTAAGATGCTTAACTACTTGGAAGACGTGGTGGGCAGCTGTGCTACCATAAGGCAAGAAATCAAGATTAAGAAAGTTCGATCCATATGAGTTTGAATTTGTCGTAAACTTTGGTTTTAACAAATTCGCATGGATAGGAACACATACACCGTTTAAATCTAAGTGTCATAAGATTTCCTCCTTCATGAAAATGATTGTGAGAAAATGCTTTCACTAAGAAAGATTTTAAAAGATAGTGATTGTAAAATTGCATTCTCAAATTCGATCATGGTTACGGCATCCCTTTCCATAATTTGAATTGTGAGGTTTGGCAATTAGTCTTAAGACACACATATGAACTATCTAAGGCAAAAGTGTATAAGTTCAAGAAGCCTTGATAAAAGATTATCAAAGCACTAAGTATTAAAAACATGAACTTAAGAAATTCAATAAGTATTGTCTTTCTGGAAGTTAAGATGTTTATGAATACATGTCGAAGCTAGTGGGAGCATAAGTGTTATGTTTTATAATAATCATCATGATAGTGGGAGCATAAATGTTATGATTGTATGATTATTAAGGCACGTATTGCATAGTTGGCAATATTAATTATAGAAAACAAGAGTCATACTTTGCAAAGTTGTAAGAGTTGAAAGGTTGTTTTGCTATAATTAAGGGAGAGAATATTATGCTTCATTTCAAATCTAAAGAATTAGGTTGCGAAATGTTGATAAATTTAGTCAAAGGTACATAGTGTGTTCTTAAAATTTCGATTGTGATTACGGCATTCCTCTTCGCAATCGACTTTTGAGAACATAGCAAATAAAACATTATGCGTCGTGTCCCATACGCTTCGGGTATAGGATCGATTGCGAATGCTTTAATGTTTGACCATTCTAAAATTTTCCAAATGTATAGTGCATTTAGAGGAAAAAGGGACTAGAATTGGTTTTGACTAAAATAATTAAACAACTATCAAAGGACAATCCAAAGTTCGACGAGGATTGGTCGCTTGCGAGTAGTTGGAAGTATAGTATTGGAAATTATGGAAGTGTTTCCATATTGGATGGACGATATCGACATCATTACAAATAGATAAGATTCTATTAAGAATGAGTTGTCATATAGAAAATATGGAAGTGTGTCCATGTTGGGAAGTAAAATCTATGTCTAGATTAGAAACTTTATGCGAAAGGATGTTCAAAGGAATGTACTTTGAGTGAGAGACATCATATCTAAGGAATTGTCTTGTAACAATCTCCGATAGAGGAATTTGTAATATCATTGTCAATAATCTTTGAGACTTTGGTGCAGTGACATTACAAAAGGATCGTTGCATAAAGTGTTAGAATCTAGTATATTCTATAAGTAACAAGAATTTGACATTCGTACACTTAAGAAAATGGATTTGGTGTTGTAAAATGAGAATGATTGGAAATGTGTTCAATTTGTCTATTTCGCAAAAGTAAGAACCATAGGTAAACATTGTGTGCATGCTAGGAGCATGGGACAAGTGTTGGAATTCAAATGCGAAGTTGATTACCCGAAACGACAAATAATGAGTAATCGATATGGTGATAAATAAAACGTGTTTTGTTTATACTCAAAGGTTTGAGGCCATATGGGATTAGTATTATTCTTGTGTTTCACCTTGCATGTTTTGACTTCCAGAATAATTGAGTTTATTGAGAATAATCGAATTATTCAAACGGGCCACAGTCGTTCATATGTTGGAAGTGGATATGAATGAAGACTGTCGTGAATTGGTGTGTGGATTGTCTAGAAGAGTATTAGACATAAGCAAATGCTTGCTGCAACGTTCATGAGTGCTTATGAATATGATTTGAGCATTGGATTAAACCCACGCTCACTTGGATCACTCCATGAAATGTATTACGAGTGATTGGTGAGACGATAACATCTTATATTCTTGAAACCGAGATGTGTGAGTTGTATCTTGCGAATCGGTTGCACATTGATAATATGTAAACGCACCAGTAACTTGGTGTTATAAAACATATTGTTGTGTGTAATTCGGTGAGTGAGTGCGAGCGAGCATTGTATCAAAGTTTATCTGTTCCTCTTATCCAAAGTAGGATAAAAGCGATATCTTTGGGCCCCTCGATGGTTTAGTGATGACATACGTAAATGCTCGGCTGGGCTAGGGCTAATTTGATTTGTTCAATTAGTCTGTCGTCATAAATCAGAAATCGAGATATAGTACAAAGAGAATGATTTGAAATCATATCTCATACGATATTTAGAATGGAGGAATATATGATCCCTTATCTAAGGACACGCGTATCTGATATGATCAGAGTTGACAGCGGCTTTGGAAAGCTACGATTGCAGATCAGGATCTGAAGTCATACGCAGAATAGTTGTTAGACTTATCCAAGTGGGAGACTGTTGGATTAGTGTCTAAGCCCATAACTATTTTGGTATGTACTTGACCTGATGGTGCATGGTCCTTTTGGGTTGCCTTCACCAAAGCAACTTGATTGGAGAAATGAATAAAGAGAGAAAGGATAATATGATTTATTAATATGTTATAAGAATAATATATTAAAGGAGAAATCATATTTGTTTAATTAATATTGGTCAATAATTAATTAAGAATTAGTTTTGTGATCAAATGTAATTAATTAAACTAGAGGGGTTGAATTGTAATTATGTGATAGTTACAAAATAAGGTAAGAATTATCTTATATATATGGTGAACGAATTTGAGGTGTAAATCCCTTAGAATTCGAGTATGATAAGGATTCAAGGATTATCTTATTGGTTGCTTAATGGATAATCAACTAGATAAGGATAATGACTGAAACCCTATCTCTACACCTATATAAACACCCCTAGGGCCATGAATTCGTGTATCCCTTCCCAAGAGGTCCTAGATACGAATTCTAACCTCTCACCTCTCTCCTTATACCTTCTCCACTTGCTTATGGTGTTTGTGAGCCATTAGAGGAGTGACACTTGTGACTCTAAGCCTTCCAAAGTCAATACAAGGAGATTTGGGATTGTTATTGCTACATAACAATCAAGGTAACACTATAAACTTATTTTCATGTTAATATGATTATATGTATACTAGAATTAGGGTTTATAGTCTTGGATTCAAAGCATGTACAATAGAGAAACCTAGATCCAAGCATTAGGGTTTGTATGAGCACATAGGATGTCTTATGACCAAAACCCAACAGTCAAGACTATCAACAATGAAGCAGAATATGAAGCACTCGTCATGGGACTACAATTGGCTAAGGATCTTTAAATCAGGGATCTTCATGTATTTTTTTTATTCTTTATTACTAACCAATTAATTCAATAGATGTTATGCAGTGAAAGGTGAAAGATTAGAATTATATCTAGAGATCCTCAAAAAATTAGCTTCTGATTTCGAGAACATTAGCCTAACTCAAGTTCCCAGAGAAGAAAACAAAGAAGTAGACGCATTAGCCAATTTAGGATCCTCCCTTAGAATCCCCCTAGAGATAAAGATTCCTATAACCTATATAATAACCCCAACCATATAAACCCTATCTGAAAAACCGGAAGATCCCAAGCATCCAACAAGCGTATAAGCTATTGAAGATCCTGATCCTAGGATCCCTCCTCAAAGGGAGCTTGATGAACAGGATCCTCAAAGAAATCCACAATCGTGGACCCAACCTATTATGAAGTATCTCCAAAATGGAATGATCCCACTAACAGAAAAAAGCGAGAGAGATTCTTTTCTACATGCTAAAAATTTGATGCTTGCCAAAGACATAGCAACATCTTGCATCAACCGGCAGAACCGCTACATTCAATTGTTCTCCATGGCTATTCATGAAATGGGGAGTGGATATATCGGGAAAACTACCAATAGCCCCAGGAGGAAAAGTCTTCATGCTAGTGATGAATGATTACTTCTCAAAGTGGATAGAAGCATAGGCTCTGGTTCAGGAAAGAGACAAAGAAGTAGTCTCATTTATTAAATGCAATATCTTGACTAGGTTTTGGGATCCCGGCTGAGATCATATGCACCAGTTGATCCCAATTCATAAGCAAAAGGAAAATAGACTTTTGAACAAGTTGGGGAATCAAAATGATAACATCGACTCTTGTTCATCCTCAAGCTAATGGTCAAGCAGAATCCAACAATAAAATAATAGTAATCAACTTAAAGAAAAGATTTTACAAGAAGAAGGGAAGATAGGCAGACAAACTTCTTTTCGTCCTATGGGCAGATAGGACTACTTCCAAAGTAGCCACAAGGCAAAGCCCTTACTCTTTGGTGTTTGGGACAGAAGCTGTGATCCCTACTAAAGTAATCCCGACAGCAAGATACTTGCTGCAAAACCTAGAGAATAACGACAGGATCCTAGCACATGATCTTGACACTATTGACGAGCTTAGGGATCTAGCCAAAATACGAATTGCTGCTCATCAACAGAGAATCACCAAGGCCTACAATAAAAACATAAAAGTCAGGATCCTACCACAAGATCTTGACACTATTGAAGAGCTTAAAGATCTTTCCAAAAATACCCATTGTTGCTCATTAACAGAGAATCACCAAGGCTTAAAATAAAAAAATAAAAAAAAAAAGTCAGAAGGTTTCAAATAAGAGGCTTGGTATTAAGGAAAACATTCCAGAACACCAAGAATCCCAATGCAGGTAAATTATCTCCCAAATGGGAAGGATTGTATCTCATAGATGCTGAAGCAGGAAAAGGAGCATATTGGCTAGCAACACTCGAAGGAGATGTTCTACCAAGACCCTGGAATGCTATATAGCTTAAAGCATACTACATGTAAGTAGGGTCGACTTATCAACGAAAAACCAGGGTACACATGTTCTTTACCTTAAGATTTTTGTTGTTACTTATTTTCTCCTCGAATACATTACTAACTTAAGCATCGGAGGGGCGGTAGCTAGACTAACGCCCACCCCTAGCTAACATTTTCCATGCAGACAACACACATCTCAGGATCTCCGTAAGCTATGATCTTGAAACACGAAGGTCCCTCGAAGTCGAAGATCCTGAAACCCAAGGATCCCCCAGATCTCATAATATAAGTATCCTCGAGGATGAAAATCTCGAAACATGAGGATCTTGACATACGAAGATCTAAGTATCTTAACACTTGAGAAGCCCCGTTATACCAACAATGTAATCTTGACACTATCATATACGCAATCTAGAACCTAATTATCTCTCATATGCTTAAGGGTACTTAATCCCCTGTAAGGTTTAAAGAGTTAATTACCTCTTTCACATGAACTAAGGTTTATACACCTCGCTTGGTCGCACGATATCCAACCATGGTAAACGGATAAAGGGATGATTTCATGATTCAATGGCTTGGAAACCCTCTTATCTTTTGACCATAAGTTAAGTTCCTTACGGTTAAGTCAATATAGAGAACCTCATCATCGAGGATGCTCTCGGGAAGTTGTCCTTATTTTCCCAAGTTGTAAGTATTCTTATAGGCATTATTTATAATAATCTATCATGAATTTTCTTCCTCATGCAGATGTTGATGCTTCTTCTAGGAGATCTCAATAGTCTTCCTCTTCCTAGGAGATCTCAATAGTCTTTTGTTCTCGGGATCCTGAAGCCTTAACCGTAAGATCTATATGAGATCTCCTAGGAAGAGGAAGAGTGACACCTTTTTCCTGCATGGCTTTGATTAAACCACTGGTCATATCATCTTTATGATCTGTCAAACCATAACGGGCCTTGGACCGGGTAGTCTTAAAACCTACCAGAGATCCCTATCAAATCAGTATCCTCTAAAAGGACATATCCAAGAAAAACAACACTTTCAGGGGATATAGAAGAAGTAGTGGAGGAACCATCTTGAAGACTGGAATATTCAAGCTTGAACAACCTCTCAACTGCAGGAAGTGTGAGGAATTTCGAAATATTGTCCTCAGAATCATTGTCGATAGGAATAAGCTCCTCAAACCTGAACATTGCATCAAAACTAACAAAATAAAGGAAGTAAATTTCAGGATCCTTGATATCTAAATTTATTTCCTACCCTTTTTAATTCGTGCTTTTAGCAAGGAATCCACCTCAGGAATCAAGTTGCGTCTCACGAAGAAATATTTTTCTTTCCAAGTGCCATCATTTTGTCTGGATTTCAGAATGTGGTGGGGTTTGTTTGTCTTAACTCTTAACATGAAACAAGAAGAACTGGAAGTAGAAAGATCATAGATGAAGGCCAACTCAGGTAATCCAATGTGCACATTCTTAGACTGATTCACGCGATCGATCCAAAAGAGGATCCTCCAAACCACGGACATAGTTTGGATATAGGAGATTTGGGTACACATAAAGAAATCAAGAATAATACTAGTAAAAGCATAAGTTAAACCTAGAGTGAATGGGTATTTAGGAAAACAAACCCACATTGGAGATGCAAAATTAGGTGGAATGATAGCCTTAAAAGGACGAAAAACCACATCTGAAGGGAAAGCCCCGATGGATTTCAATGATTCCATGTCTTCATTGTCAAAGGAGCAAACCTCATCATTGATTAACATTAGTTGATCACTAAAATCAATATAGGAGGGAATAACAATGCTAACTCGAGAGCAACTAGTTTTCTTAGCAATGACGAGGAAAATCAAAACAACAGAAGAAAAATAAAAAGAAAAAGGATTACCTTCACAATGAAATGATGGTGACTTAGGAGAGTAAATAAAGGAGTTACATGAAGCCCTCATTTATATCCATGAAAAGATAACAAAGTTGATATGACCATTTCTCGATTATATCGATAAAGATAAGACCTATCCATTAGGGACTGATTTTAAATTTATCTTTTAAATTTAGTTTAAGTTATTCATCAACGTTTCCGAATTATCTCTACAACCCGAATTATCTCTACAACCAATTAGTATGATCATGATACTTTGATAGAAGTATTATGGTGATGATGTGTCTCACATCATGCCAAAGAAATTAACCCTGACTTGCTGAAAGTCTTGGATAATTATGAAACATATTAGATGTTTCATCAAGTAAAGCAGTTATTCAATCAGAACACTAAAAATAGCTTCAAGTTTGTTCAAGCATTGAATAAAAGGAAGTCTAAGAGATTATGCACTCATATAGACTTATAGTTTAGTTAAGGGAAATAAAACATAAACCTAGAAATCAAGAAAGGACCAAAAGATTGGTGTTGTTCCTATTGTCGAAGAAACTAGACACTAAAAGAGGAATTGTCCCTCTAATCTCATCAAGCTGAACAAGTCTGAATTGGACAAGACTTCAGATATCTATATGATAGAACTATTTTTTTTCCATCATTCACTTGAGTATGTGTTGATGTTATGTGTTGATGATTGGAAGAAATAGTTAACTGATTACAAAGGAATGGTATTTTGTGTTGAAGATATATAACAAGTGTTGTTATAGTCTGTTATTTAAACAATAGAAGTATTGTACCTATCCTTATAGGAACATGTAACAGTTGTAATTTATGAATAAATCTTGATTTACTTATCGTTTAATAGATGTTCACATTTGTAACATCCCAAAATTCAAGTCTGAAATTTTCATTTTGAATTAATAATTTTTAAAACATTTTACCATAACATTGTCAATAAAGCCACACATTACAGAATCATAATATTATGTCCCAAATCACCACATCAAGATAATGAAAATAAAAGTGCAATTCCATAAACATTGATGCAGAAACGTGTGTGTGTGTGTGTGATGCTACTCCGCTAGCTCCTTCCCCTTAGACGAAGAGGTACCTGAAACCAAGACAAAAACCGTAAGCACAAAGCTTAGTGAGTTCCCCCATCATACCACATACCATACAATATCATTGGTATCTTTCAACCGGTAATCATCAACGGTATCTTTCAACCGGTAACTTCTATCGGTATCTTTCAACCGGTAATCATCATCGGTATCTTTCAACCGGTAACTGGGGACTATTCCACCCCAACCACTAGCATACAACTTCAAGATATAAACATACAATCAGGAATATCCGGGTACTGACCTACCCTTCGGTCCTAAGGACCACTGTCATGGAAACTGATCCCTACTATACACACAACATATCATAGAGATAAATCTCATAACCAAGGCACATAACCAGAACAAGATAATTATCACAAAGACAATCATCTCCTAAATATTCCTCTTTGGTGGGTCGACATTGTGGCCTTACACCTACACCTACTGGAACGTAACTCACCTCGTACGAGTAGTTGCTGCTAATCTGTGGGGGAAACCTCTGTCTGCTGTTGCTCCGGAAATCCTCCGACTATAATCCCCACAAAACACTCAGTCAGAAACTGATATCTACTCTTAGGGTAAAATAACTATTTTACCCCCAACCAAGTCTATGACAAAGTTAACATCAAGTTGACCAGACTCGCCGAGTTGGGCCATCAACTTATCGAGTCCCTATCCTTTACTCATCCTTATCCATGACTCAACTTGTCGATTTTGGCAAGGACTCGACGAGTTCCTCTTCTTTACGAACATCAATGAACATTCATCCTACTCGCCGAGTTGTATAAACAACTCTTCGAGTTCACCTTTATCTAATGAACAAGTCTTGACCTTGACTCGCCGAGTTGTATGAACAACTCTTCGAGTTCATCTTCAAACATAAGAAGATTACCTTGGACTCGCTGAGTCTATTCTAGAACTCATCGATTCCCATGAACTCCAGGTCTAAAACTAAGTCCAATTCATTGGGTCACTCCTTCTGTCCTACTACAACCATTCTAACACCCAACTGAGTTCTTTTGACCCTCAACATATATGGGACACAAATCCTTGGACTCGTCGAGTCCAAAGAACGGACTCGCCGAGTCGATAACGTCCACACCCTAAATCCTCGATTTTTGATGTACAACACTTGTCCAAATGATAGATCCAATCCCCTAAGCTCGATCTAGCACGTAAAGTTACGAAATTTATGTGCATGCATGGGACTTTTGAGCGAAAAGGCTCTAAAATGGCTCTTTTGTTGCATGGGGACTTCCTTGGGTGCAAAAGCAACCCAAATTTGTCTTGTGACACTTCCCAAGTATTAGATCCAAAGTATTGACCCCAGCCATGTTTGCAAATCATGTTTGGTCACCTCATATGGCTTAAAAGCCCTAAATCTTCCCCAAAAAGGGATCTAACAAATAAATAAGCAAGCTACAGACTTTATACCTTTCGAAGACTACAAATGATGAACCAAACTCGAATCCTTCAACCTCCTCTTGATCCTTCTATGCTCTTCCTTCTTCCTTGAGGTCAAAACCCACAAAAATCACTCAAAAGCCTTAGATCTTGCACCAAAACACTTAGGGTTTGCTATGGAGGGTCTTTGGGAGCATTAGGGACGAGTGGTGGCTGAAAGAGATGATTAAATAATGTGCAAACCCTTATATTAGGGTTTTTTCGTGTCAGAGCCTACTCGATGAGTCTGGCCGCAAACTCGACGAGTCCATTTCTTAAGTCCTGTATCTAATCCCACTCCTGCTCGATGAGTTGGGCCTTCAACTTGCCGAGTCCCCGGCTAAAATTGCAAATGCAACAAAATAAATTACATACCAAGATTAATCGAGTGCTACAAATCTCCCCCACTTATTTCACACTTCGTCGTCGACGTCTACTGCGCGTTCCTGGAAAAGCTCTTGGTAGTGCTCCATCATCTCATCCACCGGCTCCCAAGTTCACTCTGATCCCCTCCGGTGCTGCCATTGCACCTTAACTAGATCCACCATCTTGTTCCTCAGATCTTTCGACTTCCAGTCGAGGATCGCCACTGGAGGCTCAATATAATTCTTGCTGTCATAGACCTGAATATCCTCTAAGGGTACGATTGTTGAGTTGTCCACCATACACTTTCGCAGCTGGGAGACGTGGAAAATGTTGTGGATCTTGCTGAGTTCGGTTGGCAAATCCAACCTATACACCACCTTCCCACTCTAGCTAAGACCCTAAATGGTCCAATCTACCTGGGGCCCAACTTGCCCCGTTTCCTGAATCGGATGACGCCCTTCCATGGCGACACCTTCAGGAGAACCATATCCCCGACCTGGAACTCCAGGTCTGATCAGCGCTTATCGGCATAACTTTTCTGTCGCCTCTAAGCAATCTGAAGCCTGCTCCAGACCTATTGAATCCTCTCTGTCGTCTTGAGCACTACTTCGGTGCTCCCCATTATCCTATGGCTAACCTCGCCCCAACATATCGGGGTCATTCACTTCCTCCCATACAATATCTCAAAGGGAGGATGTCGATAGTCGCATGATAACTATTATTATACAAAAATTCAGCCAACGGAAGGTAAGTATCCCAGCTACCTCCGAAGTCTAAGACACACGCCTGCAACATGTCCTCCAAAGTCTGGATGGTTTGCTCACTCTGACCATCTGTCTGCTGGTGGAAGGCAGTGCTAAAATACAGATGAGTACCTAGCTCGTCTTGAAACTTCTTCCAAATCCTAGAAGTAAACCGAACATCCCTATTTGAAATCACCGACACTAGCACCCCGTGCCGCACCACCACCTCCCTGATATAGATGTTGTCTAGCTTCTCGGCCGAGAAGCTCTCCTAAATCAGAATAAAATGAGCACTCTTGGTCAGTCGATCGACGATAACCCAAATCGAATCCACCCATCGCGCAGTCCTGGAAAGCTTTGTGATAAAATCCATCGTAATGTCCTCCCATTTCCACAGCGGAATATCCAACGGCTGCATCTTTCCATGTGGCCTCTGGTGCTCGGCCTTGACCTTCTTTCAGCTCAAGCACCACTCCACATACCATGCCACATCCCGCTTCATGCAGGGCCACCAATAGTCCACATGAAGATCCCTATACATCTTCGTCTCCCCGGGATGAATGGAGAATCGAGATTTGTGCGCCTCTTCCATCAGAACCTAGCGTACACGCTCGTGGTATGGCACCTACACCCTATAGTGTAGTGTCAGTAATCCCCGACTGTCATAGTCGAAGGAGGAAACCTATCCCACAATCTGGTCACTCTTCCGGTGTTCCTTTTTCATGGCCTCTTATTGGGCCTCTCGAATCCGCTCCAATAGCGGAGTGACCATTGTCATCCTCAGACAGATATCCCTGATCGGCACTGCCTTGCGGCTAAGCGCGTCGGCCACCACATTGGCCTTTCCTGGGTGGTAGAGGATCTCACAGTCATAATCCTTTACCACATCAAGCCACTGACGTTGCCTCATATTCAAATTTGGTTGGTCTATGAGATACCTCAGGCTATTGTGGTCCGTGTAAATCGTACAATGAACCCCATTGAGGTAATGACGCCAAATATTGAGGGCGAACACAATAGCCCCCAACTCCAAATCGTGCATCAGGTAATTCATCTCGTGAGGCTTCAAATGCCTCGAAGCGTAAGAAATGACATGCCCTCTTTGCATCAATACTGTGCCCAAACCCGAGATAGACGCATCACAATTCACGACAAAATCCTCCTTGCCCTCTGTTAGGGCTAAGATTGGCGCCTCGCACAATCTTTGTCTTAATGTCTCGAATGCAGTCTGCTGCTCAGGTCCCCAACGAAAGACCACGACTTTCCTCATTAGCCTGGTCAGGGGTACGGTTATCTTGGAGAAATCCTGGATGAATCTCTGATAGTAGCCGGCTAATCCTAGGAAAATCCGAATCTCTGATGAAGACCTCGGAATCTCCCATCTCATCACGGCCTCCACTTTGTCCGGATCTACCGAAATCCCGTTCTGGTTGACAAAGTGCCTAAGAAACTGCACCTCGTACAACCAGAACTCACACTTGGAGAACTTAGCATACAAGTTCTCCCTTCTCAAAGTCTCCAGAATCTCCCGCAGATGCTCATCGTTCTCCTCCTGCGTATTGGAATAGACCAAGATGTCATCGATGAAAATTATCACAGACCGATCCAGCATCGGCCTGCACACACAGTTCATGAGATCCATGAACGCGGCAGGAGCATTGGTGAGCGTGAAAGGCATCACCACAAACTCATAGTGATCATAACGAGTCTGAAAGCCAGTCTTCTACACATCCTCCTCTCTGACCCTCATCTGGTGATACCCTGAACGCAAATCAATCTTGGAGAACCAAGATGATCCCTATAGTTGGTCAAAGAGATCATCGATCCTTGGGAGTGGGTAATGGTTCTTCACTGTTACCTTATTCATCTCATGATAATATATACACATCTGATGTGACCTGTCCTTCTTCTTCACAAAAAGAATTGGGGCTCCCCAGGGTGAACTGCTCGGTCTAATGAATCCCTTGTCTAACAGCTCCTGCAACTGTGTAGACAACTCTTGCATCTTAGGAGGAGCCAATCGAAACAGTGCCTTGGCTATCAGAACCGCACCAGGGACCAGGTCGATTCTGAATTCCACATGTCTCTCCAGAAGTAACCCGGGCAACTCCTCAGGGAATATGTCCTCAAAATCCCGTACGATGGGCATATTGCCCACCGTCGTCCAACCTGCCTCCCGGGTATCCATAACATAGGCAACATAACCTGCGCAACCCTGTTGGAGGTAGCGCCTAGCCCTCGCTACCAAACATAAAGCTGGTCCTCGTTGTGGCCTTTCGCCCTAAACCACCAGCTCTCCCCCACTAAGGGTCCTAATCCGTACGGACTGTTGCGCGTAGTCGATCACTACCCCATTGGGGCTCAGCCGATCCATACCAGTAATAACCTTGTTCCCCCACAAAGGTATGGGAACCAAGTCCACCAGGTAACGTTCCTCGAACAACCTCAAAACACAATCCCGGTAGACCTCTGATACTCATACCATCCAGTCGTCCGCAATCTCGACCTCTAGAGAGCAATCCAACTTGCTCAAAGACTCCGGAAACTTCTTGCTACGCACAAGAGAGACAAATGATTGAGTGGCACCCGAATCAAAGAACACCTGAATGGGGATACCGTTCATATGGAACAATCCTAAGCAAGGCACATGATATATCAAAAACACAGCGATATAACATAAAATCATATGAAAAGAAATCATACCCGTCACGACATCGGGTGCAGCGCGTACCTCCTCGGTTGTCAGCTGAAATGCTTGGCTCTGAACCACTGGAGCCTCCAACTTGGCCTTCCAGCCATCCATAACCCATGATGTCGCTGGAGTCGGCGCCACTGCCAACACTACCGTTGCTGATGTCAATCTAGGGCAATTAGCCTTTTTATGGCCCTTTTGATTGCAAAGAAAGCAAATCAGGTCAGATATCTGAATCGCAGGAGTAGGGGCAGTACAATATCTGCCAAAATGTCCAAGCTTGCCACACTTACAACAGCTTGAACCTGGCCCAGTGTGACAAGCTCCCTCGTGTGACCGACCGCATTTCCCACATCAGTCCCTCCTTGACTAGCCTTTCGGCCTACCATCGAATCCCTTGGGCTTCTTCCCCGAAGCCCCCATCGTTGAAGTTATAGGGTTTTCTATGGACCTTAAAGGTTGATAAGTAGAACAATAAGTTGGATCTGAAGTTGTAACTTCAGATCTGAACCCTCTCTAAGCTCTAGAAACATAAAGTCTCAAAATTGATCATGTATGAGGTCCCTTTTGGGCATGAAACCCCATTAAGACCTTAGACTTGTCATTTAGAGCCTTAAATGCAATGCATGTAAGTAAAGTTTGTGACTTTACGTAATAAGTATGCCATAGAAGCCTAGATCTATGAGTTGGAGCCACTGCATGGCTCAGAATAAGTCTGTATGGAAAAAGACCAAATGGACTCGGCGAGCCACAAGGATGACTCGGTGAGTTTGATGAAGACAGTTGTGAACTCGACGAGTTGGATGAACAACTCGGTGAGTCCAATGAAGATCGCCATGAAACTCGACGGGTTGGATGAACAACTCGGCGAGTCAGATGAACTTTCCCAAGGATATGCCCACGTATGCACCTGTTGAGTTTCGCTTAGGAAACCCGACGAGTGGCTTTAGAGTTCAGTCGAAAAACAAGGGAAACTCGACGAGTCACTTGATGACTCGGCGAGTGCACCGGAAGCCAAGGAAACTCGGCGAGTAGCCGAGGGAACTCGGCGAGTCAGATCAACATGGACTATTGACCTTGATTGTTGACTTTGATCATTGACCTAAGTTGATCTATTGCTCTTTGAAGACAGTTCTAGAAGGATCAGAATCTTATGTATGCAATTCGTGATAAATATAGCTGGTGGGATTCGTGGCAGTAACCCGAAGGTTGGAACTAATTTCTATGAGTCGATGTTTCGAGGTGAGTTATCCACACTATACTAAGGGGTCTAAGGCACCAAGGTCGGCCCAATGGATTTGATATCCTAGTAGTTATTGATATGTTGAGTTGAGTTAGTAATGTATGCCACTTGATATGCTAGTTGGGTAGATCTGTACGACTGCCTGTGATATTGCTTGATTACCTGTATGTGTATTTATCTGTTACATGTCAAAAAGTTGTGTGGGGTGGGGTGAGGTTGTACTGCTCCGTGCACTAGCCAACAAACCCGATAGTATTCCATATATGAGCTGAGGGCCCAGTAGGCATTCCAGACTCATACTGAGTACTCGGGAGCATTCCAGATGCAAGCTGAGGGCCCAGTAGGCATTCCAGACTTGTACTGAGGGCTCGATGGCATTCCAGATATGAGCTGAGGGACCGGTAGGCATTCCAGACTCGTACTGAGGGCCTGGGGGTAATCCAACTTGTAAAGCTGGGGACCCAGTGTATGTTATTCTGTTATGATTGATATGATATGCTAACGTTGATATTGTTATGTGGACTATATGTGTATCGGTATTTTGGGGTGAATCACTAAGCTTTCGGACTTACAGTTTCCGTTGATGATTTCAGGTACCTCAGGGGATCACGGCAAGGCCAAGGTGCGATCGTACAGCTCCTCCTACTATGTTATGTTTCTGGGAAAAGACTATGATAATTAATGTTTTGAAAACTAAATTTGTAATATTTTGATGAACTTGAGATGTTTTTAAAAGTTTAAATTTGCTTCAAATTTTGGATGTTACAAGTTGGTATCACAGCCTTGGTTTAAGTGAATTGGAGGAACATTCGTGTGAATCTAGTCTCAAATCAAGGAGAGATTTTCAAAATAGTTTTTAAATGGTTTTCAAAATAGCTAAAGGAGGTTGAAGGGTGTACGATCAGTTGGAGCCAGTAAGTAGACCCAAAATACTATACAGTTATTTGATATTGTCATATGTTAGAACAACATGCTAGTACTAGGCTAGGGATCTTCATGAATTGCATGATAAAATTGCCTGATTACATTGTGCCTGGTATCCTTGGGTTTCCTTTACATGAAATTGACATCATTGCTATAGAGATTTAGTGTATGCATCACAGTTGTACATAATTAAGACCTTATAGCCTAAGAATGTCTGATTTTGCCTTATGTTATGTTCTTGTTTAATTGGGAGCTTAGGCTAGAATTGAATATTTAAAAGTTTATCAGGTCCAGCGTTATGTGTGGCTAGCACGCACTAGTGCTGCAGGGTTGGTGGAAGTTTCGTGAGTGGGAAGGTTATTGGGATGAGTCCGCCGATTTCGAGTCGTCTAACATCCTTTTAAGAACCAGACTTGAGTGCTTGATGTGATTATATATATTGTTAGGGAATTGTGGTGATACTTGGAACAAATATGGGTAGGTGTGGAAGGTAGTATGGGCCCGTACTACTGAAAGCATAGGACCCATACGTGTGACAAGGAAGTCAAAAATCCCAAGGTTTTGTTGGGGGTTGGTCCCTAGTTGTTGTGTATGAAGTTAACTAATACCTTGTGCTGTGTTTCAGAATGGTGATGACTAGGCACTTTGTGACTGGATCCGGGTCAAGATCAGGGTCGGGATCAGGAGAGGGCGGACAGGGGGAGCTGATAGCACCCGAGACGATCGGCCAAATGAAGCCAGATGAGATGGACGACAAGATTCGAGCAATCCTGCATGACGAGGTTGCTGCATTGTTCCAGGCCGAATTGTCGGAAATGTACGGGTCAATTAAGACCACCATGGTGGAGTATTTCGATGAGCATTACACAGCCCTTGCAGAGACAACCGCCGCAGCAGCTGCATCAGTTGTAACTACAACATGGGGAGGAGTTAGTAGGGGTTTTCAGTACCGGGACTTCGACAACATGAAGCCCCCTACTTTTTATGGGACATAGGATCCCATCAAGGCTATGATATGGAGTTTAGATGTGGAGGGGTGTTTCTTCACCTGCTCGTGTCCTACTGACCAAAAGGTCAGGTGTGCTCTTAACCTGCTTAGGTCCGGAGCCAAGGATTGGTGGAGACTTACGACTAGCGCTTATACTAATGATTAGAGAGTTGCTCTTACTTGGGAGCAGTTCAGGGATATGTTCCGCGGTCGTTACATCCTGAGGGTTGAGCGGGAACGTTTGGCACAGGAGTTTCTGAGTCTGAGACAGGATGGAGAGTCGCTAACGGAGATCACCCGTATGTTCACTGAGAGGGAGATGTTCTGCCTAGAGTTTGATTCCGAGTAGTCTCAGATGACCCGTTATCTAAGTATGCTCAAGACTGATATTCGACAGTTCGTATCCACCCAGCGATGTGATACTCTTCTAGAGTTACAGGAGGCCGCCAAGTGGCGGGAGTTGGAGATTGAGTTGCAGCTGAGGGATCAACGGCTGGCCTCGGTACTGTCATAGTCGGCGCCGACGTGGCCTAAGACTACCGATGCTAGGACCAAGGGTCAACAGGACCGCACTTGTGGGAGGTGTGGCAAGGGTCATTCTGGGGTATGTCGGGCTGGTAGTGGGTGCCACAAATGTGGCAAGGAGGGGCATTATGCAAAGGATTGTCACCAGGCTGCCACGGTTCAGTGTATGAGGTTATGTTATCATTGCAACCAGGTTGGCCACATGAGGGCCAACTGTCCACTACTTACCACAAAGCCGGTGCAGGCTGCAGCACCGGCTACCTTGAGGATCACAGATGGGAGATCAGACAGGACATATCCTTCGAAGGCTCAGGGCGTGATTTTCAGCTTACGGTGGAGAAGGCCAAAGCAGCACCAGATGTGGTTGTTGGTATGTTTCTATCCTCACCTTGTTTTATTTATCTGTTATATGCTTATCTGTTGTACCTGTAATTAGGTACATTCTTGGTGAATTCTTTGCTTGCTTTGGTCTTATTTGACTCTGGGGCGAGTCTGTCTTTCGTGTCTCAGTCTTTTAGTGGGGAGTTCAGTACACCTATGGGCGAGTTAGAGTGTCCGTTGCGATTGTCCATCGCTAACGAGCACAGGGTTTCTGCTTCTTCAGTTTACCGAGGATGTGACTTGGAGATTTTTGGGGTGTCTTTTTCAATAGACTTGATTCCGAATCCCATGGGGGAGGTGTGCGTAATTATGAGCATGTATTGGCACAGTAGGTTCGATGCTATGATCGATTGTGAGGGTCAGCGAGTGGTGGTTCGAACCCCAAGTGGGGGAGAACTGGTGATATATGGTGAGGGCACCAGAGTAGGTTCAAGTTTTTGCTCAGCTGCCAGGGCTCGGCAGTACATTCAGCATGGGTGTACGTTCAGCATGGGTGTATGGGTTATCTAGCATACATGGTAGATACGCGAGTCAGGGACCATATTTTGGTCTCCAATGTACCAGTGGTCAGGGAGTTTGCAGATGTTCTTCCGGAGGAGTTGCGAGGGATACCTCCGGTGAGACAGGTCGAGTTCAAGATCGACCTGGTGCTAGTTGCGGCCCCTATCGCTAAGGAGTCGTACCGATTGGCGGCGCCTAAGACGCAGGAACTGTCGTCGCAGCTGCAAGAACTGCTGGGCAAGAAGTTCATTCGACCTACCAGCTCTCCATAGGGAGCGCCGATTCTTTTCGTCCGGAAGAAGTGTTGGATTAGTGTCTAAGTCCATAACTATTTTGGTATGTACTTGACCCGATGGTGCATGGTCCTTTTGGGTTGCCTTCACCAAAGCAACTTGATAGGATGAATTATGGAGAGAAAGGATTAAATATGATTTATTAATGTATTATGAGAATAATATATTAAAGGAGAAATCATATTGTTTAAGTAATATTAGTCAATAATTAATTGGTAATTAGTTTTGTGGCTAAAAGAGATTAATTAAACTTAAGGGACTGGAATTGTAATTATAAGATAATTGCAATTTGGGCCATGGATTGCCTTATATTAAGGGATGGATGAATTCTATGGGGGAAGCCCATATGAAATCGTCCAAGGCCTTGAGGAAAGGGCTCCATGAGTTGCTTAGGGCTTAAGAATCCAATTTAGGGTTTCCTTGTTAGATAACCCTAATAGCCTTAATATATATAAGACCCTTATGACCCAAAAACGTGGCTAATGATCTTTCTAAGGTTTCACACATTTTTGGGTCGCCTCAAACCTCTGTCCTCTTCATCCTCTTGCTTATGGTGTTTATGAACCATTAAAGGAGTGACACTTGTGACTCTAAGCCTTCCAAAGTCAATACAAGGAGATTTGGGATTGTTATTGCTACATAAGAATCAGGGTAACATTATAAACCTATTCTCATGTCAATATGATTATTTGAATGCTAGAATTCGGGTTTATAGTCTTGGATAACTTGCATGTACAATAGAGAAACCTAGATCCAAGCATTAGGGTTTGTATGAGCACATAGGATGTTCTTAGGACCAAAACCCATCAAGAAGGACGGCTCACACCAGATGTGCATTCATTACCAGGAGTTAAACAAGCTAACGGTGAAGAACCGTTATCCACTCCCGAGGATAGACGACCTCTTTAATCAGCTGAAGGGTGCTTCTTGGTTTTCCAAGATCGATTTGCGGTTCGGATACCACCAGGTTAGGGTCAGGGATGAGGACGTGGAGAAGACCGCATTCCGAACTCATTATGGACATTATGAGTTCGTGGTGATTCCATTTAGACTCACCAACACGCTAGCAGTGTTTATGGACCCGATGAATCGGGTCTGCAGACCGATGCTCGACCACTCGGTCATAGTGTTTATAGATGATATCTTGGTGTATTCCAACACCCGAGAGTAGCACGAGGAGCATCTGAGAGAGCTGTTGGGGGTCCTGAGGTGGGAACGATCGTACACCAAGTTCTCGAAGTGTGAGTTTTGGTTACAAGAGGTCCAGTTCCTCGAACATCTCATTAACCAAGAGGGGATTTTGGTCGATCCGGCCAAGATCGAGGCGATTATGCAGTGGGAGGTCCCGAAATCCCCGTCGGATATTAGGAGCTTTTTGGGATTGGCAGGATACTACCAGAGATTTATACGGGATTTCTCGAATATTGCAGTACCCCTCACTCGCCTCACGAGGAAAGGGGTGAATTTTCGGTGGGGTCCCGAATAGCAGGGAGCGTTTGAGACCCTCCGCTAGCGTTTGTGTGAGGCGCCAGTCCTAACACTCCCGGAGGGAGTTGAGGATTTTGTGGTGTTCTGTGATGCCTCCATCATAGGGTTAGGGGCAGTTGTCATGCAGAGGGGACGTGTGATAGCCTATGCATCGCGGCAGCTGAAACCGCATGAGACCCGATACCCTATGCATGATTTGGAGCTAGGGGAGGTGGTGTTCGCCCTCAAGATATCGAGACATTACCTTTATGGTTCCGTTGTACCATTTACACGGATCACAAGAGCTTGAGACACATCATGGATCAGCCGAACCTAAACATAAAGCAACACAGGTGGCTCGATATCATCAAAGACTACGATTGCGAGATCTTTTACCACCCTGGTAAGGCCAATGTGGTTGCGGATGCTTTGAGCCGCAAGTCGGCGGGGTCTTCCACTCCTGCGATATGTATGAAAACAGTTGTGGACTCCCCGCTTGTGAGCTTGATCAGAGATGCCTAGATAGAGGGCATGCGACCAGAAAATTCGAAGAGGGAAAGGATAAAGGGTGAAAACACCATGTTTGTGCAGGATAGTCGGGGATTACTGACCAGGTATAGTCGGGTTTGGGTTCCGATGTCTAGCGGGATCAGGCAGATGGTTATGGAAGAGGCTCATAAGACTCATTTCTCCATCCACCCAGGGGCCACCAAGATGTACTAAGATTTGAGTTTGAGCTATTGGTGGTCGGGTATGAAGCGTGAGATCGCTTGGTACGTCGAGAGGTGCTTGACCTGCAATATGGTCAAGGCGGAATATCAGAGGCCGCATTACAAGCTGCAGCCCCTGGAGATTCCCATGTGGAAGTGGGAGCGTATCACGATGGACTTTATCACCAAGCTTCCAAAGACTCTGAAGGGATTCGATGCTATTTGGGTCATCGTAGACCGATTGACCAAGAGTTCCCATTTCTTGGCCATACAGGAGAGTTCGTCGACCGAGAAGTTGGCCGAGGAGTATATTTGCGAGATCGTGTCTCGCCATGGGATTCCCGTTTCCATTGTCTCGGATCGGGATGTCAGGTTTACCTCCCGTTTATGGCAGAAGTTTCACGAGGAGCTGGGCACGCGGTTGTACTTCACAACAGCATTCCACCCTCAGACAGACGGCCAGATCGAGCAGGCTATTCAGACCCTCGAGGACATGCTGAGGGCGTGTGCCATCGACTTTGGTAGGAGCTGGGATTCACACCTACCGCTTGCAGAGTTCGCCTACAACAACAGCTATCAGTCTAGCCATGGCACCCCGCCATTCGAGCTGTTGTACGGGTGGAGATGTTGCACTCCGATTTTTTAGGGGGAGTTGGGTCACAGGGTAATGGGCCGGACAGAGGTGGTTTCGCAAACGACCGAGAAGATTCAGCAGATCCGACAGAGATTGAAGACAACTCAGAGTCGGTAGAAAAGTTACGCCGACAGACGCCGATCTGAATTAGAATTCCAGACCGGCGACATGGTACTTCTGAAGGTCTTTCCGTGGAAGGGTGTGATCCGTTTCAGGAAAAGGGGAAAATTGGGCCCTCGATACATTAGGCGATTCAGGATCATCGCAAAGGGTTGGAAAGGTGGTTTATAGACTAGAGATTCCGGAAGATCTTAGTCGGATCCATAATACCTTCCACGTATCGCAATTGCGAAAGTGCATTACGGACCAGGGGTCTGTGGTATCATTGGATGATGTTTAGATCGACGAGCGCCTGAACTATGTGGAGAGGCCTGTGGCCATTTTGGAAAGAAAGACGAAGATTCTACGTAACAAGGAAATACCTTTAGTAAAGGTACATTGGGAACATCAGAGGGGATCCGAGTGGAGATGGGAGATGGAGGCTGAGATGCGCAAGCACTATCCGGCATTGTTTAGTCCAACGGACTTCAAGGACGAAGTCTAGTTCAAGTGGGGAGACTTGTAACGCCCCGATTCTCAGGTATTGTTCAAAGTATAGTTTCTTGGTTTTGGCCATACTCGACGAGTCGGTTACCCTACTCGTCGAGTAGCAGCGGGATTGGATCGCGACTTAAGTGACTGACTTGGCGAGTCCACTAGTGGGACTCGGCGAGTAGGATCTGGCAAGTGAAACCCTAATTCTCAAGGTTTGTGTCCCTATTAAAAGGAGCCTTAGCCTCCCTTGGGTCTCTTTATAGTCTTAGTGAGTCCCTGATTCGAGTGTGTGTGCTTATTGAGTGTGTGAAGTTTGATTTGAAGATTTTGAAGGAGAAGGCTTGAAGGAAGAGGAGGTTGGAGCAAGTTTGGTGGGGAAATCAGCACTACTTTCAGTTGTCATCTTCCAGAGGTATCCTAAATTACCATCTCTTCTTTGAGTATTCCTTTCATTGAAGTTCTAGGGTTTTCCATGGACCTTAAAGGTTGATAAGTTGAACAATGAGTTGGATCTGAAGTTGTAACTTCAGATCTAAACCCTCTCTAAGCTCTAGAAACATAAAGTCTCATAATTGATCATGTATGAGGTCCCTTTTGGGCATGAAACCCCATTAAGATCTTAGACTTGGCATTTAGAGCCTTAAATGCAATGCATGTATGTAAAGTTTGTGACTTTACGTAATAAGTATGCCATAGAAGCCTAGACCTATGAGTTGGAGCCACTGCATGGCTCAGAATAAGTCTGTATGGAAAAATACCAAACGGACTCGGCGAGTCACAAGGATGACTCGGTGAGTTTGATGAAGAAAGCTGTGAACTTGACGAGTTGGATGAACAACTCGACGAGTCCGATAAAGCTTGCCATGAAACTTGGCGAGTTGGATGAACAACTCGGCGAGTCAGATGAACTTTCCCAGGGATATGCCCACGTATGCACCCGTTGAGTTTCGCTTAGGAAACCTGACGAGTGGCTTTAGAGTTCAGTCGAAAAACAAGGGAAACTCGACGACTCACTCGATGACTAGGCGTGTGCACCAGAAGCCAAGGAAACTCGGCGAGTAGTCGAGGGAACTCGGCGAGTCAGGTCAACATGGATTGTTGACTTTGACCATTAACCTAAGTTGATCTATTGACCTTTGAAGACAGTTCTAGAAGGGTAAGAATCTTATGTATGAAGTTCGTGATAAATATAGGTGGTGGGATTCGTGACAGTAACCCGAAGGTTGGAACTAACTTTTGTGAGTCGTCGTTTCGAGGTGAGTTATCCTCACTATACTAAGGGGTCTAAGGCACCAAGGTCGGCCCAATAGATTTGATATCCTAGTAGTTATTGATATGTTGAGTTGAGTTAGTAATGTATGCCAGTTGATATGCTAGTTGGGTAGATCTGTAGGACTCCCTATGATATTGATTGATTACCTGTATGTGCATTTATCTGTTACATGTCGACATGTTGTGTGGGGTGGGTTGAGGTTGTACTGCTCCGTGCGGTATCCAACAAACCCGAGAGTATTCCAGATATGAGCTGAGGGCCCGATAGGCACTCTAGACTCATACTGAGGACTCGAGAGCATTCCAGATATGAGTTGAGGGCCCGGTAGGCATTCCAGACTTGTACTGAGGGCTCGATGGCATTCCAGATATGAGCTGAGGGCCCGGTAGGCATTCCAGACTTGTAGTGAGGGCATGGGGTTAATCCAGCTTGTAAAGCTGGGGACCCTGTCTATGCTGTTATGTTTTGATTGATATGATATGCTAACGTTGATATTGTTCTGTGGACACTATGTGTATCGGTATTTTGGGCTGACTCGCTAAGCTTTCAGGCTTACAGTTTCAGTTTATGATTTCTGGTACCTCAGGGGAGCGCGGCATGGCCAAGGTGTGATCGTAATGCTCCACGTACTATGTTATGTTTCTGGGAAAAGAGTCTGATAATTAATGTTTTGAAAACTAAATTTGTAATATTTTGATGAACTTGACATGTTTTTAAAAGTTTAAATTTTCTTGAAATTTTGGATGTTACACCTTCTCCCAGAACTTGGCGGTGATCTCCGCCACAGTCTCCGTAGTCTGTCTCATGTCCAAGAACTCCCTGGCCAGCTGCTGAAGCTCCACAGCTGGCATAAAATCCGCTCTGAATCTAGTCACAAAGTCTGACCAGGTCATAGCCTTAACAACTGAGGCTCCTAGAGATTCACCAACTAACTCCCACCAATCTCTAGCCCTGTCTCTTAAACACCCTGCAGCGAAACAGACCTTCGACCCTTCTGGGCAAAAACTCGTCAGCTGCGCAAACTTAGCGTCTACGATCCATCTCCTAGAAGCGATGGGGTCTTTCACCCCCATGGAAATCCGGCGCACCACTCCCTCTGAACAGTGTGTGTGATCCTGACTGGCTGGCCGCCATGTCAGTCCTGAACACCCTGAGGCGATCCTCCATTAGCTCAATGATCCCTTCCTTGATCGACCCGAAGCATCAAGGATACCCGTCCTGATCTCGGACGTGATGAACTCGTGTAACCCATCATCCACATGCGCCGACCCTGCGCCTGAGCCCGATCCTGACCCAGATCCTGAACCTCCTGCTCCATGTCGCGTGACCACCATTCTGAAAATACGAATGTCAAGGTCACATATACTTTTTAGAGGTCTCACACACTTTCCAAGTTTCCAGGTTTCATCTAGGCCCTCCTTGATTAGAGTACGGGTCCTCTGCTTTCAGTAGTATGGGCCCATACTACCTTCGACATCTACACGCACTTTCCTCAAGGATTGCTTCGACTTCACCAAGTCCCTTTTACTGATACCCTTTCCAATGACCTCATCCTAGGCTTCCCTACGTACCAACTTGTAACATCCCAAAATTCAAGTCCGAAAATTTCATTTTTGAATTAATAATTTTTAAAAAATTTCACCATAACATTGTCAATAAAGCCACACATTACAAAATCATAATATTGTGTCCCAAATAACGACATCAAAATAATGAAAATCAGAGTGCAATCCCAGAAAATCCAATGCAGAATCATGTGTGTGTGTGTGATGCAATGCTACGCCGCATGCTTCTTCCCCTTAGATGAAGAGGTACCTAAAACCAAAACAGAAACCATAAGCATAAAGCTTAGTGAGTTCCCCCATCATATCACATACCATACAATATCATCGGTATCTTTCAACCGGTAATCATCGTCGGTATCTTTCAACCGGTAACTTCCATCGGTATCTTTCAACTGGTAATCATCATCAATATCTTTCAACCGGTAACCATCATCGATATCTTTCAACCAGTAACTGGGGACTATTCCACCCCTACCACTAGCATACAACATCAAGACATAACATACAATTACGCATATCCGGGTACTGACCTACCCTTCGGTCCTAACTAGAATGAAATTATCAGAATCATATATCAGGCACACAAGGCATCCTCCTAGATCCTTAGTCCTATACTAGCATGCAGTTTTCTGAATCAAAATCATATAACATGACATAGCAAGTATGGGTATCTCGGGGAAAACTTACTCGAGCCCAGTCGGTCACATGCATCACACACTTTGTCTTTCTTAAAATCCTTCCCTTTAGATTTTAGACAACCATTTCCTTGTAAAAATCTTTAAGTCCCTCGGTTTGAGTATAGACACCCCCGAGGGTGTGTCCGAATCACTCAAACCAGGGCTATGATACCAACTTGTAACATCCCAAATTCATGTCCGAAAATTTCATTTTGAATTAATAATTTTTAAAACATTTTACCACAACAATGTCAATAAAGCCACACATTATAGAATCATAATATTGTTTCCCAAATCACGAAATCAAAATAATGAAAATCAGAGTGTAATTCCAGAAAATCTAATGCGGAAACATGTGTGTCTGTGTGTGTGTGACGCGATGCTATGCTGCCGGCTCCTTCCCCTTAGACGAAGAGGTACCTGAAACCAAAACAGAAACCGTAAGCACAAAGTTTAGTGAGTTGCCCCATCATACCGCATACCATACAATATCATCGGTATCTTTCAACCGGTAATTATCATTGGTATCTCTCAACCGGTAATCATCGTCGGTATCTTTCAATCGGTAACTTCCATCGGTATCTTTCAACCGGTAATCATCATCGGTATCTTTCAACTGGTAACCATCCTCGGTATCTTTCAACCGGTGAATGGGGACTATTCCACCCCTACCACTAGCATACAACTTCAAGATATAAAAATACAATCACGCATATCTGGGTACTGACCTACCCTTCGGTCCTAAGGACCACTGTCAGGGAAACTGATCCCTACTATACACATAACATATCATAGAGATAAATCTCATAACCAAGGCACATAACTAGACCAAGATAATTATCATAAAGACAATCATCTCCTAAATATTCCTCTTTGGTGGGTCGGCATTGTGGTCTTAGACCCACCCCTACTGGAAGGTAACTCACCTCGTACGAGTAGCTGCTGGTAATCTGCGCGGGAAACCTCTGTCTGTTGCTGCTCCGGAAATCCTCCGACTATAATCCCCACAAAACACTCAGTCAGAAACTGATATCTACTCTTAGGGTAAAATGACTATTTTACCCCCAACCAAGTCCAAGACAAAGTTAACTTCTAGTTAATCTGACTCGCCGAGTTGGGCCGCCAACTCGTCGAGTCCCTACTATTTACTCATCCTTATCCATGACTTAACTCGTCGAGTTTAGCAATGACTCGACGAGTTCCCCTTTTTTACGAACATCAATGAACCTTCATCTAACTCGCCGTGTTGTATGAACAACTCGTCGAGTTGTATGAACAACTCGTCGAATTCACCTTCATCTGATGAACAAGTCCTGACCTTGACTCGCTGAGTTGTATGAACAACTCGTCGAGTTCATCTTCAAACATAAGAAGATTGCCTTGGACTCGCCGAGCTATTCTAGCACTCTTCGACTCCCATGAACTCCAGGTCTAAAACTAATTCCAATGCATTGGGTCACTCCTTCTGTCCTGATACAACCCTTCTAACACCGAACTGAGTTCTTTTGACCCTCAACAGATATGGGACTCAAATCCTTGGACTCGTCGAGTCCCAGGAACGGACTCGCTAAGTCGATAACGTTCACACCCTAAATCCTCGATTTCTGATGTACAACACTTTTCCAAATCATAGATCCAAGCCCCTAAGCTCGATCTAGCACGTAAATTTACGAACTTCATGTGCATACATGGGACTTTTGAGCCAAAATGGCTCTTTTGTTGCATGGGGCCTTCCTTGGGTGCAAAAGCAACCCAAATCTGTCTTGTGACTCTTCCCAAGTGTTAGATCTGAAGTATTGACCCCAACCATGTTTGCAAATCATGGTTGGTCACCTCATATGGCTTAAAAGCCCTAAATCTCCCCCCAAAAGGGATCTAAAAAATAAACAAGAAAGGTACATACTTTATACCTTTCAAAGACTACAAATGATGAACCAAACTCAAATCCTTCAGCCTCCTCTTGATCCTTCTATGCTCTTCCTTCTTCCTTGATCTCAAAACCCACAAAAATCACTCAAAAGCCTTAGATCTTGCACCAAAACACTTAGGGTGTGCTATGGAGGGTCTTTGGGAGCATTAAGGACGAGTGGTGGTTGAAAGAGATGATTGAATAGGGTACAAACCCTCAGATTAGGTTTTGTCCAGTCATAGCCTACTCGTCGAGTCTGGCCACAGACTTAATGAGTCCATCACTTATGTCTCGTGTCCAATCCCACTCCTACTCGTCGGGTTAGGCCTTCAACTCGCCGAGTCCCAGGCCAAAAATGCAAATACAAAAAAAAATAAAAAATTACATACTAGCATCTGAGTGCTACAACATTCATGCTCTGAAACGATGTATTATCTGTTAAAGAATATTATCTCATAATGTTATTTATGAAGTAAATCTATGATGTTTCATTAAATTAATAGTTTTGATCATAACACATATATAATCAAATGACATTTGATTGGAACTTTTGTATGTCATAATCATCATGACAATATAAATAAGAAATACATATACCAACTTCAAAAGATGGAATTTTTGAAGGCAAATGAGTTGGATTCATTTGATATATGTGAATCCTATTTATATGGGAAGATGATTCACAAGTGTTTTTGTCTTTTAGTAGTTAAAGAACAAAAGGCTTGACAAAGAGTAATACATAAGTGATATATGTAATCTTTTTCAATCCATGAATAGATTTGGTGATAGATACTTAATCAGTTTCACTAACGACTTTTATTCGTTGTTGATGAAACCTTTTGATTTGATCAAATCGTTTCATAGTGAAGATTGAAATACGAATCAAGGAGACCATAGTTTACCTTTCTCTATGATAAATAAAATGTGTTTTGTAAACCAACTCTTCTTGAGACATCTTAGGAGTTGTGGAATTGATTCACAACTCATTCTGACAAAGACACTCACTTGTCATTAGTATGTTTCTTGTGGAACATGATCACCTGGTCAATTGAATCTATCTTTTGATATTCTAGGTAGCCTTTTTATTCTCTAACGGGATAGGGTTACTTGGTCACTAGCCGAATGTCGATAGTACAAGTTTTTAAAGAGGATAAAACATAGACCTTGCAGTCTATTATATGATGTTTTAAAAGAACTATTTAGTTTATAAAAATTTTCGAATTATGCTCACTGCAACAAATTTATATTGAACATATATCCTTTACAACCAAACAAGTGGATTCAATACTTTCTTACGCTGAGGATGAATGGTCTATCCTTATCTAAAAGGTATAGAGTTATAGAGCTTATGTTAGACAAGAAGTTTAACCATTCAAGCATCTACTAACTGCATTTATGTAGAATATCCTAAATGATTGTTTAGGATGAAGTTTTTACTAATCCCACTAATTATCATTCCAGAAGACAAGTGCTTAAAAATTTCTTTTTCTAAGTGGGGGAAATTTGGAACTTTATGAGCTAAAGAACCATAAACTAAATGCATCATAGTTTGGAACTAGCAATTTTTTCAACTATTGTTGAATCTGCTCAATGGTTTATCAGACACTAATAAGACACATAGAGACGCATTCATGTATGATTATCATGTATGCGCTTGATTAATCTTGCTCAATATATTGCGAATATAAAAAGTAAGTGAATTTTCAAGGGAGAAAGCATACATGATTGAAAATCTTTTCAGATTTAAGCTAACATCTCAAAGTAAGAATTTTATTTTTTATAAGATAATTACATAGTGTAATTTGATTATAAATCAAGATGAATCTTGTGTTTTCTAAAAAGCTAGTGAAACCGAAGTAACATTCCTAATGTTATATGTAGTCGACATATTAATTCATGGAATAAAAGATATATAGATAGATCATGGCAACTTAAAGGATTAAGTAAAATTTCATCAATTGTCAAGGATCTTAAAGTGCTTAAGATAAAGGACTATGAGAGAGTTATCTTGTCAAAAACCACATGACATGAGTTTGAATAAAATCCTAGTGCAAATGTTATTAAACTAGATAACATGATTGTATTCCATAAGTTGCTGCAATTGGAGAAATCATATATGTCATGATTATGCATGAAGGCCAAATAAGTCGTATGCTTAGAGCATGTCGAATGATACCAGTAAAATCCGAGAACAAGTCATCGTGTGACTTATAGGAATATTCTAAAGTACTTGCGAGAACTAGAGAAATATTCCTAGTCTACAGAGTATTTGAAAGAAAGCTATGTTTAAAGTTGTTGCACATGTATTAAATTTTCAAATAGATGGAGATGGCTCGCAATTACAATCGGGCATGTCCTCATTATGAATGAAGAGAAAGTTACATGGATAGTGGTGCAATGTAAATTTTAATTACAGTTATAAATCAGATTTAGAGTACATTGTGGTTTGGAGAACCACATACAAAGATGCTTTATGTATAGTTCATTATGACTATGATTAATCCCATTACGTAAGTTTTTCTATCTAAGTTATATTTAAGCATCTAATTCATTCTCAATAGTTTTCTTTATATACGAATTATATATATATATATATATATATATATATATATATATATATATATATATATATATATATATATATATATATATATATATATAACTGAAATGTTATGTATTCGCAAAGTTTATACAAATCGAGTTTGTCAAATCTACTTAACAAAGCTCTTTCATTAGCTAAAGCATGAAAGTCAAGTTGGTGCTATAGGGCCTTGCTGATATAAGTAGGTATATTTGATTGAGATTTAGTATTTAGATATTGGAACAGTACAAGCAACATATAGTGTAATGAATGATATATTGGATATGAGTCTTTCATTAAATAATTGTTGTGTTCTATATTATCATGTTTAAATCCTTGAATAACTAGGTTATTTTAAATGTCTATAGTCGTTCATAACTGTGGAGCATCTTGAGATATGACTAATATGAGTGGATTGGTGGATTTTCATGGAGATGAAAATAGCAAAGAGTTGCTACCAACTTCATGGGTACTTGATTAGGAGAATATGTATTGGACTTAACCCGCATCAAAACCACTTTATGAATCATAGTCAAGAGTGATGTTTTGATCAAGGTTGTATCTTTTTAAAATCATACATGACATACATATTTGGGACTTGAAGTGTAGGAATTTTTGTGCTTAGACATGGTTTAACGTTGTTTCATAAAAAGCAGTCATAAGCTCGGGTCATCATTGGGTATGACGTGAACTACATTGATGGGCGTATGTAGTCAAGATGATCTTTGTATTCATAGACCTGAGATGCATATTTGGGAATTGAATTATAGGAATTATTGTTCTTTGACATGGTTTAACGTTGTTTCGTAAAAGGTAGACATAAGGGCCATCGTTAGGTATGACATGAACTACATTGATGAATGTATGTAGTCGAGATGGGATTTGTCCCTCTTATTCGTTGAGAGCATGACATCTAAGGCCTTAGTTAAAGTTGAACAGTAAATGAGATTGATCACAATCCATATCTCATGTTGGACATGATGTCTGAGACAAAGGAATAATTGATACCACACCTTTATTAACAATTATAGCTTAGAGATCCTTGAATTGGCTCTTGATGAAATGGCACCCTTCGTATGTTGTTAGGGGCAGTAGCCCGTTGCTAGACGTCAGCTACTGTCTATATCAGTCTATAATGAATCTTGTGCAATTAGGAATTGTTGGATCTATATGCCCAATAATCATTATCGAGTGGTATTGCTAATAATATATGACCCTATAGGGTCACACCTTTACCAAGTTGGCACATTTTGTATATTTATTATTAATATGATTATTAATAAATAATATCAGTTCTTGTATTTAAATTAAGGAATATTTATTGTTTCTAAAAATAATAATTATAAGAGAGTATTACTAGTTATTATTTCATATGGTATGAATTACTAAGTTATGCACTACATTTTGGACTAGTTGGATTCTTTTTTCTTTTAGCTAAAGACAATATTTATATTTTATAAACTTAGAGTTTATAAAAAGTAAAGAATCATCTTCTTTGAAGAAGGTATGACTGAAATAAACAAACAAATATGGAGGTTTCTTTTCAACCTCTATACTTTGTCTCCCATGCTTCTAAAGGTTAGCCGTTACTTTAGAATATTTTAATGGTTATGCATTACTTTTCAATGGCTATATAAGAGATACATGAGGCTTCCATTATTGCAAGAGTGAAACACTTCTTGCTTCTATCTTTTCTCTCTAGAACCATGTGTTTTTCTTTTCTTCCTCTCTCCCTCTCTCTTTTGAAATTAGTTTGGTGATTAGAAGCCATCTTGAGTTGTCTCCTTTAGTGCTTATTTGAGTTAAACACTTAAAGGTTTAAGAAACTCAAGAATACAAGAAGGAACTTCCAAGTGCCTTACTCTTGATAGTGGATACTTGTAGAGAAGATCATACACTTTGGTCTTTTGTTATCTTCATCAACACCCCATAACCAAGTGGGTTCAAATGATTCAAATGTTATCCTTAAAACATCCTATGGTTGGTTATATTTCATTCTAACCTCTATAAATGAATCCAAGATGGTTCGGTTTTGTTATGAACTAAAAATAAACTTGTTATTTTTAAAGTCTTCCGTTGTTGGTTTTTGTGAAAACAAATTTTTATTTCATATCAAAACCCAACAGAGGTGTTGATGATTATCAATCGATTTTTGAGGAGGAGGCTTCGCTTTGAATCGATTTTAAGAAGGGATAAAAGAAAAGGGTAGATCGATTAAGATAAAAGGTGATATCGAAAGTTGTGGATCTCCATCGTTAGAGACTGTTGCTTAGGGCTCCACACTGTCACTCAATACATGTACCCTCTTATGATAATTCAACAGAGACTCATTTTTCACATGTGATAATTCCATTTGATCGAAGAGGGGATCGTGGTAAAAATAACCTAGTACCCATCAGATGTCACCATGTCACCAGAGGTATAGTTTTGGAGGTGAAAAACGCCATTACACACACACACACACACCATAAATCAATGCGAATGGGAGAAGGTAATTTTTGTTTTTATTTCATTTGATTTTGTTTTGATTTCGGTTTTGGGATATTACATTTCATTTTGTTTTATTATGACTTCATTGGATTTGTTTTTTAGTTTCTAGAATTTTAGATTTCATATGTAATGGAAGTAAGAGATGACTGTGGTTATGAAATTTGTTGAAGATTGAAGATGGTCGAAAGGGTCAAGGAGACGGCCTGATGAGGAAGACGAGGAATGGGAGGTGTGGTAAGGGTATAATGTGAGTCCCATTGCAATTAATTTATCGATAGTTTATTTTCTTAATTATTTTATAATTAATTATATATGAAATAAATAAATTTAAAAACAATCAGGGTAAACAAATTTTTTTTTTTTTTTTTATTTTGAGCTCCAAAATTTAAAATAAAAAAAAAATAAAAATAATAATAAAAAAAAAGTAGATTACCTTAAACGATAAGGACCGTTCATGTAATTTATATGAACAAAATAAGTAGCCGACATAAATTTTATGTTTTTGATTTATCATATCTATTCTATATTTCCTAGTGGAAGTTTACGAAGGATCATTGAAATTGGGTACTATTAATTATGTAAATCTACTATAATAAATGAATTTTTTTTTCTAAATATTCTTTTCTTTTTCATTTAAACACTGGTATTTTTTAAAATTTTTAAATTTTCTATTTTCTACTTGTTATTTTATTGTATTTTTCACTTTATAAAATTAAAATTTCAAAATTAATGTGTAATGTAATATATATATATATATATATATATATATATATATATATATATATATATATATATATATATATATATATATAAAAAGTATTTATTAGAAATAGTTTATATATGTAATGTATTAAATACATTAAAGTTTCAATAATTTTAAGAATTCAATTTTTTTTTTCATTTTTCTTATAAATTCAAACTTTTCAAATGTTAAAATTTCATATTTTTTTTTAATTAAACCCATGTAATACATGGGTCTCACACCTATTATTTCAACAAAGAATTGATTAAATCTTTTTTTTTTTTAAATATTAAATTTATTATTTTTTAAATATTAAATTTCTTATTTTTGTTCTAAAAAAATTTGGTTCGCTTATTATCCTTTCTTTCTTTTTTTTTTTTTTTTTTTCAATTATTGGTGTACATTAAATAATTAATGTTTCTTCACAAATGATATCGTTTGTTATCTTGAAATACAAGGGATGGTTGAAGTTCACCAATAATTTAACAACTCCCCATAAACCTAATCCTTTATGGCTGTCAACATTCTACACATTCTTATCAATTTACGGAGTGTTTTGGACTTTGGTATTGTTAAATTGATTTTTTGAACGGTCAATACATAAAAAAAAAAAAAAATGTTTCACAATCTTAAAAATATTTCTCAAACGATTTTTACATTAGCTTTAAAGTCTTTAAAAGGGAGTTTGATGTAAAACTTAATTATTTGAAATTTTTGTTAGCTTTTTAGCTATTATAGTTTTAGAAATGATATTTAAAGCCAAACATATTTTGACTTATTGATTTACTAAACCTTTTTTTTTTTTTTAATTTATTATACCACCACCAAAAGTTAATGAGTATTTTTACTTAAAAAAAATTCTAAAGTTCAAAAAAAATCTCAACGCCTTTTTAAATCTCAAACACCCTTTTAACATCACATATCTATTGAGAAATGAGATTCTTGAAAACTAATAACTTTTTTTTTTTCAAAATCATATTTATGATTATTTTTATTCAAATTTTTTTACCAACAAGATGCTATTAATAGCTTAAATCTTTAAATCTTTTTTTTTTTTTTTTTTTTTTTTTTTGTAAAATTTGAATAAATGCAACTTCTAATGTGCACATATGCACATCAACACTTGTATATATACACATTTTTGAAATAGGTTTATTTTATTTTTTTTCAAAAGTTCTTAAAACAAACTAAAAGGCCCCCAAAAAAATTTTGTACGAAAATAATTACACAAAATAGTTGTAACATTATTAAGTTAGATGCTAAATATCTTCCTTTCAAAATAGATTATTGATTGTAATTGATACAATCTAAACACACTAGTTTGCACAAAATACTGTAAAACATGTCGATGCTAAAAGAAGTAACCTTTTTGGGACCAATCAGCTCATCAACTAGCAAAATATAAAGAGAATGAGCCTTTGAAGGAATGTAAGATTATTAAGTTAGATGCTAAATATCTTCCTTTCAAAATAGATTATTGATTGTAATTGATACAATCTAAACACACTAGTTTGCACAACTAGTTAAAACATTTAAACCCTATGCGTATATGCATCCCAAGGATCTAGGTTTTACTGTAATAATATCTACTATATATATATATATATATATATATATATATATATATATATATATATATATATATATATATATATATATATATATATATAGAGAGAGAGAGAGAGAGAGATAGGTTCAAATGTTTTTGACAACTATTGTGTGACTGTGTGCACCAATAAGAATTCAGGAAATAAATAATTATTAAATAAATCATTTAAGGGTATTATAGTAATCTTGACATATTTAAATATGGTAGATAATTAATATGTTCTTTATTATTCCTTTAAATATGGGATGTAGTCAAAATTTGTTGAAAAAAACCCTAGCCGATCACGTATACATCGATTTATCCTCCCTCTCGTTTTCTTAACATTGGTCCCTGCTATTCAGTGGGGTTTCGGAGGTTTTGGGCTACTGTAGAAGGGAAGATGTGCTAGAGGTTTGATCAGAGGGCATCAGAGGGCAGGAGGGGTTCCGATGGGGCAAAGAAATCAACGATGAAGTCGAATATTCATAGGCCTTGATCGATGGGAACAGAAGAGAAAGAAAGCGAGGGGAGGAGGTATCGATCTCCGAGGAGTGATTAGACCGAAGAACAAAAGGAGAAGCAACGGGGTGGGGTTGTTGCTCCGATCGAAGCAGGTCAGGAGGTGGAGAGGATGTGGTGGTGGTCGCCGATTCTTCTTCTCCGGTGAAATCTAGGTATTTTTTTTATTCATGTCTTCCGATTGATCACAGAATGAACGTGTTGAATTTTATCAAAATTTATACTTTGAAGATTACATTCTATTAGAATAAGTTACAATTTTTTTAATGTTTGCTATATTCTATCAGAATTACAACCCATAATGCTAATTTAAAATATTATATGCATTCTGCCAAAATTTAAAATGGCATATATATATATATATATATATATATATATATATATATATATATATATATATATATTCTGTCAGAATAATGGTAGTGCAGTAATGGTAATTGCACTTTAGAGTTAATGATTCTTTTAGAATTTGTGTTTGCCTTTTTTGTAATAGATTTGCTATGATATTTTTCCACAGAATGAACATGTTCAGTAAAGTCATTCTTAAAGAATACGATATTTTTTTTAACCATTCTTAGTTTTTGTTGCATTTTTTATAGGAATTGATTGAAGAATGGTTTGAAGACATGATAGGAAATGTTTGAAGAATGAATCAAAGATTGATCACACTCACATTTTAAGAATCTTGTTATGTTTTAAACAATTACACTTGTCATTCTTTCAGAATTTTGTTGTTATTCAAGAATGTTCTTTGTATCACAATCATACAATGTAATTATTTGATATATTATTAGTGCAAGAAGACATGTATTCTTTATAAAATGTTAGTGTTGATAATATGTAATATAATTCTTTAAGCATGTTAATATATATAAATATTGAATATAATCATATTCTACAAGAATAAAATCAAAAATATATTTACTAGTTTATGGTTGATTTTCATGTCATTCTAACAGAATGAAATCGGATATTATTAAAAATTATATTCGAATTAAATTTAAAAAATTCATATTTTTAAAAATAAGGGTATTAATTATCCCTTAAAATCTGGAAATTTCCTTTTTTAATATAGGTTAATTGACCAAAATACCCTTATGGTGAAATTTATGTTATTATATGGTACATGTTACCCTATTTTAATATCATAGACCCTCAGATCAAGATCATTGATTCTATTTCATCCGTTGATCCAGATTTGTGCATATGGGCACACAATAGATGTCAAGAACATTTGAACCTAGCCCTATATATATATATATATATATATATATATATATATATATATATATATATATATATATATATATATATATATATATAAGAAAGTTACTAACATCCTATTCTTCTTGGTTCTCGATTGAGATCTTATGACAACCATAGTTGCTAGGACGAAAAGGACCCAAACCAGGAATCTCTTCAGTAAAATTACACCCAAAACACCAAGTAGCTCTAGGATCTTTAAGAGAAAGGATACACTTTTCGAAAATCATATAACCCAAGGGAATATAATTTTTGTTCAAATAACGAAGGGAGAGTGTAGCACTTGGTTCCAGGTATGTAAATCTTAATTGAGTATTTTTCCATTTTAAGCCTTGGACTCGGCGAGTAATAGGTCCGACTCGCCGAGTAGGGACGAGACCCGGGACACGTTTAAGTTGGCGACTCGGCTAGTCCATATCCTGGACTCAGCTAGTCACCACTGTTGGATGAAACCCTAAGTTTCAGGGCTTTGCACCCTATTTAATCCCCCTTTCCGTCCCCAAGCCAGCCCCCATTCACCCTCAGAGCCATATACCTCGTTCTAAGCCTTGTTTTGTGGATTTGAAGCCATTTGGTGTGTCCTCTTGAAGATTGGAGTGAGTAGGGAAGGAGATCAAGAAGAAGAAGAGGAGGTCAAGCACTTGTGAGCTATTTCAGAGTGATCTCTAAGGTATGGCTCGTTTTCCCCCTTGTCTCCATGCTTATGGCCACATTAAAGTCCTTCATGACTCATTTCCAAGCTTGTATGTGCATCATATTTCGAAATAAGTTGATTGGCCTCTAGATCTAAGCATGGTTGAGCTCCAGGAGCTCAGATCTACTACCTTTATGAGCCCGTATTGCATATAAACCTTAGATCTACTCTTTTGGTGCATTTTGAACCCTAAAAACCTCATAGATGGATATTTACACATAAAGTTGGAAACTTTACGTGTTATTCATGCTCTAGGAGTCCAGATCTACGAATGGCATGGACTGGATTCGAGCAAAATCGCATTTTTAGCTCTTTCATGGAGCGGACTAAGCGAGTCACTCATCTGACTCGGCGAGTCTAGTCGCGCGTCTCCGGGTTTGTCCCCTTTTTGCTATGTCGAGTCGTGTGGTGAGTCCAGGAGGGACTCGGTGAGTTGGAAGCCAAAACTGACCCGTAGTGGAACTCGGTGAGTCGATGTCCAGACTCAGCGAGTTCAAGGCAATCTCCTTAGATTAAGATCAGACTCGGCGAGTTGTTCATACAACTCGACGAGTCACAGTATAACTTGTTCATCGGATGAAGATGAACTCGACGAGTTGTTCATACAACTCGGTGAGTAGGATGAAGGACTTGAACATTAGTTTGGAAGGAGAACTCGTCGAGTTGACGCCTAACTCGACGAGTAGAAACAGAATTCAGGTCAGTCGTTTGGACATGGACTCGGCGAGTTGGCGAGCCAACTCAGCGAGTCGGGTCAACTGGAAGTTGACTCATACTTTGACTTAGGGCATGATCAGGGGTAAAATGGTCATTTTACCCAAAGGTCAGTTAGCAGTTTTTGACTAAGTGTTTGGTGGGAATTACAGCCGGAGGATTTCCGGAACAGCAGCAACAGCAGCCAGACTATTCCCACGAAGATCAGCAGCTACTCCAAGGTGAGTTGCCTTCCAGTAGCGGTGGGTCTAAGGTCACAGTGTCGGCCCACCAGTAGGAGTTGTATGTTAGATGATTGTCTTTGTGATATCATCTAGGTTTTCTGCTACCTGATATGTTATATGTTGGCATGATATGTTGTATGTGATAGTAGTAGAGTTCGGTTGCTAGGACTGAAGGGTAGTCAGACACCCCAGATATGTCTGATATTACGTTTGTGTTATGATATATGTGATGGTGGTAGTAGGGGCTGAAATAGTCCTCGAGGTTCGGTTGTTAGGACCGAAGGGTATTCACCACCCCAGAATAGCTCGACATGGGTAGGTCAGCACCCTAGAATGGCTTGACACGGGTAGTCGACACCCCAGAATGGCCGTACCGGGTAGTCAGGCACCCCAGAATAGCCTGGCAGTATGTATGATATGTATTGTATGGTATGTGGTACGATGGGGGAACTCACTAAGCTTTGTGCTTACAATTTACAGTTTTGGTTTCAAGTACCTCTTCATCGAAGGGGAAGGAGCTAGCTCGGTAGCGGCACATCATGCACACACATCGGTTTCCGCATTTACTAGATTTCCCTGGGATTTATACTCTGATGTTTCGATTGGTTGTATGACTTCACTTTTGAACATGGTTTATGTTGTGATGTAGTTTGGTCAAACAATGTTTTTATTTATTAATATTTTCTAAAGTAATGTTTTAAAAACGAAATTTTTGGACGTGAAAATTGGGTCGTTACAAGTTGGTATCAGAGCCCAGGTTTGAGGGATTCGGACACACCTTTGGGGGTGTTTGAACTCAAATCGAGGGATTAAAAGATTTTGGAAGGAGAAAATGTTTTCTAAAAGGGTTAAGTAAAGGGTTTTAAGAAAGGACAATGTGTGTGATGTGCGCGACCGGCCAAGCTCAAGTAAGTATTCCCCAATGTACCCATACAAGTTTATTTATGTTTATCAGTTTCTGTAGAACAGCATGCTAGAATAGGACTAAGGATCTAGGAGTGATGCCTTATGTGCCTACTTTATGTGCTTCAGTATATGAAAGAGCTGCATGCTAGAGCTGAGTAGACAGTAGTAGGGTAGCCTGTTTAGGTTATTCCTGATAGTACGAGTTTAGCATTGTATGCTAGTTCAGTTCTCTCTTCGAGGATAGAGTTGCTTGAGATTGTTTTTCTTACATCCAAATGTTGTTTGCTTTGTGGTATGTGGGCCTTGAAGTGATGGGAGTTAACTGTTAGGTGAATACGTTTAAGTCACATGTAATCATGGTTGAATAATCTTAGAGTGTTGGATTTGACTCTATTGCGTAGCTCTTGTTTGAGTCTTAACCATTGTAGAGATGAGTCCCTTACTCGAAGGATTATCCGAGCCTCAGCACATGTGATTGTATTCAGGTAATAGTTAATTGGCATCACCAAGAGGCCTTCAACAGCTGAGGACTGGGTTGGGTGGAGTTAGAGGTTTCTTAGGGTAAGCCTAGGATAATGAGTAGCAGTGATCAGCAGTAGGGGAAGGGACCTGGTCGAGTCGAGGCGGTCCTTGGGGAAGGTACGGATATATGTGGAAGGTAGTATGGGCCCGTACTACTGAAAGCAGAGGATCCGTACCTGAACCGAGGAAGGCTAAGATAAGACTAGGGAACTAGTAGTGGATGGGATCCCTCCAGGGGTATCAGTATCGCTAACAGTTGTTATTTCTTTGTATTTCAGAATGGTGGTACTACGCCCGAGACCAGCAGTTGGCAGTTCAGGAGAGGGATCGGGTTCGGGATCAGGTTCCGAGCTAGTAGATGAGAGGCCACGCGAGTTCATCGCGTCAGAGATCACCAGAGGTATCCTTGAGTCGACCCCCATCATCTTCGGGTCGATCAAGGAATGGATCATCGAGCTGATGGAGGATCGCCTCAGGGCGTTCAGGAGCGACATGGCATCTGTCCAGTCAGGATCTCGCACGTTGTCCTTTAAGGACTTCAGGGGCAGCGGTGCGCCGGATTTCCACAGGGTGAAGGACCCCGTTGTTGCCAGGTGGTGGATTGCAGACATCGAGTCTGCACAGTTGACTAGCTTCTGCCCTGAGGGGTCGAAGGTGAGGTATGTAGCAGGGTGTTTACAAGACCGAGCTCGAGATTGGTGGGAGTCAGTGGGTGACTCTTTGGGAGCCTCAGCTATCGAGGCTATGACCTGGTCGGACTTTGTGACCAGGTTCAGGGCAGAGTTTGCGCCGGCTGTCGAGCTTCAGCAGTTGGCCAAGGAGTTTTTGGATATGAGGCAGACGACTGAGACTGTGGTGGAGATCACCGCCAAGTTCCGGGCGAGGGCACTGTTGGTGCCCCAATATGCGGGTGATGAGGACATGAGGAGGACCCGCTATCATGACATGCTCCAGGCCGATATCCGGGAGCACGTTAGTTTTTCGGCTTGCCCCACCTTGGACTCCATGATTGCTAGGGCGAGGGAAAGGGAGATAGATCTGGAGCACATCCGGAAACGGAAAACGGAGGAGGGATAGGCAGGAGGGGCTTCGGGGAAGAAGCCCAAGGGATCAGATGGTAGGCCGAAAGGCTAGTCAGGACCGAGCCGCTGCATGAAATACGGCAGGCCGCACGAGGGGGCATGCAGGATGGGATCATCAGGCTGCTACAAGTGCGGCAAGACTGGGCACTATAGCATGGATTGCACTGCTCTAGCAGTAGTTATTCAGACATTGGAGTTGCTGTGTTTCCACTGCAACCAGAGGGGCCACAAGAAGGCCAATTGCCCCTAGTTGACAGCTTCAGCGTCGGTGAAGGCGCCAGCTCCAGCAACCATGCAGATCATAGATGGCCGGCAGGGCAAGGCAGATGCTCTAGTGGTGAGGAGCCAGGCATTTCAGCTGACCACCGAGGAGGCACGCGCAGCACCCGATGTGGCGACGGGTGTGATTCTTTCCCTCTCAGTTATTTATATGATGTTATGATATTGATATGGGCTCGGTATATGTATATGTGTTAGGATCGTTCCATGTGAACGATATCCCAGTTCAGGTGTTGTTCGATTTGGGTGCATCCCGATCGTTTGTGTCCCTTGCGCTTAGCAAGAAGTTTCCCGAGTCTTCGGGCATGCTGGATTGCCCTTTGGAAGTAGAGATTGCTGATGATCGATCGGTGCGAGCATCGATGGTATTTCAGGACTGCGTATTGCATTTGTTCGAGGAGCGCTACTTGGTGGATTTGGTTCCCATTCCGTTGCATGGGAACAAGGTGATCATAGGCATGGACTGGTTGAGCCCTAATGGGGTGGTGATAGATTGCGTGCAACAGCTAGTGCGAGTTAGGACCCCAGGTGGGGGAGAGTTAGTGATTCATGGCGAGAGGCCACAGCGCGGACCCGCTGTATGTTCAGCAGCGAGGGCTAGACGTTACCTTCAGCAGGGATGCGCAGGATATGTCGCGTACGTGATGGATACCCGGGAGGCGGGTAATACGACCGTGAGCGAGGTTCTGGTGGTGCGAGATTTTGCAGATGTTTTCCCAGAGGAGCTTCCTGGGATACCTTCGGAGCGACAGGTGGAGTTCAAGATTGACCTCGTTCTTGGTGCGGCTCCGATAACCAAGGCACCATATCGGCTGGCTCCTCCCGAGATGCAGGAGTTGTCTACGCAGCTGCAGGAGCTGCTAGACAAGGGATTCATTAGACCGAGCAGTTCACCCTGGGGAGCCCTGATTCTGTTTGTGAAGAAGAAGGACGGGTCGCACCGGATGTGTATAGATTATCGGGAGTTGAATAAGGTAACGGTGAAGAACTGTTACCCACTCCCGAGGATTGATGATCTCTTTGATCAGCTTCATGGAGCATCTTGGTTCTCCAAGATTTATTTGCATTCGGGTTATCATCAGATGAGGGTCAGGGAGGAGGATACGCAGAAGACCGCGTTTCGGACGCGCTATGGCCACTATGAGTTCGTGGTGATGCCGTTTGGGCTCACCAATGCTCCTGCTGCATTCATGGACCTCATGAACCACGTATGCAGACCGATGTTGGATCGGTCTGTGATACTCTTTATCGATGACATCTTGGTTTATTCCAAGACGCATGAGGAGCATCTGAGAGAGGTTTTGGAGACCCTGAGGAGGGAGAACTTGTATGACAAGTTCTCCAAATATGAGTTTTGGTTGCGCGAGGTGCAATTTCTCGGACACCTTGTCAACCAGAACGGATTCTGGTCGATCCAGCCAAGGTCGAGGCCGTGATGAGATGGGAGGTTCCGAAGTCTCCATCTAAGATTCGGAGTTTCCTAGGATTAGCAGGCTATTATCGGAGGTTCATTCAGGATTTCTACAAGATAGATGTACCCCTGACATGGTTGACGAAGAAAGTCGTGGTCTTTTGGTGGGGACCCGAGCAGCAGACAGCATTTGAGACATTGAGACAGAGATTGTGCGAGGCGCCGATCTTAGCCTTGCCAGAGTGCGTAGAGGATTTTGTGGTTTATTGTGATGCATCTATTTCAGGGTTGAGCGCGGTATTGATGCAGAGGGGGCATGTCATTACCTACGCTTCGAGGCAGCTCAAGCCTCACGAGACGAACTACCAGACGCATGATTTGGAGTTGGGGGCAGTGGTTTTCGCCCTCAAGATTTGGCGGCATTACCTCTACGGGGTTCGATGTACCATTTACACGGACCAAAAGAGTTTGAGGTACCTCATGGATCAGCCGAATCTGAACATGAGGCAGCGTCGGTGGTTGGATGTGGTGAAGGATTATGATTGTGAGATCCTTTACCACCTGGGAAAGGTCAACGTGGTGGCTGATGCGCTTAGCCGCAAGGTGGCGCCGATCACGGATATGTGCATGAGGATGACTGTGGTGACTCCCCTGTTGGAGCAGATTCGGGAGGCTCAACAGGAGGCTATCAAGGAGGAACATCGGAAGAGCAAGCGTGTGGTGGGTCAGGTTTCCCCCTTCGATTATGATAGTCGAGGACTATTGAAACTACACCGCAGGGTGTAGGTGCCGTATCATGGAGGCGTGCGCCAAATCTTGATGGAGTAGGCGCACAAGTCCCGATTCTCTATTCATCCCGGGGCGACGAATATGTATAGGGATCTTCGTCTAGATTATTGGTGGCCCTGCATGAAGCAGGATGTGGCATGGTACGTCGAGCGGTGCTTGACCTGCAGGAAGGTCAAGGCCGAACATCAGAGACCGCATGGGAAGATGCAGCCGTTGGACATCTAGTTGTGGAAATGGAAAGACATCACGATGGATTTTATCACAAAGCTTCCCAGGACCGAGCACGGAGTAGATTCGATTTGGGTCATTGTGGATCGATTGACCAAGAGCGCCCATTTTATTCCGATCCAGGAGAGCATCTCGGCCGAAAAGTTGGCCGATATCTACATTAGGGAGATAGTAGTGCGGCACGGGGTGCCAGTGTAAGTGATATCAGACCGAGATGTGCGATTAACTTCCAGATTTTGGAAGAAGTTTCATGACGAGTTGGGCACTCGTTTGCATTTTAGCACCGCCTTTCACCTGCAGACGGATGGTCAGAGCGAGCGGACCATCCAGACTTTGGAGGATATGTTGCGGGCATGTGTGTTAGATTTCAGTGGTAGCTGGGATACCTATCTTGCCTTGGCTGAGTTCTCATACAACAACAGCTACCATGCGAGTATTGATCGTCCCCCATTCGAGATGTTGTACGGACGGAGGTGCAGGACCCCGATATGCTGGGGTGAAGTTGGCTAGAGGGTCATGGGGAGCACCGAGGTGGTGCTCGAGACGACCGAGAGGATCCAACAGGTTCGGAGCAGGCTTCAGACTGCTCAGAGTCGGCAGAAAAGTTACGCCGACAAGCGTCGATCTGATTTGGAGTTCCAAGTCGGGGATATGGCTCTCCTGAAGGTGTCTCCTTGGAAGGGTATCATTCGATTCAGGAGGTGGTACAAGTTGGGCCTGAGATTTATCGGACCGTTCAGGGTTGTAGCCCGGGTGGGCAAGGTGGCGTATAGATTGGATCTGCCGGTCGAGCTCAGCCAGATCCACAACACTTTCCATGTCTCTCAGTTGCGGAAGTGCTTAGTGGATGACTCAACATTAGTGCCGTTGGTGGATATTCAGGTTGACGACAACCTGAATTACATTGAGCGCCCAGTCGCAATCCTCGACAGGAAGTCGAAGGATTTGAGAAACAAAAGGGTGGAGTTAGTGAAGGTGCAATGGCAGCACCGCAAGGGTTCGGAGTGGACTTGGGAGCTGGTGGATGAAATGATGGAGCATTACCCCGAGCTGTTCCAGGATCGAGCAGCAGACTTCGACGACGAAGTCTAAAATAAGTGGGGGAGATTTGTAGCACCTGGTTCCTGGTATGTAAATCTTAATTGAGTATTTTCCATTTTAAGCCTTGGACTCGGCGAGTCATAGGTCCGACTTGCTGAGTAGGGACGAGACCCGAGACACATTTAAGTTGGCGACTCGGCTAGTCCATATCCTGGACTCAGCGAGTCACCGCTGTTGGATGAAACCCTAAGTTTCATGGGTTTGCACCCTATTTAATCCCCCTTTCCGTCCCCAAGCCAGCCCCCATTCACCCTCAGAGCCATATACCTCGTTCTAAGCCTTGTTTTGTGGATTTGAAGCCATTTGGTGTGTCCTCTTGAAGATTGGAGTGAGTATGGAAGGAGATCAAGAAGAAGAAGAGGAGGTCAAGCACTTGTGAGCTATTTCAGAGTGATCTCTAAGGTATGGCTCGTTTTCCCCCTTGTCTCCATGCTTATGGCCTCATTAAAGTCTTTCATGACTCATTTCCAAGCTTGTAAGTGCATCATATTTCAAAATAAGTTGATTGGCCTCTAGATCTAAGCATGGTTGAGCTCCAGGAGCTCAGATCTACTACCTTTATGAGCCCGTATTGCATATAAACCTTAGATCTACTATTTTGGTGCATTTTGAACCCTAACAACCCCATAGATGGATATTCACACGTAAAGTTGGAAACTTTACGTGTTATTCATGCTCTAGGAGCCCAGATCTACGAATGGCATGGACTGGATTCGAGCAAAATCGCATTTTTAGCTCTTGCATAGAGCGGGCTCGGCGAGTCGCTCATCTGACTCGGCGAGTCTAGTCGCGCGTCCCCGGGTTTGTCCCCTTTTTGCTATGTCGAGTTGTGTGGTGAGTCCAGGAAGGACTCGGTGAGTTGGAAGCCAAAACTCACCCGTAGTGGAACTCGGCGAGTCGATGTCCAGACTCGGCGAGTTCAAGGAAATCTCCTTAGATTATGATCAGACTCGGCGAGTTGTTCATACAACTCGACGAGTCACAGTATAACTTGTTCATCGGATGAAGATGAACTCGACGAGTTGTTCATACAACTCGGTGAGTAGGATGAAGGACTTGAACATTAGTTTGGAAGGAGAACTCGTCGAGTTGACGCCTAACTCGACGAGTAGAAACAGAATTCAGGTCAGTCGTTTGGACATGGAATCGGCGAGTTGGCAAGCCAACTCAGCGAGTCGGGTCAACTGGAAGTTGACTCTGACTTTGACTTAGGGCATGATCATGGGTAAAATGGTCATTTTACCCAAAGGTCAGTTAGCAGTTTTTGACTAAGTGTTTGGTGGGAATTACAGCCGGAGAATTTCCGGAACAGCAGCAGCAGCAGTCAGACTATTCCCACGAAGATCAGCAGCTACTCCAAGGTGAGTTGCCTTCCAGTAGCGGTGGGTCTAAGGCCACAATGTCGGCCCACGAGTAGGAGTTGTATGTTAGATGATTGTCTTTGTGATATCATCTAGGTTTGCTGCTACCTGATATGTTATATGTTGGCATGATATGTTGTATGTGATAGTAGTAGAGTTCGGTTGCTAGGACCGAAGGGTAGTCAGACACCCCAGATATGTCTGATATTACGTTTGTGTTATGATATATGTGATGGTAGTAGTAGGGGTGAAATAGTCCCCGAGGTTCGGTTGTTGGGACCGAAGGGTAGTCAGCACCCCAGAATAGCTCGACATGGGTAGGTCAGCACCCCAGAATGGCTTGACACGGGTAGTCAGCACCCCAAAATGGTCGTACCCCCTAGAATAGCCTAGCAGTATGTATGGTATGTATTGTATGGTATGTGGTACGATGGGGGAACTCACTAAGCTTTGTGCTTACAGTTTACAGTTTTGGTTTCAGGTACCTCTTCATCGAAGGGGAAGGAGCTGGCTCGGTAGCGGCACATCATGCACACACATTGGTTTCCGCATTTACTAGATTTCCCTGGGATGTATACTCTGATGTTTCGATTGGTTGTATGACTTGACTTTTGAACATGGTTTATGTTGTGATGTAGTTTGGTCAAACAATGTTTTTATTTATTAACATTTTATAAAGTAATGTTTTAAAAACGAAATTTTTGGACGTGAAAATTAGGTCGTTACAGAGAGAGGCTAAAGGATTATCTGGAAATAAAGGAGTGTCAAGGTTTGACCCCTAGCAGTCTATTTATAGTCTTCAATGTAATTCAAGTATCCAAGGGTTTAACCCCTAACAATCTTTTATCCTTAGATAATATTGACCCTCTCTATATTATGGGTTGTTCTAAAATATTCCATTGAATTAGTAATGAATTAATATTCAACCCCTTTAATTAATTAAAACTATTTTATTATTTTCAGAATAACTTCCAATTAATTTATTAATTCATAATAAATTAACAACTTATTTTTTCTCATAATACCTTGCTTAATTGGGTTATAAGGGCAACCCAAAAGGACACTACTATTATTACAAATATTAACAATTAGTTAATAACCTTGGACACTCGATACAATTATCTCCGACTTAGACAAGTCGTTAACCACATGTGGTCTAATACTTACCTAATAATTAGCAGAGACTGTGTCATCCAATACAATTGTTGAACTTTAACCGAATTAAGATTCAATTCTTAGATAGGTGATCAATTATTCCTTCGTTCTAGATTTCTATATTAACCTGAGACATGGATACGGTCAATCTCAGTGTTCAAGATTACATTTTCTGATAAATATTTGTGATGGCTGCATCCGACTACTAAATTGAACACATTAATTTCAGTCAAGAATTGTCCACGCACATTAGATGTCAACACCAAAACATCGAGGGGCCTACTAACATCACTTCTAATGTTAAGGCAGACGTAACATCCCATAAATCATGACCAAAAATTTCCTTTTAAAGTCATCTATCAACCATAATCATGTCATACATAAATCCTTATATGAAATCAAGTATCATTTCAAACATACTTATTTTATCAGAGTAAACATCTGAGACTCAAAACTTATTGGTGTGTGCCATGTGATCATCTCGAGCTCTTCCCTCCACTACCGAAAGTACCTAAAACCAAAACTAAAAATCGTAAGCACGAAGCTTAGTAAGTTCCCTATACTACCACATACCAGACATATAAGCACATACTAGTCCCCCGCCTGTTGCATCGGGACTTGCCCGACATCGGACTTGCTCTGGCATCGCACCCTGCCCGACATCAGACCCCACCTGGCATCGAGCATGCTCGGTATACATATCTATTTCTCTTAGGCCCCACCTATCTATGGGCCTCGACTGTCATACACAAAATCATATAGACATGTTAACAAATAAGCAAACATACCCTACTGTATTCATGTCCTAAGGCCTCGCCTAACTTGGGTCTCACCCATGACCTGGTACTAATGAGTCATGGAACCCCGTCTACACTCCTGCTGATAGTGAGATACAGGCCCGACCCACACTCACTTTTCCCCTACCTCGGGCCCCGTCCCTGCTCGACTACTAATGAGATACAAAACCCCGTCCATACTCAGCTAGTGATGAGATGCGGGACCTCGCCCACACTCACCTCCCTACCAGGCGCATAAAAGTATCACACAGACAGCAAGTATAATGAGTACACTAACATTCCTCAAGCCTGGCCCGACATCGGATAGTAATCCAGAACTTATATCATAATAATGCCTAGTGCTAACCCCCGAATCTTCCTACTATACATCAAAATAATGGGTCGACATTGTGGCCATAGACCCATGCAAGCAATGAGGAGACTCACTTTGCACTGCTGAAGTCATGCTAAAAACTCCTCTGGCTGCTAACTGGAACTTCCCGAATTGCTTATCCTTCGGGTCGCCGAGCTATCAATACCATAATATCACTTAGTCTAAATCAATAACCCTTCATAGGGTAGAAAGACCATTCTACCCCTAGGCCAACTTAGTCCGTCACTAAGGCCCAAACCATAACGAAAATTCCCAACACTACGTGAGCTTCCTAATCCCACTTGTGGCCTACTAATGGCCCAATTTGCTAAATTGGGCCTAATCCCTCTAATGGGCCTTACCCTAAGCCCAAACATCTTTTTGGCCCACATCATCTGGCTTCTACTGGCCCACTAAATCCCAAAGTCCAAAGCATGGCCCAATCTGAGGCTCAATAACATGAAACCCAAACAGACAGAGTACGCGGGGCGTACATTCACGTACACTAAGCATACTAGCCAATGGTATGTACGCTTAGCGTACTCCCCCCTGGTTAAGTCACTTTCCCATTAAGTGCTTAATACTCTACTCCAAAAGCTACAAACACAGATCCAAGTCCTTTTCCATGTCTTAATCCATAAAGTCACTAACTTTGTGAGTTAACTTGGCCCAAACAAGCCCAAACTCCCAAATTGATATTCTTCTTCCATAAAGAGGGCTAGATCTCATGCATGAAATCATTAAGTCATTCAAGATGGAGACTTTACTACTTATTGGACCCTTTTAGCTCTGAGGGAGGCAACCTTATGCTCACAAACGAGATTTCATCATAAAGGTCCATTCTTGGGGACCAAAATAAATCCAAAATCACATTACCCTAGATCTAAGCATTCTTAAATAAAGTTATGAACTTTATACCTCCAAAGAGTTCCATAAGATCATGCTATTCCAGATGTATAAGCTCTAACTTCCAAGTTCCTCCTTGCCAACTTCCACTTTTCTTCTTCAAAGCTTACACCACCAAAATGAGCTTCTTGAGGTCAAAATTACCTAAGGATGAAGAGATGACGCGTTCTAGGGTTTCTATGAGGTTAGGGGATAGATAAGGAGGCCAGTGTTTGGAGCCATTATGTTTTTATAAAGTGGCTCACCCTAAAAGTTAGGGTTTGTAGACACTGGACGTACGCTGGGCGTACATCCTGTACCCTGGGTGTACGCCAAAAACACTCGCAACCTTGTGAACTTATATGTTGGGCGTAACCCAGCCTTACGTTGGGCATACTCTTACGTTGGCCACCTTGCATGCATGGTCCTTTCTTGCTATCTTTCTCCATTAACGACCAATATTGCCAATAACTTCAAAGTGCTATAACTCCTTCATAACAAGTCCATTTCCGATGAAATTTATATCTTCAAAAAAGGTGGCGAGAAGCCCTACGCTTCTAGCAACACACCCCGACCGCAAACTTCTCGAATAAAAACTTTAAGACCCATCAAACACTGAAATGCCCCTAGTCTGGGCCCCTAAAATCCATAAACAAACATTTTCAGAACAGGGTGTTACAACTCTACCCGACTTAAACTAGACTTCTTCCTCGAAGTCTCTCCTTACTAACACCCATCTCCCAAACAATTGATCTTTAGAACGCAACCGATGATTCTATGCTGGAAACAACATTTCCAAGATACTAAAATCCAGTTGGCGCGCTCCTCTAATCAAACAGCCACTGGGGCTGCTTTCCTTTCTAACAAAGTTGCAAACTCATCCCGATTTGCACTTACTCCTACTCCTGACCTATGGGATAGTCTCCCCCACTTCGATTCGACTAGATCCCTACAGCTCCCAGCTTGGGAAGGATTCCCAATTCTTCTCTCCATCTAAAGGGTCGACCTACTGACATCCAACACTTACCACTGCTAATGCTCCAATCAACCAATACCAAATCTGAATCATTCTTGAAGACTAACAGAACACTTTCCGAGCCCCACTCACACTTTCTACAGTGACTGCATCCTGAGAACCGGCTTAAAAAGGGGTAATACTATGAACTACCGCCCGAAAATCCATGGTATGCAAATGGCATATCATTCGAACACGAACATAAATAAAATTCTAGCATACATTCGTTGACATAGATGCAGTACCATAACAATATGATCATGAATAAAAGTTGGCAGGAAAGCAAAATATACATACTTGCAACGTCTGGTGCTGCTCGCATCTCGACTGTAGATAACTAAAAAGCCCTGCACCCCACCGCAGGCACCTCTGTCCGGCCCTGACGGCCGTCGGTGATCCTCAAAGTCGCAGAGGCAGGTGCCATCACCTCTCTTGCTGGAAGAAAACTCTGACACTAGGCCTTCTTGTGGCCCCTATGACTGCAACGAAAACATATCAGGTCTGATCCCCGAGTGGTGGTGGCAGTACAATCCCTGCTGAAATGACCAGTCCAGCCACACTTAAAGCAGCCAGAATCATCCCCACTACCACCTCTGCACGCTCCATCGTGCTTCCTACTACACTTGCCACAACGACTGCGGCCCTGATAATCCCTCAATCTTGCATCTGACCCCTTGGGTCTCTCGCCTAAACCTGCAGCTACCTGTACCTCCTTCGGCTTCCTCTTCCTGAGGTGCTCCAGATCGATCTCCCTCTCCCTGGCCCGAACAATCATATCCTCCAGCATCTTGAAGCTCGACCTGCTCAAGTACCTGATGTCACTCCTCAGCATCTCGTGATATTGGGCCTTCTTCATCTCCTTGTTTACGACATACTATGGAACAAGAGCCCTCTCCTTGAACTTGGCGGTGATTTCCTGCACTGTCTTTGTAGTCTAACGCAAATCCTGAAACTCTCGTGCTAACTGTTTCACCTCGATCACCAGTGCAACCTCGGCCCTGAACCTGGTCAAGAAATCATTCCACGTCACCGCGTTCAACGCGACATCATCCCCAATTGCATGACCAACCTCATCCCACCAATCCCGTGCTCTATCTGTGACATCCCCAATTTCACGGCCAGAAATGTCACACCCCCAAACCAAGGATGGAGGAAACGTCCGGGGGTGGAGGGCTTCATGTACAGTATCACAACAACGAATATAATAGTGCTCAAAGTAAATACAAGCATCATAAATATAATTGAAAAAGTTACACCAAAGTATATGTTTACATGATTCAAAATCAATTACATTATGATGACAAAAATAAATTGTTGACGGTTTAACGTCCCATCCTCAAAGCGATGAAGTTTTCCTGTTTCACTGATTTCCTGATAATACAAGTAGTTTTGAAAAGTGTCAACAATTAAGTTGGTGAGTTCATAAGAGTTTTGTTTGAAGTAGAAACTGTTTTCCTTGTAAAATCGATATAGTTTGATTTCCAGAAAATCCAATATTTTCTTAGTTAAGTGTGAATAGAAATATTCCTATATGATGCATTAATGAACCCTAGAATGACCCGTAGAGTTCCTCTATAATCGTCCAGCGTATATAAGTTATATAAGGTTTAAATTAGATAAAACGTTGAATATAGTGGGTCTGCCCTAGTTTCACAATCCAACGAGGAACAGGAGATGAGGCGGGCACCACCAATTCTAGGCCAATCAAGACTAAATTCTTATATGACTCAAACATATACGCTCAGCGATTATTGTTGAAGTCTAACAATTCTAGATGAAATATAGTTTTAATATCATAATAACTATCTTAAGTGAACCTGGTACTTTGTATCGGTACCCCCTTTTTGTATAGAGACCCGACACTTTGTATTTGTACCCCTTTTTGTATAAAAATCGGCACTTTGTATTTGTACCCCTTTTTATATATAAACCCGACACTTTGTATTTGTACCCCCGTTTGTATAAAAACCCGGTACTTTGTATTTGTACCCCCTTTTGTATAAAAAGAAACCGACACTTTGTATTTGTACCCCTTTTTGTATATAAACCCAACACTTTGTATTTGTACCCCTTTTTATATATAAACCCGACACTTTGTATTTGTACCCCCGTTTGTATAAAAACCCGGTACTTTGTATTTGTACCCCCTTTTGTATAAAAAGAAACCGACACTTTGTATTTGTATCCCTTTTTGTATATAAACCCGACACTTTGTATTTGTACCCCCTTTTTGTACGAGTGTATTATGTAAATGATCATAAACTATACCTATTATAGTTTATTAAAATGTTTGAAATGTTTATGTACCCTAACTATACCTATTATAGTTTAGTATATTTCTTTGTGGTGTTCAAGAATCCCATTCTATGTAAGTCAAATGTATAGTACAATACAACTATGTTTAACTTGCTTTGTTTTGTACTAATGATTTTGATGGAGGATTCTTATAAATTCAGTAAATAATTTCCTATTATACATGAAATATATGAAGTCATCAAGGACTTAACACTTTGCTCAACATGTTACAAAGTGTTTTGATAGTTAGAAGCTGTTAACTAATTCTTAATCTTTCTGCACTGTTTTAGAAAAATCATAGAAAAATAATATGAAATCGAAAACTAGATCCGTAAATTCTGAGAGTTCCTAAAATGAGTCTAGTTTACTCAAAATTTTTATCATGATTTTTGGAAGCTTTTAACTTGTCTTAAAATGCTCATATTCACAGACTGGTCCGGGTTTGTGTTTGAAAAGACAGGCTGTTTTGTAAAACTCACCATAAATTGTAGAAAAATCATATGGAGATGTGCAAGTAGTCATTGTAAAGCTAAGAAGTGGAACTACTTTCACCTAAAACAGTTTTGAAAAATAAAATGTTTAAGTTGTCCAAAACAGTCCATGAATGGAGTGGAACTTTTCTGATGATGGCTGTTAGAAAATTTTAGTTATGTTCTTGGTGTTTTAACTTGTATTCCCCCCTTAAAAACTTGAGAAAACATTAAAATGTAGGGGTATGAACTCACCTTGAGTGATTTCAGTGGATGGATGATGGAGAGAAGGGGTTTTCAACTCAAGAACACTTGGGAAGATTGCTTGAAGATTTAAAGATCTAACACAAATATGATGGAGTTTGTGTAAGATATCTTTGATTTGTGTGGAAATAAGTGAGATAATCACAAGGAGAATGGATTATGCTTACCAAATGTGGAAGAACACTTGATAATCAGCCTTGAATCTCGAGTTTGGTGGAGAAAAAGTTTGAGAGAAAAGTGATGTTTGATACTTAGTGAAATGAGGCAAATGAGAGAAATGAGGAGAGAGGATGTTTGTTCCAGCTCTAAAAACGTGGGAATGGGTGGAAAATGAGTGCAAGGGGCATTGATGTGACTTAGGTAAGGTGGGGAGGTGTGGTTAGTCAAAGAGTGGGTGTGGGGTGGTTGCTTGTGACATTGGATAAGGCAAAGTCAACACTCCACCTTTAATAATTCACCCATTTGATTTTTATTATTTAAATAATGATTTTCATCAAAATATGTTTAAATTATGAATATTTAGAGTTTATTATGTTAAAATATAATTTCTGGAGAAAATCCCGCTTTAAAATCACGAAAAACGGGCTTAAAATGTTAAAAATATCAAAAATGGGCTAAAAGTGACAAAATCCCGAAATTTGGCCGAGGTTCGGTCTTCTGATGCTGAACCGAGAGAGAGGAAGGTAGAAACCGAGAGGGGAGAATAGGGAGAGAAGGAACCGAGAGGGGAGGATAGAGACCGAGAGAAGAGAAGAGAAGAGAGGAGAGAGGCGAGAACAGAGACCGAGAGGCGGGTAGAGACAGAGACCGAGAGTCCGCGAGGGAGCAGAGACCGAGAGGCCGAGTAGAGACAGAGAGGCAGAGGCCGAGAAGGAGCAGAGACCGAGAGGCCGAGTAGAGACAAAGAGGCGGAGGCCGAGAAGGAGCAGAGACCGAGAGGGGCAGAGACCGAGGCTCGGTCTCGCATGCCTCAGCCAACAGAGGCTTGGTTCTGGTCCTGAGAGGCCTCTCTTCTTGGTTTCGGTTCCTAAAGCCTATTTTTCTCGTTTTCGCCCCGTTTTAAGCCGTTTTTGACCCGGTTAAGGGTCGGAATGACCCGAATGATTCTAAAAAGTTACGGGAACTTTTGAGAGAGATTTGGGAGAGATTTCACATACTTGGAGAGATTTAGGAGAGATTTGACATTCTTGGAGAGATTTCTCATACAAAGAGATATTTGAGAGAGATTTCACATACTTGGAGAGATTTGGGAGAGATTTGACATTCTTGGAGAGATTTCTCATACAAAGGGATATTTTAGAGAGATTTCACATACATGGAGAGATTTGGGAGAGATTTGACATTCTTGGAGAGATTTCTCATACAAAGAGATATTTGAGAGAGATTAAGTGACAACGATTGAGAGAGGTTCCATGTGGGACAGTTGTGAGTGTCCGGCTTCACAATGCAAGGCTTGTAAATCCTATCAAGCCTTGCTTAAGGATCTTACACACTCCCGATGAGTATGCAACATTGTTTTATCGGTTTGGCATGCCACTTACCGCAGTTTTTAGGTTAAGGAGATCTAGTTGTATGTACTTTTCGATTTATGATTTCTTATCAGAATAGCGAGTTGTTTAGTAAATACTGAACGTAAGTCCTAGTACACAAGGGTTAGTTGAGCTGACCGGTTTGACTTGTTGACTTTATTTGACTTTGAATTGACCAGAATTTGACGGTTGTCACAAGAAAAGACCGATTTGTTTATGCTTTGTTTTATAAAAAACTAGAGTAAATCTTTTAAAGAAAACAGTTGCGGAATTTGTTCCCAAAAAAAAATATGATAACCATTTATCAAAACATTTCTCAAAGAGAATGTATTTTCATTAAATAATAAAAACCTCGGGATGTCATGTTCCGATACAGACCAAAAGCATAAACAATATAAAATAGACCTTACAACAGTTATTTATAACTACTGATCGATAATCCAAAAATATCTCGTCAAGTCCACCAGCTCATACTCTTGTGTCATTACCTGTAATGCAAAGAAAACTGACTGGGTCAGGCTTGGGAGCCTGGTGAGCATATAAGGTTTTCAACCCATTATAAATAATTAATTTAATTTCATCAACCAATAATAACCCAATTACCCATTCCCGTTATTCTCACTTTACATCCCTAATACAACTAACACAAGGGACCTAGTCTAAAAATATTTCATCGGGGCGACAACACATGCTTTGGAGGTTCCTCAGCAATATAAGTCAAATAAGGCAACCATGAGGGGGATGGAATACAGCGAATGAACACCCAAGTTTATTAGCACCTACAGGTTAGGAGCCTGCTAGCGTTCCACTGGACTGTCTAGAAAAGTCCGTGGTCATCATCTAAATTCCACTAGATGACTGGATTACAATGACATGCACTCATCTGTTTGTAACACAACTATCTACCCATACAGTACCCGACATATTAGTAGATAAAAAAATATATATATTTTTATACATAGTTTAAATCCTATATAGCATTCTGATTCAATACACATTCCAAAACAACAGATGAGACCCATACACATAACACATATTTCATAGAGAATAAATCGTATCTATGAGATAGAAGAAAGTGAATATACATTCACACATGTAACAACAAAATATATACACATAGCACGTATTTTATATATAAATACTTCATAATTATGTGTTAGAAGAAAGTAACCACACACTCACACCAAACATATATTTAATACATTCAAACAATACTTGTATTAAAATCGTGTTCATGAAAAGGTCTATACACTCACTTGATCAGAAGATGATCCGACAGAACTACGGCTCTTCAAGTAGATATTCTTCGGTGAAACCGGGATCACTTCACACACCGGGTTTCTCGTGGGCGGAGATTCGCCTCGGAAACTCTTTTTTTCTCGGGATCTTTGGACTTCGGAACTTGCTTCGGGTCTTGGGGTGATACCGGGGCTTCAGCGGGTTAAAATTGCACATAAAACGATGTAATATGGGAGAGAGATGAGAGAATGAGCAACCAAACTCGACTGGGCCTTCAAACCTATTTATAGGGAAAAACTGGCCCTTTCCACGTCGTGGGATTGGTCGTCATTGCATACGTCATCGCAAGTTGCATCTGGGGGACTCCCAGAGGTGTCAGGAGACTTGCCACGTCGTGGCACTTCTTTCCACGTCATGGTCTCTGACACAGCTTTAGGGTTCGCGCCTCGAACTTCCGAAATTCATAACTTTCGCATACGAACTCCGTTTTTGACGTTCTTTATATCGACGCAAAGGTGAGATTATGCTCTATAAATATCGTTTAGACTCCATTGGCTAATTTTGAATTTATTTTTAATATATTATAAGTATATTACTTATATATTATCTTTAGTAGGCCGGGACAAGAAAACTCCGTTCGAAATTCATAACTCCTTCATCTGAACCATGTTTTCGTATGTATTTTTATCATTGGAGTACTATCGAATATATCTTCGACTCTAATTTATATCACTAAGGATAGATATCTATCTACCTTATATTCACTATTTACGTCATGCTGGGTTGTGCTGGGTCATGCCGGTTCTGTCGCGAAACTTCGGCAGGTCATAACTTCTTCGTTATAACTCGGATTTTGGCGTTCTTTATATGCACGGAAACCTTGTGACATATACTAAAACTTAGTTAAGATTAATCCTTCTAAATAATCTTCTATTAAAAAGTCATTTTTGATGCTTATCGTCTCTAATTTGACTAGCCCGGATCTACGGGCGTTACAATTATCTCCCCCTTAGGATGATTACGTCTCGGAATTATCAATGAAATAGGATTCGTATACGAACTCCATACGGTATCTCTCCATCCTAAGTAATAACTGTAAGTTCTATATTTCCTTGAAAGAGTATCAAACTCTTGGACTTCTCAATAGCAGGTAGTGCTCAATCCTGCATCTGCTCTTCGTACTATGTTGTACTTTCAATTGTAACCTTCGAGTTACAAAATAAATCATTCTTGTGACTCCTTCTTCTTCTTAGGATAAATACATTCCTTTATCCATTGTAACAGATTGATGGGTCATGTTCTAACGACCTCTCATCATAGTCGGACTCAATTTGATATGACCACTAGGGTCGGAATAACAACCATCTTACTAGTCATTACCGAAACAATGTTAATGACATAATTGAATAGAAACGAACTCAATTACAAGCTTCTTGGTAACCTTGTGACTTTCCCTGATCCATGCGTGAGTCATGTGCTTCCAGTAGTATAGATCTCTACTACTATTCACACCTACTCATACTCGTCCCAAGTATTGTCTCGCAGTCCCCAAGTCCTAAAATCACAAAACAATTTAACACATACTAATGTGTCCAATTAATCATAAAAATTATCCTAGACTCTACTAGGACTTCTTCCATGCGTATCTTAAATCATCAATTCTACTTCAACTCGGCTGGTGATGGAAATTCTAGACGATGGGATAACTTCAAGAATTACACCAATCATTCCATCATCTTGCCAATCGCATGTGTACTTTAGACGTATTGTACTCCTCTTAATGTTCCGTTATTTTATCAGATGTATTCTGAAGGCAAGATACCACTCTTACGATATCCTTCGATAGATGTCATTCAACAAATCAGATAACAAAACTAGGGTTTATATTAATTCTTGAAACTATTACACAAAAGTTCAAGTTCACCCTATACTATGCCTATAATAGGCTACACTTCTTGATACTAGCTATACCTTGATACAAATTCTTCATCCTTGATTCCTCGCTTTGTCATCTGCTTCGTCAAGGATAATTTAGAATGCTTCTGCCTTTGGCTATGGCAGTGCATTTGGTTTTGCTCCCTCATTCTTCTTCTGGCAGTCCCTAGATAAATGCACTTCTCCTCGGCATTCATAACACACCCTCTTTTTGGATACACACTTGTTGGCATAATTCCCTGTCTTTCCACACTTGTAGCAAGTCACCTCTTCGTCGCATCTCTCAAAATGTTTCAGTGGAATATTTGGCTTTGTAGCTTCTTCCCTCTTTGGGTAGTCCTATTTGAATTGCCCTTCCTCATTACATCCGTAACATAACTTTTCATTGAATGTACATTCATTGGCATAATGTCCATGCTTTCAACACTTAAAACATGTCACCTCCTCACCACTTTTTCTCGAGTTTTTCTTTTTGCATTTCCCGCACCATTTTTCTTCATCTCCTCTTTTTCTAGACTTCGAGAACATGTTGCTCTTGTCAGACTTTGAAGACCCCTCAAATTTCCTCTTCTTGCCAACTTCAACCTGGTTGGCGATACAACCATTGATCACTTCTTCGACTGACTTAGCAACCTTGATAGTTGTCTCAAGAGTAGGTTCCTGGCGTACTGGCACAATATGTTCATCCTTACTTTGTTGAAGTAAATGTTTTGTTTCCTCCATCTGATGATCCAACATCATTCGCACCATTGCGTATACTCCCGCCATCGTGATTGGCTTAGGTGCAGCTGATAGCTCTGGTGCACTCCCAATCACGTGTGGCTCAGGCTGCGGGTTATCATTTCCCAATCCATTTTGTGTGTTTTCCATTTCGATCTATACACCAAATTAGGTGAATTTAGATCTCTATTTCGATAGACATTCAAATCATCCTTTTAACTCCGAAACGTTTACATACTAGTTCTAATACCGTATTTGTACGCTTAGAATCCTAAACACATAAGGTTTCCAGATCCGGTCGACAACAGACCATAGATCCAAACAAAAATATCATATATGGCAAACATATAGCATTTAGCACATAAAAGCATTTTAGGCATCTTTCCTAAAGCATACAAGTGCTCGTGTCAATTTAGGTGTACTGCCTAAAATATAAAAGACACACTCAACTCACAATCATCGCTTAGCATCCTAAGTTTAAGTCTAGTAATTTCCTACAAATTCCTAGTTCGCTTAAACTAATGCTCTGATACCAACTATGACATCCCCAATTTCACGGCCAAAAAAGACCGATTTGTTTATGCTTTGTTTTATAAAAAATCAGAGTAAATCTTTTAAAGAAAACAGTTGCGGAATTTGTTACCAAAACAAAATATGATAACCATTTATCAAAACATTTCTCAAAGAGAATGTATTTTCATTAAATAATAAAAACCTCGGGATGTCATGTTCCGATACAGACCAAAAGCATAAACAATATAAAATAGACCTTACAACAGTTATTTATAACTACTGATCGATAATCCAAAAATCTCTCGTCAAGTCCACCAACTTATACTCTTGTGAAATTACCTGTAATGCAAAGAAAACTGAGTGGGTCAGGCTTGGGAGCCTGGTGAGCATATAAGGTTTTCAACCCACAATAAATAATTAATTTAATTTCATCAACCAATAATAACCCAATTACCCATTCCCGTTATTCTCACTTTACATCCCTAAGACAACTAACACAAGGGACCTAGTCTAAGAATATTTCATCGGGGCGACAACACATGCTTTGGAGGTTCCTCAGCAATATAAGTCAAATAAGGCAACCATGAGGTGGATGGAATACAGTGAATGAACACCCAAGTTCATTAACACCTACAGATTATGAGCCTGCTAGCGTTCCACTGGACTGTCTAGAAAAGTCCATGGTCATCATCTAAATTCCGCTAGATGACTGTATTACAACGACATCGAGGCATCTCATCCGTTTATCACACAACTATCTACCCATGCTCTACCCAACATATTAGTAGATAATATATATATATATATATATATATATATATATATATATATATATATATATATATATATATATATATTTATACATAGTTTAAAACCTGTATAGCATTCTTATTCAATACATATTCCAAAACAACAAATGAGACCCATACACATAACACGTATTTCATAGAGAATAAATCATATCTATAAGATAGAAGAAAGTGAATATACATTCACACATATAGCAACAAAATATATACACATAGCACGTATTTTATATATAAAATACTTCATAATTATGTGTTAGAAGAAAGTAACCACACACTCACACCAAACATATACTTAATACATTCAAATAATACTTGTATTAAAATCGTGTTCATGAAAGGGACTATACACTCACTTGATCAGAAGATGATCAGACAGAACTACGGCTCTTCAAGTAGATATTCTTCGGTGAAACCGGGATCACTTCACACACCGTGTTTCTCGCGGGCAGAGCTTCGGCTTGGAAACTCTTTTCTTCTCGGGATCTTCGGACTTCGGGACTTGCTTCGGGTCTTGGGGTGATACCGGGGCTTCGGGGGGTTACAATTGCACGTAAACCGATGTAATATGGGAGAGATATGAGAGAATGAGCAACCAGACTCGGCTAGCCCTTCAAACCTATTTATAGGGCAAAACTGGCCCTTTCCACATCGTGGCACCTTTTGCCACGTCGTGGGATTGGTCGTCATTGCATACGTCATCGAAAGATGCATCTAGGGGACTCCCGGAGGTGTCATGAGAGTTTCCATGTCGTGGCACTGCTTACCACATCGTGGTGTCGGACACAGCTTTGGGGTTCGCGCCCCGAACTTCAGAAATTCATAACTTTCGCATACAAACTCTGTTTTCGACGGTCTTTATATCGACACGAAGGTGAGATTATGCTCTATAACTCTCGTTTAGACTCCATTGGCTAATTTTGACTTTATTTTTAATATATTATAAGTATATTACTTATATATTGTCTTTAGTAGGCCGGGACAAGAAAACTCCGTTCGAAATTCATAACTCCTTCATCTGAACCCCATTTTCGTATGTCTTTTTATCGTTGGACTACTATAGAAGATATATTCGACTCTCATTTAGATCACTAAGGATAGATATCTATCTACCTCATATTCACTATTTACGTCGCGCTGGGTTGCGCTGGGTCATGCTGGTTTTATTGCGAAACTTCGACAGGTCATAACTTCTTCGTTATAACTCGGATTTTGGCGTTCGTTATATGCACGGAAACCTTGTAAAATATACTAAAACTTGGTTAAGATTAATCCTTCTAAATAATCTTCCATCATAAAGTCATTTTTGATGCTTATCGTATCTAATTTGACTAGCTCGGATCTACGGGCGTTACACTAGCCTTCAGAAGACAGGAGGCAAGTCGGACCTTGTCCCCATTAGGGCACCGGGTCATACAGAAAGCATTGGCGACATTATCCTACCACCTGATGCTAGCAATGGGGTCCCTAGCCCCATGATAATCTGGAGCCCCTCAAGCTCTAAACTCTCGGAATGTCAACGAACGCGCTCCCATCATTGTCATCATCTCATTGTGGAAGGCTCCCAACCTCTCATCCAAAATCTCTAGTATAGCCTCCTTGACTATACCAAAGATCACAGGAGTCTAATCTAGAATACTACGAATAATATCATCTGCTATAAACTCCCTCATCTGCTCCCCGAGCTAGTCGGCTCCTGAACTCGAGACTAATCCCTCCCTGACGCCAGATCTGTCCACCAGTCTCTCACGTAACGTCACCATGCTAAAAACATGCCAAAACAATCATGAGAATACACATCATTACCGAGGGATCACACGCGCACTACAAGTTTCTTGTTTTTTTCTCAGCCCTTCTTGAATCAAGTACAGATCCTTTGCTTTCAGGTGTATGGTCCCCTACTACCTTCCACATCTATTCGTTCTTTCCTCAAGAATTGCCTCGACTACACCAAGTCCATTTCACTGCTATAAACACTGCTCCCAACACTAATCTCATCCTAGGCTTGCCCTAGGGTATCCTCTAACTAATTCCATCCTTAGCTGCTGAAGGACTTCCTAGTAATGTCAACTAGCTACCTCATGAATTTTGCCACACACAACAGAGATCAGATAATCCTTCGAGTAAAAGACTCATCCCTAGAATGGTTGGACTCAAACAAGAACTATGCAATAGGATCAAATCTTGTCACTCTAAGATTATCCAACCTATGCCACTTTTGACTTAGCATATTCACTTCTTAGCTAGCTCGTATTACTGAAAGTCCCACTAGAACAAAGTAAGCAGCATTCAGAAAAATAAGGAAAAACTAACCATACAATCCAATCAAACCGTTCTATCCCCTAATCAGGAATCTGTACTAGCATGCAATTCATAAAGCTCATATAATCAGGCATAACCTAAACAGGCTATCCTACCACTAACTAATCAATATTAGAATGCAACTCAATAAACGCATATAACAGGCATACAAGGCATCCTTCCTTGTTCCTTAGCTCTAAACTAGCATGTTGATCACATAAACATATCATAACATAAACTTGTATGTGTAATTTGGGAGAACTTACTTGAGCTCGGCTAATTGCATGCACCACACCCTTTTCTCTTTTCAAAGATCTTTTCCTTTTTTCAGAACGCATGTTTATAAAAATGCTTTTCTTTAGAAAATTATCATACCATGCCCTCAGTTTGAGTTCAGTCACAATCGAGAGTATGCCCAAATCCCTCAAACCAAGGCTCTAATACCAACTTGTAAGATCCCATAAATCATGACCAAAAATTTCATTTTAAAATTATCAATCAACCATAATCAAGTCGTATATAAATCCTTATATTAAATCAAGTATGATTTCAAACATATTTATTTTATCAGAGTAAACATCCCAGACTCAAAACTTCTTTGTGTGTGCCATGCGATCATCTCGAGCTCTTCCCTCCGCTACCGGAAGTACCTGAAACCAAAACTAAAAATCGTAAGCACGAAGCTTAGTGAGTTCCCCATACTACGACATACAAGACATATAAGCACATACTGGGCCCCCGCCCGCTGAATCGAGACTTACCCGACAATGGAGTTGCTCCAGCATCAGGCCCCGCCCGACAACAGGCCCCACCTGGCATCGTGCCCCATTCAGTATAGAAATCTGTTTCACTTAAGCCCCGCCTATCTCTGTGCCTTGCCCGTCATACATATACAATCATATAAACATGTTAACACATAAGCAAACATACCTTACTGTATTCCTATCCTAAGGCCTTGCCCCTGACGTGCTACTGATAATTCATGGAACCCCATCCACACTCATTCTGATAGTGAGATACAGGCCCCCGCCCACACTCACTCCTCCCCTACCTCGGGCCCCGCCCCTACTCGGCTACTAATGAGATACGGACCACCATCCATACTTAGCTAGTGATGAGATGCGGGACTTCTAATGGCTAATTAGGTATAAGAACAATACAAAACCAGAGTTAGAAGCATACCTTGAAACACTTGTTTGATCTTCTTGTTCTTGGAGCTTTAGAGTCACAATTGTCACTCCTCTAATGGCTTACAAACACCAACTAGCAAAGAGAATGATTTGAGAGAGAGGAGAGAGAGAAGGAAATTGGCCAGGGTATCCTTGCTGTAGAGGAGGTGCGATTTCTCTATCCCAAGGGATCTATTTATACTTGTAAGGCTCCTAGGGTTTCACCCTTAAACCCTAATTGGATAGCTTAGACTCTAAGTAATCCTAATCCTTTCCTTGGATATGCCTTGGACGATTTTAGGCTTATCCTAGCCCTAGAAATCGTCCACCCTATATCCTATAAGGATTCATAGCCCAATGTGTAACTATCAAACAATTGACAGTTTATACCCTCTTATTTAATTAATCTCTTTAAGTCACCAAATTAATACTAATTAATCTATAACTTATATTAATCAAATAACAATATTATTATTCCTTATATTATTCTCATAATATATTAATAATATCTATTCGCTCATAATAAATCATCCTACCAAGTTGCTATGGTGAAGGCAACCCAAAAAGGACCATGCATAATCGGGTCAAATACTTGCCTAATATAGTTGCAGCCTTAGACCTATTCCAACACTTTCCTCAACTATCAATAAATTGTCAAACAGCCCGTGCACTTTTAATTAATTCTTGTAATCCCAAAATTAATTCCAATTAATTTCTAATTAAATATTAATTAAATAATATGATCTATAATTAATATATTATTTTCATAATACAATAATAAATCATTTATTTTAATTTATTATTCAAATAATAAATTCAACTGCTCTCCAAAAGTCATCTTGTCATGTCGCTAGTTATGAGGGCAATGTAAAAGGATTGTGCTACTATCAATTCAAGTATTTACCAATTATATTTATGAGCTTAGACACCTAATCCAACAGTCTCCCACTTGGATAAGTCTAATAACTATAGTTGCCTATATAACTTCAAAAATTGATTAGCAAATTGTAGCTCTTAAAGTTGCGGACACACTCTGACCTACTCAGTTAAGTTTCCTATGATAAGTGATCATATAATCCTCTGTTCTACAAGATATCATGTGGAAAAATGACATTGAACAGAATCAATCTCATTTTCAAATACTTTTTTTTCCTGATTTCCGATTTGTAATGACAAAGAACTAGAATCGAACACATAAATTTAGTCTTGGTCGGGCCCGACACCATAAGTCAACACCAAATCATCGAGGGGCCCAAGATATTGCTTTTCCTGTTAGGTAAAATCGAACAGATAAACTTTGATGTATATGCTTTCACTATTTAGTCATCAAATCATCCACAACAATACGTTTTATAACATCAAGTTACTGATACATTTACGTATCATCAATGCATAACAAACTCGTAAACACAACTTATTTATCTCCGTTTAAAGAGTATAAGATATTATCTTCTCATAATTACTCGTGACAAATTCCATGAAGTAAATCTTTGAGCGTGGGTTAATCCAATACTTAAATCCCTATTTCAGAAGTACTCATGAATATTGCCGCAAAGCCATTTTCTATGTTTAAACCTCTTTAGATAATCTACAATCCAATTCATGACACTCTTGATTCATTACTTACTTCCAAAAGTACGATCGACTGTGGATGTTTGAATAATCTAATTATTCGGGATAACACATACAAAATAAAACACAATAATAAACAATTGACTGATGATAGTAAACAATACTCATAAATAATTCTCAATTATTTAATCATCAAAAGTCAATTACATTTACTCTGTTACAAGTTTCTAAATATCTATCTAACTACTAAAACTAATATCATCCTTCAGACCAATGCTCCTTGCATGTTGAACATGCTTAACTCTACTTCGACCCTTTGTGAGAGGATCTGCAGGATTCTCTTCTGATGATATCGTCTTCACAATGAGGTGTCTTTCTTATACTATATGTCTGATAAAATGGTATTTTATGTCGATATGTCTCGGTGTGCCATGATCTCTTGGTTCCTTTGTCAAGGCAACCACTCCTTCATTATCATAGAAAATCTCCATTAGGTCCTTTATGACCGACACAACTCTAAGTCTCCGAATGAATTTCTTCAACCATATAGCCTCCTTCGATGCTTCGCTTGCAGCTATGTATTCTGATTCACAGGTAGAATCAACCACAGTCTCCTATTTGGAACTTTTCCAAGTTACTGCTCCTCCATTAAGGGTAAACACCCAGCCAAACTAAGAACAAAAGTTATATGTGTTTTCCTGAAATCTAGCATCACTAAACCCAGCTACTCTCAAGTCATCACTACCACCAAGCACAAGGACCCAACCCTTAGTTCTTCGCAGATACTTAAGAATATTCTTGACCGCTATCCAATGAGCTCTCCCTAGATTTCCTTGATATCGACTAACCATGCCCAAAGAAAAAGCCACATGAGGATGAGTACATGTCATAGCATACATGATCTATCCAACGGCGGAAGCATATGGAACTCGACTCATTTCTGCTATGTCTTCATCCGTACTCAGACTCTGAGTCTTACTCAGTTTGGTATTACTCTGGATAGGTAACTCTCATTTCTTAGAATTCTCCATGCTAAAATGTTTTAACACTTTATCCAAATATGTACTTTGACTAAGTCCAATTAGTCTTATACTCCTGTTTCTCAAAATACTTATCCCTAGAATATAGGCAGCCTCACCCAGATCCTTCATAGCAAAACACTTTCCAATACAAGATTTAACTTCTTGCAAGGTTGGAATGTCGTTCCCTAAGTACGTCATCAACATACAATACCAGGAAGGCCATTAAACTCTCACTAGCTTTGACATATGCACAAGATTCATCTTCACTTCTAAAGAAGCCAAACTCTTTAATTTTCTCATGGGTACTTAGCATCCACAAAACCCTCTAGCTGATTCATGTAAACATCATCATCTAACTTCCCATTAAGGAAAGTGGTTTTGACATCCATCTACCAAATTTCATAGTCATGAAACGCAACTATGGCTAGCATCACCCTAATAGATTTATGATGGGTTTTGAGCATTCTAACACTTCCTATGTGTATATGCAACCCTAATAAACCTTGGATCTATGTTTATCTAAATACATGCAAAATTTGGTTTCCAAGTTTCATAATCCTATCTAGCATACATGGGAACTTTAATCCTAAAAGGATAGCTAGAAATACATACCTTGTAGTTGATTTTGATTCCTTGAAACCTTGTGAGCCTAGCACCCCAAGTGTGATGCCTCAAATGCTTCACACAACACCAAATGCCTTTAGAATGGCTTTAGATAGATGCACACACTCTAAAATTGGCCTAGCCCTCTTGTTTCTTTGTGTAGCCAATTTTGGTGGATAGTATGTTCCTTATATAGTGTTGACACATCTAGGGTTACACCATGTAAACCCTAATGTGTCATGAGTCTTCATTTCCATGACCCATGGGATTGTAACTCCCATGGAACTGTCTATTGGTTTAACCCAACTTGATAATCCATGGAGCCTCTTTGCCCACTATACAAGTTATGGATGACTTACACAATCAATCCATATATTTAATTAGTTATCTTTTGATCATTTAATTAATTCTTGATCAAACTAATAAAATAATACTATTAATATATTAGAACTTATAATATATTAATAAACGAAAAGCGTTATTTCTCTCATTTAGTCTATCCAATTGCATGGTGCCATGAAACCCAAATGGACCATGCCGGGTCAGGTCAAGTACACACCAGAAATAGTTATGGACTTAGACACCTTATCCAATAGTCTCCCACTTGGATAAGTCTAATAACTATAACTGCAAGTATGACTTCAGGAACCAATCAGCAATCGTAGCTCTTTCAAGGTTTCTCGGAACTGAGAAGATGATGATATGCCATTTAAGATAAGTGATCATATAATCCTCTGTTCTAGATATCAGCCGGACAAATACATGGAACAATGTCTTACTTATTGTCCAATAGTTTGTTTCCAGATTTCCGATTTGTTTGACAAAGATCTTAATTGAACACATCAACTTAGTTCTAACCGAGCCCGGTACATAGGTCAAAACAAAATCATCGAGGGGCCCAGATATCAGCTTCTAATCCAAGAAGGAACAGATAAACTTTGACTCATATGTTTGTTCTACCACTCATTGAATTATACACAAAAGCATGTTTTATAACATTGAGTTACCAATGCGTTTTCGTACAATCAATGCATAACCAACTAGTAAGTAACAAATCATATCTCTAGGTTTGAAGACTTATATGATATTACCGTCTCACGATCACTCGAGATAGAATTCCATGAAGTGATTCCAGTGAGCGTGGGTTGTGTCCAATGCTCAGAACTTATGAGAACTCATGATTGTTGTAGCCTTGTCTAACACCGTAGACCTCTGCAACCAATCATGACAGTCTTAATTCATACCTACTTCCAACATATGACCGACTGTGGAGGTTTGAATAATATGTTATACCAAACAAAATTATTCTGGAAGTCAAAACATGCAAAAGAAATATAGTAAACGATCGACAAGAGATAGCAACACTTTACTCATAAATAAAACACCTTTTATTCATCATCTAATGTCAATTACACTTTACAAATTTCGAGGTTATCTAACTACTAAATCTAATATCATCCTTCAGCCCTATGCTCCGAGCATGCTGGAGATGCTTAACCCGAGTCAGTCCCTTCGTGAGGGGATCTGCTGGATTCTCATCCACTGATACCCTCTTTGCCACGAGGAGTCCTTCTTCTATTTGATGTCTGGTGAAATGGTATTTTCTGTCGATGTGTCTGGATATCTCGTGATCCCTTGGTTCCTTGGCTAAGGCAACAACACTTTCACTATCACAGAAAATTTCCATTGGCTCCTTAATAGATGGTACAACTCCAAGGTCTCCAATGAAGTTCTTCAACCACATCGCCTCCTTTGATGCCTTGCTCGCTGCTATATACTTTGATTCGCAAGTTGAATCAGCCAATGTCTCTTGCTTGGAACTCTTCCAAGAAATATCTCCTCCATTCAAGGTAAAGACCCAGCCTGACTGAGAGCAGAAATTATCCCTGTCAGTCTGAAAGCTAGCATCATTATACCCTACAACTCTCAAGTCATCACTCCCACCGAGGGTAAGGACCCAGTCCTTAGTCCTCCGTAGGTACTTGAGAATATTATTTACCGCAATCTAGTGTGCGTTGCTAGGGTTCCTATGATACCCGCTAACCATGCTCAAGGCAAAGGCTACATCAGGTCGAGTACACGTCATAGCATACATGATCGATCTTATAGCCGACGCATAAGGTATTCGACTCATTTCTGCTATCTCAACCTCAGTACTAGGGCTGTGTGTCTTGCTCAATCTGGCATTACTATGGATAGGTAACTCTCCTTTCTTAGAGTCCTGCATGCTGAATCTCTTCAGCACCTTATCCAAGTAGCTACTCTGACTAAGTCCAATTAGTCTTTTACTCCGGTCTATCAAGATCCTTATCCCTAGAATATAGGTAGCTTCTCCTAGGTCCTTCTTAGAGAAACACTTCCCAAGCCAAGACTTAACTTCCTGCAGAGTTGGAATGTCATTTCCTATGAGTAGTATGTCATCCACATATAATACTAAAAAGCTAACTATACTCCCACTAGCTTTGACATACACACAAGATTCACCTTCACTCCTAGAAAAGCCAAACTCTTTGACTTTCTCATCAAAGCAAAGATTCCATCTGCGAGGTGCTTGCTTTAATCCATAAATGGATTTCTCAAGCTTACACACTCTATTAGGGTACTCTATATTGACAAAACCCTCTGGCTGACTCATGTAAACATCCTCAGCCAACTTTCCATTAAGGAAAGCAGTTTTGACATCCATTTGCCATATTTCATAATCATGAAATGCAGCTATGGCTAATAGAACCCTAATAGACTTAATCTTGGCCACTGGAGAAAAGGCCTCATCATAATCAACTCCCGGAGTTTGTGTGAAACCCTTTACAACCAGTCGTGCCTTATAAATGTGTACATTACCATCCATGTCAGTCTTCTTCTTGAAGATCCATTTGTACCCTACAGTCTTACGACCTGGTACATTCTCAACCAAGTTCCAAACTTGATTGTCATGCATGGATTGTATCTCGTTGTCCATTTCCTCTTTCCACTTGGCTGACTCAGGGCCTTCCATGACTTCCACGTAACTGTTAGGTTCATCCATACCTATCAGTGTCTCATCAATGATAAGTGTATCACCTTCCGCAGTAATATGGAATCCATAGTAATTATCAGGTGCATTCCTAACCCTTGTGGAACACCTCAGAGGTACAGACATGTCAATTGGCTCAACAGGAGTTTCCTCCTCAAGTTGAGTGCTAGGGTTTGAAGTTCCTTCACCACTTGACTCTTGAATTTCTTCAAGGTCAACTTGCCTCCCACTATTTCCTTGGCTTATGAACTCTCTCTCTCTCTCTCTCTCTCTCTCAATACTGCCCTTCTTGCTACAAAGACCACATTTTCACTAGGTATGTAGAAGAGGTAACCAAAGAATTGTTGTGGGTAGCCGATGAAAATACACCTCTCGCTTCTAGGTTCGAGCTTATCATGAGTCTCGCGTCTCACGAAAGCCTTGCAACCCCAAATCTTGATGTGGTCTAGTTTGGGTACTTTACCAGTCCATATCTCATGAGGACTTTTGGCTACTTTCTTTGTAGGGACCAGATTAAGGATATGGGCAGCAGTCTCTAAGGCATACCCCCAAAATGAGATTGGTAGCGAAGCTTGACTCATCATCGAACGAACCATGTCCAACAAGGTTCGATTACGCCTCTCAGCCATACCATTCAACTGCGGTGTCCTGGGAGGTTTCAATTGTGAGACAGTCCCACATTCCTTAAGATAGTCGAGGAACTTTGAACTAAGATACTCACCACCTCGATCAGATAGAAGCATCTTAATGTTCCTGCCCAATTGATTCTCGACTTCCTGTTTAAACTCTTTAAACATTTCGAAAGTCTATGACTTATGCTTGATTAAATAGACATATCCATATCTACTGTAATCATCAGTAAAAGTCAAATAATAACGATTAGCATCCCTTGTGGCATGTTTGAAGGGTCCACACACATCCGTGTGTACGAGATCCAACAAATGTTCACCCCTCTCACCTGAACCTGTGAAGGGTGACTTTGTTATTTTTTCAAGTAAGCATGATTCGTAACTATCATCTGACCTTAGGTCAAATGACTCCAAGACTCCATCTTTTTGTAGTTTTCCTATGCGTTTCTTGCTTATATGTCCAAGACGACAATGCCATAATGACACTTTATCCAATTTATTATCATTAACATAATCAATACACAAAACATTATTTGCTAAGTTATCAACCACATATACAGTTTCATACACGCCATCACAAGGTAATGCTTTAAAATAAAGAACATTATTAAAGAAAGCAATAATCGAAACATTTTCATTATCAAATGAAAAGGTAAAACCTTGTTTATACAATGCATGAAAGGAAATAATATGAATAACAACATTTATTCAAATCTAAACTAAACCCACTACATAGCGATAAAGTATAAACTCCAATCTTGGTGACAGGTAAAGCTTTCCTATTCCCCATGATTAAGTTTATTCTTCCATGCTCCACATTCTCACTTCTTCTTAGTCCCTGCAAATCAGAACAGATATGAATACCACAACCGTTATCAACGACCCAAGAGTTAGAATGGGGTGAGTTATTTGATAAGATATTGTAAATACCTACATGGTTGGGTTTAACTTTCCCATCCTTCACATCTTGCTAGTAATTTGGGCAGTTCCACTTCCAATGTGATTTTTCATGGCCATAGAAGCATTCAGCCTCTTTTGGGTCAGAAGAAGGAGTGAAGAAACCTTTCTTGGTTCCACTTGAAGAAGAGCCATCAAGGGTCCTAGCCTCGGTAACCTTCGAAGAGCTCTTTCTCTTCTTCCCTCTACTTTTCGCGATTGCCAAAACCGGGTTGGAGTTTGGAGTACGAGTGTTAACAACCGACTTACCCTTAAGACCTGTTTCTGTGGTCTTGAGGAGTCCCTGAAGTTTGTTGAGTGTAACCTCTTCCTTATTCATGTGATATGTCATGCGGAATTGATCATAGCACGATGGTAAGGAGTGCAAAATGATATCTATTGCAAGCTCCTCAGGGAAGTTCACATTAAGCTTCAGCAATCGATCCACATACCTTTGTATTTTCTGCATGTGGCTCGTGATGGACTCTCCGTCCTTCATCATGGTTGTTATCATGGAGAAAATGATTTCGTACCTCTCTTGTCGTGCACTTTGATGGTATCTTTCCATCAAATCTTGGTGCATTTCAAAAGGGTAGAAGTCCTCATAGGACTTTTGGAGTTCTGCTGTCATCGTGGCCATCATGATGCATGCTACCTTGGTAGCATCCCTTTCATGTTCCTGGAAGTCAATGATCTCCTGGAGAGTTGCAGTGCCTCATCAATCTCCTTAAGCTCCTTATCGAGGACATATTCTTTGTCCTCGTAGCGGGTAATCATCCTGATGTTTTTGATCCATTCATTGAAGTTGGATCCATCAAAAGTGACTTTCCCACACAAGTTCATAAGGGTAAAGGAGCTATTAGGATTAGAGCCAGAAGCAGCGTTGTTTGAAGACATCTGAATGAAGAGAACAAGATTAGTTTAGATATTAAGATAGTCCTTAATAAAACACCCAGATGTAATATTAAGGTTAGGATCCAATCACAATATATTATAACTTAGAAGAGGTATGTCGTAATCCAATCTATAACATATTTGAAAGGTAGTTGAATGACGATTCACCAATTTCCACCATGAAAAAACAAAATATAATTATTAGGTTTTTAATTGGTTATTAGAAATTCCTAGATTCTTTTAGATTCATTGAACATTTCAATGGCATGTTTCAATGTCGAGTGTGCCCTCCAAGTTTTGTGACTGGGATAACGAGGATCACAAAACGAGGTGTGAAGTAACCATGCAAATCACTTGGTACCCTTGAAGTTTATAACTTAATCGATGAGTCGGTAAACCACACACAATCTACCGATACTATGATAAATCTTAAGTCACCCTTTACCTACCTTGTTAAGTCCAAGTTAGTGTCCCGGTTAACCACACACGCTCCACCAACGACTTAAACAAAGTGTAAAGTGTAATTTCAAGGATTAGCACCTTATTCACATTTTTCCTAAAGTAACTAAGATTGGGAATTTAATAAAAGCATTTAGTCACTTTATAATATTCATCATACTTTTAATGAGAATTTGTAAGTCCTTGTCCTACCCGTTCGGCTAACGACCCCTCCACCAATCAAGGAAGTGGTGGGTGAGAGTGGACACCCATTCAGTTGCCATTTTATAGGCAACAACCTTATATCCCCCTTATAGGTTGGCTTTGTGAATGAGGCGTACTAGCGGTAAGACGACTTAATCTTATATATATATATATATATATATATATATATATATATATATATATATATATATATATATATATATATATATATATATTATTAACTTATAATATAAATTATAAGGGTTGAATTTTAACTTTTAAAATTCTAAGGGTTGGAACTAAAGTTTATTAAGTGACTTTACATGTTCCAAAACTTGAGGGCAAGTTTTGTAACTTTACAAAACCTCTCACATTCATAACTTATGAGTCATTAAAACGAAGACTCTTCATTTTATAACTTATGTGTTCTTTTAATGGTTTTTAACACAAAGAGACTTTTGGTTATCCATAAGTTGAGGACAAGTTATGGACTCCATTAAAACACATAAAGATCATGAATTAATCATATAAACAAGTAACTTCTATGATCTATCAAGAACTCATAAGAACATGAACATGCATATCAAAATTTCAAGAACATATGAACACATATAATCATGAAAAATTGATATTAGCCATTGTAAATGGATTAGAACATCCCTTACACCATCTAAAACAAGTTTTATGACACCAAAATAGTTTAGGGTAATGTTTCTAGTCCATTTCCAACAACCAAGCTCCAAAAACTGCTCACTAAGTGATAAAATCATCGAGTTCACCTGGGAACTCGTCGAGTTCATGCTATAACACACAAACTCAGCGAGTTTTTGGCCAGAACTCGTCGAGTTTTCCTGTCTGGACAGTTTTTGGCTTTTGAAAAACAATTTTGCATCAAGTATTTAACAAACAAGCCTAGCCTTGGATACCACTGATGGGTTTTGAGCATTCTAACACTTCCTAAGTGTACATGCAACCCTAATAAACCTAGGATCTATGTTTGTCTAAATACATGCAAAATTTGGTTTCCAAGGTTCATAACCCTATCTAGCATACATGGGAACTTTAATCCTAAAAGGATAGCTAGAAATACATAGCTTGTAGTTGATTTTGATTCCTTGAAACCTTGTGAGCCTAGCACCCCAAGTGTGATGCCTCAAATGCTTCACACAACACCAAATGCCTTTGGAATGACTTTAGAGAGAATGCACACACTCTAAAATCGGCCTAGCCCTCTTGTTTCTTTGTGTAGCCGATTTTGGTGGATAGTATGTTCCTTATATAGTGTTGACACATCTAGGGTTACACCATGCAAACCCTAATGTGTCATGACTCTTCATTTACATGACCCATGGGTTTGTAACTCCCATGGAGCATCCTATGGGTTTAACCCAACTTGATAATCCATGGAGCCTCTTAGCCCACTATACAAGTTATGGGTGATTTACACAATCAATCCATATATTTAATTAGTTATCTTTTGATCACTTAATTAATTCTAAATTAATTTTTGATCAAACTAATTAAATAATACTATTAATATATTAGAACCTATAATATATTAATAAACCACAAGTGTTATTTCTCTCATTTAGTCTATCCAATTGCATGGTGCCATGCAACCCAAATGGACCATGCCAGGTCGGGTCAAGTACATACTAGAAATAGTTATGGACTTAGACACGTTATCCAACAATTTAATCTTAGCCACTGGTGAGAATGTCTCATTAGAGTCAACCCATGGGGTTTTGAGTAAAGCCCTTCGCAACCAATCGAGCCTTGAAAGTGTGCACCTTTCCATTCCATGATGTTTTTCTTCTTGAATATCCATTTCCACCCAACTGTCTTATGACCTGGCACATTGTCAGCAAAATTCAAAACTTGTTTGTCTTACATGGACTTGATCTCGTTTTCTACTGCCTCTTTAAATTTGGCAGACTTAGGGCCCGTCATGGCTTCCTTGTAGTTAGAACTTTCATACAAATTTACCAGTGTAACATCACTAATAAACGTATCACCATCTGTAGTAATATGGAAACCATAACACTCAGGTGGCATTCTAACACTACTGGAACGTCTAAGAGATAACGACTCGTCAACTGGTTCAACTAGAATTTGTCCCTCAGGTTTAGCCATAGCATTTCCATAGGTTCCTTCATCGTTTGAATCTTCAATTACTTCAATATCAATTGTGCTCCCACTGTCCTCTTTGTATATAAGCTTTCTCTTGCGAAAGGCTCCCTTTCGTGCTACAAAGACCACGTTGTCACTAGATCTCTAGAACAAATATCCAAAGGACTTTTGTGGGTAGCCGATGAAAATACATCTCCCGCTTCGAGGTTCAAGCTTTTCATAGGTCTCTCATCTAACGAAAGCTTCACAACCTCAAACCTTGATATGTGTTAACGAGAAAACCTTCCTTGTCCACATCTCGTGAGGTGTTTTAGCAACCTTCTTTTTTAGGACAATCATAAGAATGTGGGTGGCAGTCTCTAAGGCATACTCCCAAAATAAGATTGGAAGGGAGGCTCAACTCATTATCAAATGAACCATGTCTAACAAGGTTCAATTATGCCTCTCAACCACACCATTAAGTTATGGTGTCCTAGGAGGTGTCAATTGTTAAACTATTCCACATTCCTTGAGGTAGTTGTGGAATTCGAATACTAAGATACTCACCACCTTTATTTGATCTAAGCATCTTGATCTTCCTGCCCAATTGGTTCTCGACTTCTTGTTTGAACTCTTTGAACTTTTCAAAGGTTTCTGACTTATGCTTGATTAAGTAGATAAAACCATATCTGCTACAATCATCAGTAAAGGTCACATAAAATCGATTTTCATCCCTTATGGTGGATCTGAAGGGCCCGCACACATATGTGTGTATGAGATCTGATAATCCTTCACATCTTTCATGAGAACTATTGAAATTTGTTTTGTCATCTTTCCAAGTAAACAATACTCGCTCGAATCATCTGACCTTAAGTCAAATGATTCCAACACCTTTTCCCTTTATTCGTGCTTCAGCAGTTCGCAGGAGGTTCTGAAGTTGAGCCAATGTGGTCTCTTGGTTGTTCAGATGGTAAGTTAGGATAAACTAATCATAACAGTTGGGCATTGAGTGCAAGACTATATCAATAGCCAATTCCCCACAAAAGTTCATAATTAGGTTTAGGAAGCACTCCATGTATCATTGTATTCTTTGCATGTGGCTACTGACAGACTCTTCATCTTTCATCTTGCTAGTAATGAGGGACTTTACTACCTCATACTTTTCTTTACGAGCTCGTTGGTGGTACTTTTCCACCAAGTTCTTTTTCATCTCATATGGTCAATAACCCTCATAAAACCTTCGGAGCTCAAGAGTCATAGTAGCCACCATGATACATGTCACTTTGTTGCATCATTGTAGTGCTTCCTATACACAGCTAGTTCTGCAATAGTAGCTAGGGTTTCATCGATATCGAGAACTTCCTTTTTGAGCACATACTCCTTGTCCTTGAAATGTAGAGCCATCTTGATGGTACGTATCCAATCATTCTATTTGGTGCCATCAAAGGTAACTCTCGAGTAGATGTTCAGAAGTGAGAAGTTGTTGGAGGAGTTGTTGTTGGAGGAGGAGGAACCATAAGCATCATTGGGAGTTGACATCTGAAAAAGAAGAAGGACAAGTTTTAGGTTAAATAGAAGTAATCCTCAATATAACACCCAAATGAAATATCAAGGCTAAGATCCAACTAGATATTTCACAACTTAGAAAAAGTATGTCGTAATCTAATTGTGAAATAAATGAAGGTAGGTAAATGACGATTTACTAATTTCACCACAAAAAACGAAATTTACACAAATTAGGTTTTTATTGAAATTCTTAGATCTTTTGAAATTCATTGAACTATTCAATGGCATGTTTAATCTCGATTATGTTCTTCCATTTGTGACTGGAATACCGAGGATCACAAACAAGATGTGAATAATTATGCAAATTAGCTTGGTACTCTCGATGTGATTTATCATCTAATTAATATGTCGGTTAGCCACATACGCTCCATTAATCAATGATAATTTACGACACACCCATTGCCACCCTTTATTAGTCCATATTAGTGTGTCGGTTAACTACACACGCTCCACTAGTGACTTATATAAAGTGCAATGTGCAATTTCATGGATTAGCATCAAATTCACATTTTTCCTAAAGTAACTAAGATTAGGAATTTTATAAAAACATTTAGTTACTTTATAATTTCATTATACTTATTAATGAGAATTATTTGTCATATCAAACCCATTCAGCTAAAGACCTTCCACCAATCAACGGAGCGATAGGTAAGAGTGGATACCTAATGGCGGTCATTTTTTAGGCCGCTTCCTTAAACTCCCCTTATAGATCGGCTTCAAGAATGAGGCGTACTTGCGGTTCGACTGAGTTGTCTTATACATATAGTAAATATTAAACTTTTAATTTTACATATAGTATAAGGTGTATTTTAAACATTTCAAAAGGGTTTTATATGAGATTGATTTAATAATTATCTATTAGTTAAACCTTTAATTAATTTATTAAAACATTTGAGGATTATCTAATTAAAATAATCAAAATAATTTAGCCTAATCATCTCCCCCTAATTTTCGAAAAACATGGAAGGTGTAATTCAAATTCTATAATTATCTAATTAATCACATAAAGAGATAATTACCAAAAATAAGAAAACCCTATCATGAAACCCTAATTTTTTCGAAAATAACAAATCTTGGGGAGGAAGGCAAGGATTTCAGTCCTTGCCATATTTTGAAAATCAAGAGGGTTAAGGAACCCTGATTTTCCAATCTTGTAGGACAAGGAAAAAGGTTAAAACCCTTTTCCAAAGTTTCAAAATCTAGTGTTAAGAAACCCTAATTGAGAAAACCCTAAGTCCAAAGGGTTTATTTGCCATAAACGCTAATTCATCAAATTCAAACAATTGCATTCAATTCAATAGAAAACAAGTCAAGGCTCTAATACCACTAATGGGTTTTGAGCATAATAAACAAAATTCCTATTGTGCATGCAACCTTAATCTTGGATCTATGTTTTCTCTAATTGAACATACAACTAGTGAACATCAAATGGAAAACCTTAGGAAGTATATACTATTTTTGAAAATCATAAAACTAGGGTTAGAATACATACCTTAATTGTCATATTATAATAACATTGAATTCCTAGTGTTCTTGAACTTTGAGAGCAAGTGTCACAAGTATCACACCTCTAATAAATCACACCTAAACTTGGCAAGAGGATGAGAGAAAAGAGAGGAGGATGGATCTTGAAATTTTGGCTTATGTAACGCCTGTGTTTCTGGGCCTGTCATTAATGTTGATATAATAGTCTAGGTTAACCTTTGTAACCCGTTTTGAAATAATAGAAGTGTATTATTTGAGTATTATGTGTTTTGTGCTTAATTGCTTAATTATGTGGTTTAATTAATTAAGAATAAAAATAAGCATCAAAATTTAAGTGTAAAATAAACTTGATATCTTTAGATAATGTTGTAGAAGTTGAAACGAGGTTTTCGAAGATATAAAGAATGCCGAAATCCGAGTTATAACGAAGAAGTTATCACCTGTCGAAGTTTCGTGACAGAACCGGCAACGCTGAATGACGTAAAAAGTGAAATTTACGTTAGAACGATATTTAGCCTTAGTGATCTAAACAAAAGTCGTAGAGTTCCTTAAATTGAGAGCGTGCATAAAAAGAACGCCAAAATCTGACTTCGTATAAGGAAGTTATGATTTATTGAAGTTTCGACTTAGCGGTATGCAGCCCGAAATACTCGATTTGAGATCGAGCGGTTTTTAGCCGAAGCAATCTAAATGAGAATCAAAGATCTCGATGTTAGTATCAAAGCGATGAAAAGTTAGGCCAGAACGGACGTCGGATGAAGAAGTTATGAATTTATAACGGAAATTTTCTGTCCCGACCTATTAAAAATAATTAATAAAAATAAAGTCAAAATTAGCCGACGGAGTCTAAACGAAAGTTGTAGAGCGTAGTCTCACCTACGCGTGGATATAAAGAACGTCGAAAACGAAGTTCGTATGAAGAGGATATCAATTTTCAAAGTTTATTAAAAAATTAATATTAAAATTTAATTATAAAATTCGGCCTTATCCGAAGGGGAGTTACCGAGCTTATCCGAGGTACGCCCAGCGTACAGCGAAGCATGACATCCCTCGCACTCGAGTTCTTCGGATGACGAACGCCATGACGTTTTGGACGCGTACGCCCCGCGTACTGTTGTACGCCCAACGTACGGCGAGGCTTCAGCCTCCTATAAATAGGATGCGAGGCTGCCGAGTTCTTTTGCTCTTTTTCTCTCTTCTTTCTCCCGTTTTGCATCGTTTTGCGTGCCAGAAGTACCCCGAAGCCCCGGTAATATTCCCGAGCCCCGAAGCAAGTCCCGAAGCCCAAAGATCCCGAGAAGTACGATTTCCGAGCCAAAGCTCTGTCCGCGAGAAGTTCGATTTTTATAGAGATCTTCCAGATCTGTTGAGGATTACTACTTCTACAAGCCATAGTGTTGTCCGATCATCTTCTGATCAAGTGAGTGTGTAGTTACTTTCTTCTAATGCATAATTATGAAGTATTTTATACGAAATACGTGTTATGTGTATAATTTTGTTGTTATATGTGTGAATGTATATTCATTCTCTTCAATCTAATAGATTTGATTTGTTTTCTATGAAATACGTGTTACGTGGGTGTGCCCCATCTGTTATGTGGAATATATATTGAATGAAAATGCTATACAGGTTTTAAACTATGTATAAAAATATATATTTTTATCTACTAATATGTTGGGTAGAACATGGGTAGATAGTTGGTGTGTAATAAACAGATGAGAGGCCTCGATGTTGTTGTTGACCATGTTATTCAACGGAGTATGGATGACGACCACAGACTCCTTCGAGAAAGTCTTGTGGAACGCTAGCAGGTTCATAACCTGTAGGTGTTGTGAACGATGTGTTCACCGGTGTACTCTATCCCCCTCATGGTTGCCTTTAGGATATCTATTGTTGAGGAAACCCCTTAGTAGTGATGTCCGTCCCGATGAAAATCCTAGATTAGGTCCCTTGAGATAGATGTTGTTTTAGGGACGTAAAGTGAGGATAACGGGAATGGGTAATCGGGGTAGTGATTGGTTGGTGAAATTAAATATAATTTATTTATTGTGGGTTGAAAACCCTATATGCTCACCAGGCTCCCAAGCCTGACCCACTCAGTTTTATTTGTATTACAGGAAGTGGCGCAAGGGCGTAAGATGGATGAATCATCGAGTTGTTTTGTTTACAAGTCTGTATATGTATATATTTGCTGAATGACTTGTAATGTTATCGTTTATGCTTTATGGTCTGTATCGGAACATGACACCCCGAGTTTTGATTATATAATGAAAATGCATCTCTTGATGAAATGCTTTGATAAATATTATTTTATCATGTTTTGTTTTGGGAACAAATTCCGCAACACTTTTAAATCAAAAGGATTTACTCTGAAATTATTTTAAAAGGCCTAAATGAAATCGGTTTTTTCTGGCCATGATTTTGGGGATGTCACAGTTGGTATCAGAGCATTAGTTTATGCGAACTAGGAATTTGTTGGATTTCTAGACTTAAACTTAGAATGCTAAGTGGAATTTTGAGATGTGTGTCTATTGGATTTTAGACACGAGCACTAGTTTATTTTAAGGAAAGTTGCCTAAAATGCTTTTATGTGCTAAATGTTATATGTTGCCATACATGATATTATTTGTTCGGATCTACGGTTTGTTGCCAACCAGATCTGAAGGTTTATGTGTTTAGGATTCTAAGCGTACGTCTACGATATTAGAACTAGCATGTAAACATTTCGGAGTGATAAGGATGATTTGAATATCTATTGTGAATGAGGATCTAATTTCACCTTATTCGGTGTGTAGATCAAAAATGGTGAGAACAAGAAGTGGAGATGGAAATGCTGATGAAAACAGGAATCAACCGCTAGTAATTGAGCAAGCACCTGTTGTAGCAGCAGCACCAGAACCAATAACGATGGGAGGAGGATATTGCAAGTGCAAGCCATGATTCGGGCTATGTTAGCCGAACAAAGGGAGGAGGATATTGCATAATAATAAGGACGAACCTATCATACCTATTGAGGAACCTGAATTGATTCCCGAGCAATCAGAGGAAAGGAACAATAGTCGCATTATGAGTCAAGTTGGGACTCAAGGAGAACGAAGGAACGATCCGGAAAGGAGAAAAAACAAGGATGGGCGAATGTACAAGAACTTCTTGGGTGCCAAGCCGCCAAGTCTTTCTGGGAGCCTAAAGCCTGTTGAGATAATGGATTGGATCTCCGAAATGGAGATGGTATTTGAAAGTTGCGACTGTAGCAACAAACAGAAGACTGTCTTTGCAGTTAGACAACTGAATACTGGAGTATTGAGTTGGTGGAAGTTGTTGGCAGATACTATGCCACGAGGGGAAGCCCTGAAAATGTCATGGGAGGAGTTCTTGGAACAACTAAGGGTGTAGTATTATTCAGAGATAGATCTGATTGATCTGAACAATGAGTTCCAAAACTTGAAGAAGGGGAGGATGAGCATAGACGACTATGCTACTGCGTTCACTGAGAAAATGAAGTTATTTCCGTACCTAGTGCCAACGGAACTCTCCAAGATTGAGAGGTTTGCTAACAGACTGTCTGCCGACTTTGGTTCAACAGTCAAGATGGCAACTACTCTGAAAACGGTTGTTCCTGTAGCTAAGAATGTGGAGGCCCAGCAGAAGGAAAGGGTCCAGAAAGGATAGAAGTTGGTGAAAAGAGGAAGTTCGATGGAACTTCAGGGTCCAATAAGAAAAACAAGTTCTCGAAGTCTGGTTCGAGGGGAAGTGGAGGCGAAGCGAAATGGTGCGACAAATGTAAGAAGAAGCATCATGGAAAATGTGAGGTAGTAGCCACATGCTACAAGTGTGGAAAGCCAGGTCACTATGCCAATGAATGTACCCTCACTAAGAAGGTTTGCTATGGTTGTGGTGAGGAGGGACACATGTCGAGGGACTGCCCGAAGAAGAAGGAGGCAGCTAGACCCAACATTCCGCCAAAGCCATTGCCTGCCAAATTTTATTTGATTCTGGAGCCAACTACTCCTTTATATCGCATGAATTTGGCAGAAAACTAGCTTTGCCTGTTGATAGACTAGATAACGTTTTATTAGTCGAAGTTGCTAGTGGCAAGTTTGTACCTGTTAGCCATCGTATGAAAAACAACTTAATCGATCTGAATGGGAATAAGTTTCACGAGGAATTATTACCTATCGAACTTAACGGTTTCGACATCATTTTGGGAATGGATTGGCTTAGCGCCAATGATGCCGAAATTTTGTGCAAGAAGAAGATAGTGAAAGTAAAACCGCTAGGGAAGGAATCGTTTATGGTGTATGGAGATAAACGCCGAGTAAATTCTGGAATCATTTCTCTAATGAAATCCAGAAAGTGTTTGACCAAGGGATGTACATCATATTTAGCATTCGTGATTGATGCTAAGAAGGAAAAGAAGGTGATGCAGAGTATTCCAGTCATGTGTGATTATCCGAAAGTATTTCCCGAAGATCTTCCTGGATTACTGCCTGATCGACAAGTGGAATTCCGTATTGACTTGTTGCCCGGAACAACGCCAATTGCAAAAGCACCTTATCGATTAGCACCGACAGAGATGAAGGAGTTGATGATGCAACTTCAGGAGTTATTGGACAAAGGTTTCATTAGACCTAGTTCATCACCCTGGGGAGCTCCGGTGTTATTTTTGAAGAAGAAAGATGGAAGTATGAGAATGTGCATCAATTACCGAGAGCTGAATAAGGCAACAATAAAGAATAGATATCCGTTGCCGAGGATTGATGACCTATTCGATCAACTACAAGGTTCGAGCTATTTATCGAAGATCGACCTAAGGTCAGGATCATCAGCTGAAAGTAAGAAAGCAGGATATAGAGAAGACTACATTCAGAACCCGATATGGACACTACGAGTTTTTGGTTATGTCGTTTGGACTAACCAATGCTCCAGCAGCATTCATGGATTTAATGAACAGGGTTTGTAATCCGTTCCTTGATAAATCTGTGATAGTGTTCATAGATGACATTCTGATTTATTCGAAAAGCCATGAGGAGCATAGCAGACACTTGCAAGAAGTGTTGGAAGTCTTGAAGAAGGAGAAGTTGTATGCTAAGTTCTCCAAATGTGATTTTTGGATTCGTGAAGTCCAATTCTTGGGTCACGTGGTCAACCAAGAAGGGATAATGGTTGATCCAGCGAAGATCGAAGCTGTGATGATGTGGGAACAACCGAAAAGTCCCACGGAGATCCGAAGCTTTTTGGGATTAGTCGGATATTACCGAAGGTTTATCAAAGGCTTTTCTTCGATCGCTACTCCATTGACAGCTTTGACCCACAAAGGAGCTACTTATGCTTGGAATGATAAGCATAAAGAAGCATTCGAGAAGCTAAAAAAGAAAGTATGCGAGGCACCGATACTTTATCTACCCGATGGAGTTGAAGACTTCGTTGTTTATAGCGATGCGTCTGGGGTTGGATTTGGTGGTGTTTTGACCCAAAGAGAAAAGGTGAGAGCATATGCGTCTCGACAGCTGAAGGAGCATGAAAAGAACTACCCGACTCATGATTTGGAGTTGGCAGCGGTGGTTTTCGCTCTGAAGATATGGAGGCATTACCTCTATGGCACAAAGTGCAAACTTTTCACTGATCATAAGAGTCTCCAATATCTCTTTAATCAGAAAGAATTAAAATATGAGGCAACGATGCTGGCTAGAATTATTCAAGGACTACGACTGTGAGATACTTTACCACCCCGGTAAAGCTAATGTTGTCGCTGATGCTCTCAGTCGGAAAGTCAATCTTGAAAGGAAAAGGCCAAGAACGTTGAGAATTGAAGTTGTCTAGACTATTTTAGAAAGTATAAAGAAAGCTCAAAGCGAAGCTTCTGAGAAGAATGACCGAAAAGGAGGAACGTTTGGGCAAAACGTTGGTGTTCGGTGTAAACAGTCATGGGCTGAAGGTGTTCCAAGATCGGATTTGGATACCTAAGACAGGAGGAGTCAGAGATCTTCTGATGGAAGAATCTCACAAAACCATGTACTCGATTCATCCCCGTAGCACTAAAATGTATAGGGACCTGAAACCCTACTACTGGTGGCCAACGATGAAGCTCGATGTTGCAAAGTATGTGGCCAAGTGTGTGGCTTGTGCGAGAGTTAAGACACAACATCAGAAACCATATGGGAGTTTAGAACCTTTACATGTGCCTATGGGCAAATGGGAAGACATTGCAATGGATTTTGTCACTAAACTACCCAGAACAAAGAATGGTCACGACATGATTTGGGTGGTCGTAGATCAATTCACTAAGAGTTCGCATTTCATAGCAGTCAAGGAGAAATGGTCTATGGAAAAGCTTGCGAATTCTTACATGAAGGAAATTGTGAGGCTTCACGGTGTTCCGTTAACGATTGTATCAGATCGTGACAGCCGTTTCACCTCAAGATTTTGGAAAAGTCTACAAGAGGAAATGGGTACAAAGTTGTGTTTAAGTACAGCTTACCATCCGCAAACTGATGGTCAGAGCGAATGGACGATACAAACGCTTGAAGATATGCTGAGGGCATGTACCCTGGAATTCCTAGATAACTGGGATGAACATTTACCTTTGGTAGAATTTTCCTACAATAATAGTTTTCACTCGAGCATTAAGATGGCATCTTACCAAGCTTTGTATGGACAAAAGTGTCGTATGCCGTCTTGTTGGCTTGAGGCTAGGGAAAAGCAGTTTATGGGACCGGAGATGGTTCATCAAACTGCTGAAAAGTTGACAATAATTAGGGAAAGAATGTTAGCAGCTCAGGATCGTCAAAAGAGCTATGCTGACAAAAAGCGAAGACCGATGACTTTTGAAGTGGGGGATTCGGTTTTGCTTAAAGCCTCGCCGTGGAAGGGACTTATAAGATTTGGTAAAAGGAGAAAATTAAGTCCAAGGTTTATTGGAACATTTAAAGTTCTTTAGAAGGGATTGGGAACCAAGCTTACAAGCTCGAACTACGAGAAGAACTGAATGGAATTCATAACACTTTTCATGTGTCTTATTTGAGGAAGTTCACGGGGGAAGTTCCTGACATGATTCCACTTTCGGAGTTGAGAATCGATGAGAACAAAAGGTTGATTGAAGAACCAGAGGCAATTGTTAACCGAAAGACTAAGAAGTTGCGACCCAAGATGGTCGATTTAGTGCTTGTCCGATGGAAACACACGAATGGGCCAAATCTCACTTGGGAGACGGAGAGTGACATGATGGGTCGCTATCCGCATTTGTTTGTTGATGTGTGATTCCGGGGACGGAATCATTCTAAGGTGGAGAGAATTGTAACGCCTGTGTTTCTGGGCCTGTCATTAATGTTGATATAATATTCTAGGTTAACCTTTGTAACCCGTTTTGAAATAATAGAAGTGTATTATTTGAGTATTATGTGTTTTGTGCTTAATTGCTTAATTATGTGGTTTGATTAATTAAGAATAAAAATAAACGTCAAAATTTAAGAGTAAAATAAACTTGATATCTTTAGATAATGTTGTAGTAGTTGAAAAGAGGTTTCCGAAGATATAAAGAATGCCGAAATCCGAATTATAACGAAGAAGTTATGACCTGTCGAAGTTTCGTGATAGAACCAGCAACACTGAATGACGTAAAAAGTGAAATTTACGTTAGAGCGATATTTAGCCTTAGTGATCTAAACGAAAGTCGTAGAGTTCCTTAAATCGAGAGCGTGCATAAAATGAACGCCAAAAACTGACTTCGTATGAGGAAGTGATGATTTATTGAAGTTTCGACTTAGCGGTATGCAGCCCGAAATACTCAATTTGAGATCGACCGGTTTTTAGCCGAATCAATCTAAACGAGAATCGAAGATCCCATTGTTAGTATCAAAGCGATGAAAAGTTAGGCAAGAACGGACGTCAGATGAAGAAGTTATGAATTTATAACGGAATTTTTTTGTCCCGGCCTATTAAAAATAATTAATAAAAATAAAGTCAAAATTAGCCGACGGAGTCCAAACGAAAGTTGTAGAGCGTAGTCTCACCTACACGTGGATATAAAGAACGTCGAAAACGGAGTTCGTATGAAGAAGATATGAATTTTCAAAGTTTATTAAATAATTAATATTAAAATTTAATTATAAAATTCGGCCTTATCCGAAGGGGAGTCACCGAGCTTATCCGAGGTACGCCCAGCGTACAGCGAAGCGTGACGTCCCTCGCACTCGAGTTCTTCGGATGACGAACACCATGACGTTTCGGACGCGTACACCCAACGTACGGCGAGGCTTCAGCCTCCTATAAATAGGATGCGAGGCTGCCGAGTTCTTTTGCTCTTTTTCTCTCTTCTTTCTCCCGTTTTGCATCGTTGTGCGTGCCAGAAGTACCCCGAAGCCCCGGTAATATTCCCGAGCCCCGAAGCAAGTCCCGAAGCCTGAAGATCCCGAGAAGTGTGATTTCCGAGCCGAAGCTCTGTCCGCGAGAAGTTCGATTTTTGTAGAGATATTCCAGATCTGTTGAGGATTACTACTTCTACAAGTCGTAGTGTTGTCCGATCATCTTCTGATCAAGTGAGTGTGTAGTTAGTTTCTTCTAACGCATAATTATGAAGTATTTTATACGAAATACATGTTATGTGTATAATTTTGTTGTTATATGTGTGAATGTATATTCATTCTCTTCAATCTCATATATATCTGATTTGTTTTCTATGAAATACGTGTTATGTGGGTGTGCCTCATCTGTTATGTGGAATATATATTGAATGAAAATGCTATACATGTTTTAAACTATGTATAAAAATATATATTTTTATCTACTAATATGTTGGGTAGAACATGGGTAGATAGTTGGTGTGTAATAAACAGATGAGAGGCCTCGATGTTGTTGTTGACCAAGTTATTCAGCGGAGTATGGATAACGACCACAGACTCCTTCTAGACAGTCTTGTGGAACGCTAGCAAGTTCATGACATGTAGGTGTTGTGAACGATGTGTTCACCGGTGTACTCTATCCCCCGCATGGTTGCCTTTAGGATATCTATTGTTGAGGAAACCCCTTAGTAGTGATGTCCGTCCCGATGAAAATCCTAGATTAGGTCCCTTTAGATAGATGTTGTTTTAGGGACGTAAAGTGAGGATAACGGGAATGGATAATCGGGATAGTGATTGGTTGGTGGAATTAAATATAATTTATTTATTGTGGGTTGAAAACCCTATATGCTCACCAGGCTCCCAAGCCTGACCCACTCAGTTTTATTTGTATTACAGGAAGTGGCGCAATGGTGTAAGATGGATGAATCATCGAGTTGTTTTGTTTACAACTCTGCATATATGTATATATTTGCTGAATGACTTGTAATATTATCGTTTATGCTTTATGGTCTGTATCGAAACATGACACCCCGAGTTTTGATTATATAATGAAAATGCATCTCTTGATGAAATGCTTTGATAAATATTATTTTATCATGTTTTGTTTTGGGAACAAATTCCGCAACACTTTTAAATCAAAAGGATTTACTCTGAAATTATTTTAAAAAACATAAATGAAATCGGTCTTTTCTCGCCGTGATTTTGGGGATGTCACAACTTATCTTCTTAGGGTTTCATGTGGCTAAAATTATGAAGGGTTTAGGCTCCTTATATAGTGAGGTGACATAGAGCCAAAGCTAGGGTTTTAGGAGGATATCCTAATTTCATAGCTTAATGATCAAGCAGCCTAAGAATTCATATCCAAGACCCATTGGATGAAAATTCTAGGGTCTTCGTAGAAGTTTTCGTGCAAGCCTTTCTAGGGAGGTTATAGAGCCTCTTTCATCAACTATCAATAAATTTCAAAATATCCCCTACACTTTTAATTAATTCTTATAATCTCAAAATCAATCCCAATTAAATTCTAATTAGATATTAATTAAAGAATATGATTTCTAATTAATATATTATTTTCATTATACATAAATAAATAATTTATTTCAATTTATTATTCAAATAATAAATTTAACCTCTCTCAAAAAGTCATCATGTATAACTGCTAGTTATGAGTGCAACCCAAAAAGACTGGCAACAATGGACTTCGTAACTAAACACCAGCAACGATGGACTTCGTGTCTAAACACTGGCAATGATAGACTTCATGCCTATTCCTTTGGACAAATCCTTAGGAATAAAAATAGAGAGAAACCTTCTAACATGTGTGGCGGTAAAATCCTTGTAACAATATTGTCAGCAAAGATGATTAAGATGACCCTTAGGATAAATCCTTAGAGGAAAATAAATAGTAAAACATGTAAGGGTAATTGGGTTAATTGTTTGATAATTAAACACATTAATTATATTGTTGTGGGTTGAAAACCCTATGTACTCACAAGGTTTTCCAGCCTTACCCACTCAGTTTATTTGTATCACATGTTTCAATGCGAAGATACATTACACTGAGAGATTAAAGGAGATGTAGATCATTAGTGTAAATTAATATAAGGTCAATTTATTCTTATGTTTTGTATCAGTTATGACATCCCAAATTTTGAAAAGATATCAATATCGAACGTTTCTTCGGAAATGTTTAATGTTAATATTATCTAACATTGAAATAATATTTTTTAGACCAATTCCACAACAAAAGAAAACTTTGTTTTAAAAATAAGCGTAAACAAAAGTTTTAAAATGACTGTAAATTTGAGAATGTCACACATAATATATATATATATATATATATATATATATATATATATATATATATATATATATATATATATATATATAATTCCACAACAAAAGAAAACTTTGTTTTAAAAATAAGCGTAAACAAAAGTTTTAAAATGACTGTAAATTTGAGAATGTCACACATAATATATATATATATATATATATATATATATATATATATATATATATATATATATATATATATATATATATATAAATAGCCTGCTAGGTGTTTGCAGAAAGATGTAATGTAAAAAGAAGATAATAATAAAATTTTGAAAATCTTAAAAGTAAATCAAGTTAGGGGTTGAAGCTTTAGAACACTATAATGCATAGATGATACAGAACGATGAATTATGGTGGGTTTAGATACATATACTTATGCCTTTAAGAGTATATTCACTTTTCCTTATATATATATATATATATATATATATATATATATATATATATATATATATATATATATATATATATATATATATATATATATATATATATATATATATATATATATATATATATAACCCTTTGGTTTTCCCCAAAGTGGACATGTCACCCCAAGCTAAATCCATATTGTGAATTCATATTCTACCGGTTTGATTCTCATGCATGTAGAGGTGCATAAAAATAGGTTTGGGAAATGAAATTGACATAGAAAATTGAATTAGAAATTTGATTATATGAAACAATTTGGTTTGAAGTTGAACCGATAATTTAGATCGGTTTGAGCTTTGGATTGATGGTACGAGTTTGAAAACCTTCTTCCAAACCTTAAAAACTCCCGATTGTATTATAGTGGAAAATTTTATTTCAATCCACTGTCTCTTCAAATTGTTGTTGATATAAGGTTTTAGAAGTTTGCAAGACCAATATTACCCCTTATATGATCTCGGATACCTGAGAAATATTTTTCTAAATAATATAAGTAGAAAAATGTTCTTTTAAACTCTAAATGAAATGAAATGGTCTAAAACACCTTATGTTAAGTTTCAATACCAAATCAAGTTCGGCCAAATGCTGGAAAATGACAAAGTGTGTTTTCCAAACTAGTTTTTCTTAAGTGGGTTTTCAATGGTTTCAAATCAGTCCTTACAATATTCAAACATTTTTTTACCACAAAGTGATTAAAAACAAAACAACTTTATAGTTTTAGTGAAAAAAGCAAACAAATACAATATGAAAACCAATTTGTGCCCCTCTACATATACGTAGATGCTAGTGCAAAAACTTGTAACATTTCTTTGGTTGTTTTATATCTGCTTTTAGGATTTTACTTGACCCACAACACAACACATTTTTTGTCTATTCTAATTTGTACCCATTGTTCGAAACTAGACCCTTTGACATTTGTTCTTGGTGGAGTTGATAACAATAATGATGTTGGCAATGATTGATGAAGATTACCGTTATAGTTGTGGTTTTTGAAAAGTATTTTATAAAATCCGAGTTTTATTTTTATAGATTAGTATTCATTTTGGAACTGCGGAATAGTATGAAAAACGAATTTAACAAGAAAGCAAGAAGCTGGAAAGAAGAATTTTACAATTAGAGAATCATTGTAAACCCAAAAAAGTTCATCATGTAATATTATAGTTTTGTTCCACAAACATGTCAATAAAGAGTAAATTAAATATTTATTCACCCCTTTTGATGTAGTTTAGAGACTACTTCTAATTTTATTTATATTTTATACGAGATTTGAACTCTTAACCTCATGAAAATGAAGAGAAGATAACGTCTGATATGATTGAGATAGAAGTCATTTGATTGTTGGTTTTAGACTTTTATTAGCGTTCAAATCATAAATGTTGTATACTGAAATGTTTGATAGATGAATTTTTAAGAGAGAGAGAGAGAGAGAGAGAGAGAGAGAGAGAGAGAGAGAGAGAGAGAGAGAGAGAGAGAGAGAGAGAGAGAAAATTGTTTATGTGCGATATTTCATTGTAATCAAATCTAATATGAATAGAGAAATATTCCCCTCAATATTTATTTATCTAAGATTGATTCATCTTTTCTTCTTAGTTGTGTATTTCATATTATATGAATCTAGGTTTCTACAATAAACAATTTAACAACTTCTAAAAATTAACTTTGATAACAATTTTTTTTTTTAATAAATCTATAATCATAACTAGATCCAAATTATTTTTACGTAATGGTAATGATTTTGGCATTCGTTGGTAATGTAAACATGTCACATGGAAAGTAGATTGAATGCATGTGTATTTCCTTTGCCTATTGAAGGGACTCATCATTTAATTATCGTAAGGTACACTCATCCTTTATACTTGTTATTCACCAATATTATATACTTTTATCTCTCGTAAATATATTTACTACATGTGACCAACATGTTTTACCATATCTATTATGTATCGTCATTTTTAATAACTTATAGAAATGTCAATATCATATGATTTACGTATAAAAAGCTAAACATCACAGCTACCAAGACCAGTTTTTTTTTAACTGATACGAAAATATTAATATCACTTTGTTTCAATTTGCGAGAATCTTTTAACATATACCAAACCTCTTATGCATGTACCTTGTGCTACAACATATTGAGGTAAATAAATTTTGTTGGTAGGAACTCTTAAATCAAATTAATAATTGATATACTAGTGTTGAAGCTTGGTTCAACGGAATTAACAGTTATATATATATATATATATATATATATATATATATATATATATATATATATATATATATATATATATATATATATATATATATATATATATATAAACGGCAAAAAGATATATTAAAAAACAAAACTAGCAAGAACCTACCAATAAAAGGTCTAAACCATTACAAGAACGCAAAAGTTGGGTTTTGAAGACATAACACTCAATCAATAAACAACTTAGACATATTAGAACACCAAACATAAACATAAGAATGAGAAACAATGTTATCGAAAATAGTACTCTTTTTTTGGTATATCTTTACCAAAAACAACCCTATTTCGAAACATCCATAAAAACCACCTGACAACAAAGAACACCCTTTCCAGAACATCTTTCAAATTCTTCCCCATTCTGATGTTACCAAACCAATCGGACCAATCAATAATAGAGTTGAAGACATGCTCCTCCAAACCCCACCACTTCAAGATTCTATGAATGACGGTCTCAGAACAAGAAAAAAACACATGATTGAATGATTCCACTCCATCATTACAAATAGTCACCACTTCAAGATTCTATGAATGGCGGTCTTAGAACAAGAAAAAAACACATGATTGAATGATTCGACTCCATCAATACAAATAGTGCATAAAATCGATTGAATCTCCAAGCCTTACAAAGATAAATTTTGTCTTGTAGGTAACCTATCCAAAACATTTTCCAACAGAAAATATTTACTTTAATAGGAATCAAAGACACTGATCTAGTGGCATTACCACCCGAACCCAAAATAGCAAATTCCACCAAATTTCGAGCAGAAGAAACATAATAATTACCTGAGGTATCTAAATCCCAAACCCATTTAGTAGGATTCGAGTTAAGAGAAATCGATGAAAGAGTGGAAGTTAAAACTACTAACTGGTCAGCCTCTGCCCCACCCAAACAAGAATGATGAAAAGAATCAACAACCAAATTACTATTGCATTTAACTGCAACAGAGACTTCCTTATTACTCTCTAGGGCAAATAACTGTGGGAATCGATCTTTAAGAGGCGTTTCTTCAACCAACACATCTAGCCAAAACAAAATACTAACATCATTGCCAATAAACTTCTTGAAATAACTAAATAAATCAACACCTTTAAGACGTAAAGCATACGAGGCACAAATAATATCAATCCAAACTGAATGTCAATTAGATCTAATATCCAAATCCAAGAGACTATGAACCCCGTTAATAGCTTTGATAACACGCACCCATAAAGAACCAGGAGAAGACCGAAACCTCCATATCCATTTGAAGAGAAGAGCTTTATTCAAAGCAAAAAAACTACCCACTCCCAAACCATTATGAATTTTCGCCATCAACACCTTCTACCAAGCCACCCAAGCAATCTTCCTTTCATCTTTCCCAATGCCTAAAAAAAAGCATTCCTCAAAGCTTCCAGTTTAACAAGAATACCAGAAGGGAACTTGAACAACGACATATAAAAATTAGGAATAGAACCTAGAACTTATTTAAGAAGAGTGAGATGACCCCCAACTAAAAGAGTATCGATCATCCATTTAGATAATCTCGGCTCAAACTATTGCACTACAATAGACCATGAATGAAGTCTATTCATAGAGCCACCCACCATCGATCTAACATAAACAAAAGGAGTCTTAAAAGTTACACAACCAACTAAAGAAGCCACCATCTTAACTTCATCAAAAGGAACACCAACTCCAAAAGATGAGATTTGTGAATATTACTCTTTAACCCAGAAGCAAAGAAAAAACACTGTAGAATAGTGACAAATGTTCACAAAATTCTCCACTTTCGAATCTCCTATGAAAACCGTACCATCAGTGTAAAAAATATGAGAAATTCTGAAATTAGGTTTAATGACAAGAAGCGAAAAATATCCCTCCGCCACAGCACAAGAAAAAGCAATATGAAAAGACTTTGTCACCAGAATAAAAAGGAAATGAGAAAGAAGATCTTCTTGTCTTAATCCTTTATAAAACTGAAACTCTTCCATAAGGCTACTATTAATTAAAACAAAATCCATAGAAGAATATAAACATCCCCTAATCCAACCCCACCACCTAGTTCCAAAGCCAAACTTTCCAAGAATATCATCTATAAAATCCCATCTGACTAAATCATACACCTTCTCAAAATCTACTTTAAAAATCACCGCCTTCTTTTTCTTTGTTTTACATCAAGATAGAACCTTGTTAAGAATCAAAGGACCATCAAGGATTTGTCGGCCAACAACAAAAGCATATTATTGCTCACTAACAAGATCACCAATCATCATACTCAGCCGGTTTGCAAAAATCATAGCAATAATCTTATATTCACATCCTATTAAACTAATAGGACAAAAATCCTTAACAAACTTCACATCAAAGACTTTCGATATGAGGGCAATAAAAGAATGGTTATATCCATTAGGAAACTGACTAGATAAAAAGAATTCTTGAACATCAGCAGTTACATTGGTATCAACCAAGCTCCAATATTTTTTTTAAAAACTCAAATGTAAAATCGTCTGGACCAGGAGACTGATCTGAACCACAATCCCAGACTGCATGTTTAAATTATGCAGGTGAAACTATATCTTCCAAAACTGAGATGTGCTCATTAGAAAGCGATTTAGGAAAATAAAAAAGAAGAGGAATCCAAGAGCTAGTTGGAGCCGAAAATCTATCAGCAAAATGATCAAAAAAATTCATTTTTACAAGTCTTTGGTCTTCAGTCCAATCCCTTTTCGAAAATATACATCTTATCGCCATTTGATTTCTTTTTTTATTTATTATACCATTAAAATATCTAGTATTTTCATTTCCTTCAATCAACCACCGAACCTTTTCGTTTTAAGCAAGGTCTAAAGCCTCCAGTTTATTCAAATCTTGCAATTCTTTAGTGAGAGAAGCTCTAGAATGAATCAACTCAGAATTACCCACTCCATTATCGATTTTTTGATCAACATCAACTAAATTTTCTTTAAGATCCTATTTTTCTGTGGTTTTTCTTTGAAAGAAACTCCTTATGCCATTGCTTTAATTGTTTTTTTTAAACTAAAGCTTCTTTTTCAAACAAATCCAAACATTATTATCATTCACCCCATCATTCTCCCATGAAAAACTCACCGCCTTATCAAAATCATCTAAAAGAAACCATGAGTGAAGCAAACGAAAAGGGGAAGGACCGTAGTCCAAACTACCAAAATACCCCCCTGAATTCCCCACTGAAGCACTACAAGCCAAAATAAAAGAGTTATTACCCCATAATTTTTTAGTAAGAAAATTACTAATATTCTCCTTCTTACTCTCCTGTATTGATAAAAAATGATCTTGTATTTAGAACAAAGTTCCCAAATCCAAGATTTTTTTCTCCTTATGAAAGATAAAACATTCATCTAGAAACGTTCTTACTCCCACAATGACTAATAATATTCTCTAGATTTTTCAAACAACATTCCATATTTAATCCCATAACTTTCCCTATTTAAACAAACTCATCAAGCTTAGAAAGAAGAGAAGAAGCATTAAGCATAACTGGATGTGCAACCTATACTTCTATTTATTTTCTCTCACCAAAACCCTCATCTTGATGCACAAATTCACGTGATTTACCCCGCATGGCAGCATATGAAGACCGAACATCTTGAACATCATGCAAAGAAGCATTTTTTTGAAGCTAATGGAACATCTGAAACCCCATTTCCACATAAATCAACAATAAGAAAAACATTATTATCATCACCATCTTGAACAACCTCGCTTCTCATTGGAGGAATAAACCCGGAGTGTAAGTTTTTTCAACAGATTCCTCGACTTGTTTCTCTAGAGGAAGAAAATTATAAAGTTGAAAAGGATCCTCAGAAACTACTTTTGAATCGTTTAGTTTCTTGTTATTACATGACCCTATACTACTTTTATCAATAATATTATCAACCTGAACCTGGTCATCATCACTATTCATATGATCAGTATGAATTATAGGATCCTCCTCATCAGAATCAGATTCATCTTCAACTTCAACTTCAATATACTTTGGATTCCAACCGATTACTTCTCTGGCACCAATGAAAAACACCTTGCCTTCAACAATTATTTTAAATATCTCTATAACAATTTCTCTCACTTTAGTTTTAATGAACAACCTTTTATGAAAAAAATTATTCTCATTAGGATCCTCTGCATACAAAAGACCCCCCTCCCCCTCCCCCTCCGCCCGGTCTTTGAGCAATTTTAGTAAAGGACTTATTAGTCCATGAAACTGAGGGAGCACCCTCTATATCAAGCCAAATAAACTGGTCATGCATAATAAAATTCTTCTTCCATGGTAATAAAACTAAGAACCAAGATGAAGTATCCCAATGTTTCCTGAAATTGTCTTTAGCTTTAACTAAATTGAACTCCTAGGAAACCCAACCCCCCCCCCCCCCTATATATCTCAAAGTCATGTCTGAAAACCTTTTGAATCACATATTTCTCATAGCTTAGATAAACTCCCAAACTCATTATCCTTACCCACTAGAGTAAGAGACAAATCCTTATCAAGCAAACAAGAATCATCAAGAACTAAAGCAAGGAAATCAGATGAATGATTGATCTGCTCATTCACATTAGAATTACCTCTAACGACTCAAGCAAAAGAACGATTCCCATTTCTTGACTGTTTATGAGTATTTAATTCCACATGATCATTACCACTCTCAACATTCATAGGTTTCTTGACAACAATGAAACATCAGTTCTCCACAGGTTTAGGACCATGCAAATATTTGGCAAGATTAGGATGCAATCAAACCCGACCAATCCACATTGTGTAAAGATTGAAAACAATCAATTCAAGATTGGCCACTTTAATAAAATGAACAAATGCATACCTGTTACCAACCTTGGATTTTCCTTTAGGTATAAAAACGTCTACCACATTCCCATACAACTAACATGTTTTCCACAAATCTTGTACAAAGAATTCTTCTAGAGAACTAGTAACGTAGATTGAATGGGAAACCTGTTGTACGAAATCCGAATTAGAACGCCTCTTCACCCTTTGCCAATCCTCCATGAATCAAGAAACTGAAGAAAAACCGAGCAGGTGATGTTGACTGGCGTTTGTTCCCGCCGGGGAGGAAAACTCCAAAATTGTTAGTGCTTAGGGTTTTAAATATTAAGACCATTATATATCTATATACTCTATAGTAAAAGAAACATTTTTTCTTTCACCACAAACATTTGAAATTTTCATGACTTTTTATTTTTCTTTATGATAATGATTATAAATTGATTAAATTAATGTTAAATACATACAAAACCTAAATTGTAAAGGAAGTGATTTGTAAACAATATTCTCAATACACAACAATTTATATATTTTAAAGCATAATTTTTTGTGTATAAAGAAATTTTTTTGTGTACAAATTAGTTTCCAAATTGTAATCATAACTTAACTAAACTTCAATATTAAAGTAATATCTTTTACTTCTATTTATAAATTTATGTCTTTAACTTTTAACATATTATACTTAATGTGACATCCCCAAAATCACGGCAAGAAAAGACCGGTTTTGTTTATACTTTATTTTAAAATCAGAGTTATCTTTTAATAAAAGAGTTGCGGAATTTGTCCCAAAACAATAATATGATAAAGATTTATCAAAACCATTTCCTTAGAAATGTATTTCATTAAAAGACTCGGGATGTCATGTTCGATATAATACATAAATACAAACAATACAATATAAGCCTTACTACATTATTTTATATCTACAGGCCTATATTCGTAATCCCTCGTCCAAACATCATATCTATGCTCAAGCGCCATTACCTGTAATACATAAAACTGAGTGGGTCAGGCTGGGGAGCCTGGTGAGCACATAGGGTTTTCACCCCACAATAAATAAGTTTATTAATTTCATCAATCAACAATAACCCGATTACCCGTTCCCGTTATCCTCACATTATGTCCCTAAACACCTATCATAAGGGACCTATCCTAAGGATCATCATCGGGATGGACACTACTGCTAAGGGGGTTCCCCAATAATAAATGTACTAAAGGCAACCATGTGGGGGATGGAGTGCACCGGTGAACACATCGTTCATAAACACCTACAGGTTGCGAGCCTGCCAGCATTCCACTGAACTGTCTAGAAGAATTCGTGGTCGTCATCTATACTCCGCTAGATGACTGGATCAACAACATCAACATCGAGGCCTCTCATTATTTTATCACACATCGTCTTATTACATCTAACCATATTTTACCCCAACATTTTTGTAGATATAAAATACATATACAGTTTAAATCATTTAAAACTTGTATAAAAATATTCATCCAGCATCGATAGCAAGTATACAGATAATATGCACACATAGCACGTAATATATAAAATACTTCATATCTATGTGTAAGATGAAAGTAACTATGCACTCACTTGAAAAGGTGGTGATTCCGAAATTAACAGCGCTTCGCTTCTTAAAATAATTTCCTTCGACGAAACCTAGTATTATTACCACTAGAGTTTAGTCTATTATTCGCTGAGACTAATTAATAGTCTAGCTATTATTACTATTATATAAGCGTTAAAAAATACTTATATAACCCATAATAATAGCCCAAGTATTTATTATAAGTTCCTAATAACGTTACTATAATTAAATAAAAGCTATATTAAAAATAGCGTAGACGTAGCTCACTTACAGCGGGTTTTATAGAAAACCAGACTTTGCTTGGAGTAGCGTTTCCGAGCCGAAAAGCTCTTGTTCTCAGAGTCGTCGAGCACTCCAGGGCTTCCGCCTCGTGCTAGAGAGGTTCCCTAGGCTTTTCGGGGGTTTCGGGGCTAGAGAGAGGTTCTAGAGAGAGAGAGTAAAGAGAAGAAAAAATGGGAAATGTGTGAAGAAAATGAGGGTGGGAGAGGTGGTATTTATAGGGTGAAATGTGGTTGAACTTGGTGCCACATGTCACCATCTGGTGGCAAGCCTTGGGGAGAAAGCAATGGCCAAGATTGTGCCACATCACCCATTTTCGCACAGCACACTTCCGACTTCTAAAATCCGTAACTTTCACATACGACCTTCATTTTTGACATTTTTTATATACACGCATAGGTAATAATAAGATCTATAACTTTCGTTTAGATTCTGTCGGCTAGTTCTCGACCGATCTAAAATTTAACAGTACAAGGAGATTATATTGTTAAATGTCCGCGTAAAATTCATAACTTCTACATACGGACTCTGTTTTTGTCTGTCTGTTTACCATTGATTTCCTATTAATGAGATCTTCAACTCTCATTTAGGTTGCATAAGCTAAAAACCACTCAAACTAAAAATTCGAGTTTCGGGCTGTGCATTGCTAAGCCGAATCTTAGAAAAATCATAACTTCCTCATACGAAGTTAGATTTAGACGTTCTTTTTATGGATGTTCTCAGTTTAACATATACTACAACTTTGGTTTAGATCACTAAGGCTAAAAAGTCCTCCATCATAAATTCACTATTTACGTCTCCCGGTGCCGTGTCGGTTTTGCCGTAAAACTTCGGCAAGCCATAACTTCTTCGTTATAACTCGAATTTTGGCATTCTCTATATCCACATAATCCTTGTTTCGACCACTACAACTTTATATAAAGATATCGGGCTTATCCCATACTTTAATTTTGATTCTTATTTTTATTCTTTATTAATTATATATTTATAATTAAATAATAAGCACATAAATACACATAATTCACATAATACTCAAATATTTCATCTTTATTACTTCAAAAAGAGTTACAAGAGTTGACATAGACTATTACATTAAAAAATATGCTTAGCCCTGAAACCCTGGCGTTACAATTCTCTCCCCTTAGGATGATTCCGTCCCGGAATTATGCATCAGCAAACAGATGTGGATAGCGACTCATCATGTCATCCTCTGTTTCCCAAGTGAGATTCAGCCCATTCGAATGTTTCCATCGGACTAGCACTAAGTCGACCATCATGCGTCGTAACTTTTTCGTATTACGGTCAACAATTACCTCGGGCTCTTCGATCAACCTTTTATTCTCATCCATCCTTAACTCTTAGATTGGAATTATGTCGGGAACAGCTCCCGTGAATTTCCTCAAATAACACACATGGAAGGTGTTATAAATACCATTGAGTTCTTCGGGTAATTCGAGCTTGTAAGCTTGGTTCCCTATCTTTTGAAGAACTTTGAACGGTCCAATAAACCTTGGACTCAACTTTCCTCGTTTTCCAAATATTATAAGTCCCTTCCACGGTGAGACTTTAAGCAAAACGGAATCCCTAACTTCGAAAGTCATTGGTCATCTTTTCTTGTCGGCATAGCTCTTCTGACGATCCTGAGCTGCTAACATCCTTTCCCTAATCACTTTCAACTTCTCAGCAGTCTCATGGACTATCTCAGTGCCCATAAACTGCTTCTCTCCAACTTCAAGCCAACAAGATGGCGTACGACACTTCTGTCCATACAAGGCTTGATAAGGTGCCATCTTGATGCTTGAGTGGAAACTATTGTTGTAGGAAAATTCTACCAGAGGTAAGTGCTCGTCCCAATTCCCTTGGAATTCCAGGGTACATGCTCTCAGTATATCTTCTAGTGTTTGAATCGTTCTTTTGCTCTGACCATCGGTTTGCGGGTGGTAAGCCATACTCAAACACAACTTTGTACCCAACTCCTCCTATAGACTCCTCCAAAACCGTAATGTGAAACGACTATCACGATCTGATACAATCGGAAGAGGAACACCGTGAAGTCTTACAATTTCCTTCACGTAAGCATTTGCGAGCTTATCCATAGACCACTTCTCATTGGCTGCTATGAAGTGTGCACTCTTAGTGAAACGATCCACGACTACCTAAATTATGTTGTTACCGTTCTTCGTCCTGGGCAGTTTAGTCACAAAATCCATGGTGATATCCTCCCATTTACCCATGGGTACGGGTAAAGGTTATAAACTCCCATACGGTTTCTGATGTTGTGCCTTAACTCTCGCACATGTTACACACTCGGCCACATACTTTGCAACGTCGAGTTTCATCGTCGACCACCAATAGTAGGGTTTTAGGTCCTTATACATTTTAGTGCTACCAGGATGAATTGAGTACATGATCTTGTGTGCTTCTTCCATCAGAAGATCTCTTATTCCTCCCGTCTTAGGTACCCAAATCCGATCTTGGAATACCTTCAGTCCTCGACTATTTACACCAAACACTAACATTTTGCCCAAAAATTCTTCCTTTCGATCATTCTTCTCTAAAGCTTCTTCTTGGGCTTTCCTGATACTTTCCACAATTGTCGAGACGACTTCGATTCTCAACGCTCTTGGCCTTTTCCTTTCAAGGTTGACTTTCCGACTGATAGAATCAGCAACAACATTTACTTTACCTGGGTGGTAAAGTATCTCATAGTCATAGTCCTTGAGTAGTTCTAGCCAGCATCGTTGCCTCATGTTCAACTCCTTCTGATTAAAGAGATACTGGAGACTTTTATGATCAGTGAAGAGCTTGCACTTCTGTTGTAGACGTAATGCCTCCATATCTTTAAGGCAAATACTATCGCTTCCAACTCCAGATCATGAGTGGGGTAGTTCTTTTCGTGCTCTTTCAATTGTCGAGATGCGTATGCTATCACCTTTTCTCTTTGGGTCAGAACACAACCCAACCCGACTCCAGAAGCGTCACTATAAACAGCGAAATCTTCAACTCCATCGGGTAGAGAAAGTATCGGTGTTTCACATAACTTCTTCTTTAGTTTCTCGAATGCCTCATCATGTTGCTCATTCCACGTATACGTAGCTCCTTTATGGGTCAAAGTTGTTAACGGAGCAGCTATCGAAGAAAAGCCTTGGATGAACTGTCGATAATATCCGGCTAATCCTAGAAAGCTTTGAATCTCTGTGGGACTTTTCGGACGTTCCCACTTCATTATAGCTTCGATTTTTACTGGGTCACCATTATCCCTTCTTGGTTAACCACATGACCCAAGAATTGGACTTCTCGGATCCAAAAATCACACTTGGAGAACTTAGCATAAAGCTTCTCCTTCTTTAACACTTCCAACACTTCCCGTAGATGCTTGCCATGCTCCTCTTGGCTTTTCGAGTAGATCAGAATGTCGTCGATGAACACTATCACAGATTTATCGAGGAATGGTTTACAAACCCTATTCATCAAATCCATAAATGCTGTTGGAGCATTGGTTAGTCCAAATGACATAACCAAGAACTCGTAGTGTCCATATCTCATTCTGAATGTAGTCTTCTCGATATCTTGATCTCTCACTTTCAGATGATGATATCCCGACCTAAGATCAATCTTTGAGAAGTAGCTCAAACCTTGCAGCTGATCGAATAGGTCGTCAATCCTCGGCAATGGATACTTGTTCTTCACCGTTGCCTTGTTCAGCTCTCGGTAGTCTATGCACATCCTCATGCTTCCATCCTTCTTCTTCACGAATAACATCGGAGCTCCCCAGGGTGATGAACTAGGTCGAATGAAACTATTGTCCAACAGCTCCTGAAGTTGCATCATGAGCTCCTTCATCTCTTTCGGTGCTAATCGGTAAGGTCTCTTTGCTATCAGTGTTGTTCTTGGTAACAAGTCTATACGAAACTCCACTTGTCTATCGGGTGGTAATCCGGGAAGATCTTCGGGAAAGACTTCCGGATAAACACACACAACCGGTATATTCTGCACCTCTTTCTTCTCCTTCTTAGCATCGATTACGAATGCCAAGTATGATGCACATCCTTTGGACAAACATTTCCTAGCTTTCATCAGGGAGATGATTCTAGAATTCACTCTGCGTTTGTCCCCGTAGACCATAAATGATTCCTTTCCGGGTGGGTTTACCCTTACTATCTTCTTTCGGCATTGAATCTCAGCATCGTTGGCGCTAAGCCAATCCATACCCAAAACGATGTCAAAACCGTTTAACTCTATGGGTAATAGTTCCTCGTGGAATTTGTTTCTGTTTAGGTCAATGACGATGTTCCTACTACGATTACTAACAGGTACGAATTTGCCACCGACAACTTCTACAATCAGGGCATTATCAAGTTTTTCTACAGGTAATGCTAATTTCCCACTAAATTTATGCGATACAAAGGAGTAGTTGGCTCCGGAATCAAATAGTATATTTGCAGGCAAACCATTTACAAGAAAGGTACCTGAAGCGACGTCTGCTGCCTCCTTTGCAGCCTCGAGCGTCATCTGGAAGGCTCTTGCCTTCGGCTTCGGTGGTATGTTGGCTCTTCCTGCCTCCTTCTTCTTTGTGCATTCCTTCAAAATGTGCCCTTCTTCATTACACCCATAACAGGCCTTCTGGATGAGGGTGCATTCATTGGCATAATGCCCAGGCTTTCCGCATTTGAAGCAAGTGACCCCTCCGTCACACTTCCCAGAGTGCTTCTTCTTACACTTGTCACACCACTTCGATTCTGATCCTCCTCCTCTCAAACCAGACTTCGAGAATCTACTCTTCTTGTTGGACTTCGAGGATCCATCGAACTTCCGTTTCTCACCAACCTCAGCCCTTTCCAGACCTCTTTCCTTTTGTTGGGTCTCCATATTCTTAGCTGCTCGAACGACCGATTTCAGAGTGGTTGCCATCTAGACTGTTGGGCCAAAGTCAGACGGCAGTCCGTTTGCGAACTTCTCAATTTTGGAAAGTTTGGTTGGCACTAGGTATGGAAACAACTTCATCTTTTCCGTGAATGCAACAGCATAGTCATCGATGCTCATTCTCCCTGTCTTCAGATTTTGGAACTCATTATTCAGATCAATCAGATCTATCGCTGAACAGTATTGCGCCTTCAGTTGTTCCAAGAACTCATCCAGCCACGTAGATTCGGTAACCATGGAACTGTTAAAAGTTAATGCAAGTGACTTATTTGACATGTAATTTGTAAGTTTAATGAACTACTGCGTAAAAAAATACATTAGTGAACAAATAAGATAAATGACAATAGTTGGTTGTGCAGTACTGCATTTTCTCATGTGATAAATGACCTGTAAATTAAAAGGGATGTTGTAATCAATGGTTGCATGGTAGATTATGAGGCAATAAGACTAAGACTGGAGGGTATACTCTCATCACATTGTGTAGTCAGATGAGGTGGCCATTTTACCATATTTACAACACATCACCGTCGGTTGTAGTTAAAATAAAGGTGTCCTCGCACGATGTCTATCCCCCACACTTTCCATCCATTTTTTTCTCTCTTGCAACAGTAATAAATTCATTGAAAAAACATTTTTCCACTGTATAAGTGCCAACCAATTTTAACCTTTAATGTCTTATCATCTAATATCTTTTTTCTCACAAATTCATTCATCCCCAGTGTCACAATCATTATCTATTTCGTTGGATACATTGGCATTACGTAACCATTGAATTTGTCGATCTTAAGTCTCTCATATTTAGCCATAAATCTGATATTGTTTTGTTAAAAAACCAAAGGATGTTAAGCACTTCACACAAATTATAAACGAACTTTGTTGAAACTTGCGGAAAAAAAACTTTTGAAAAATGAAATCAAAATTAAACATAATACTTAACGTGATTCGGTCAAAATGACTAAGATCCACGGGCGAATGGGCGAGAGGGGATTTTATTAAAAATTTTGGAACATTTACAATCACTCAATTTTGGTACCTTACTTGAGGTCTCAAAACAAAATAATCATTCTTCTTACAAACTACTCCCAAGGGTGTGCTCTCTTGAAATTACTCACGAAACTAACACTGAATAATGATGGAGATGTGTGCCTATATATATATATATATATATATATATATATATATATATATATAAAAGAATAATTTCGTTCTCATAATCTAACTTATAAGAAAAGGACGAACTCGATTGTTTTCTTCATTATGGGCTTATGGATTAGATAGGAACCCTAAGCTTTGAAAGAGGGAAATGACTTACGAGGGTAATTATCTATTCATTTTTTTTCATATTCATGCAATTTTTGTTTTGGGCACGATTAAACCACGAAGTTGTTAAAATGTTCAAATATTATCATTATGACCAACTATATTATGTTACAATTTGGTATATACGTGGCAAATTAAAATGTGAAAATAACTTAGGAAGGTAGTTATTTATTTGTTTTGTTTACATTTACACAACTTTTTTTTTATAAATGATTTGTTGGATTAGGTATCTAAGCTCATAATTATAATTGGTATAAACTTGAATTGATGGTAGCACAATCATTTTCGGTTGCCCTCACGCCTATCGATTGGACAAGATATTTTGGAGAGAGATGTTGATTTATTATTTGATTAATAAATTGAAATAGATAATTTATTATTATATTATAAGAATAATATATTAATTAGAAATAATAATATTTAATTAATAATTAATCCGAAATTAATTGGAATTAATTTTGGGATTAATAGAATTAATTAAAAGTGAAGGGGTTAAAATGTAATTATTTAATAGTTGAGCAAAAGGCATTCTAGAACCTCCCTAGGCTATGGATGATTTTGGGAGTGTTCTAGGGTGTTCTAGAATTATCCTTGGAGGATAATCAAAAAGCTAGATAATTACCAAAAAAAGAGGATAATATTATTATATTGGTTTTAGGGTTATCTAAGGTTTCCTTGTTGCAATATATAAGGAGCCTTACCGCTTTTCTACAACTCATACCTTATATATCTAGGAAAAAATTATGATCTCCTCCATCCTCTTTCCTCAATATTATTTTAGCTTGTGTTGGGTGTGAACCACTAAAGACACGACGCTTCTAGTGCTTGCTTCCAAAAGATCAACAAAAGGGATTCTTGGTTGTTTACATCAACAATCATCAGGGTATGTATTCTTACTAATGAATTCAAATTTTTTAGAAATAGTTCATAATATGTTGCCTTTATGTGAAAGATATAGATCCTTCTTAGGTTGTATGGGTCCTAATCATCTAATTGTTAAATGTTTTTCCACTTGGAGAATTGCTTTTGTAACCCCCATAACCCTTCACTGGTATCGGAGCCTATGAGTATATTTCATGTGATTGCACATTGGTGAATTGATCAAAACTAAAAATTTCGGATTAATCGCATCTCATGACGTGACTATTGATGCTCACGACGTGAGATCTGATCATATCAAATTCTGAGATTATCTGCCTCTTCTGTTTTGTTTGGTAATTATTTGCCTTGAATATCTTCCAAATCTAATTTTTCTGAATATATTTGATGATAAATTACAATCCTTAAAGTTAGGGGATAAATCTTTGACTTGGTTAATTATTTTATTGATTAATATGATTAATTTTTTAAGTGTGTAGATAATAAATTTAGATATTAATCCTAATAATTAATGTTAAATATTATGTGGTTTATATCAAATTTATATTTAAATTATATAAATTTTTGAAATTTATTATAAACCTAGTATTTTTGAAAAGTTTTTAAAAAATACACCTTATACTTTATGTAAGATTAAAAGGTTAATAATTACTATATGTATAAGAATAAGTCAATCGAACCACCAGTACGCATTATTTACAAAGCCATACTATCAGGGGAGTTTAAGGAAACGGCTTATAAAATGACTATCATTGGGTATCCACTCTTACCCACCGCTCTCTTGTATGGTGGAGGGTCGTTAGCCGAACGAGTTTGATAGAACAATAAATTCTCATTAACAATTATCATGCGATTAAAAGTAACTATTTTTTTAATCTCAATCTTAGTTACTTTAGGAAAAATGTGAATTTGTATGCTAACCCATGAAATGCACATTATAATGTATATTTGTTGGTGGAGTGCGTTTGGTTAACCGGCACACTAATAGTGACCATAAAGAGTGATAATAGGCATCTCAAAAATTATCATTGATTAATGGAGCGCTTGTGGTTAACCGGCACATTAAAATGAGATGATAAATGACATCGAGAGTGCCAAGCTAATTTACATGGTTATTCACATCTTGTTTGTGATCCTCGGTATCCTAGTCACAAATGAAAGAGCATAATCTGAGATTAAACATGCCATTGAATAGTTTAAATGAGTTTCAAAAGATCTAGGAATTTCACTTAACTTAATTTCCTTCAAATTTCGTTGTTCAATGATGGAATTGGTAAATCGTCAATTACCTACCTTTATAAAATTTACATTTAGGTTACGATATCCATTTTCTAAGTTGTGAATTTTTTTAGTTGGATCCTAGCCTTAATATTTTATTTTGGGTTGTTATATTAAGGAATATTCTTATCGGACTATAAATACCTTCCTTTTATAGATGTCTACTCCAAATGTTGATCATGGTTCCTCCTCCTCCTCTAATCAAAACTTCTTGTTGCTAAGCATCTTCTCAACGATGACATTAGATGGCACCAACTTTAACGAGTGGATGTGCAACAACAAGATGGCCCTTCATTTCGAGTACAAGGAGTACGTCCTTGAGAAAGAGTTCAATGAGATTGATGAAGAAAAGGTCACTCCTAAAGAACCGGTCGCATAAAAGAAATGCTACCATGATCCAAAAAATTTTGATTGCATCATGCAACAAAAGTTGCTTGCATCATGGTGGCCATAAACATTACCAGGATTATTGGTTGTACGAGATGAACAAGGACCTTATGGAAAATTAACATAAATGAACTCGTCAATGGTATAGACAAAGCATGCTTGTAGCATTTTCTTCTTGGGCACGTTAACAAGAACCACATCGCCCAATTCCAAAAGGATAGAGTGATGGAATCGTTCGACCTAAGGTCAGATGATGCATGCGAGTCTTGTCGATTGGGTAAGATAACAAAATCACATTTCACTGGATCTTGTGAAAGAGGTGAAGGTTTGTTGGATCTCATACACATAGATGTGTGTGGACCCTTCAGATCTACCACAAGGGATGCTAATCGATTCTATGCGACTTTTACTGATGATTATAGCAGATATGGTTATATCTACTTAATCCAGCATAAGTCATAAACCTTTGAAAGGCTCAAAGAGTTTAAGCAAGAAGTAAAGAATCAATTGGGCAGGAAGATAAAGATGCTTAGATCTGATAAAGGTGGTGAGTATCTTAGCATCGAGTTCCACGACTACCTTAAGGAATGCATAATAGTTTCACACTTGACACCTCTTAGGACACCACAACTTAATAGTGTAGCTGAGAGACGCAATCGAACCGTGTTAGACATGGTTCATTCCATGATGAGTCGTGCTTCCCTTCTAATTCCGTTCTAGGGGTATGCCTTAAGGACTGCCACCCACATTCTTAATCTTGTCCCAACTAAGAAGGTTATCAAAACACATCACGAGATATGGACAGGGAAGGTTCCCTCATTAGCACATATCAAGGCTTGGGGTTGTGAAGCTTTCGTTAGACGATAAACTCACGACAAGCTTGAACCTCGAAGTGAGAGATGTATTTTCATCGGCTACCCACAAAAGTCCTTTGGGTGTTTGTTCTACATACCTAGTGAGAACGTGGTCTTTGTAGCGCGAAGGGGAATATTTCGAGACAAAGAGAGTGAGAGAGATAGAAAGAGAAAAAGAGAGAGAGAGAGAGAGAGAGAGAGAGAGTGAAAGAGATCGATCATATGAAAAGAGGACAGCGAGAGTACAATTGATCTTGAATAGATTCAAGCATCAAATGATCAAAGAACTTTTAAAGATGCAAGGGTTTAAGTAGTGGAAGAAAATCCAGTTGAACCAGTTGATGAGTCATTACCTCTTAGGCGTTCCAATAGAGTTAGAATGCCACCTGAGTTCTATGGTTTCCATATTACTACATATGGTGATACGTTTATCAGTGACAATATACTAGTAAAATTGGATGAACCGACTAACTACAAGGAAGTAATGGCACCCCTTGAGGCATCCAAATGGAAAGAGGCAATGGACAACGTGATTAAGTCCATGTACGACAACCAAGTTTGGAATTTTTTTGATAATGTACCAATCCGTAAGATAGTTGGGTACAAATAGATCTTCAAGAACAAGAACAACATGGATGGAAAGTGTAACATCCGGGATTGAGGTATAAATTATCTTCCTTAATCTTTTGTTAATATGCCAATTTTGTCCTTATATTGTGAAAGGTGGTGAGTCAGTATGCAGGATGTACGCATGATTACGCGTAGCGTACTCATGCACTAAGTAGGAGCGTAGAGGCTACCTAGTACATTGGGCATACCCCTTGGTACGCTAAGCGTACTAGGCTCATTTTGCAAACCCTAATGATTCTAAAGTCCATATTTAAGGAACATGATGGCCTCATGTTTAACCACCTTTATCAGCCTCCAACCTTTCCTAAACCCTAAATCTCGAGTATTTTTGCAAGCTTAAATTGATTATTGGCTCATGTAGTTAAAGAAGGAAGTTAGAGCAAGAAGAAGAAGGTGGCATCTAGCTTTGAGATCCAGAAACCACCCACCTTTGTGCATCATTTTCAGGTACAAAGCTTATACCTTGGTTTTTTTAAGATATTTCTAGTGTTAAGCTTATGAGATTTCGTCCTCAAAGTTTGGATCTTTTTTCGAGTTAAGACTCTTCAGATAGTCTAGGTTGGCCTTTTATGCATTTTTGGGCATCTAGTTCAATAAAAATGGTTGCTTGATCCTTTATTTGACTCCATTCATGAATAAAGTACATTGGAATGGAAAAAATGTTATTCTAGCCTCTCCTAGCCACAACTTTATGGATTAAGAGCCTTGATTAGATCAGAAATATAGTTGGAGTGTTTGTCTTAGCGGATTAAGACCAAAGAAGTAAGAAATGGGAGTCTGAGGAGTACGTCATGCATACTCCCATCTATGCACAATGTAGGCCAAAAATCCCTTGTCGCATGCTTAGCCAGCAGTACGCCCATCATACTCGTTAAGTGTTGACTTCGGTTAACTTTTGTTGATTTTGACTTTAGGTCAAAATTTAGGGTGTGGACCTTGGGAGGGGAAATATGGTCCTTTTTTCCCTTAGTAAGCTTAGCTATAGACTTGGACTTGTGATATAGTATTAGACCTTAATTATTAATTAAGGGTAATTTATTTGGTTTAATAGACGGAGTCTACATCCGACAGTTTAGGTGCAAGGTTTTTGTATCATCGGTATTAAGTGGGTCTCCTCACTTACTCTTTCCTGTGTAGGATGACAGTTGTAACATTATGACTAGCTGGGTCTAGCTGTTATGTTATGCTATGCTATGCTATGCTATGTGCTGATATGATATTTGTTTAGTTGGGGCTGCTGTTGGCTAACCGGGGGTTGTTATAACCTCCTGAGCATGTTGTTAGCTCACTGGGACTGTTGATAGTCCTAGGGTTGTAGATAACCCATATATGTTTATTTATGTTCAGTTATATGTGGTATCTTGGGGAACTCATTAAGCTTCATGCTTACCATTACTGATTTATATGTAGCAGGTACTTCGCAGGACCGTGGGAAAGCGGAGGTCTGATTGTACGCATGCACTGGGAATTTGCTAATGGGACATGATCTTTTATATACTCTGATAATTATGATACTTATGGCTTGGGATTGACTTGTACTTGATAGTTGGTTGTGAACTATGTTTTTGGAAATTTTAAAAATGAAAAATTTGGTCAAAAATTTACGGTGTTACAATTTGGTATCAGAGCCCTGGTTTGAGGGATTTGGTTGAACCTCTAGGTGATTCCAAACTCAAACTAAGGGTTTGAACATTTTAAGAACTTAACAAGAAATGAAGACTTTTTACATAAAGAAAAAACCAGAGAAGCAGTGTGTACAATCGACCAACACTCTAGCGGTAGTTTCCCAAAATACCTCATTATTATTTTTAAGCAGAAGTGTTGTATTATGAGTAGTTAGAATTGCATGCTAGCTAGGTGTAGGCTAAGGAATCTTGTTGAAATAGTACGTGTGTTGCTTGATTAATGATGCCTTAGCCTAGGAATTCTTTCTTTTTGAGATTGAATATGTCTTAATTATTTGTGTGGTGTATGTCTTATAGTTGTATATAGTTAGGATTTTATAGCCTTAGAATGGCTGATTTGGTCTTTCTTCATGTTCCTTGTTTGGTTGTGGATTTGAGGTAGGATCATTTATTCAAATGTCTATCGAGTCTTGTACTATGTACAGTTGGCATACACGAGGCAAATGGCTAGGATAACAAATATCCCGTGAGGTAGAGCAATGTTGGGAGTGGACTAGAACTAGTATCTAGATGTATGCTAAGGGTCTCATGAACCAGTAGGACGAGCCCATAGCTGTTATGAGGAAGTGGAATTCTTGGGGTCTTGGGGTATTATGTGTTAGCTTGGTGTGGAAGGTAGTATTAGGCCCGTACTACAAAAACATCAGATCCATATGCGGCTCAGGAAATAACCTCGAGGGACTAAGGAACGTGTAAGGGTGTGGGAGTAGATATATGTGTTAGCTTGGGCTTATGTTTTTCTTATGCTTTTTAGTATGGTGGTTACTAGAGGTTTAGGCTTCAGCGACCTTGAGAGGTCGAGTGCTAGTGATGATGAGATTCGTAGGATGATTGCCACGGGGGTGGCCACAACAATCCCAAAGGCTATTCCAGAGATGTTTGGGTCTATCAATACCACACTGATTAAGACCTTTACGGAGCATTATGTCACTATCTCTAAGGCTATTGTTTTCGTAGCCACTGCAGCTCTCGCTTCTGCTAGGCCACAAGGGATGATTCTTTGTGGTACAAAGAGTTCACAATCATGAAGCCACCCGAGTTTGATGGGACCCACGATCCGATTTCTGCTATAATATGGATCTATGATGTCGAGGGAAGTTTCTATACCTGATCATATCTAAAGAATTTGAGGGTTCGATTTGCTCTAAACCTGCATCGTGGGAGCGAAGGACTGGTGGAAGTTTGTGGCCGCTGACTACATGCCTGCAGAGCATGTTGCGATGGATTGGGAGAGGTTTACTACGATGTTCAGGATGAGTTTGTGTCTGCAGTTGAGCGGGAAAGGTTAGCCCAGGAGCTCTTGTCTCTCACGCAGAAGATAAAAGCAATGACTGAGATCACCAAGATGTTCCATGAGAGGGCTTTGTTTTTCCCTGATTAGGTATCGATGGAGCAGGATTGTGTGGTCTGGTATTTGAGTGTTCTAAGGAGGGACATCAGAGATTTTATGGAGAACACCACATATAGGACATTGGTTGAGCTTCAGATCAATGCTAGGAGGAGAGAGATCGAGCTGGAGACTCGGGCTAGGGAGGAAAGGGAGGCCCAAGGTAGGGATAGGAGGCCAATGCATTCGCAGCCGGCGACTATGCGGGCTAAGCCCGATGATTAGAGGTCTGGAGGCCAGAAGGGCCGCACTTGTGGGAAGTGCATGAAGGTTCATGAGGGGCCATGTCGGTCTGGGTCGGCTTGCTATATGTATGGCAAGGATGGGCATTTGGCTAGGGAATGCCCCAAGGGGTTTCAAGTTTTTTTTCAGCTGCAATCAGACAGGCCACGTGAAGGCCGATTGTCCACAGATTGCATCCAAGGTGGTTCAGAATCCCTCTCCAGTGACATTGCGTATCACTGATGGTTGGCAAGGGAAGGCCGAGGCGCTGAGGGCTTGGGGAGAGCCAATCAGTTGATAGCAGAGGAGGCTCGTGCAGCTCCGGATATCGTAGCTGGTATGTTTTTCTTATATTGTGTTATTTATTTATGCTTCTTAGATTATTGTTTTTGTAGGTACTTTCCTTGTGAATTCTTTACCTACGCTTGGGTTATTCGAATCGGGTGCCAATCGTTCATTTGTGTCATCATCCTTCAGCCGTAGTTTTAGCATTCCACGTGAGGCTTTGAGTAGGGCCCTTAAGGGTGTCGATACCGTATGAGCATCTGGTCTCAACTACGGATGTTGATCGGGGTTGTTTCCTGGAGATTTTCATTGTAGGATATCCGATTGATCTCATTCCTATCCCGATGGGGGATGTTTATGTGATCATGGGCATGGATTGGTTGATCTGGTTTGGGGCTCTTATCGACTGTGAGTGCCAGTTAGTGTTAGTCTGGGATCCTAGTGGAGGAGTGTTAACTATCTATAGCGAGGGTACTAGATCGGCATCAGCCTTTTGTTTTGCTGCCAGGGTAAGACAGAGTTTGCAACATGGGTGTATGGGTTTTCTGGCATATGTGATGGATACTCAGGTTGTGGAGAAGGGGTCAAATTTTGTTTCTGTTGTCCTGGTGGTATGTGATTTTCCTAATGTTTTTTTCAAGGAGTTACCGGGTGTGCCTTTTGAGAGGCAGGTGGAGCTCTGGATTGATCTAATTCTGGGTGGAGCGCCGATCGCCAAGGAACCGTACCATCTTGCACCTCTTGAGATGCAAGAATTATCCTCTCAGCTACAAGAGATGTTGGGGAAAGGGTTTATTATACCGAGCAGCTCTTCATGGGGAGCTTCGATCATTTTCATCAGGAATAAGGGCGGTTCACACTGTATGTGCATTGATTATTGAGAGTTGAAAAAGCTGATGGTGAAAACCCGCTACCCTTTGCCAAGGATAAATGATCCTTTTGACCAGCTATAGGGGGTGTCTTGGTTTTCCAAGATTGATCTGAGATTCGGCTATCATCAGATGAGGGTACGGGAGGAGGATATTCAGAATATGGCCTTTGGAACTTGTTATGGGCATTCCGAGTTTGTGGCGATGCCTTTCAGGCTCACCAATACACCAGCAATGTTGATGGACCTCTTAAACCGGGTGTGTAGGCCCATGTAGGATTGATCGATGATCATTTTTATTGATGATATTCTAGTATATTTAAAGACTAGGGAACATCGTGAGGAGTATCTTCAAGAGATTCTTGGAGTGTTGAGGGTGGAGAGGCTTTATGCCAAATTCTCGAAGTGTGATTTCTGGTTACGAGAGGTCCAGTTCTTGGGATACCTTGTCAATCAGAACAGTATTTTGGTTGACCCAACAAAAAGTGAGGTGGTGATGCAGTGGGAGGTGCTGAGATCTCCATCCGTGATTCGGAGTTTCCTTGGTCTAGCTGGTTATTATCCGAGGTTTATCAAAGATTTCTCCAATATTGTTGTTCCTCTCACCAAGTTGGCCAGGAAGGATGTTGCTTTTGGTTGGGGGCTCGAGTAGCAAGCATCATTTGAGACTCTTCGCCATAGGTTGTGTGAGGCTCCATTGCTTTCCCTCCAGGAGGGAGTGGAGGATTTCATAGTATATTTTGATGCATCTATTGTAGGATTGGGTGATGTGTTAATGCAGAGAGGGCATGTTATAGCATATGCGTTGAGGCAGCTGATGCCTCACGAGACGAGATATCTCACCCGTGATTTGGAGTTGAGGGTGGTGGTATTCTCCCTTAAGATTTGGCGTCAATATCTCTATGGTTTCTAGTGTACTATTTACACATACCATAAGAGCCTATGGTACCTTATGGATCAGCTCAACCTGAATATGAGGCAAAGGAGGTGGTTGGATGTAGTGAAGGACTACGATTGTGAGATCTTGTATCATCCAGGCAAGACAAATGTAGTGGTTGATACCCTGAGTTGTAGGGCAGCAAGTACACAAATATGAGATGTATGTATGAGGATGATGGTGATGACTCCAGTCTTAGAGATCACTAAGGAAGCCCAGTTGGAGGCCATAAAAGAGGATAACCATAAGAGTGAGTGGGTGATCGGGTAGGTTTTGGCATTTGATATAGACAGTAGAGGGTTGTTGACTCTTCATGGGCGAGTATGGGTGCCATATGTGGGTGGAACCCGACAGATTTTGATGGAGGATGCACACAAATTGAGATTTTCTATCCATCCACGAGCCACATAGATGTATCTTGATCTGAAGCATAATTATTGGTGGCCATGTATGAAGAGAGATGTAGCATGGTTTGTAGAGAGATATTTGATCTATCGAAAGGTCAAAGAGGAGCACATACGCCCTCATGGCAAGTTGCAGCCTCTAGGGGCTCCCCTATTGAAGTGGGAACAGATTGCTATGGATTTCATTATTAATTTTCCGAGGACAGCGAGGGGCATTAACACTAGTTGGGTGATAATGGATCATTTGACGAAGAGTGCTCACTTCTTAGCTATAAGTGAGAACTCTTATGCAAAGAAGTTGGCCGATATTTATGTTCATAAGGTGGTGGCTCGGCATGGTGTGTCGATATTTATCGTGTCTGACCATGATGTACGTTTTACTTCCATATTCTGGAAGAGGTTCCATGAAGATTTGGGTACCCAACTACATTTTAGCATCGCGTACCATTCACAGACAAACGGGCAGAGCGAGTGGACGATTCAGACGCTCGAGGATATGATGAGCGCGTGCGATATTGATTTTGGTGGGAGTTAGGACTCCTACCTTGCTTTGGTTGAGGTCTCGTATGATAATAGCCATCATACCAGTATCAGTATGCCCCCGTTCGAGCTCCTTTATGGCTGGAGGTGCTGAACTCCTATTTGTTGGGGCAAAATGGGATAGAGGGTCATGGGGAGCATGAAAGTTGTGCTCAAGACGCTAAATTTATACGGATCGGAGGTGCTCAGAGCTAGAGTTCCAGGTGGGGGATTATGACTATGTAGAGCCGTCAAAAGACTTATGTGGATCGAAGGCGCTCAGAGCTAGAGTTCCAAGTGGGGGATTTTGTACTCCTGAAGGTATCACCCTAAAAGGGTGTTATCCGCTTCAAGAACTGAAGTAAGTTGGGTCACAGATTCATTGTCCCTTTTCGAGTGTTGGCTCGTGTGGGCAAGGTGGCTTACCGGTTGGAGCTACCGGAGGAGTTGAGCCAGATTCTTGATACTTTCATGTTTCCCAACTGAGGAAATGTATAGCTGGTGAGACAGCTGTGGTTCCCTTGGAGGATATTCAGGCTAATGATCGCCTGAACTATATAGAGAAGGAAGTTAGATCAAGAAGAAAAAGGTGGCATCCATCTTTGAGATCTATAAAGCTTTTACCTTGGCTATTGTTTTTCAAGATCTTTCTAGTGTTAATTTTAAGATCTTTAGTCCCCAAAGTTTGGATCTTTTTCTAGTTAAGACTCTTTAGAGAGTTTAGGCTATCCTTTTATGCATTTTGGGCTTCTAGATCAATACAAATGGTTGTTTGATCTTTCCTTTGACTCCATGCATGAATAAAGTACCTTGAAATGGAAGAAATCTTATTCTAGCCTCTCCTATCCATGCAAAGGCTTCAAGTCCACAACTTTATAGATTAAGAGACCTTGATTAGCTCATATCTATGGTTGGAGTGTTTGTCTTAGCAGATTAAGACGAAAGAAGTAAGAAATGGGAGTCTGAGGAGTACGTCGTGCGTACTCCCAGCTATGCGTAGCATGGGCAAAAAATCCCATTTGCATGCTTAGCCAGCGGTATGACCAACGTAAGGAGTTGTACGCCTGGCGTATTCGCTGGGTGTTGACTTCAGTTGACTTTTGTTGACTTTGTTGATTTTGACTTTTGGCTCAAAATTTAGGTTATGGACCTAGTGAGGGGCAATATGGTTCTTTTTTCCCTTAGTAGTCTTAGCTGTAGACTTGGACTTGTAAGATAGTATTGGGACTTAATTATTAGTTAAGGGTAATTTATTTGGCTTAATAGGCAGAGTCTAGATCCGATAGTTCACGTGCTAGGTTTTCGTGTCATTGGTATTAGGTGGGTCTCCTGACTTACTCTTACATGTGTGGTAGGACAGTTGTAACATTATGACCAATTGGGTCTAACTGTCATGTTATGCTATGTTATGCTATATGTTTGTGTGTTGATATGGTATTTGTTTAGTTAGGGCTGCTATTAGCCAATCGGGGTTGCTGATAACCTCCCGGGCATGATGTTAGCTCACCGGGACTACTAATAGTCCCAAGGTTGCAGATAACCCATAGTTGTTTATTTATGCTGAGATATATGTGGGATCTTGGGGAACTCACTAAGCTACGTGCTTATAGTTGTTGATTTATATGTGGCAGGTACTTCTCAAGATCGCGGGAAGGCGAAGGTCTGATTGTACACATGCACTGTGAATTTGCTACTAGGATATGATCTTTTATGGACTTTGATAATTATGATACTTATGGTTTGGGATTGTCTTGTACCTTATACTTGGTTGTGAGCTATGTTTCTGGAAGTTTTAAAAATGAAAATTTTGGTCTAAAATTTGAGATGTTATAGAAAGGTACATACTTTCAAGGCTCGACTGGTTGCGAAGGGCTTTACTCAAGCCCCCGGGGTTGACTATAATGAGACCTTCTTACCAGCGTCTAAGATAAAACCTATTAGGATAATGCTCGCCATAGCTGCTCTTCATGAGGATAACTATTTTCCTTAATAAGAAGTTGCATGAGGATGTTTACATGAGTCGGCCAGAGGGTTTTATTAATGCAAAGATTCCCAATAGAGTGTGTAAGCTTGAGAAATCGATCTATGGATTAAAAAAATCTTCTAGCAGATGGAATCTTTGCTTCAACGAGAAATTCAAGGAATTTCGTTACTCTAAAAGTGAAGATGAGTCATGTGTATATGTCAAAGCTAGTGGGAGTATAGTAACCTTCTTGGTATTGTATGTTTATGACATAATTCTTATAGGAAACGACATTCTAACTTTGCAAGAGGTTAAGTCTTGGCTTGGAAAGTGTTTCGTTGTGATGGATCTATGAGAGACTGCTTATATTCTAGGGATAAGAATTCTAAGAGACATGACTAAAAGACTAATTGCATTTAGTCAGAGTACATACTTCGAAAAAGTGCTAAAATGTTTTAGTATGAAGAATTCCATGAAAATGAGAACTGCCTATACAGAGTAATACTTGGTAGAAGTGATACATTGAGAGTAACTAGGTATAGTGACGCTAGCTTTCAAAAGATAGAGACAACTTCCATTCTCAATCTGGTTGGGTATTTATCTTAAATGGAGGAGCGGTAAACTGGAAAAGTTTCAAACAAGAGACAGTGGGTGATTCTACATGTGAATCAAAGTACATAGTGGCGAGCGAAGCATCACAGGAGGCAATTTGGTTGAATAACTTCATCGGAGACTTTGGAATTATTCCACATTTCAAGGATCAAATGGAAATTTTTTGTGATAACGAAGAAGCGGTTGCCCTCACTAAGGAACCAAGAGATCATGGTAGATTGAGACATATCAACAGAAAAATAACGTTTCATCAGACATAGAGTAGAAGAAGGTCATCTCGTAGTGAAGAGGGTATCATCAGAAGAGAATCCTACAGATCCCCTAACAAAGGATATGAGTAGGGTCAAACACGTTTAGCATGCTAGGAGCATTGGTTACTCGTTTATTATTATTATTATTATTATTATTATTATTATTATTATTATTATTATTATTATTGTGTGTGTTGTATTTTTAAAGCAACCACGTTATATGTTTGATCTTTATAAATCGGTTGCTCGTTTTTTCCTTGAATATATATGAACAACGTGTTAAATGTCATTCATTAATGATGGTGAATATCCATTGTATAATAGGTGTTCAAACCATGCTAAAAATATATTTACTTCAATGCTTTTTATATACGCTTTTTTTTTTTTTTTTTTTTTTTGTATTTTTAAAGCAACCACGTTATTTGTTTGATCTTTATACACCGTTTGCTCGTTTTTATTTTTATTTTTTTGAATATATATAAATTGTGTACAAGGCAAAATAAAATAAAAGTCAAAGATGTGTGTCACGAGACGAGGTGGTACCAAACGTTACTAGTTTAACAAGGACCTATTGTCGCATTGGAGGTGGGAAACGTTAGGAAAGACAAAGTTGTCTCTTGAAGTAAAAGGCTTCCAACCTTTTCTCTTGCTTTTTGTTCAAGTTGACCCCACATTTATTTATCTATTTTAAATTAAATTATTTTAAGCTGATAATATAAGTGGATGTTATCCAAATCTTTTTCATTCAATAAGTCCTATAGAAAAATATTTTTATGTCGGTGTTATATACATATTTAATTGAATATCCTGATTTGAGTAAATATTCCTATTTATAAACTCACAATTCAAATCACACTCTAATTAAGTTTTGCAAGTTTTCTCATGAAATTTATATTGTTTTTTTTATTTATGTTACGTTTAACAACAGGCTAAAAGATATATATTAGCTTATAAATTAATTAATAATAAATAATCAATCAATCGATAAGCTAGCTGAAAAATATAAAATAATAAAAAATTAAAAAAAAAACAATACAATATTATAAAATACATCCATACATTATATTCTTATGTATAAAAATAAAATAAAACTGTTTTTGAATAAAAATTAGATTGTATTGAAAACTTTATCACGTAGGTTCTTTTTAGAATAATCACAAAAATTATATTTACTGCACAAATATAAATAGTTAAATAACTAAAGTAAATATTTACTTTCGTAACAATGAATTTTTTTAATATTAGTTTATCTATTTGTGATTAGTAAACAGTTTAGATATTTGATTTTTATTAAATACCGTTCATAAACACGGTGTTTTGTCAAATGTCATATTTTACTTGGAATAAATTACTAAAAATATCTTCAATACCATCTTCAAGATAATAATAATAATAATAATAATAATAAATATTCTATGAAGACAAATAGATGAATATTATGCACTCATCCATGATAGGGAAAAATGGATGGATGGAAATTTTGACTTTGGAAAATACCAACCGAGAAAACAACGTACCTGCTGTCTTTAATAATTGGCTAATAGCTACTTGTCGAGGTTGTTGACCAAATGATTGTAATTTCGAAATTCAGTGTGAAACTAATTACCTAATTTAATAACTAGATTTGGGCCTCGAGTGTGTAACTAAGCCCAAAATACGTAAACTCACAACCATCATATAACAAAACGCAGAAAGGGAAACTTGGTAAGTTCAAATGCATTTGTAGTGTGCGACAAAATGGCCAAAACATATGTGAACACAACAAGAAAGATGGTGATTGTTATGTGATTCAAGCAAGTAGAGTCAAAGAGGAAAAAGCCTATTTGTGTTGTGGTTCTCTTTAAGATATTTGTATGGCTTTTGGTTTTATTGGTAATTATGTGGCAGTTTTTTTCGGGCTCATAAATTATTTGTACAAAGATATATATTTATTAAGTTTAAACTCGTGAAAATCTCGATTGAGAAAAAAATACTATTCATAATTCGAAATCCTAATGCCTAATCAAATAGTTGCAAAAACTAGAGTAAATTACACCAATGGTCTCAATGGTTTGGGGTAATTTGCATGTTTGGTCATTAACTTATTTTTTTAACTCAGGTGATCCCTACTATTTGTTTTTGTTATGCGTTTGGTCCCTAATGTTTGTTTTTATTACGCGTTTAGTCCTTGTTTTACATAAAAATACTATTATTTAAATAATGAAAAATTGTGAGGTAGGTAAGGTAAAGTAAGTGGGGTAGGGTTAGGGTGTGTATATTTAAATAAATTAAAAAATCAAGGGCAAAATAATATTTTTAAGTAAGACAAAGACCAAATGCGTGACAAAAACAAACAGTATGGACCTGTCGAGTTAAAAAAATAAGTTAGGGAGCAAACATGCAAATTACCCTAAATCTTAAGGACTATTCGTCTAATTTACGCCAAAAAAAATATACAGATATTAATTTACAAAGATAAAGTTTTATTAGTAAATTCATACTTTTGTTTTGAAATAAATATATACACAATTATAAATTTCCAGTTACGTGTCGTAAGTTCATATATTTGATAACATTGCTAATTTGCACGATGCAATATATACTTGAGTATAATGAAAAGGATTCAATAAATCATAGAAATGATATTGGTATATGACAAATTAAACATGATGGTATTGTAATAAATGTTAGAAAAAATAGGGTTTGTAGTGGAGATATGGATACCAACTTGGATCGTAAGAACACTTTCCGCAATGATATTTCTACTTTATGTATGGGTTATAAGAAATTCAGCCTAGGATAACCCAAGTGAACAATTATGATTCTAGGCACAAAAATCGTAAACCAAATTGTTAGAAAGATTCTGAGAAAGTTTGAAGAAAACGAGAGCTAATATTCATGTATCTCTTATGAGAAGGAAGAACCGCTTGTATAATAAACGAGATTAGAGTTTCAATAAGATTGGGCCGTCATGAGTTTCTTTGGAAGCAAGTTAGGGTAATCCAAATTTAATGATGATTTAAGGTTACCAAAACTAATGAGTTTCGTTAGTTTTACCATAATCACCCTCAAGAAATCTAATTTCCCACTAAGTTCCCATATGTAAAATTCGGAGAGGTTTTGGGGTGCTGCCCCAAACCCAGCAGGACCCCAACCAGGGGCTCTGCCACTTGGACCTTGCTAGGTGCGCTGCTTCTAGACCCCGCCAAAGGGGCGCTGCCCCTTTGGAAACCTTGGACGCAGGGGCGTTGCCCCCAGACCCTCGACTTGTCGTCGAACTAGCTTATAATTTGAACTTATACATGCGTACACTTCGCACAAACCCGGACATATATTAGGATACAAATTATGAAGCCTCTTAGCTCACATGTTAATTCCAGTTACATAAAATGACATGGTGATACTAAAATCACCAACAATCCTCCCCCATTTTAGTGTAACCCTTAAACAAACATAACCTTATCAAACAAACCAAACTAGTACATAATGAAAATATCAAAACGATTTAATTTCCACTTAGTATCATACATTTGAAAATCCTCGAGAATCAAGGTGCTCTAAGAATTGAACCCATCAACCCATTTGAATAGCAAAAAGAAAATACATACTAGTTTATTAAATTTCTAGCCAAATACAACTTGACACTATTATAAAGCCGGGTGTCCTAAACTTCTCATAATCGTATCGAGGTCAACTCCACAACCTCTTGAAACGCGGCTACACTTCACAATCACGTAGGTAAATCCTTTCCATGTATATGCACATACATTTATCAAATGAATTATTAAGAAGCTAAACTTCAACCTGACTAACTTGCAGAACCGAACACATACCTGGGATGAATACTTCATGTGTTCCAATCTATAAGTATGAGGTTTCCATATTCAATTCAACTCCTAAGATTATATTAGGATGGGATTGGGTGTCTCATCATTACAAAATTAAATGGACTTTAATCTCATCTCGATTACAGACTTGTTCTCTAAGTCTCTTGTCAGACCTTTAGTCAAGTGATCTACCAAATTTTGTTGTGATTTCACAAAATCAACCAAAATCACACCATTCATGATTACTTCTCTAATCATGTTATGTCTAACACCTAGGTGTCTAGACTTGCCATTATAAACCTGGCTATATGCTTTAGCCAAAGCGGTTACACTATCACAAAGGATAGAAATAGGTGATATCTGTTTAGACTACAAAGGAATCTCATAGACTAAGTTCCTTAGCCACTCTGCTTCTTTACAAGCTACTGCTAACACAACAAACTCATATTCCATTGTCGAGTTTGTAATGCAAGATTGCTTCTTGGAAGCCCAAGAAATGGCACCTCTCCCAAGTATAAATACCCAACCAGAAGTTGAGGAATGGTCCTCCATGTTGGTTATCCAACTTGCATCCGAATGACCTTCTAAAATCAAAGGGCTCCCTAAGTAACTCAAACCATTATTCATGGTTCTCTTGAGATACTTAAACACTCTATTTACTGCTTGCCAATGTTGAGCACTGGGTGTAACATCCATCAAATTCATGAAAATTTAAAACTTTTTCAAGCATTCAAAAACCATTATTTATTACAAAATGTTTTCAAAATAGTTTCATATCAGAATATCCTAGAAATTAAAAACATAAAATGTGAGGAGGTGCATGATCACGCCTTCGCCTTCCCGGGATCAACTAAAGTACCTAAAACAAAATCCAAAACTGTAAGCCCGAAGCTTGGTGAGTTCCCCCAAAATACCAACGTCATACAAACATAGCCATATAAAAGCAAACAAACAACATGCATATTGAGTCATCAGCCTGACTAGACCGCCCGCAGGGCCATCAGCCTATCTGGACCACTCTTTGAGCTATCGGAACGTCTGACTACCTCACAGGCCTTCAGCCTATCCGGACCGCTCATCGGGCCTCTGGTCTGCCTGGTACGAACTTATCGGGTCTACAGTCTATCCGGGCCTCCCTGGGTATGTTAGCCTAGAACACAAAGCAGAGACCGCCTCAACCTATCCCCAATTACATAATCAACACATAAATATCAAATGCTAGCATATACAAACAGTCAGACCTATCTAACAGATCACTAATCATAGCATCATCTTATATACCAAGATACCAACCTAACATGTCACTAACATAGCATCATCATATATACCAGGATACTGACCTAATAGGTCACTAAGCATATCAACATGCAATAAATCCCGGATACAAATCCGAAAAGGGCCAACATTGGTGCCTTCGACCCTGTTAGTATAGTGAGGACAACTCACCTCACAATGTCGATCGGAACTGAAATATCAAACTCCCGAAACACAGCTCCAACACCAACACCTACAACAACCATTGATCAAATTCTATAAATTCCCAAATTACCAAAATACGCTCAGAAGTCAAACTAGTCAACCCTTGATCAACATCAAAGTCAACGATAAAAGTCAACAGTCCATGTTGACCCAATTTGTCGAGTGTAACTTACAGACTCGTCGAGTTCCTTCAGAACCCAGAAATTCATGAAAACCCCAGTCAACTCGCTGAGTTACTAAGTAACTTGTCAAGTCCATTCAGCATACAAACCATCGAGAAAACCCTAACCAACTCATCGAGTCACCTTGTTAACTCGTCGAGTTCATGTAGAATCTAGAAAGCAGGAAACCCTCATCCAACTTGTCGAGTCACCTTGCTAACTCGCGGAGTTCATGCAGAATCTAGAAAGCGGGAAAACCTCATCCAACTTGTCGAGTTCATTAAACCATTTTGCATTCATCTCATTCCAGTCGAGTTCATCGCTTCAAACTCCATATCTGGCTTCCTAGGATGAAGTTACCACGTAAAGTTTCTAACTTTACATGCATGCAAGGTGTCATGAGGCTAAAATCATCCATACTAAGCTTAGGAAGAGATTTAGGACATGGAGAAGGGCCAAAGCTTCATAAAGCTTGAGGCTTTCTGTCAAAGAGAGCCTAGAGGAGTCTAGATTGAAGCTATGTCCTTGTGACAAGTTCCAACTTGAGATGGACCTCCGTTTTGCACTAAAATACCCATAAACTTGTATAAGAAGAGATCTAATGGATGGAAAGCCAAGGTAAAGACTTTTTACCTCCAAATGAGTGCCAACACGATGTAGAGGTTGGATCTGCAGGCTTCTTTTCGTTCCAATCCTCCAAATCTTCAAGCATCCTTCAAGAAATGCACCAAACACACTATTAAAGCCTCACACACACACACACACACACTCAAATAGGGTTTAGTTTGCTTAAGGTTTGCTCTCTGGATGTGAAAGTGGCAAGGGTGGTTGGGGGAAAGAACTTAAGGTCCTTTAAATAGGGTGAAAACCCTAGAAATTAGGGTTTTCATGCATAGAATTTACTCGTTGAGTTGGGTCCTCCAACTCGTCGAGTAGATTCTAGAATCCATGCGGCTTTATCAGCTTCTACACGGCGAGTTAGGGAAACCAACTCGTCGAGTAGGTCCAAAATTCTAAATATGTAAGCTTTAAATAAATACATGGGAGTCGGGATGTTACAATTCTCACCCACTTGAACTAGACTTCATCCTCGAAGTCCACTGCCACAAATAGATCCGGGTAATGCTCCCGCATCTCCACCTCCGGCTCGTAATTCCACTAAGATCCCCGCCTGTGCACCTATTGTACCTTTACGAACAGTACCTCTTTGTTCTGTAGAAAGTTCACTTTCCTCTCCAGTACTGCCGCAGGCCTCTCCATGTAATTTAGGCACTCATCGACCTGAATATCATCTAATAACACTACCACCTCCTCATCAAGTATGCACTTCCATAAATGGGAGACGTGAAAAGTGTTGTGAATCTGACTGAGTTCCTCCAGGAGATCCAATCTATATAGCACTTTGCCAACCCTAGCAATAACTCGAAAAGGTCTAATGTATTGAGGATACAATTTCCCCCACTTTTTGAAGCGAATCACACCGTTCCAGGGTGAGACCTTCAGTAATACCATGTCGCCTACCTAGAACTCCAACTCAGATTAGCGTCTGTCTGCGTAACTCTTCTGCTGACTCTAAGTAGCCTGCAGCCGCCGTCTAATCTATTGAATCCTCTCTGTAGTCTATAGAACTAGCTCTGTCCGTCCCATCACCCTGTGACCAATCTCACCCCAACAGACTCGGGTGTGACATCTCCGTCCATACAATAGCTCATAAGGTGGAGCACTAATACTGGAATGAAAGATGTTACTGTAGGAGAACTTTGCAAGGGGTAGGTAGGAGTCCCAGCTCCCACCGAAGTCAATGAAGCATACTATCAGCATATCCTCAAGATTCTGCACTATCCGCTCACTCTGGCCATCTGTCTACGGATGATAAGCTATACTGAAATGCAACCGCATGCCTAGTTCCTAGTGGAACTTTGGCCATAAACGGGAGGTGAATCGAACATCCCAGTATGAGACAATAGAGACCGGTACCCCATTACGAGCAACGATCTCGTGGATATACATATCGTCCAGCTTCTCGGCCGATGAGCTCTCTAGAATGCATAGAAAATGGGCACTCATGGTCAATCGATCCACGATGACCCAAATAGTGTCGAAGCCACTATCCTTCCTTAACAGCTTGGTGATGAAATCCATCGTGATCTGCTCCCATTTCCACATGGGAATCTCTAGAGGCTTAAGCTAGCCATGTGGCCTTTGATGCTCGGCCTTGACCATCCGACTGGTCAAGCACCTCTCAACGTACAATGCGATCCCCTTCTTCATGCATGGCCATCAGTAACTCAATCGCAAATCCTGGTACATCTTGGTGGCTGTGACAACCTAATATTTCGAATCAATGTAATGACCTAAAAAGTCAAGAATTGTAATCTCTTTTGATATAATGAAAATAGCGTCAAAAATAAAATGTTCAAAAGTCTCCATTGGTTCGCCTAAAATGATAGTCATCATGTCAAGGTTTTCAGAAATATAAAGAACACTAAAATCCGAGTTATAACGAAGAAGTTATGACCAACCTAAGATTCACAACAAAAACGTAAATACGATTAAATGTAAAACGCAAAATTTTAATAAAACACTTTTTAACCTTAAGTACCTAAATAAAAGTCGTAGATATCATTAAAACGTGAGCATACATAAAAAGAACGCCCAAATCTGACTTCGTATGAGGAAGTTATGATTTTTCGAAGTTTCGGATGTAGCAGTAGACAGCTAAAAACTCGAAATAGTGATCAAGGGATTTTTGGCCGAAACAATCTAAATGAGAATTGAAGATCTCAACGATAGTAGCACAACGGTAAAAAGTCTGGCAAAAACGAACGACAGGTGAAGAAGTTATCGATTTTTAATGGACTTTTCGTGTCCCGGCCTGTTAAAAATGATATATTAAAAATAAAGTCAAAATTAGCCGATGGAGTCTAAACGAGAGTTGTAGAGTATATTCTCACCTTGGTGTGCATATAAATAATGTCGAAAACAGAGCTCGTACGCGAAAGTTATGCATTTTACAAGTTCGAGACACAAAATCCGAGGCTGTCAGACTTGCCACGACATGGCACCGATGGCCACGACGTGGCACCATGACTAATGGGTTTTCAGGCTTGGCAGAAGACGTCTCATCCATGGAAGAGGATAGGATCGACTCCACGATGTGGGAAACCCTCTTGCCACGATGTGGGACCCAAAAATTGGGCTATAAATAGAGCTCAAAGGGTTCCGGGTTTCATTGCTCAATTCTCTTCTCTCTCGTGCCGAAGCTCTGCATTTTAACCACCGAAGCCATACCAAAGACCCAGTCTTCCCATCCAAGTTCCGAAGGAGGGCTTTACACTTCCAAGATTCCCGAGATTCCTGAGATTCCCGAGAATCCCAAGAAGTTAACATTTTCCTGTCGAAGTTGTGCTCGGTTTTCATCTGACCATCTTCACTCTATCAAGTGAGTTCATACCCCTATAACTACGTTTTCAAATGCTTTGTAAATGCTTTTATTCACTTTTAAGGTGGGAAATACAAGTAAACACACGATTATCTTCATGTGAAAAACATCAATCTCTTGCTATACTTTTTGTTATAATCAATCATATGTGATTTATAACTACCATACGAAAACATTCTCATACAACAAATCATGATAACACTTTGTCTTTTTGGAATGAAACATGTTATATAAATATCAAACACTTTATTTATATTTTGAGTATAAATGTTTAATAATGTTATACTTTACATACAAAGTCGACACTACACTCCTAACTCCAGATCATGAGAGGGAATAACAACACTCCTAACTACAGATCATGATTCGGGTATCTCATCTCGGGCGGCTTCAACTACCATGATGCATAGGATATAACCCGTCCCCTTTGCATAAGGACAGCTCCAAACCCAGTGATCGATGCATCACAAAACACTACAAAATCCTCAACTCCCTCGGGGAGTGTCAACATTGGTGCCTCACAGAGTCGTAGTCTAAGAATCTCATGAGCCTAAAATCATCCATACTAAGCTTAGGAAGAGTTTTAGGGCATGGAGAAGGTCCAAAGCTTCATAAAGGTTTAGGCTTTCTGTCAAAGGGGTTCTAGAGGAGTCTACATCTGAAGCCATATCCTTGTGACAAGTTCCCCCCCGAGAATGACCCCCATTTTGCACTAAAATGCCCATAAACTTGTATAAGAAGAGATCTAATGGATGGAAAGCCAAGGTAAAGACTTTTTACCTCCAAATGAGTGCCAAGACGATGTAGATGCTGGATCTACAAGCTTCTTCCCGTTCCAAGCCTCCAAATCTTCAAGGCTCCTTCAAGAAATGCACCAAACACACTCTTTTAGCCTCGCACACACTCAAATAGGGTTTAGCTTGCTTAGGGCTTGCTCTCTGGACGTGAAAGTGGCAAGGGTGGCTGGGGGAAAGGACTTAATGTCCTTTAAATAGGGTTCAAACTCTAAAAATTAGAGTTTTCATGCACATCCTCTACTTGTCGAGTTGGGTCCTCCAACTCGTCGAGTAGATTCTAGCATCCACGCGGCTTTATCAGTTTCTACACGACAATTTGGGGAAACCAACTCATCGAGTAGGTCCAAAATTTTGAATATGAAAGCTTTAAATAAATACCTCGGAGTCGGGATGTTACACTGGGATTACTAGTGTACCTGCTCAATTTACCCACAGCAAAAGTAATATCAGGTCTGGTACTTGTCATGACATAAATGAAACTACCAATAGCGTTAGAGTATTCCAACTGTGAAATGGGAACACCATTATTTGGCATTATTTTCACACTTGGATCCATAGGAGTACTTACAAGAGAACAGTCAGTAAAATTAAACCGCTTGAGAATTTTCTCAATATAATGACTTTGAGTCATTACCATACCTTTGTTCATCCTTTTAATTCTTATTCCAAGAATTACATCAGCCTCTCCTACATCTTTCATGGGAAACTTAGATAATAACAATTTCTTTATTTCATCTACTTGATTTTGGTCGGTACCAAAATCAACATGTCATCCACATATAAACAAATGACCACTCCAACTCTAGTAGCATCATCAAATCTACTATAAAAACTTTGTCACATTGGTATGTCTTGAAACTAGAAGACAAAATAAATTCATCAAATTTTTGATGCCATTGTTTAGGTGCTTGTTTCAGCCCATATAAAGATTTGACAAATTTACAAACCATATGATATTTACTAGGCATAATGAAACTTTCTGGTTGTTTCATGTAAAATTCCTCGTCAAGATCACCATTTAAAAAGGCTATTTTCACATCCATTTGGTGAATAATCAGATTATGGATACTTGCTAGGCAATCAACAATATAATAGTAGAAATACATGCAACATATCAAAATAGTCAACACCGAGTTTTTGTCTAAAACCTTGAATGACTAATCAGGCTTTGAACTTGTCAATAGTCCCATTATAATTCATTTTCTTTTTTAAAATCCATTTGCAACCAAGTGGTTTAGAACATGGAGGCAAATCAGACAACACCCACGTGTTGTTCTCAAGAATTGATGACATTTCATCATTAATTGCTTCCTTCCAAAAGGCACTATCACGAGACTCCATGGCCTCTTGATATGGCTTAGGATCATCTTCAATACTATATCAATAAGAGTATTCAAGATTAATTTCATCCCTTCAACCTTCCACCAAATATACTTGGAAGTCGGATCCAAAAAATTTCACAATTTGGCACGTATTACTTCTACGAAGCTCTTGTGGTTCTTGTACTTTACCAACATCTTGACTTTCTTAATTTTTCACTTTATTAGTACCAAAAATTAGATCCTTAGGCCTCTGTATCGATGAAAATCACATCTCATCAAAAATTGCATCTCGTGATTCGATAACAATGTTAATTGAAACCAAATTATTAGGTTCTATTAGATAAAACCAATATGGCTTGGAATGTTCAGCGTATCCAATGAATATGCAATCAATTCCATGTTCTCCTAAATTTTTCTTTTTGGGCTCAGTGAGTTTTACAACTGCCCGACCCGACATCCCTAACTGTGACATCCCCATTTTCACGGCCAGAAAAGACCGATTTTGTTTATGCTTTATAAAAATCAGAGTACATCTTTTAACAAAAATGTTGCGGAATTTGTTCCCAGAAAAACATGATAAATACGTTATTAAAGCATTTACGAAGAAATGTATTTTATTCATTTTAAAACATTTGGTATGTCATCGTCAATACAGAAACATAAGCATAAACAGAACTTATATTCATTATCACTAGTGATTTATATCTCCTTAATCTCTTGGTGTAACATAACTTCATATCGACACCTATGATACAAATAAATTGAGTGGGTCAGGTTGGGAAACCTGGTGAGTACATAGGGTTTTCAATCCCACAATGTTATATCATATATATAATTTATAACTCACAAAATTATACAATTTCCCCATATTTATAATCAACTCTTACCCCACCCCGTCAATCCTTACAACGAGACTATCCATACTCTCAAACCTTAAATTTTACCTCTTACTCCTAGATCTATTCCATGTTCTCGGATCAATAATTATTCCCATTCCATACCCTCGGATTAGGGACAAGTGTCTACGTCTAAATCCATACTCCCAGATTAATGACAAATAACTATGTCCTGTCCATACTCCCGGACTAAGGACATCCGACTATGTCTTAATCCATACTCCCGGATTAATGACATTTGACTATGTCCAATCCTTACTCTAGGACTAAGGATAATGACTATGTCTAATCCATCCTCCCGGATCAATGACATATATTAAAGTTCTATTCTCTGAGTATAACTCACTCATACTCGTAAGAAGATACTACCTAATATTACTCATAATTAATTTAGGTTTACTCTTTATCCTAAATCATCATATATAATATGGTATGTTCTTTAACACGTATTTCAGGCAACATCAAAACATATATTTAATACTTCAATCAATACTTGTATTAGAATCATGTTCATGAAAGGGACTATACACTCACCTGATAAGGTGGTGACTCGGTACTCAAACAACACTTCGTTTACATTAAACAACTCCTTTGACAGAACCTAGTATCATTACCACTAGAGTTTAGTCTAATATTCACCAAGACTAATTAATAGTCTTGGTATTATTACTATTATATAAGCATGAAACAATATTTCTCAACCACTATATACAGACAGAGTCCATACATTAAACACCGGAGGGCAGGACCATTTTGGCATATAGCACTTCTAAAATCCAACAACCCTTTGCGGCCCTTTAAATCAGATTTCCCGTACCGCGAGTAGTAAAAAAGATATTATAAAGACACTTATATAACTCATAATAATAACTCAAATACTCATTATAAGTTCCTAATAGCAATACTATATTGAAACATAAGTTATACTAAAGATAGGTTAGACGTAGCTCACTTACAGTGGGTTTTCTCGAAAATCGGGCTTCGCTGGAGCAGCATTCCCAAGCCGAGAGGCTCTTTTCTCAGGGCTTCGAGAGCCTCGGGGATTCCTTCGGGTGCTAGGGGGTTTATCTAGGCTTAGGGATTGGGGGGGGGGGGGTTGGGGGCTTAGAGAGAGAAAGTGAAGTTGGGAAGGTGTGAAGAATGAGGGAACCCGTAACCTCTATTTGTAGGCTGGAATCTTGCTCTACTTGTTGATTAGGAGGTCCTAATAATTGGGTCCATGGACAGGTGTCACCATCTGGTGGCTTGCCTTGGGGAGAAAGCCTTGGCCCATATTCAGGCACGTCACCTGATTTCGCATAGCACCCTACCGACTTCTAAACCCCGTAACTTTCACATACGAGCTCCGTTTTCAACGTTCTTTATATCTAAATGTAGGTAAAAACAAGATCTACAACTTTCATTTAGACTCTATCGGCTAATTCTCGACCGATCTTAAATTTAATAGTAGGAGGAGATTATACTATTAAATGTCCGTGTAAAATTCATAACTTCTACATACGGACTCCGTTTTAGTCTGTCTTTATATCGTTGAGTTCCTATTAATGAGATCTTCAACTCTCATTTAGGTTGCGTAGGCCAAAAGCCGCTTGAACTAAAATTCGAGTTTCGGGTCGTGCACTTCTATGTCAAATCTTAGAAAATTCATAACTTCCTCACACGAAGTCAGATTTGGGCGTTCTTTTTTCTTTGTATGTTCTCGGTTTAACGTATACTACAACTTTTGTTTAGACCACTAAGGCTAAAAAGTCCTTTATCAAAAATTCACTATTTACGTCTCCCGGTGTCGTGTCGGTTTTGCCGTAAAACTTCGACGGGCCATAACTTCTTCCTTATAACTCGGATTTCGACATTCTTTATATGTACGGAACCCTTGAGACATATTATATGACTTGGTTAAGATTATTTACTCTTTTTTCAAAAAATCGTTTCCGACCCTAATTGTCTCTAAATTGACTAGCCCAGATCTACGGGCGTTACACTAAACCCGAAAATAACTCGAATTCGCCTTTTTCTTGGACCATAGTTCGTATGGGACTGTTTTGTTCCTTTTATTTGGAACCATATTTAATAAATAGCAGGCCGTTAACATGACCTCTCCCCATAATCTTTCACACAATCCTGAGTATGAAAACATCGAGTTTACCATTTCCTTTAAATCTCGATTTTGGCATTCAACAATACCATTATGTTGGGATGTGTAAGGTGTTGTGGTCTCATGAATGATACACACTGATCAGAAGTATATAGGATCCATATATTCACCCCTATCAGTTCTAAGACATTTAACCGGAATGCCTAATTGTAATTCCACCTCGGTTTTGTATATTTTGAATTTATCTAAGGCTTCATCCTTAGAATGTAACAAATACACAAAGCAAAACCAAGTGAAATCATCAATAAAAGTGACTACATACTTTTTATTTCCCAAAGGAGGAGTGGAGTGAAAATCACACAGATCATTGTGTACAAGTTCCAAAATAGTTGAATTTCTAGTGACACTAGGAAATGGTTGTTTTGTTACTTTTGTAAGCATGCCTGTTTTACATTTATCAGATGTCATATCAAAGGATGGAATTAATCCATCTTTTGACATCTCATGCATCCTTCTAAAGTTGACATGACCTAATCTTACATGCCAAAGCATAGATTTATCAACATTAGAAGTAGAAGATACAAATGCAGAATTTTGAACAAGTAATAATTTGTCAATAATATTTAAACGAAACATTCTATTATTTAAATATCCAAAGCCAACATTCCACCCACAGATAAAATAAACTTATCTGACTCAGTAAGTTGTTTAAAACCATCAGAATTCAAACAACTAGAACTAACAAGAGTTTTGCGAATCTTGGGAACAAACAAAACATCAAATAACTTAATTCTCTTTCCAGAAGTAAATTAAAGACATACGACACCTAAACTAGAAATAGGAAAAAAACAATCACCTCTCATTTTCAGCACCAACCCATCTTCAAGCACAGTTAATGTTTCAAACATCCGTTTATCATTGCATACATGGTTCGTTGCCCTAGAGTCGATCCACCAAGCACCATCATCATCCTGCATATAGAATGATTAAGGAATGAATGAAACATAGTAAACATAATTCTGATTAGAATTATCAAAGTTAGTCATAAATTGACCTCCTTTAACTTGGGCCGAAGACCCGTTCACTTTCCTATTGGCTCCACTGTTTCCAATATTGTTGTTGCCTAAATTCACACGACAATCACACTTGCAATGCCCAACTTGATTGCACCTCCAACAAACCAGATCCTTTCTCTTTTTGTTGGAGTTAATTGGGACATCTTCTTGCTTACGTTTTCCATGTCCTTTGTGGTTCTGGTTTCTAGGTTTGTTTTCAACCATATGAACCGAGGACTATCCAGATTCAACTTTTCCTGTGGATTTTTCAGATTTGTCATTTTCCTTCTCATGAAGAGATTCTTCAATATGAATGTGACTAGCAAGTTAAACCAATTACAATTCCTTTTTTTGATGTTTCAAGTTGTGTTTGAAGTCTTTCTAGGATGGAGGCAGTTTGTCAATGATGGTTAACATAACAATAGACTCATCCATATTCATACGATGTAGTTTAAACTGTCCATATATGCCAAGGAGTTCGTTGTTTTGTTCAGTAACAAACCTTGAATTGTCCATCTTATAATTGTTAAAGTCACTGACTAGAAACTTCTTGCTAGAAGCATCCTCGGTGATATATTTCAATTCAAGGGTGTCACACAACTCCTTGGCACACAAGGATTCACTATGGATATCAAATAAAGCATTAGATATACCATTCAGAATGTGACCTTTGCAGATGTAGTCATCGCTTTCCCACTTCTGTCTCATTCTTATCTCTTCAATTGTCTCAGCAACACCTTCCTCAGGTTCTGCTAGTCTTGGAGTAGTCATCACATATGTTGCTTTCAGAGTAGTCAGCATGAAGTGTATCTTCTTCTTCCAACACCGGAAGTCGACACCTTCAAACTTCTCGAATTTGGCAAAGTTAGTGGTCATCTCGGGGATTGAGTCACCCATCTCTAGGAACAGAAATATCAGTTCAATTGTTAGAAAAAGTAGGGTTTGTAGCGGAGATCTGGATACCAACTTGAATCATGAGAAAACTTTTCGAATTGATATTTCTACCTTATGCCTGGGTTATAAGAAATTTATTCTACGATAATCCAAGTGGACACTTACAATTCTAGGCACAAAAATCATAAGCTAAATTATTAGAAAGATTCTGTGAAAGTTTGAAGAAAACGAGAGCTAATATTCATGTATCACTTCTGAGAAGGAAGAACCGTTTATAGAATAAACGAGATTATGGTTTCATTAGGGTTGGGCCATCATGAGTTTCTTGGGAAGCAAGTCAGGGTAATCCAAATTTTAATGAGGATTTAGGGTTACCAAAACTAACGAGTTTCGTTAATTTTACCATAATCACCTCAAGAAATCTAATTTCCCACCAAGTCCTCATATGTAAAATTCAGAGAGGTTTTGGGGTGTTGCCCCAAACCCAACGGGACTCTAGCTAGGGGCTCTGCCCCTTGGACCTTGCTAGGGGCACTGCCCCTTTGAAAACCCCGGTCCCAGGAGAGTTGCCCCATAACCCCCGACTTGTCGTCGAACTGGCTTCTAATTTGATCTTATACATGCGTGCACTTCGCACAAACCAGACATATATTAGAATAAAAATTATGAAGCCCCTTAGCTCACATGTTAATTCCAGTTACATAAAATGACATGGTGACACTAAAATCACTAACAATAAACATGCATAAAAACAACACAATAAATTATAAATTAAAATGATAAATAAAATTTGATAAACTATAATTCAATAAAATATGCTATAAAAATAAAAATGTACAAATTGTAAAATTGGATTTTTCACGTACATTCTTTATGCTCGTATAAAATCTACATTATCCATATGATTTTTGCTTGTATTAATCATGCTAATAAAATCCATATAGCTTTGTGCTGTAGCTAAAATATTAATATCATTTCAAAATGTCAAATTATCTCAATGTTGACTTTATATTTTTTGCTTATTGCAGATTGTCTTGATTTGCGATTAAGGATAACGTTGGGGATAATTTTAAATTATGATTGGATTCCAAGACATTTAGCTTTCACTTCTGTGTCAAATAGCATTTATTTTTCAATTTACATGATACCTATTAATTTGTTGATAAAAAAAATCACAAACCATTAAGCATCTATCTAAAACACACAAACAGGGCCGGCCTAACTACTTGGGCAAGTTGGGCTTAGGCCCAGGGCATCAAAAAAATGAGGATATATTTTTTATCCAGCAAGTTATAATATATGTATATAATTTTGGCCCAAAAATTAAACCCAATTACTCCAATAGTCCAGCAAGTCAGCATTAGGGCATTCCGCCATTCCGATTCAGCGATCTTGACTCTTGAGCTTGAGCGCCAAGTGAATTAGCGCAATCGGGAGATGAGGAGTTGGTTGACCAACGTTCGAATGGATTCAACGTATTTGTTGTGTGAGCATCACCGATTCAGCCGATTTCTTATTCAATCTTCTTCTCAATTTCTTATTCAATCTTCTTCTCAATTTCTTATTCAATCAATCAATCTTCTCTAAAACTTATAGCCTATACGTTCAATCGAGGAAACCAAGGGAAGTACGAACCAGTGAAGAAGGCAAGAAATCAAACACAGCCGTGAAGAAGGGAAGTACGAACCAGTGAAGAAGGCAAGAAATCAAACAGACAAACACAACCGTGAGTTTTCTTCTGATTGCAATTTGCCAATTTCTATTCTTCATTCTGATAAACTCGAATTTTGGGTGAGTTTTCTTCAATTGACTGTGAGTCTATGAGTTTTCTTCAATCATTGTTTCTTTTTTCTTAATATGATTAATTAAATATTGTGATTTGTTGTTTGAGTTGCAGATTTGGAAATTGGAATTTTCAATTGTTTTCAAATAGAAAACGAAGTGAACACAGTTTCTGAATTCTCTTTTTAGTTCTCATTTTGTGCTCTTCAACTTATTAGGGTAAGTTTTCTATTTTTCTTCTAATGATTTTTTTTATTTCTGTATGAACCTCAACCACAGTTTCTGAATTATCTAAAGTTTTGTTTTTATTTATGTGATGTGAATCAGGACTTGGGACTTGAGAGGCTGATTTTTGTTTATTTTGAAATCTTGAAAGGTATATATTTATTTCATTGTAGTGTTATTACTTATTAGTCAGTAGTTGTTGAAAATGGATTTGTATTTCTGATTGTATGTTTTAATTTTCAGATTATCGGCATCTTCAAAGTGGGAAATAAAAATGAAAACTTTGGCCAGGTTGTATCTTTCTTTGCTTAGCTTTTATAACTAGAATTATTGATTTTTTTTCTTTGCTTAGCTTTTTTCTTTGCTGATTTTTAAATATGTTTCCCCGAAAACAACCATCGGGTGCTCAAAATAGAAAACGAAAAAGAAAAGAACAAGAAGAGGCTAATCAATTAAGAGGGTCTTTGAATAAATATTTTGTTAGAAATCAAAATTCCAATGATCCGGTTAATAATTTTAATGTTCCACCTAATACTTCCAATGATTCGGTTGATATTTCCAATGATTTTGAAAAAAATGATTTTTTTGATAAAGATAAACCAAGTGATTTTAATATTTTTGATCCTAGAGTATGGGATGATTTAGATTCAAAAATGAAAGACTTACTAATAGAAAAATGGCCAAATAGAGAAGTTGATACCAACACAATTTTTTCAAAAGATTCACTTCGTAGACATTTTTCATTTGATTTTTTCATTCGAAAATTAAGAAATGGTGATTCTTTTGATAGAAAATGGTTAGTGTATTCAAAAGAACTTGATAAAGTTTTTTGTTTTTGTTGTAAGTTGTTTAAAACTATTCGAACTAAAAGTAGTTTGGCAACCGAAGGAATTAAAGATTGGAAGCATCTTAGTGAAACATTAAAACAACATGAAAATAGTTCCGATCATATGGATAATTTAAAAACATGGAATGAAACGCGAATTAGGTTAAATAAAAACGAAACAATTGACAAAGAAATTCAAGAAATGATAAAAAAAAGATACCGAACATTGGAAAGAAGTTATGGTTAGAATTATTTCTATTGTAAAATGTTTAGCAAAAAATAACTTGGCTTTTCGTGGTACAAATGAAAAAATTTATGAAAACTCAAATGGCAATTTTTTAATTGTAATTGAATCAATTGCGGAGTGGGATCCGGTAATGAAAGAACATTTTCGAATGATTCAAGACAAAGAAACACATAATCATTATCTTAGTCATAAAATTCAAAATGAATTAATTGAAATGTTAGCATCCGAGGTAAAATGTGCAATTATAAAATAAATCAAAAGGGCAAAATATTTTTCTATAATTCTTGATTGCACTCCGGATGCTAGTCACCAAGAACAAATGACTTTGATTATAAGATGTGTAGATTTGGAAAGTGTTCCATTAAAAGTTGAAGAGTTTTTTTTAGAGTTTTTAATTGTAGAAGATACATCCGGTCTTGGTCTTTTTAATGTTTTACAAGATGCCCTAAAATCTCTTGATTTGGATATTAATTATGTTCGTGGTCAAGGGTATGATAATGGGGCAAATATGAAAGGTAAACACCAAGGTGTTCAAAAACGATTGCTTGATATAAATAATAGAGCTTTTTATATGCCTTGTGGATGTCATAGTTTAAATTTGGTTTTGTGTGATATGGCAAATTCTTGCCAAAAGGCAAAAACTTTTTTTGGTACATGTTAAACGCTTTATAATGTTTTTTCCAATTCAACCAAAAGATGGAGTGTTTTACTTGAGTTTGTTGATGATCTAACACGTAAATCATTATCAGCTACTCGTTGGGAAAGTCATATTGAATGTGTTAAAGCAATAAAAACACAATTTTATCAAATAAGAAAAGCTTTAAAAAAACTATCTATAATAAGTGATAATGGATAAGTGTGTAGAGATGCTGATTCACTAGTAAATGGTGAATTTTCTAGTTTTGAATTTATTTTAAGTTTAGTTATATGGTATGATATTTTGTACAAAATTAATTTGGTAAGCAAAAAGTTACAATCCAAAGAAATGCTTCTTGATGTTGCTGTAAAAAATTTAGAAGGGTTAATTAATTATTTTGAAGAATATAGGGAAAGTGGGTTTGACTTTGCTATTAGTGAAGCAAAAGAAATAGCAAATAGTGTTAAAGTTAAACCTGAATTTCCTCAAAAACGCAATAAAAAAAGAAAACAACATTTTGATGAAATTCCAAATACCAAAAGAGAACACCAATCTTCTCAAGAAGCATTTAAAAGAGATTATTTTTTTTATTCTTATTGATATGACTCTTGTTCAATTGAAAACTAGATTTGAACAAATGCAATATTTTGAATCAATATTTGGTTTTTTGTTTGATGGTTCCAAATTAGTTTCTTTAGTTGATGATGAATTAAAGAAATGTTGTTTAAATCTTGAGTCCAATTTGAAAAATGGTGAAGATTATGATATTGATGGAGATGGTTTATTCATTGAGTTAAAACTTTTGCAGAAAATGTTGCCGGATGAAGCATACAAAAGTCGAAGTCCTTGGACATCTATTCAAATAATGGAGTATGCAAGAAGAATGGATATGTTCCCTAATGTGTTGGTTGCATATAAGATATTATTGACGGTGCCGGTTACGGTTGCTTCCGCGGAAAGAAGTTTTTCAAAATTGAAGCTTTTGAAATCGTATCTCCGAAGTACCATGACTCAAGAAAGATTGAACGGATTAGCAATTTTAAGTATTGAAAGTGATTTTCTAAAAATATTGATTATTGTAAAATAAGAGATGTTTTCGCTTCAAAAAATGCGCGAAGACATCGTTTTAGGTGATTTTTTGTATATTTTGGTTGTGTTATTTGTTTGATTATAAAAATTACTGCATTTTTTATATTAGAAATTACTACATTTGTTTGATTATACGTTTTTGTTATTGTACGTTACACATATAAGGGCATAATTTTTTTATCTCGCCCCGGGTAGTAAAAAACAATGGACCGGCCCTGCACACAAACCTATTAACATACACATTAGTAGAAGAATTAATTAAGCTCCATTCTTCATAACCACACCATGATCATTGGAAGAGCACCATGAAGGACAATACGGCAAGAATAATATCAAAGTTTTATAGGAGCCGCTAGGAGACTTAGATTTGAGATCGTGGGTGCCCTAGCATCCACAGTTTGCCACGTAAGCCGCAGTCTACAACACCCCCACCACACAGTTCGTATTGTGGTCAAGGTTAAGCCAAGAGTGACACATTTTGGATTTTTGCCGCACCTCTCTCTCTCTCTATCTCTCTCTCTCTAGTTTTATTTATTTTCCATATTTTTCCTTTAGAAATTCAATTTTTTTATATTAAAATAGAACCCTTCATTATATAACTTTCATAGTAAACACACATTTTTACTTAGTCTATTTATGGTTTGAAATTTGAAGCCACAAAGATTCCATATATTATTTGGCTGTAATATGCAAAATATTAAGATTTCATACTTTAAACAATAATACTATTGTTGTTTATGTTCACACATAAGTTGACACTTGCTGCTTTTGAGAAACATTCTGGTAAATAACATTTGGGTGATTGTTGATTGACAAAGGTTCTCTAGTAAAAAATTATGATTGGGTGATTGTTGATTGACAAAGGTTCTCTAGTAAAAAATTATGATTTTGAATATTATAACAAAACTTTAATCATATCGGTCAATAGATCACAAACTTGGTCATTGATTTTGTCCCTAAGATGAGTTTCTTAAATGTAGGTTTTATCTAAATCAAAATAAGAGGCCAGGCTTACCATGATGTCCTTTTATTATTCTCTAATAGAAACTTCTATAACTTGTCTATATGCATTAACTTTAAGATACTAACAATCGACCAATTTCAGCTTTATATAATTATGAAAACAACAATATCGTATTTTGACTATAAATTCTTATGAAGCTATAAATTCTTAAAGAAATAATATCAAGTAAAGAAAAAGAAGCTTCGTGAAGAATGGAAACTTGGTTTGAAGCTTGGTGAAGAATGGAAAATAAAACAACAATATTCGTTCAGATTGGATTAACATTTTTATCTGTTAGAATTATTAGCAACAATATTCTATCAGAATGTATTAGTGTTTTACATAGATTTCCATGTTTTTATTTGATTTTTAATCATTTTCAGTTTTATTCTTTCAGAATAAATATAATTGTTAACCATTATTATGAATATTCTTTCAGAATTAATATCGTGTATGTATGTTCATAGTTGTATTTGTTAAGAATTAATGTAATAATTTATTTTAAGATATTAAAATTCTTTTCATATAAAATTTGTATTCATTAAAAATTATTAATCTTTATAATATATGTTTATAGTATTCTGTCAGCATTTAATATATTTTTTCAAGATAATCATAGACACACTTTTTTAGAATGTTTGAATTAATATATTTATTATCCAAAAAATCAGATTTTTAAAGTTAATTAATTATTCCTTAAAATCTGCAATTTTTCTTTTTAAATTTATGTTAATTTACTAAAATATCATTAAAATGAAATTAGATGGTATTTTTTAATTATCGATAATTTAATAATATGATTATTCATTTTCTTGAAATAAGTGAAAATATTAGCTCACAATCAATCATATATATATATATATATATATATATATATATATATATATATATATATATATATATATATATATAAAAGATCAAATGAGAACACTTTATGATTGAGGACGCAAGAACACATCTGGTACATTAAATATTCAAAATCTTTGGATATTATTAACAAGGTATTTTAAATAATAATAAATAGTTTTTAATTAATTTTAAATAAAAAAACATGAAAAAGGTATTCAAGTATTTTAGGATTTCATTCTTTTTTAATATATTGGGTAATTGATATACATAAAGGAAACCATTTCCATTTGTTAGGAAGCACATCTAAGCTCGTATCTTTGGGACGATTCGATCATATCTTCATGTGCAATGCAAAAAAAATCTCAACAATCACCATTTATACGATTGTCGATTGATCTTGTTCTTTCGTAAGTACTATTGTCGATTGTGGATGCTGTCAAGGATGGAATATGATAGAATGTCGCCGTTGATGAACAAGACATAAAGAAGTAAGGTTGTTAGGATTTTGAATGGGGTTTAAGTGTAAAAGTAGTACATTGATAGTTTTTTAAGTTCTTTTTCTTTAATTTTACCACAATTGTGAAAACCCTAAAATTAGGTTTTTTTTTTTTTTTTTTTTTTTTTTTTTTTTTTTTTTTTTTGTTCTAGCCTCTGTTAGGAAGTATAAATTTGGAAAATTGTTTATGAATGTAAATGAAATATTAAATGGTTCCCAAAGAAAGGGTTTTATGGGGATTTTATGTTCATGAAAACTCAAAAATTATGGTTTTTGTATTTATTTGTTGTGCACCAAGTCAATATGGCCTTTTAGTTTGTGATTGTCTATTCGAACTTGATAATCATAGCTTCTTTCTATTTACTGTAATTTTGTATTTTGGTATTAGGTGTAGGTCTATATAATTTAACAATCATTCATTGTCGTGTTTGTTTAAATGTATGTGAATATAGTTTTTTTAATATTTCATCTATGATTGCTACAATCAATGATGAATAAGCCAGTATGGTTAATGTTGATTAAACATGTGAACAAACAATGTAGTTATGATCATGTATGATTGATAAACTCAATTATGATTAATTGTGTATAAGTATGAAAGGACATATATGTATTTATGATTGATTATAGTATGTTTTGTTATACAATTATTTATTTATTGTGTATTAAGTTATGATTGTTAGTTAGGTTTAACTAACTTAGATATATTGTTTTATTAAGTTTTGATTCTTACATACATTTGTGATTAATCAATGAAAATGTTATTTTGTTGTTGTTTAGTAGAAAGAAAAGCGAGAGGATATTACTAAAGATGACATTTAGCAAATTCATTAATGCAGAATCAAATTCCATGCTTATTGATATGAAAGTTGAAGACCATCATGGAGACGAAACATAACAACCTCTAATTAAAAGACAAATGTAAAAGAAAGATTCAACAACTAAGAAAAAAAATAAAGAAACAAGCAGGTAATAATGATGATTACTAATAAAAAAATCTATATTTATTCTTGTATTCAATGTTACCTTGCATATACGAATTATGAATATATCATCAAAATTGTATTTCAGTTATATTGTTTAATGATCATATTACTTATATATTAACAGGTTGGAATGAAAGTGTACATTGGACACCAGAAAAGGAAATACATAGGGAAAATGAATTGAGAACCAAAAAACATATTGACAATTGTAAAACAAATGGGCTTGAAGTTGTTGTTTTGAACTCCGATTCAAGTCATGATTAGTTCAAATTTAATTTATTAAAGTTTAGTTCAGTATTTCATTATAATCATTTATATTGTTTCATATGTATTAACAGAAGAATATAATATGAAAATTAAAGTGAAGGTTAAGAAGTTTGATGCCGACAAGTACTCGTATTTTAAAGATGCTCAACCTATGGTTATTAGGAAAAAGAGGATGCTTGGTACTTTTCAAAGATGACGATGAAGATGAAAAATGTGTGAAGAAAGTAAGTAAAAAAGAAGTTGTACAAAAGAGGCAAAAGAATAACGAAAGAAATGTAGGGAAAGCAAGAAAAGTGCCTAAAGTTTTATATACTAATGCAGAAGAACCAAGGTGTATACAAGTACGGACATTACCAAATGTGTTGTACAGTTGTATGCATAACCTTAGCGAGGCCAATGAATCATATCATTCTTCTATTGATCTGGGGCATATGTTAAATATGAAAGTGGATGGGTGTGCATCAATTATTGGGCATTATATGGTAAGGAATTTTGATGCAGATAAAATGGTACTTAGGCTTCCTCTTGGTGATATACCGATAAATCGGGAGGTAATCCACGAATTGTTGGGTCAACATTTAGGGAATGTTGCTATAAATTTGATGGAATGTAGATAGTTTATAGATGACACGATCATTGTTTGGAAGAAACGATTCGATGGTGAATATAATATTAGACCAAGGGCAGTTTAGCATGCTATTATACAAATAACACATGTGGACTTACTTTTTAAAGTAAACATCTTTATTATGGTGTGTAATACACTAGGTTACTCAATGAGCATGGTAACATGTGACCTTTCCATGTTATCAAAGGTTACAAGAGACCTAGATCTAAGTGACATCGATTGGTGTGTATATATTTTTTGATATCCTTAAGGATACAAGAAGTGCATGGAATCCATATAGTAGAAAAGGATTCTATGTTGGGCCAATTATCTTTCTTTTGGTAATATTTAGTATATGATGCACATGCTTTTATAAACATATTCATTTTTCTTATGCATTATCTTAAATGATTCACAATAAATGAATAGGTGTACAGATTCATTAAATTGTGTTTACTTACTTAAATATTGTGTATATCTGTTGTAGTTGCTATATGTAGAAAGTGTACAATGTGATTCAGTAAAGATTATACGAGGCAGGCCATCAATATCTTTTTGGAATGTTGATAAACTGTCACACCCCCAAACCGGAATGGCAGAAACGTTCAGGGACGGATGATGTCATGTATAGTATCACAACTGCATAATAGTAATGAAAGTACAACAAACATGTATTGAAAAAGTATAAGTTTTACATATGTGTTCAAGTCATTGTATACATGACACCAACAAGTTAAAAGACATGAGTCAATGAAGCTCCGTCTTCTCAAAAATCCGTGGATGTACCTGTCTACTGATTTCTTGAGAATAAAATTAGTTTTGAAAAGGTGTAAACAATTAACTTGGTGAGTTCATAAGCATGTTTGTAATTGAAATCTGTTGTTTGTTCCTTTAAAATGTAAGTGTATTTTCCTAGAAAATCCTATATTTTTTGTTATAATGTGTTGTACTCAAAATATGTAATTGTTAGTGTACTCTGAAATGGTATAATGTAGTTTTAATTCACATAAAACCATGAAAAGTATGTTTTCTGTACACTAGAATAGTATTCCGTGTTTGTACTTGTATGAACATAGTATAATTGTAACTATCTGGATTTACCAGTTGTACTTGTAAAATATTGTATTATAGTTTTATTATTTAATAAAACTATGTGAAGTTTTTTACTTATTCATACACTAATTGTATAGTTCAATACTAAATTGTGAGTTATCATAACCATGATTGATGACCTAGGATGGCCCGAACACGACGTTCTTTAGGCGTTGCTATCGGTATGACATTTATCACCATAGGCCTGCCAACCTAGCTATTGCAAGCAACTTTGGTGCGCGACTATCAGTCCCGTATAGATCTATACACCACAGGCCTACCGACCTAGCTATTGCAAGCAGCTTTGGTGCAGAATTGTCAGTCCCGTATAGATTTATACACTAGTGTCACGCTCTACCTCTAGGACACTCTGGTTATAATTTCAGGACTTGGTTGGTACTTAGATAAGTACTTGAAGTGTGTCTCATAAATGCTATATTGATGGTTACAATTAGAATAATGAAAAGTTACTTTGTAATAGATAAACTATCAGCTTTTCTCATAAACTATATTGAATATAGTTTATAGGTCTGTTATCCGTAAGTTATCTTGAATATGTAAAGTAGTATACATGATCCACAAATTGTATCTCTTATAATTTGTATGTTCATTTTCCTTACTGAAATCTCATCTTTGAAAAGTAATATGTAAGTTCCATAAACTATACCCATTATAGTTTATATGTTTGTGTTTTACTAAAATGAAAACTTTTGTATTGTAAATAATTCTGTAAGTTTAAATTGAAAATCTGTGATACGGTTATCCAGTGTAATTCAGTATTTATTCCCAAATGGTATTAAAATAGTTTGCAAAAATTATATTTTTGTTTAATTGGTTTAGAAATGAATTTATACTTATATAAATTTAATATTATATAATTTTGATTACACAGACAGTCGAATAAATAATTCTACCCCAAAGCCACAACCAAACAAGGAACAGGAAATGGAGTCAAATTATCAATTCTAAGCATGTTAAGTCCTAATTATAATATATATATATATATATATATAGATATTAACAACATCAATTAATAAATATTGAAAACATTTATAGATTAACACGAATTTCTTGTGTTACACTTGTATTCCCCCCTAAAACAGTGAAAATCATGAAAACGTAGGGGTATGAACTCACCTCGTGTACGTATTTCTGGTTAGATTCGATGTGGTTGTGATGATCCCCGGTATAAAATAAGTGCGATTAACCATATCCTAATTTTATTTTACACATAATTATATCCATAAATTAGTTAACTAATAATTTAACATGATAATACACACTAGATTGTATACATTACTTACAAATTGTGAAGAAGTTCTTATGAAAGTTTGGAGGTTTTGTGGGTAACTGTGTGCAGATGCGAAGAACTTTGATATATGTTTTGAGAGCATATGAGTGAAATGAGTTTACTGTGAGTGTCAGATGAATTCATTTGCATCTTAAATATGAAGTAAACTCATGAGGCAGTGAATGAGAGGTTTACAGTGTAATCACATTGGGAAGTTAACTTTAGATAAGATTATGAGGATATTTGATGTGTTCACGGTCAATATGCAAGTATTCACGGCCAAAATGAAAGGAAATCACACCAATATATTCACAATATGTTGTTTACGGTCATACACTTCCTTAAAGGAAGTGTTTGCGGTTTGTGCTTTATTCTAAATGGGGTTCACGGTTTGATCTTTGTTCCATAAGAGGGTTCACGGCCAATAAGTCACATGGGAAAGATTTCACGGCCATAGGTCTTCTAGAATAGTTTGATTTTGGTCCAAGGGTTTCTAGAAGAGGATGTTCACAGTGTTGTTTTAGAATTAACTTCTCTTGGCCGTAAACTACATTTAAGTAAGAAATAATTATAAATTATGTTATGTAAAAACCCTTATTTGAATTAGTGTGATTTTAATTTAAATACCTAGCATATACTAGCCTACTTCAACATGGTTTTCCCCATATACTTACATATAAATTAAGTGAACAAGCACTCCAGGCACACAAAATTCTTAGTGTATAAATGTTATGATGTTAAATCACTTGCATACTATTGTAGCTTAGGCTTACATTGATCTGAAACAATGGGTTGTTACATTATCCCCCTATTAGAGGGAATTTCGTTCCGAAATTGTTTCTAAAATGGTACTCATGAACTAGGAAAAAGATGTGGATACTTTTGTTTCATTTGATCTTTCCGTTTCCAATTGAATTCAGGTCCCTGCTTGACATTCTAGCGAACCTTCACTATTGGTATACGGATTTGTTTTGTTCTTTTGACTTCCCTATCCATGATCTCCATTGGTTCTTCTACGAAGTGTAGACTCTCATTTAACTTGATTTTGTCGAGTGGGATTACAAGCATTTCATTAGACAGACACTTCTTGAGATTAGAGACGTGAAAAATAGGATGAATGTTACTAAGTTCATGCGGTAGTTTGAGTTTATAAGCAACTGGACCACTTGTAGCAAGAATCTCGAATGGTCCGATGTACCTCGGATTTAGTTTACCATGTTTTTTGAAATGTATCATTCCTTTCCAGGGTGAGATCTTTAATAAGACGCGGTCACCAACCTGGAATTCCAAGGGTTTTCATTGTTTGTCCGCATAACTCTTCTGTCGGTCTCAAGAGGCTTTCAATCATTCCCGGATTTGGATAATATTTTATGTGGTTTCTCGAATGATTTCGGGACCGATTAGTTTACTGTCGAGTATTTGGCTCTTAGCTAGTTGCATATCCCCCACTTCAACCCAACACATAGGAGATCTGCATTTACTGCCATAGAAAGCTTCGAAAGGTGAAACTTTGATGCTAGTGTGATAGCTATTGTTGTAGGAGAATTCAAGTAATGGTAAATAGGTATCCTAAGCTTTACCAAAATCTATCACACAAGCCCTTAACATGTCTTACAGAGTTGGTATGGTTCTCTCGCTTTGCCCATCCATCTGAGGGTGGTACGCTGTACTCATCTCAAGATTGGTTCCTAAGGAATTTTGTAGTGATTGCCAAAACCGTGAGGTAAATCTACTATCCCGGTCAGAGATAATAGATATTAGTACACCATGCAACCGTACTATCTCTTTAATGTACGTTCTTGTTAACTTCACCATTTTATCAGTTTCTATTATTAACAGGAAGTGTGTGGATTTGGTTAATCTGTTGAGGATTACCCAAATGGTGTCATGACCACCCATTTTCCTGGGTAACTTGGATATGAAATCCATTGTAATCCTCTCCGACTTCCACTCAGGTATTTCTGGTTGTTGTAGTAAACCTGAGGACTTTTGATATTCTACCTTGACTTTAGCTCAAGTCAGACACTTGCCCACATAGGTAGCAATCTTAGCTTTCATGTTTGGCCACCAATAGTGTTTCTTGAGGTCTAAATACATATATTCTGAACCTGGATGAACAGAGTATCGAGTTTTATGGGCTTCATTCATGACAACGTCTTTGTAACCACTAAACTTCGGTGTGCAAATTTGATTCATGAGATAACAAACTCTTTCAACCTTGATTTCCAAGTTCTTTTCTATTCCTCTTAGGGCTTCACCTGTCATGTTTTTGGGTTTCAAGGCTTCTGGCTGAGCCTCCTTGATCTGTGTAGACCTAGAAATTGACGAATCTCTGTTGAGGTTCGTGGGGTCGCCCAGTTTTCGATAGCTTTGATCTTGGTGGGATAAACATGTATCCCTTCCTTGCTAACTACATGACCTAGGAATTACACATTTCGAATCCAAAATTCACACTTTTAGAACTTTGCATACAATTTCTCTGCTCTTAAGGTTTCACAAGACTTGTTGTAAATGTTGATTGTGTTCTTCTTTACTTCGGGAATAGACTAGTATATCGTCGATGAAAACTATAATGAACTGGTGTAAGTAAGGTCAACACACACAATTCATCAGGTCCATGAATATTTTTGGTGCATTTGTTAGGCCAAAGGGAATCTCTATGAATTCGTAGTGACCGTAGCGAGTTTTAAAAAGCAGTCTTAGGAATATCGTGTCACAACCCTGAACCAGACGGCGGAAACGTCCGAGGGCTCTTGTAAATTAAATTGAATACCATCATAATGAATATACATGAATCATAACATAAATCATCACCATGCATGAAAATAACACAACTGATATTGTTTACATCCAGTACTTTGTCTTAAATATTACAAATTCATAACATAATTGTCTGATAGAAATCATACGCAAAACACCCTGACATTACTTGGTACTTATTCTTCGATTTACCTGTTACCTGAGAATACAAGTTAATTTTGAAAAACGTCAACATATGAAATGTTGGTGAGTTCATAAGCAATGTTGTGATAAAATGATTTTGTGTAGTTTGTAAAACCCAGAAAGTCCGATATTTTCTAAAAAGATCATTGTTTTATAAAAAGTGTGAAGATCCGTAAATATATGCTTGTTGATTTTAAAACGTGTAGAAATTTTGAACTTTAGTATTAATCGCTCACGTGAAGATGATGAACTTCCCAGGAAAACACGATGTTTTCCCAATACATAAATTATAGTGATTTCTCAATTGTTATACCGTCACAACGATTATCTTTGATTTCTCGCGTGGCGTTGGATTAATTAGGGTTTGTGAGTCGTTATAATTATGCATTAGTAATTAACTAGTTTATAACTACAGGTTTCGAACAATCCTTAATGGCGTCGCCCGTTACACCCACTTAATCCAAAAACCATGATTACTTTTAATTAACGTCCTAAATCCGTTTACCTTGATTTCTCGTAAGCCTAACAAACGAGGAAATGGGGAGTACGAAGTCCCGTTATTTCCATGAGTTATTTAGGCTGTCAGGAATGTGAAAGGCACGTTGTCCCAACTCGCATTTGATTTCTTGAACTCACTAGCAATACTAACAGGCCACTAGGGCCCAATAGCACATCATAGCCATTGAAAGTCCTTTTAGATGGAATCGGGTCATAGGAGGCCCAATAGCACATAATCATATTCCTTTTGGGCCCAAAGATCATGTTAATGGGCTAGAAAGGCCCAACAAGCATGATTTGAAACTTCCAAGCTCAAAGTTTGTAAATTTGCTCATCGTAGTTATCGCATATTTATTTAGATGACTTTGTTCAACGCTTGTTGTTTTGTATTGATTCGAGACCGAATCACTTCATTTGTAACGATATTTGTTGTTGAATTTGTATTTGTTTTTCGTATCGTCAGTAGTTTGTGGGTTTTGTATTTTGTATTACTGAATTAATTTGTTTAAAAGTGGGTTTTGACCCTTTCACTACCCTTTTTTTTTTTTTTTATAAAAATAACACTTTTGATCTTTTTACATAGAAGAATTTCATTTTTAGTCCTTAAAACATTCTATTGATACTTTTGTATCATTTATTTGATGAAAACATAGTTTTAACCCAAAATTTATTTTGTGGACAGCTTCAGCCCTCCCAGAATGATGATTCTCAGTTAGAACCCCATTTTTCACAACTTTTACAGTTTTAGCCCAAAATACTTTCATTTTTAGTCCTTAAAACATTCTCTTAAAATGACTTTGTTATGCTATTTACCCCCTGTTTTATCGAAAATTTCATTTCAACCCCTAAAGTTTGTCATTTTTCGCGTTTTGAGGCTTATTGGGCCGAAAAGCCCATAATTAGCCCATTAAGCTAAAAATTTACATTTTAAATCCCTTGAAAATTTTAGTATTCAGAAAAATGATTATAGAAACTATTTTGACACTTTTGACCCTCAAGAAACCGTGACTTATCGATTTGTAACCCAAGTTTTGTATTTTTGACAATTTAAAACCCTAAAATGGGTTTTATGTTAGAATATGTTCATCATAACCTTATAATCTATCATTCTTAACTTGTTTGGTGTAAAATAGCTTAGATTATGTTTGTTTCCTTTCTCAGGCCATAGATCTCGGGTTTACACCCCTTTTGTTAACATATTCATCACAAAAACATATGAAATCACACACATACATGCATAAAATCACACATAGCATACACATACACATACACATAGATCTACACATTTTCTTGTATTCTCCCCCATAGAACTCATGAAAAACCGAAAAGAAAGGGGTATGAAACTCACCTTGAGTTGTAGTTTCAGTTTTTGAAGAAGATTGGGAGAAGTTTGGTGCTATTTTTGGCGCTAGCAAGTTCCTTGGATGGATCTCGAACTTAGTGTGTTCTAGGATGCAAGATCATGAACTTGAATGGATTAAGAGATGATTTTTGATGAAAAGAAGTGAGTTAAAGCATGGATCATACATCAACTTACCTTGGATGTTGATTTTTTTGGAAGAAACTCCTTGAAAGTCCCTTAGATCTCGAAAATTTGGAGAGAAATGGAGAGAGCTTCTTGAGAGAATTTTTGAGTGATGTGTGGGTGTGTTGGTTTGAGTTCGGCCGAGAGGAAGAGAGGGAGATGAGATTGTTGCATGGAAATATGAGAGTTTTGCATGGAAATCCATTAGGTAAAAATGAGTTGGCACCACAAACTCAACTCTTCCCTTCTTTGTGGGCTTGGGCCGAAAATGGAGAGGGAAAGAGAGTTTTTGGGATTTGAATGATTAAGCCCATTTTATGGTTAAGTTAGGTGGTTTTTGGACCAATTAAATAAAGATATGATTTTTATGACCTATTAGGGCTAAATTAAATTGATTGTGACCCATTAAAGCCCATTTAAGTTAACCTAGTGTCTTTTGGGCTCCTAAGGCCCAAAAGTATTATGGTTCATGTATATGAGTCCAATTAGGGCCCATTTGAGAGTTCTAGCTTCAAGATAGTCAAATTGGAAGCGTATTGGCCCATTGGGTCAAATAAGGAAATCCTAGTCCAGAATGGACTTAAACCGTAATTTCTAGGGTTTCCAATTCTTTGTTGACTATTTATAGTACTTGTATGAAGTTTTTGATTGAAGTTTGTTGTTATTGGAAATAAAAATCTTACATGCTTGCACATTGTTGGTTCACATTTGTTATCATTGTTCCATGTTTACAAGGCATCGAATTTCCTAGTTGTGACATATCGGCTTCTTGGACTTGTAGTTGATGGTATCCTGATCTCAGGTCAATATTGGAGAAGAAACTTGCCCCTTGAAGTTGATCGAAGAAGTCGTCTATCCGTGGTAGAGGGTATCGGTTCTTAAAGGTAAGCTTGTCTACTTCGTGGTAGTCTTTGCACATTCGGAACGATCCATCTTTCTTTTTCATGAACAAGACTGGTGCTCCCCAGGGTGAGAAGCTTGGTATGATGAAGCCTTTGCTAAGAAGTTTGTTTAACTGGATGGATAGTGACTGAATATCTAATGGTGTAAGACGATACGGGGATTTAGCTATGGGGGTAGCTCCAGGAACTAAGTCGATTCAGAATTCGACTTGTCATTCAGGAGGAACTCCCGAGAGATCTTTTGGGAAAACATCATGGACATCACATACTTCAGGGATATCCTTGAGCTTTTTACTTCTTATGTCTTATCTACCACATGGGCTAAGAAGGCACAGTAATCTTTGCGAAGATACTTCTTGGCCTTGACGCAAGAAATGATTTGAAGATTTGCACCGGATTTATCGTCATAGATAACGAGAAATTTGTTATCTGGCAGATTAAGACGAATGGATCTTTCAAAATATAAGATACCATCACAATGAAGACTTAACCAATCCATGCCGATTATAATGTCAAAGTTTTTAATTGAGACCGGTATAAGGTTAATTTGAAATGAATGGTTGTTTAGAGTAAGTGTGCATCCTATGTATATCTCATTTGTGGTTTTGGTCTTTCCATTTGCCATCTCTACTGTGAAGGTATCTTGTAATGATTGAGGATTTTGTTTTGATAGATGTTTGAATTTATGGCTCACGAAGGTTTTCTCCGCACCACTATCGAAAAGAATGCATGCGTAAGAATTGTTAGGAAGAAACGTATCGGTAACCACGTTAGGATCTGTCATCGCTTCTCCATGGACAATTTCCAAGATTCTCCCTACACCACTAGCATTCTTTGTCTTTGGGTAGTTTCTCTTGAAGTTCCCAATTTCGCCACACTCATAACAAGCTTGGCTTACTCCCGTAGCAGGGACTTGAGAGATGGGTTGTGCTGGTGCTTTAAAGAAGCGGGCAGTATGCCCCTTCTTGTTGTAGTTTCTGCACTGCATTTCCCTGAAAGCTCCCGTGTGATGGAAGTTGCATTTATTGCACTTTAACAAAGTTCCAGCATATCGACTCGGGGTTGTTGGTGTAGCAGAAACAGTGGTAGGTGTAGAAGTAGGAACAACAGTAGGAACAATAACAATGTGTACTGCCACAATTTGATGTTTCTTGGAGGGCTCCAGTAACGATTTCCCTTTTTGCTTATTCCAAAACTTATTTTTGCTGCCTCCTTCTTTGGGCTTTTTAGGAACAGCTGGCATGCAGCCTTGAAGAAATCCATGGTCTACAAGTTTCTGAGCCAGACGCTTAGCATTGTCGAATGTAAGTGGATTGGCAGCAATAATGTTTCCTTGAGTCAGGGGAGTTAATCCCCAAATATACATGTCCACCTTTTTACTCTCCAGGGTGACCATCCTGGGACATAGTAGAGCCAGGTCACTAAATCTGGTAGTATATGCAGCAATATCGGAGTCCTTCATCATCAAACTCCAAAGTTCCTAGTCTAACATTTGTATTTCACCTCTGGGACAATATTCTGCCAGCATCAAAACTTTTAAATATTCCCAGCCCATGGCATTGGCGACTGGGAGAGATAAAGATTTGACATAGCCGTTCCACCAGGAAATGCCTTTGTCTTAGAAGGTGCACGTTGCAAACTTTACTTTTCTTGCTTCAAGACAAGCACATATTTCAAAAATTGATTTGGTTTTCTCGAACCAGCTTGTTAGAGCAATGACACCTCCAGTGCCATCGAAATGTTTGGGTTTAGAATTTGAGAAATCTTTATATGAACACTCCTTTGGGTTCCAAGACTTTCCCCTTGATTTGAATTATTAAAACCATAAATATCATCACCATAGTATAAAATTATAAACCATGTATCTCAAAATATCATAATATCTCTTAACATATCAAAATCTCATATCAAATATCAGAGTAAATCTCCTAGGCTAGAAAAAGGTGGTGTGTGCCATGCGATCATCCCAAGCCGTTCTTTTTGCTAGCTGAAGTACCTGAAACCAAATAGTAAACTGTAAGCATGAAGTTTAGTGAGCTCCCCCAAACTACCACATACCGTACACATAACATATAACATATTTTTGGCCGCACCCCTACTACATCGAGTCTAGCTCGGCATCAGCTTTTTCGGCATCAGGCCCCACCCGACATCGAACCCTATTCGGCATCGGGCCCCGCCGACATCGAGCAGATCTCGGCATATATAATAACATATCAACTAAAATATAATATAACACATATACTAACATGAAAACCTTCCTCGGGTCCCATGCGGCATCAGACCGAGATCCGGTAACATACTATCATATCCTACTAACAAGACATTCTGTGGGCTTACCGCGACATCGGACTGAAATCCGGAAGCATACTAACATTCCTAAGGAATCACCTCGGAATTGAACCGGAGTCCAGAAACATGCTATCATACATACTAACTATACATTCCTTGAGCTTGCCCTGACATCAGACCGAAGTTTGGAACTCCTAACACATAAAAAAAATACATGCAAGAAACACAAAGACATCAAGCATACAAACATTCAAGAATTCCTTGGGACCGCCCCAGCATCGGATCGAGATATGGAAAAAAACATATAACTCAACATCGGCCACACCCGACATCGGACCATAATCCGGAACTACTACTAACTTAAACGGGCCGGCCTTGGTGCCTTAGACCCGTTCCTACAGGAGAAAACTCACCTCGCAAAGCTGTCTGCAAAAACTCACAGTGAGGAATATCCTATAACTGCTCTAACGACTCCCCAGCTATCAATATCAGAATAATACTTAGTGAAAATCAGATAATCCTTCTCAGGGTAAAATGACCATTTCACCCCTGGTCAAGGTCAACATCCTGGTCAAAGTCATAGTCAAGGTCAACTCCCAGTCAATCCCAACTCGGCGAGTTCATGACTCGGACACGTGGTCAACTAAGTCAACTCATCGAGTCCCTTAACAGAATCGTTGAGTTCTTCCTGTCATAATGATCGGGATAGCCCGCTTCAACTCGTTGAGTCCTTCCCTGGACTCGCCGAGTTCCCCTGTCTGACTGAGCCATCCTAAAGGATTAAGCTCCTACCATTCAGATCTATGATCCAAACTTCATCTATATACTGGGAATACACTCTTAACGGTAAGTTTCCAACTTTACCCATCCTTAGTCCTTATTGGATTTAACCCAAACCCTAACTCCTTTAAGACATAAATCTTGGTCCACAAGCCATAACACCCAAATCCAAGGCACAATGTACTAGATCTAGGTTTTTATCATCTGTTGGACACGTAAAGTCTCGAGCTTTCCTTTCATGCATGGTCTTTTAGGAATAAAAAGGCCATGTTCTTGCATACAAGCTTGCATGGGGCTTCCATGGTCATAAAGTTTTCACCTTTATGCCATGGAACCCTTCCTAGACCCCAGATATGAGATATAAGTCACTTGGCATGTCCCAATCCCAAGGACCAAGGTTCATGAAGCAAAACCTTCATAAAATGGAAACAAATAGATCTAAGACAAGGATGATCAAGTTAGAGACTTGATTACCAGAAAATGTAGCAAATGGAGTGTAGTTCCTGGATCTACTCCCCCCCCCCCCCCCCTTTAAGCCTTTTATCTTCTTCTTCTTCCACAAGCTTCAAAAGACACAAATAACTCTCAAAATGGCAAGAAAGAGCTCAAGATCACTCAAGGTTGATTAGGGTTTTGAGATTAGGGTTTGTATGTGATGGAGGCTGGGATGGAAGCCAAATATGATGCTTAAATAAGGTGAAAACCCTAAAATTAGGGTTTCATCCAGCCTATCCTACTCGTCGAGTCAGGGCTGCGACTCGTTGAGTAGCTCACTTAAAACTTGCACTTATACTGCCTTCTAATCAAGCTAGCGCCACCAACTCATCGAGTAGCCCTTCCAAAATGAATAAATAATGAATTAAGTGCATACCAGGAACCAGGCATTACAATCCTTTCCCACTTGTCTTAGGCTTCGTCCTCGAAGTCTACTTCATTTGAAAACAACTCTAGGCAGTGCTCCCTCATCTCTTCCTCGGGCTCCCAAGTCCACACCGAACCCTTGTGGTGCTGCCAATGCACCTTTACCAACTCCACCATCTTATTCCTTAAATCTTTCGACATCTTGTCAAGGATAGATACAAGTCGCTCGATGTAGTTCAAGCTATCATCAACATGAATATCCTCAATACCAATGCTGAATCATCCACTAAGCACTTCCACAACTACGAAATGTGGAGACTGTTATGGATCTAGCTGAGCTCTGCTAGAAGTTCTAACCGGTAAGCAAACCGACCCACCCAGGCCAAAACCCTAAACGGACCGATGTACCTAGGGCCCAACTTACCCCGTTTCTGGAACCGAATGATACCCTTCCAGGGTGACACCTTCAGGAAGACCATGTCGCCCACCTGGAACTCTAAGTATGAACGCCTCGTTGGCATAGCTCTTCTGTTAACTCTGAGCAGTCTGGAGCCTGCTCAGGACCTGCTGGATACTCTTAGTAGTCTTGAGTACTACTTCAGTACTCCTCACAACTCTCTGACCGACCTCACCCCAACAAACTGGGGTCCTACACTTCCTCCCGTAGAGCATCTCAAAGGGAGGTCGGTCTATACTGGCATGGTAACTGTTGTTATACGAAAATTGTGCTAACGGAAGATACGTATCCTAACTGCCACCGAAATCTAACATGCATGCGCGTAGCATGTCCTCGAGATTTTGTAGCATCCTATCACTCTATCTGTGTGTCTGAGGGTGGAAAGTGGTGTTGAAGTGGAGACGAGTACCCATCTCCTCGTGAAACCTCTTCCAAAATCTGGAAGTGAAATAGACATCTTGGTCTGACACCACCGAGACAGGCACGCCATGTCGTGCCGCTATCTCTCACACATAAGTTTCAGCCAACTTCTCGGCCGATATGACCTCCTAGATCAAGATAAACTGACCACTCTTGGTCAACCGATCCATGATGACCCATATTGAATCTACTCCACGTGCGGTCCTGGTAAGTTTGGTAATGAAATCCATGGTGATATCGTCCCACTTCCACACGGAAATATCTAGCGGCTGCATCTTGTCGTGTGGTCTCTAGTGATCAGCCTTGAACTTCCTACAGGTCAAGCACCTCTTCACATACCATGCTACGTCCCGCTTCATGCAGGGCCACCAGTAAACAAGTTGAAGATCTCGCTACATATTCGTTGCCCCAGGATAGATGGAAAACTGCTACTTACGAGCCTCATCCATCAGAACCTACCATACTCCACCCCAGTACGGAACCAAGACCATCCCATGTAGGGTCATCAATTGTCACACCCCCGAACCAGACGGCGGAAACGTGTGAGGGTTCTTGTGACTTAAATTGAATACCGTCACAATGAATATACATGAAGCATAACATAAATCATCACCATGCATTGAAATAATACAATCGATATTGTTTACATCCAGTACATAGTTTTAGACATTACAACTTCATAACAAAAATTGTCTGGTGGATATCATAAGCAAACACCCTAACATTACTTGGTACTTATTCTTCGGTTTACCTGCCACCTGAGAATACAATTCATTTTTGAAAAATGTCAACATATGAAATGTTGGTGAGTTCATAAGCAATGTTGTGATAAAATGATTTAGAGTAGTTTGTAATACCCAGAAAATCCGATATTTTTAGAAAAGATTATTGTTAAAAAAGTGTGAAGATCCGTAAATATATGCTCGGTGATTGTTCAAAACATGTATAATTGTTGAACTTTTATATAGATCGCACAAGTGAAAATGATGAACTTCCCAGGAAAACCCGATGTTTTCCCAATACATAAAATACAATGACTTCTCTATGTTATACCGATACGTCAAATGATTTTGCTTACCCGGGTGACGTTGGATTAATTAGGGTTTGTGAGTTGTTATAATCACGCATTAAAGAAAATGACTAGTTTATAACTACAGATTACGAACGATCCTTAAAGGCGTCGGCCGTTACTACTCACTTAATCCACCCACCATGATTACTCTTGTTTAAAGCCTTGAATCCCTTTACTTTGATTTTTCATAAGCCCAACAACCGAGGAGATAGGAGAGTACGAAGTCCCGTTATTTCCATGAGTTATTCATGGCTATCGGGAATGCGAAAGACACGTTGGCCCAACTCACATTTGACTTCTCGACCTTACTAGCAGTACTAATTGGCCAATAGGGCCCGATAGCACATTAGAACCAGCGAAAGTCCTTTTACATGAAATCGGGTCGTGAGAGGCCCAATAACACATAAGCACATTCCCTTTGGGCCCAAATATCATGTTAATGGACTAGCAAGTCCCAAAAAGCATGATTTGAAACTTTCAAGCCCAAAGTTTGTAAGTTAGCTTGTCATAGTTATCGCGTGTCTAACGAATGGCTTTGGTTTGACGATTTTGTTTTATTATTGATTCGAACTGAATCAAGTCGTTTTGTAACGATATTTGTTATTGGGAGTGTAATTGTTTTCCGTTTCGTTGGTAGCTGTGGATCTTGTATTTTGTATTAATAAATTTAATTTGTTTGAAAATGGAATTTGACCTTTTCACCACCTTCCTTTCATAAAATAACGCTTTAGGTCCTCTCATATAAAAGAATTTCATTTTTAGTCCTTAAAACCCTTTTCTTGACACTTTTGTATTATTTATTTGAAGAAAACACAATTTTAACCCAAAAATTATTTTGTTGATAACTTCAGCCCCTTCAAAATAGTTTTTCACAGTTAGGAACTCATTTTTCACAACTTTTACAGTTTTGACCCAAAATCTAAAAAGTTTACATTTTTGGTCCTTTTTGATAGTGAAAAGCATTTTTGACCATTATAAACATTTTGTTATGCTAATTACCCCCTGTTTTATAGAAAGTTACATTTTCAGCCCCTCAACCTTATCATTTTCGCATTTTGAGGCTTATTGGGCCGATAAACCCATAAATAGCCCATTAGGCCAAAAATTTACATTTAAAGTTCCTTGAAAGTCCTAATGTTCAGAAAAATATTTATAGAAACTGTTTTGACCATTTTAACCTTCAAGAAACCGTGACTTGTTGATGTGTACCCCAAGTTTGTATTTTTGACAATTTATGCCCAAAAATGGGTTTTATGTTAGAATTTGTTCATCATGACCGTATAAGCTATTATTCTTGACTTGTTTAGTGTAAGATAGCTTAAGTTATGTTTGTTTCCTTTCTCATGTCTTAGATCTCGGGTTTACACCCTTTTTGGTAACATATTCATCACAATACACATGAAATCACACGCATACATGCATCAAATCACACATAGAATACATATACACATAGATTTACACATTTTTCTTATATTCTCCCCCATAAAACTCATAAAAACCGAAAAGAAAGGGGTATGAAACTCACCTTTTCTTGTTGTTTTCGATTTAAAGAAGAAAAGAGAAGAGTTTGTTGCTATTTTCGTCCCTAGCAAGTTTCTTGGATGGATCTCGTACTTAGAGGGTTCTAAGATGCAAGATCATGAATTTATATGAGTTAAGAAGAGATTTTTGATAGAACGGAGAGTCTAGAGTGTGGATCCAAGCATCAACTTACCTAAGATGATGACTTTTGTGAAGAATACTCCTTGCAAAGCCCTTGAATCTCGAAAGTATGGAGAGGAGTGGAGAGAGTTTTCCTGAGAGGATTTTTGAGTGAAGTATGGGTATGTGTGTTTGGAATCGGCCGAGAGTAAGAAAGAGATGAGAGAAGAAAGAGTGAGTGATTGGATGGTGCATGCAAGTATGAGTCATGTTGCATGGAAATCCTTTGAACAATTGTGAGGTCGCATCCAAGAGTCAACTCCTCTTCTTGGGTTGGACTTGGGCCGAGAATTAGAGAAAATAGAAGAGAGTTTTGGGCCTTTTTGCTTAAATCCCTATTGTGGGCCCAATTTGATGATTTTTCAGCCCATTTGGCTCCCATGATGGTTTACGACCCAATTTGTCAAAAATAATTGGCTTCATAGTCCATTAAAGTTAATTAGGTTAATTATGGCTCAATAAGGTCCATTAGGGTATTTTATTTCATTCTAGGCCCAATATGTCCCAAAATGCTAAAATAAATGGAAGTGGGTCCAATTAGAGCCCATTTAAGAGTTCTAAGCCCAAAATAGTCAAATAGGAAGCTTATTGGCCCATTAGGACCAATAAGGAAATCCTAGTCCATAATGGACTTAAACTGGGATTTCTAGGGTTTCCAATTCTTTGTTGACTATTTGAAGTGCTTGCATAGAGCGTTTGATGGACAATTTGTTGTTATTGAATAAGCATCATATGTGCTTTCACATTTTTGGTTCACAATTGTTATCATTGTTGTTGTTACATGGTATAGAATTCCTAGTTGTGACATCATCCCTCCGTTAGAGGGAATTTTGTCCTGAAATTCTTTTGAAAGTTAAATTTCAAATTGTGAGAATAGGTGAGGGTACTTCTACTTCATCTGTTCTTCGCATTCCCATATGAATTCTGGCCCACGTTTCGCGTTCTAACGTACCTTCACAATCGAAATGCGACTTTGCTTAGTACAATTCACCTCCCTGTCCATGATCTCGACTGGTTCTTCAACGAACAAGAGATTCTCGTTTATCTCTATTTCATCAAAGGGAATGAGGAGAGTTTAATCGGATAGGCACTTCTTTAAATTGGAGACATGGAACACGGGGTGTACGCTGCTGAGCTCAGCGGGTAGCTGCAGTCTGTACGCCACTGGACCAATTCGGGCAAGAATCTCGAAAGGTCCAATGTATCGTAGATTCAATTTTCCCCATTTTCGAAAATGAATAACTCCTTTCCAGGGAGAAACTTTTAACAGTACTCGATCCCCGACCTGGAACTCCAAAGGCTTTCGTCGTTTACCAGTATAGCTCTTTTTTCGGTCGTGTGATGCTTGTAGTCGAGCTCTGATTTGAAATATCTTTTCTGTGGTTTCACTATGATCTCTGGTCCCGTTAACGTCTTGTCTGATGTCAGTTATCTCGCTAACTGGGTTTCGCCTACCTCAGCCCAACACAATGGTGATCTACACTTACATCCATATAGTGCCTCGAAAGGAGCAACTTTGATGCTCGAATGGTAACTGTTGTTGTATGAGAATTCAACTATGGGTAAGTAGGTATCCTAGGACTTCCCAAAGTCTATCACATATGTGCGAAGCATGTCTTCAAGCGTCTGAATGGTTCGTTCACTTTGACCATCCGTTTGTGGGTGATAAGCAATGCTTATGTCAAGATAGGTTCCTAGTGCTTTCTGAAGTGATTGCCAAAAACGTGAAGTGAACCTACTATCTATGTCTGAGATGATAGACACTGGCACTCCGTGAATTCTCACGATTTCTCGAATGTATATTCTTGTCAATCTCTCCATCTTGTAGGATTCTTTTATTGGCAGGAAATGAGCGGATTTCATCAGTCGGTCGACTATCACCCATATAGTGTCCCATCCATCTAGCGACTTGGGTAGCTTGGTTACAAAATCCATAGTAATCCTTTCCCATTTCCACTCGGGAATTATTGGTTGTTGTAATAACCCTGAGGGCTTCTGGTATTCCACCTTTACTTTGGCGCAAGTAAGGCATTTGCTAACATACGTGGCAATCTCTGCCTTCATGTTAGGCCACCAATAATGTTGTTTAATACCCAAGTATATTGTGTCCGAACCCGGATGGATGGATTATCGCGTCTTGTGAGCTTCATTCATGACTACCTCCCTAAATCCTCCAAGTTTAGGGACCCAAATACGGTTCATGAAATAATATACTCCGCCCTCTTTCATCTCGAAATTCTACTCCATTCCGCGTAAAGCTTCGCTTGTTTTGTTTTCCGCCTTCATGGCATCTGACTGGGCTGCCCTGATTTGAGTGGTTAGGTGAGATTGGATGGTTATTGAGAGAGTTTTCAGACAACAATTAGAGTACACTTTCCGACTCAAGGCATCAGCTACCATGTTATCCTTTCCTGGGTGGTTCTTGATTTCACACTCAAAATCGTTTAATAATTCAACCCATCTTCGTTGCCTCATATTCAACTCTTTTTGATTCAAGATGTGCTGGAGACTCTTGTGGTCCGTGAAGATGGTGCACTTCGTACCATAAAGGTAGTGCCTCCAAATCTTCAGGGCGAAGACAACTACTCCCAATTCCAGATTGTGGGGTGTATAATTCACTTTGTGTGTCTTTAGTTGCCGGGACGCGTAAGCTATCACCTTTCCACGCTGCATGAGAACGCAACCTAAACCCTGATTTGACGCATCACAGTAGACTACGAAATCTTCCGATCCCTCTGGTAGTGATAATATCGGGGCACTACAGAGTGCTTGCTTCAGAGTTCGGAATGCAGCTTATTGTCTGTCCGTCCATTTGAATGGTACACCCTTTTGTGTTAGCAAGGTAAGTGGCTTGGCGATCTTAGAGAAGTTTTGAATGAACCTCCTGTAGTAACTTGCTAGACCTAATAATTGGCGAATTTTTGTGGGTGTTGTCAAGACTGCCCATCCTTCGATGGCTTGGACCTTAGAAGGATCCACTTGTATCCCTTCCCGACTAACAACGTGGCCCAAAAAGTTCACGCTACGGAGCCAGAACTCACACTTGGAGAGTTTTGCGTATAGCTTCTCAGTTTGCAGGGTTTCCAGGATTTGTCGGAGATGTTGGCCATGCTCTTCTTCGCTTCGAGAATAAACTAGAATGTCTTCAATGAAAACAATAACAAAGTTGTCGAGGAATATTCGGCAGATTCGATTCAATTAGGTCTATGAATGTGGAAGGGGCATTCGTTAGACCGAAGGGCATTATGACAAATTCATAATGTCTGTATCGAGTTCGGAAAGCGGTTTTGGGAATATCCTCTTCCCGGACCTTGAGTTGATGGTACCCAGATCGCAGATCTATCTTAGAAAAGTAACTAGCTCCTTGGAGCTGGTCAAAAAGATCGTCCATTCATGGGAGTGGATAGTGATTTTTGACAGTGAGCTTATTCAGTTCTCTGTAATCGATGCACATCCTACAAGTTCCGTCCTTCTTCTTGACAAAGAGGACTGGAGCTCCCCATGGTGAGAAGCTGGGTCAGATGAATCCCTTGTCCAGGAGTTCACTGAGTTGGCTGGACAATTCCTACATCTCAGTAGGAGCCAATCGGTAAGGCGATTTAGCGATGGGAGTAGCTCCTGGCACCAGGTCAATTCGAAACTCAATTTGCCTTTCTGGGGGTACTCCAGGAAGATCTTCAGGAAAGATGTCTGGGAATTCACATGCTACAGGAATGTCTTGAACGTTAACCTCTTCCTTGGATTTATACACTATGTGCGCCAGGAACATCAAATCTTTCTTTCGTAGATACTTGTGTTCCTGGACGCATGAGATGAGATGAAGATTTGTGCTGGGTTTGTCTCCGTATATAATTAGAATTTCATGATTTGGAAGGTGAAGGTGAACGGCCTTCTCGTGACACATAATTTCAGCATGGTAGGGGCTTAACCAGTCCATGCCAATAATCACATCAAAACTCCTAATGGAAACATGCATTAAGTTTATTTGAAAGACGTGTTGATTTAGGGTTAGGGTACACCCGATATAGATCTCCCCATTAGATTCTGTTTTCGCATTGGCCATTTCCACCGTAAAGGTTTCATTGAGCTTCTGGGGTTGTTGTCTTAACAAATGCTTAAACTTATTGCTCACAAAACTTTGTCTTGCTCCGTTATCAAATAGGATGCATGCATAACTATGGTTTAGGGGAAACGTACCGGTAACAATAGCGGGATCTTGAACCGCTTCTCCCTGACCCATGGTCAGCACCCTTCCTGTTCCTCCATTTCTGGGATTGTTGTTGTTGGGGAAATTTTGACGGAAATGCCCAGTCCTTCCACATCCATAGCAGGTGTGGCTTGGTCCTGCATTTCTTGCTGCCAATGTCGGTGTTGTTGTTGCGATTATTGTTGTTGTTGTTTCCCTGTTGTTGGTTCTGAGGAGGGTAGGTTCTGCAATACTTTGTCGTGTGCCCCTTCCGATTGCAACTGGTGCACTATATCTCCCTGCATTCTCCATTATGATGGAGACCGCACTTGTTGTACTTGGGAAGATTACCGGAATAAGGCCTAGGGGCACTTGGAGCAGCTGAGGCTGGAGCATGTGGTGCGGGTGGAACTTGAGTGGTTGCAGCATTAACTGCCACTGTTTGCTGTTTCTTGGATGATTCGGAGCCTTGATGTCCCTTCCTCTTATTGTTCTTTCCCTCTTTACTGTCATTTTCTTTCTTAACTTCAGCCTCCACTGGCTTCTCACCCTTCTTGTTGTTGTGGTCATATAACTTCTTGGCCAATCTCTTGGCACTATCGAAAGTTTCGGGATTTGCAGCTATCATGTTTCCTTTGATCGGGGGGTTTAGTCCCCAGATGAATCACTCGATCTTCTTTCCTTCTGAGGTGATCATGCCTGGGCATAGCATAGTAAATTCACTAAACTTGGATATGTATGCATATATATTCGTGTTTCGGACGGTGAGATTCCACAGCTCTTGTTCCATTTTCTGAATTTCGCCACGAGGGCAGTATTCGGCCATCAGCATTTCTTTCATCTCTGCCCATGGCATGGAATTGGCTACAGGAAGTGTCATGGCTTCCACGTGTCCGTTCCACCAAGTGAGTCTTGGTCAACAAGAGTGCATGCGGCAAATTTCACTTTCATCTCCTCAGGGCATTCACATATCTCGAACACCGATTCCACCTTCTCGATCCATCGTTTCAGGGTAATCATTCCCCCAGTGTCGTTAAAGGTTCGTGGTTTGGCTTTGGTGAAGTCCTTGTAGGAACATGTCTTGGTAGGTCTTTGATTCATCCCGTTGTTCGAACTTCCAGCCCCTTGTCCGTTGACTCCTCCATTGTTCCCCTGGTGAATTTGTGCCATCGATGCGGTGACCGCGGCAGATACAGCTGCTTGGAATGCAGCTGAGTCGACCTCGGGTGGGGTTGGCCCAGGGTTTCCATGGTTGGGTCGTTGAGGCATCTTTCTTTCATGGAACGGAAAGATGTTGAGTGTCTGTGGTTTTTTGAGGTTGTGATCCTATAAGCTAGGTGTGTGGCATGAACTTAAGTAATTTCACAAATTAGCACACAATCATGGATATGTAACATATAGCAGATTATAACATCATAGTAAAACATATAAATTTTTTCACTAATATTATCTGCACTTTGATACATGAAAATTTTGCTCGAAAGAGCATACATAAGCGATACAAGTTCGACTGCATAGCGGCTCTATGAGTAGTGTAGTCACTTAAACATAGAGTCGGAGTACATAGCATAGATCATAGTGACATAGTACTAAAGAACAGTATGACTAGTCCCTCGTACGGTGAGACCTATATAGCAGGTAGTAGAGCAGGTCCTATTAGTAAGGATGACGACGACGCTCAATCGTCGAGGTGACGCACTAGAAGTTCAGCTAGTTCATCCGCCTCTTGGGTGATTACCTCTACTTTTCGCTCGAATCGCATAGCCCTTGCCTTGGTCATAATGAGTTGAAGCTTCAGGATGATAACTGCCTCCTCAAGAGAGCGGAGATAGTCTGTATCCACCCCTTGAAACATGAGGAAGTTTGACGGGGCTTCCGCCTGGTGAGGTTCACTACACGCCTCCTCTACGCCCTTTTCTTCGTCTGGCTCCTGGTCCAGCTCATCATAATCGAAATCAACTATCATGTATTCGTTATGTTCCTCTTCAGGTCCAATGTTGTGTGCTCCCTCTTGATGTCCTTCAGGCTCATCTTCAATCATCCCGTGAGCCACTAAGACCTGATGAAACTGAATGCCATGGTGCTCCCCTTCCATAGTGACTGAGAGGAGGTATATGAATAAACTATCATTAATCCTAGGATGCTACAAATATTGTATAGATTAAGCGGATGTTCTCTTCTTGGTGATAAAGGGGTATGTTTTTAGATTCCCTAGCCATCACGATTTCCTCAGGACATGTGATAGTTGTACCTTGGAGGAAATGTAGTTAATCAAGCTACATCCACTCCTTGATACGACTATGAACAATGCTGACTTAACCGAGATGCTAGCATTATCTTGTTTAGTTTGGTATTATGTTATGTTTCCTAATTCACACAAGCAAGGATGTTTTATCGTTGTGTTTTACTTGTTTTGTTTAGAGTTGTGTTAGTCCCTCTTTTTGGTTTTTAGTTGCATATCAATGTGTGGTTAGATATGCTAGTTCACTATAAACAAAGCTCTGATACAAACCTGTCACACCCCCGAACCAGATGGCGGAAACGTTCGAGGGTTCTTGTGACTTAAATTGAATACCGTCACAATGAATATACATGAAGCATAACATAAATCATCACCATGCATTGAAATAATACAATCGATATTGTTTACATCCATTACATAGTTTTAGACATTACAACTTCATAAGAAAATATGTCTGGTGGATATCATAAGCAAACACCCTAACATTACTTGGTACTTATTCTTCGGTTTACCTGCCACCTGAGAATACAAGTCATTTTTGAAAAATGTCAACATATGAAATGTTGGTGAGTTCATAAGCAATGTTGTGATAAAATGATTTAGAGTAGTTTGTAATACCCAGAAAATCCGATATGTTATGAAAAGATTATTGTAAAAAAATTGTGAAGATCCGTAAATATATGCTCGTTGATTGTTCAAAACATGTATAATTGTTGAACTTTTGTATAGATCGCGCAAGTGAAAATGTTGAACTTCCCAGGAAAACCTGATGTTTTCCTAATACATAAAATACAATGACTTCTCTATTGTTATACTGATACATCGAATGACTTTGATTACCCGGGTGGCGTTGGATTAATTAGGGTTTGTGAGTTGTTATAATCACGCATTACAGAAAATGACTAGTTTATAACTACAGGTTATGAACGATCTTTAAAGGTGTCGGCCGTTACTACTCACTTAATCCATCCACCATGATTACTCTTGTTTAACGCCCTGAATCTGTTTACTTTGATTTTTCATAAGCCCAACAACCGAGGAGATAGGAGAGTACGAGGTCCCGTTATTTCCAGTAGTTATTTAAGGCCATCGGGAATGCGAAAGACACATTGGCCCAACTCGCATTTGACTTCTTGACCTTACTAGTAGTACTAATGGGTCAATAGGGCCCGACAACACATTAGAGCCAGCGAAAGTCCTTTTACATGAAATCGGGTCGTTAGAGGCCCAATAACACATAAGAACATTCCCTTTGGGCCCAAAGATCATGTTAATGGACTAGCAAGGCCCAACAAGCATGATTTGAAACTTTCAAACCCAAAGTTTGTAAGTTAGCTTATCATAGTTATCGTGTGTCTAACGAATGGCTTTGGTTTGACAATTTTGTTTTATTATTGATTCGAGACCGAATCAAGTCATTTTGTAACGATATTTGTTATTGGGAGTGTAATTGTTTTCCGTTTTGTTGGTAGCCGTGGATCTTGTATTTTGTATTAATAAATTTAATTTTCTTGAAAATGGAATTTGACCTTTTCACCACCTTCCTTTCATAAAATAACGCTTTAGGTCCTCTCATATAAAAGAATTTCATTTTTAGTCCTTAAAACCCTTTTCTTGACACTTTTGTATTATTTATTTGAAGAAAACATGACTTTAACCCAAAAATTATTTTGTTGATAGCTTCAGCCCCTTCAAAATAGTTTTTCACGGTTAGGAACTCATTTTTCACAACTTTTACAGTTTTGACCGAAAATCTAAAAAGTTTACATTTTTGGTCCTTTTTGATAGTGAAAGCATTTTTGACCATTATAAACATTTTGTTATGCTAATTACCCCCTGTTTTACAGAAAGTTACATTTTCAGCCCCTCAAACTTATCATTTTCGCATTTTGAGGCTTATTGGGCCGAGAAGCCCATAAATAGCCCATTAGGCCAAAAATTTACATTTTAAGTCCCTTGAAATTCCTAATGTTCAGAAAAATATTTATAGAAACTGTTTGGACCGTTTTAACCTTCAAGAAACTATGACTTGTTGATGTGTACCCCAAGTTTGTATTTTTGACAATTTAAGCCCAAAAATGGGTTTTATGTTAGAATTTGTTCATCATGACCTTATAAACTATTATTCTTGACTTGTTTAGTGTAAGATAGCTTAAGTTATGTTTGTTTCCTTTCTCATGTCTTAGATCTTCGGTTTACACCCTTTTTGGTAACATATTCATCACAATACACATGAAATCAGACGCATACATGCATCAAATCACACATAGCATACATATACACATAGATTTACACATTTTTCTTATATTCTCCCCCATAAAAATCATAAAAACCGAAAAGAAAAGGGTATGAAACTCACCTTTTCTTGTTGTTTTCGATTTGAAGAAGAAAAGAGAAGAGTGTGTTGCTATTTTCGGCCCTAGCAAGTTTCTTGGATGGATCTCGTACTTAGAGGGTTCTAAGATGCAAGATCATGAAGTTATATGAGTTAAGAAGAGATTTTTGATAGAACGAAGAGTTTAGAGTGTGGATCCAAGCATCAACTTACCTAAGATGATGAGTTTTGTGAAGAATCCTCCTTGCAAAGCCCTTGAATCTCGAAAGTATGGAGAGGAGTGGAGAGAGTTTTCCTAAGAGGATTTTTGAGTGAAGTTTGGGTGTGTGTGTTTGGATTCGTCTGAGAGCAAGAAAGAGAGGAGAGAAGAGAGAGTGAGTGATTGGATGGTGCATGGAAGTATGAGTCATTTTGCATGGAAATCCTTTGAACACATGTGAGGTGGCATCCAAGAGTCAACTCCTCTTCTTGGGTTGGACTTGGGCCGAGAATTAGAGAAAATAGAAGAGTGTTTTGGGCCTTTTTGCTTAAATCCTTATTGTGGGCCCAATTTGATTATTTTTCGGCCCATTTAGCTCCCATGATGGTTTACGGCCCAATTTGTCAAAAAGAATTGGCTTCATAGTCCATTAAAGTTAATTAGGTTAATTATGGCCCAATAAGGTCCATTAGGGTATTTTATTTCATTCTAGGCCCAATATGTCCCAAAATGTTAAAATAAATGGAAGTGGGTCCAATTAGAACCCATTTAAGAGTTCTAAGCCCAAAATAGTCAAATTGGAAGCTTATTGGCCCATTAGGCCCGATAAGGAAATCCTAGTCCATAATGGACTTAAACCGGGATTTCTAGGGTTTCCAATTCTTTGTTGACTATTTGAAGTGCTTGCATAGAGCATTTGATGGACAATTTGTTGTTATTGAATAAGCATCATATGTGCTTTCACATTTTTGGTTCACAATTGTTATCATTTTTGTTGTTACATAGTATAGAATTCCTAGTTGTGACATCAATCCTCAGTTATCATAATCGAATGAGGCCACCCGGCCTATAATCCTCTCACACTTCTAGCTCTCTTCTTTCAAGCCCTTAACCCGCACCTCTCTAATCTTCTCCAAAAATGGAATGATCACCGTCATCCTCATGCATAAATCTCTAATCAGAGCCACTACAACCTTGCAGCTCAAAGCGTCGGCCACAAAATTAGCTTTGCTCGGGTGGTAAAGGATCTCACAGTCATAATCCTTTACCACATCTAACCATCGACGCTGCCTCATGTTCAGATTCGGCTAATCCATGAGGTACCTCAAACTGTTGTGGTCTATGTAAATTCTATAATGGACCCTATAGAGGTAGTGTCGCCAAATCTTGAGGGGGAATATCATAGCCCCCAGCTCTAAATCGCGTGTCGGATAGTTAGCCTCGTGAGGCTTCATCTTTCATGAGGCATAAGCTATCACATGACCCCGATGCATCAACATTTGCTCCCATGCCTGTGATCAAAGCATCACAGTAGACTACGAAGTCATCTACTCCCCCTGGAAGAGTGAGAACCAGTGCCTTGCACAACTGCTACCTGAGCATCTCAAAGGCTACCTACTGCTCAGGTCCCCAGCAAAAAACAACCGAATTTATGGTCATTCGGGTCAACAGAACTACAATCTAGGAGAAGTCTTGAATAAATCTCCTGTAATACCCTGCCAGACCCAGGAAACTTCGAATCTCAGTTGGAGACCTCAGAATCTCCCACTACATCACGACCTCTATCTTGGCGGGATCAACCTGAATACCCTTCTGGTATACGAGAAGCCCAAGGAACTACACCTCGCGCAACCAAAACTCACAATTAGAGAACTTCACAAAAAGTATCTCCCTCCTTATTGTCTCCAACACCTCTCTCAGGTGCTCCTACTACTGAGTCTTGGAGTAAACCAAGATATCTTCAGTGAAAACTATTATAGACCGATACAACATTGGTCTGCACACGTGGTTCATGAGGTCCATGAACGCGTCTGGAGCATTAGTGAGCCCAAACGGCATCACCACAAACTCATAATGACCATAGCGAGTCCTAAAAACTGTCTTCTACACATCATCCTCCCTGACTCGTATCTGGTGATACCCTGACTGTAAATCAATCTTGTAGAACCAAGATGCTCTGTAAATCTGGTCAAACAAGTCATCTATCATCGGAAGTGGGTAACGGTTCTTCACTATTACCTTATTCAGCTCCCAGTATTCTATGCACATGCGATGTGACCCATCCTTCTTCTTTATAAACAGGATCGGGGCTTCCCATGGTGAACTGCTCGGCCTGATAAAACCCTTATCTAGCAGCTCTTATAGCTATGTAGACAACTCTTACTTCCCGGTAGGAGCCAACCGACATGGTGCCTTGGTTATCGGAGCCGCAAAAGGACCAAGTCAATCCTAAACTTAATTTGTCTCTCCGGAGGTACCCCTAGGTAATTCCTGCGGGAATACATCCAGGTACTTTCTCACTACCGGTACATCATCAACTGTCGCCTTACCTTACTCCTGGGTATCCATGACATAGGCGATATACCCTGCGCAACTGTAACATCTCAAAAATATAGGACAAAATTTTGATTTTTAAGTACGTTATTATAAAACCAATAGTATAATAAAACATCCATAATATCATGTCATGTCAAAACCAAAGTAGAAATAATCAAAACATGTTATCATAAAACAATATCATAGTGTAATCCCAAGGATCCCATGTGTGGAAAACCATAGTGTGATGCGTTGCGATCGAGTCGGCTCCTTTCCTTTGAAAATGAAGTAAATGAATCCAAAACTGAAAACTATAAGCCTGAAGCTTAGTAAGTTCCCCCATCATACCACATACCATACAATCACATAGCATACATACTGCCAGGAAATTCTGGGGTGCCCAACCTACCCGGTCCTCCTATTCTGAGGTGTCGACCTACCTGTGTCAAGCCATTATGAGGTGCTAACCTACCCTTCGGTTCTAACAACCGAACTCCAGGGACTATTTCATCCCCTACTACTACTACCACACATATTATAACATAATCATATTGTCAGACATATATGGGGTGCCCGACCTACCCTTCGGTCCTAATAATCGAACTTAGGGACTATTCCCCTCCTACTACCACTATCACATATAACATCTCATGCTAACACATAAACATACCAGGTAGTAGCAAACCAGACAATTATCACAAACACAATCATCTCAACTATAATCAACTACTAGTGGGCCGACCTTGGTGCCTTAGATGCACTTTTATTGGAAAGTAACTCGCCTCACACTGCTGAAGTCATGTAGACCCAACCCCAGCTGCTGGATGACAGGTTCCCGAACTGCCAACATCAAAACAGCACCCAATTAATAATTGGGTTCCAATATATAACCATAAGTCCATGTTTGGGGTAAAAGACTTTTTTACCTTAATCTTAGCTTGATCCAAGCCTAAGGCCCAATCCAAAGGCCCAAAAGTTAAGTATAGGTTAAAGGCCAACTCATGGCCTAATTTTCCAAATTGGGCCCAAACCTTTAGAAGGTCTTACTATAAGGACCAGCCATTTAGTCCAGTCCAACATTCAATATTCTAATGGCCCAAGAGCACATAATCATAAAGGCTCAAACTATGGCGCATCTATGGCCTAATTTTCCAAATTAGACCCAAGTCCTCATATGGGTCTTACCTTAAAGCCCATTAATTATTATAGTCCATTTACTTGATCTTGGATGGCCCATTAATAACCCAATCATCAAGGCCCAATAGAAAACCCCAACAATAAACCCAAGTGCAATTAGGGTTTTACATAAAATGACAATTAGGGTTAAGTGTTTCTCACTTAACCCATTAAGGACTTAATCCTTCAAGTCCAATATTACTTTAGGTTGATTGCAAATGATTGATAATTAACATATTAAGTTTAGTGAATAATTCAAGTGCGGGTCCAGATCAAATTCCGAAAATTAGGGTTTCACATAAAATGACAACTAAGGTTAAGTGTTTCTCACTTAACCCATTAAGTACTTAATCCATTAATTCCAGCACTCTACTAGATAAGTCATACAAACTAACATTTTCATATACTACTCCAAAGTACGGTAATGAACATATATGTTAGAAAATATTTGATTTTCTTAAGAAGCATACAAATATTTTTACAGATTTAATGACAGGTTTACATTAAAAAAAACATTCTTATGAACTCATCATCTTAATGCTGATACTCTTTCAAAATCGCTTGTATTCTCAGGAGATCAGTAAACAGGTAATCCCGCAGACTTTTGAGAAGACGGGGCATATAGAGTCTCGTCTTTTATATTTTGGTATACTTTTGAAGTATACAAATTATGTATCAAACAGATGTAAATACCTTATATTTTCAATGTAATGGTTGTGTTTACTTTGATTATTATGATGCAATTGTTGTGATAATGTGCATGACGTCCTCCATCCCCGAACGTTTCCGTTGTTTCGGTTTGGGGGTGTGGCAGATTGGTATCAGAGCTATTGTTTACAGTGAACTAAGTATATCAAACCTTACATGGTATATAAGTATAAACGCTAAGGGGCCGAAGTGCTCTGAACTAAAAGTATACTTTTAAAAATCTAAGTATTTTATAAGAATTATACAAGTATATATATATACCAGAAACAGTTTTGCAAGTAGAACAAAACAAAAGTATGTGGATGTTGGACACTGTAGTTAAACCTGGATAGTTATGTAATCATGTATGGAATAAATATAGCCTGACCAACTATATTTATTTGGGACACGACCAACATATGTTTGGGAGTGACTGTGGTGTTGCAACAAGCTTAAAACTTACCCACTCCATTCAAAAGAGAACAAAAGATCACAACACACAACTTAAAATACTATAGGAGTATTTTATATAGAGTCGAACACAGTGTAGAGATTCATTCCAAGTGTTGCTACTTATTTCTTTTCTATCGATAATTTACTTGTACTGGTAACCTTTCTTTGTATATCATATAGTAGAACACTTTATCTATCAGGTTGAGATATATATTGTTCCATATCACCTAACTCTGAAATTTAAGGGACTTACCATTCTCTTCTCCTTGATTATTTTAGAGTAAGATGCCTCCGAAGAAGAGACCCAATAGAAATAACAACAATCCCCCGATAGATCCGCCAACGCCACCTCATCTGTACGATCCAACTGGTTTCCAAGCAACTGTAACAGCTGCCATGGTTGTTGCTATGTCCTAAATCAACACCATCGGTACAAGTGGGGCAGGTAGTTGTGCCCTTACATCCAATCAATAACATAATAATACTTGATATTCTAAAAATTATTTTATTTGGTGGACTCTCACTTTGTCAATATACTGTTTGACCCTACTGGTTTATTTTTCGTTGAATTTGACTTTATTTAATTAAACCGTTTTGTTCCTAAAAAAATACTCTATAAAATTTATTACAATAGTTAGCAACAAATGGTAAATAACTTTAGCAAATCTATTTAATTTCTAATCTACAAAACTAAGGTGTTGTTTGTTTTAGAAGTGGTTAAATGTCTTTTGTCTTTTTCAAAGTTTGCGGAAGAAGACGTGCACTTGCGAAACGTTTACTCGCCAGAAGGGAAAAGTGCTCAAAAAGTACTTTTGTAGAAAAACAAATGGGGCCTAAGATATGACACACGTTATTGAAGGATTTACTATAATGGTGAACTGTGTTATTTAAGGAATCAAAAACTTGAGAGATATGCCAACTAGATAGTTAAAATCCACCGGTGTATCATTGCAGTACATGTGGACCAATTTTATATGATGTTGCAGTAAATCATTCTGATTAGGCAAATATTTATAAAATGACCCATTCTAATATCCGATAATCGCTTATTGACACATAAAAATGGACGTCTTACTTCTTTTCTTCTCTTCCATGTTTAAAACCCCCGATTCTATTGCTTTGATTCTGTGCAAATGCATGTGACTGGATGAGATAATTCAATATTATGCGTTGTAAACAGGTGAGCACATCGGGTCTGAACCTGTACTTCCGTTTTTGAGTCTTGAATTGAATGAAGAAAAGCTTCCTTTGGGTGCAAACTTTGCTTCTGCCGGAGTAGGAATACTCAACGATACAGGATTCCAGTTTGTAAGTTGACGAAAAGTGTAATTAACAATATATTTATATGTGTCTGTGTGTAAACAAAATTTAATCATCACAGGGAGAGATAATTGCAATGCCCTTACAATTAGAGTACTTTAAGGTTTACCAACAAAAACTGAGTTCTTTAGTAGGAGAAGAAAAAGCAAAGGATATAGTAAACCGAGCGTTAGCTCTTGTTTCCTTAGGGGGTAATGATTTCGTGAAAAACTATTACTTGGTCCCGTTTTCTGCGAGGTCTCTACAATATACTCTTCAAGAGTATGTCATCTACCTTGTGTCAGAGTATCGCAAGATTTTGATGGTAATTAAGCTGTAGTCAAGAATTCATTAGGATGACGATGTTGGAAAACAACTAATGTTGTTAACTATCACAGAAAATGTACGAAATGGGAGTTAGGAGGGCAATACTGTTAGGTTCTGGACCACTAGGCTGTGCACCAGCGGAGATTGCGCAACATAATAAGCTCAGTGGTGAATGTTCAACCGATCTTCAAGCTGCAGCGGAGTTGTTTGAACCACAAGTAGACCAAATGGTTAAAAACCTTAATGCTGAATTGGGCACTGAAGTGTTTATTTCAGCTAACACAAGACTGATGCACTTTGATATGATGAACAATCCTCAGGCGTATGGTAAGAACCATTTTCGTGAAAAACCATTTGTAATGATTAAGTGGGATTTGACCGTTTCAAATGATTATGCATGCAGGATTTGTAACTTCAAAATCGGCTTGCTGTGGACAAGGACCATATAATGGGTTAGATTTTTGTAATGCGTATTCAAACTTGTGCGAAAACAGAGACGAGTTTGTGTTTTGGGATGCGTTCCATCCGTCAGAACGAGCATGCAGATTGATCGTTGAAAAGATAGTGAATGGTACAGACGACTACATGAGACCAATGAACCTAACCACAATCATGTATTTGGATTCCCTTGTGTGAAATGTTGATATGAAGCATTTTTATACGTTTAGTATCCTTGTTATGGTGATTTATTAGTACCAACGTTTGGAATGCATCGTGGTATCTTGGCTAATTATGTGCGACAATAGCCGTAGTGTTTTCTGGTTGGTTTTTGAGCTACCTATATTTGAATCCTATGGCACTGATTTTAAGATACTATTTACTTTCATTTTTGTTTAACAACAAATATATGAATTAATGTTTAAACCTTTCCTGATTCCACGTCACATATAAGACTTAAACTCTCCAGCGGAGATGACAATAACATTTGATTTTATGATACAATTTATTTTCATCTAACTTTAAAATTTTTAGAAAGTTTCGACCCAATTTCCTATTTTGATAATTTTATTTTATCGAAGAAAAGACAACTGTAATAAAAACAAAACTAGGAAGAAAGTGATCATAAGCAACTACATGGCAAAAGAATAAACAAGATTAATACAATAATCTAACCAATTTATACTACTCCTGTAGGTCGGATATTTTATCCAATTGTATCAAAGCAACTGAAAGTCGTATTCTATCTTTAATGGGGAATTAAACTTCATTTTGAAAAGCCTTGAGTTCCTCTCATTCAATATCACTCATATCAATGTGTAATATAAGGCTCTAAGAAGCTTCACTTTGTTACTCATATCAATGTGTAACATAAGGCTCTAAGAAGCTTCACTTTGATTACAACAAGCATCTATATAATAAAGACATGCAACCCAACAAATCTTTCTTTAGTCCATATTCCCATCCCAAAGAAATCTTTGCAGGAAACTATAATCACGATAACGAAAGCCAAATAGTAATTAATGGAAGTTGATATTTGTGTTTGACACAGTTTTCTTAAAACAAATTTGACCCACTCCGGGTATTTGTTTACAAGGATACAACAAACAGCAAGAATGAATCTTCAAGATCGTCGAACTCAACAAGATATGGACATTACCTTGATACTGTAACATCCATAAATTTCACAATAATTTTAAACCTTTTTAAACATCCACAAATCATTATTTATTACAAAATGTTTTCAAAATAGTTTTATATTAGAGTATATCAGAAATCAAAATCATAAAATGTGAGGAGGTGCACGATCACGCCTTCGTCTTCCACCGATCATCCAAAGTATCTGAAACAAAATCCAAAACTGTGATCATCCAAAGTACCTGAAACAAAATCCAAAATTGTAAGCCCGAAATTAGTGAATTCCCCAAAATACCCGCACAACAAATAATAAACATATAATAACAACATACTATGTGCCCAATCAACCATTGGGTTGGAATGCTCCAGGCCCTCAATGTAACGCCCGCTAGTCAATTTAGAGACGATAGGCGTCAAAAATGGATTTTTGCTGAAAGATTATTTAGAATGAATAATCTTAACTAAGTTATAGTATATGTTACAACGTTTCCGTGCATATAAAGAACGCCGAAATCCGAGTTATAACGAAGAAGTTATGACCTGTCGAAGTTTCGCGACAGAACCGGAGCGACGCTGAATGACGTAAAAAAAGTGAATTTGCGTTAGAGTGATATTTAGCCTTATCAATCTAAACGAAATTCGTAGAGTTCATTAAACCGTGAGCATGCATAAAAAGAACGTCCAAATCTGACTTCGTATGAGGAAGTTATGATTTTTCTAAGTTTCAGCTTAGTAGTGTGCAGCCCGAATACTCGATTTGAGATCGAGCGGTTTTTAGCTGAAACAATCTAAGAGAGAATCGAAGATCTCGTTGTTAGTAGCGAAACGATGAAAAGTTAGGCGATAACGGACGTCGGACGAAGAAGTTATGAATTTATAACGAAGTTTTTCTGTCCCGACCTTCTAAAAATAAATAATAAAAAATAAAAGTCAAAACTAGCCAACGGAGTCTAAATGAAAGTTGTAGAGTATGGTCTGGCCTACGCGTGGATATAAAGAACGTCGAAAACAGAGCTCGGATGCAAAAGTTACGCAATTTAGAAGTTCGACGAGTCAAATTACGCCTAGCGTAATTTGAGTACGCCCAGTGTACTCAGAGGGGTGCAACTTGTCTGACCAATACTCGAGTGCCACCAATTGACGCATGCAGTGACGTCAAAGTACGTCCAGCGTAATCCCAGACCCAGCAGCCTATAAATAGAACTCGAGATCAGCCATTTTCCTTGCGATTTTTCTTCCTTTCTCTCTAAGTTTTGCATCGTTTTGCGTACCAATAATATCCCGAAGCCCCGATATCATTGCCGACCCCCGAAGCAAGTACCGAGGCCTCGAAGATCCCAAGAAGTGCGATTCCCGAGCCGAAGCTCTGCCCGCGAGGAGCCCGGTTTTTGTGAAGATCTTCCAGATCTACCGAAGAATACTACTTCTACAAGTCGTAGTGTTGTCCGATCATCTTCTAATCAAGTGAGTGTGTGGTTACTTTCTTCTAACGCATAATTATTAAGTATTTAGTATAAAATACGTGTTATGTGTATATTTTGTTGTTATATGCGTGAATGTATATTCACTTTCTTCTATTTCATAGATCTGATTTATTCTCTATGAAATACGTGTTATGTGGGTATGCCTCATCTGTTATGTGGAATAGGTATTGAATGAGAATGTTATATAGGTTTTAAACTATGTATAAAAATATATATTTTTATCTACTAATATGTTGGGTAGAACATGGATAGATAGTTGATGTGTGATAAACAGATGAGAGGCCCCGATGTTGTTGTTGTTGATCTAGTTATTCAGCGAGTATGGATTAGACCAAGAGGTTAGTTTTAGATCCGGGAGTATGGATCAGGTAAAGAGATAAAACTTGTTATTAGTCTGGGAGTATGGATTAAGACTAAGTTAATTGTCCTTAGTCCGGGAGTATGGATTGGGTACAGTTATTGATCCGGGAGTATGGATCAGATCAGGATTAGGGTATAGTTAATTGTCCTTATTCCGGGAGTATGGATTGGGTACAATTATTGATCCGGGAGTATGGATCAGATTAGGAGGTTAGTTTTAGATCCGTGAGTATGGATCGGGTAGTTTTAGATCCGTGAGTATGGATCAGGTGAAAAAGGTTAGTTTTAGATCCGTGAGTAGGGATCAGGTAAAGAGGAAAATTTTAGATACGAGAGTTTAGATCGTGTCGTTGTGAGGATCGATAGGGTGGGATGAGAGTTGCCTTTATATGGTGAAATTGTACAAGTTTGAATGTTCTATATTTATAAATATATGATATAACATTGTGGGATGAAAACCCTATATGCTCACCAGGCTCCCAAGCCTAACCCACTCAGTTTTCTTTGTATCACAGGTATTAATACGAAGACATATTTCACAGAGAGATTTAAAGGAGATATAAATCAATTGTGTAATTAAATGTAAGTTCTGTTTATGCTTATATGTCTGTATCAGAACATGACATCCCGAGGTTTTATTATTAAATGAAAATACATTCTCTTTGAGAAATGTTTTGATAAGTTATTATCTTATCTTGTTTTGGGAACAAATTCCGCAACCATTTTCTTTAAAAGATTACTCTGATTTTATAAAACAAATCATAAACAAATCGGTCTTTTCTGGCCGTAAAAATGGGGATGTCACACTCAACCATCGGGTTGGAATGCTAATATACTATGGGTCCAATCATCATCGAGATGGTATACCCTCGGCCCACAACCATCGGGTTGGAATGCCCACATACTATGAGTCCAATCATCATCGGGATAGAATACTCTTGGCCCACAACCATTGGGTTGGAATGCCCCGGTCTGTTGGCTCTCGCACAAAGCATATAAGCCTCAACCACCAATCAATCATGTGCACATATATTAGATAATCACATAACAGTGTACAGACAGACAAATCGATCTACAGATCACTAAGCACACCAACATCCTGTTTACCAGGATACTGATCTAACCGATCATAACCACATAGAAACATCCTATCTACCAAGATTTTGATATAACCGATCACACTAACAATAAGCAGGATAACAATCCAAAGGGTCGGCCTTGGTGCCTTCGACCCTTGAGTATAGTGAGCAAAACTCACCTCAAAAGTAGTGCTGAACTGGACTGACAGTCTCCGACTGTTGTCTCACCGAAGATCCTGAACTATCCAAAATAACGAATACCAAGTCAACATTTGGCATATCAATCTTGACTAAGGGTCCCACATAGAGCAATAGTCTATTTGTCCCTTTCTCTAATTTGGGCCAAGGCCCAATACTAGATCCATGATACAAAAGTCCAAATATATAAGGCCCATCATTGGCCCAATTTTCCAAATTGGGCCCAACTTCCTAATTAGGTGTCATTTTAAGATCCATTACCAAAACTAGCCTACAACACACATCTTCAGAAAATCCAACAAGGCCCAAGTCAAACTGGTCCAAAGGCAGCCCAATCCCGAAGCCCAAATCATCAAAAGCCCATCAGAGGGCGTACGATGGGCGTACTCTGCCTTGTGTTGACCACCATTCAAGTGGTTGACTCAGTACGCTAAGCGTACAAAACTTATGCGGGGCATACGTTGGTTTTACCAAATCCTTAATAAGTTCTTAATGACTTAAGCACTTGAGTCCAAATTCCAGATCCATGGACTAAACGAACCTCAGAACCATAAAGTCTTAAACTTTAAGACTTTGGACGTCCAAAAAGCCTTAATACTTTATCTTAACCCGTTAAGACCTTTCTACTACATGCATGGGACACTTTTAGCTATTGGAAAATCATTTTTATCACTTAGGACCCTTTCTAGGGTCTGAAAGGACCGCTTATCATGTCCAAAACATAACATGCACAATATTGGGACTTTTGGGGACAAGAAAGGTGTTATAAAGATAATAAGGCAAGATCTACATCATGCAAGCATAAATGTTGGAGCTTTTTACCTCCTATAGCTTCTAGAGCACAAAATAACCTCATATCTACAAGCTTGCCTCACTTCTCCAACTCCTTGATGCAATACCTTATTCTTCTACTACTCAAAACACACACTTTTAGCTCACACACTCAAGAGAGGGGTTAGGGTTTAGGGAAAACGGCTCAAAACTATGGAGGCTGAAATGATAGAGGGTTATGAGCTCATAAGGATGTTTATATAGCACCTAAACCCTAAATATTAGGCTTTCCATCTGACATGAGTACGCTTAGCGTACACAAGTGTACGCACAACGTACTATGGCGTGCCTAGTACTCTCAGCGGATCTTATGTACGCTTAGCGCAATCTTCTTGATCCTAAAGTTGCAAATTTTAGCCCTTAGGCTTCTTATGGCTTCACTCTTCCATCCCTATGGATTACCAATGACAAAATAATAATAATAAAAGAGAGGATTCATATATACCTACAAATCTCAGGATGTTACAGATACGTGCTAGAAAATGCAGCCATAGAAAAGACAAGAGTAGAGAGTATTTTTGTATCATTTACCATGTACAAGATCATTTTATTTATAGTGTAAACATGTAACACTCAACCTAATAACAATTTATGATGATCATAAAACCAACAACTTAATTACTCAATTAACTCAATATTATATATATATATATATATATATATATATATATATATATATATATATATATATATATATATATATATATAGCATGTTAACATACTTTCTTTCATAAAACAATAAAAATAACCCATAAAAGATTGTTTACCTTCCTCTCATGACTAAATAGTAATATTAATTAAATTATATAAGAATATTCAGTGTTCTAAAAAGCTCAATATGGCTCCGTCATGGTGCACCATGGCACCAACGCTTGTACTTGCCGCTACGCTTTGAAAAAATGCCGTCTTAAGTAACATATATATATATATATATATATATATATATATATATATATATATATATATATATATATATATATATATACTATTTATATATACAAAATTACCGCCTTAAGTCACAATTTACAAACGACGTGACTAGCTACGACTCAAAAAGGCTTGAGGCTTCACATTGCCAAAAGTCATGTTTTATGTTATTTAGAATATTGACAATATCTTTATAGTTTACTTACTTCGGTAACCATCTCTATGATACTAAGAGTACATTTTTGCAAATGGCTTCTTTTGTGCCCAACCCAACATCTTTCGCGCTCTTTTTTTGTAAGTGAATACCTAAATTTTCCTTCTTCTTCTACTTTTTACTTATTGCCCATTCATCTATGTTAAGCGGTTTCTGATTTTACAGTTGTGGCATGCATTATATCAGAGATATACCTAAACTGATTTTCCTATACTTCTCAAGAAATCAACAACAAAATTGTCTCTAAAGTTAAATCTACATGTAGAGCTCAATCGATGCTTTTAATGGATTACAATACACCTCCCTATCTCATTGTTTGTCTTCTCAGTTAGACAATTGATATGGTTCAAGTAGTTTTCCTTTCCTGAGGTTTATTAACAACTATGTTACATTTCAATATTATTCCATTGCCAATTCAATTTTCCTTTTTTTTACGGTTTCTGAGACATCGGTGTTGATCTGGTATGTTTTCCGTTCTTTTGTTGTTTCCGTGTTCGATCTAATTCCCATACAAGTTTCTAAAAATCGTTTTTTTATATTTTTATATTTGATTTGATCTTTTGTCTCTGTATTTAATTGATTGGATGTTGTGAACACTATAAATTCTTATCTGAGTTGTTATTGTTTGTCTCTCATTTATGAGGGTACACATGGAGTGCATTGTATAATTTATTACAATAAGGCTCTATAACAAAGAACCTAAGTCATGATATTGAAATTTAGATCAAAGGTTTTCTTTCAACTTGATTTGAAGCTTAGTATCTATTCAATTTAATTTTTTTGTTCAATCTTCGTCTTTGTTCTTCCTTTGTATTAATGACATCATTGCCAATAAATTGTTTTGATTGATCTTAGTAATCATCATGTACCTAAAATATTATGGATAAATTTCACTTTCAGGACAATCAAACCATTGAGAATTCCATGGATATATTTTTTAGGTTTGCACATGCTATTCCTAATTCTTCTATGCATCAACTTGGCTTTTCCAACTTTTCAACCTTGAACTACAACTTCCTGTTAAACATTTTTACTTTTGAACATGCTTTAAAAAACATTCTTACATTTTTTAAGCTATATAGATGTCATGTAGGGACAATCGAATAGTTCGTTAGTTTGCAATGGTTACAAGGATGTGGGAGTTGATGTTTGTTAGATTGTACCCAATGCTTTGATGGAATGCGTTAGTGAAATTGATAGTTTTTTTTTTTTTTTTTTTTGCAAATGTTTTGTATTTTTTTTCTTTAATCTTTTAAACCATTTTGTGACCTATGTAGATGGTTAGTATTCAACCTACTTTGATGGAGTTGATTCCAATGAGATAGCATTAGATGTATGTTTACGATTTTTTTGATATATTTAATCCATTAAGAAGTTGGCATTATATATACATAACTAAGAGCATCCATAATGTATAGTTTAATGGGAGAGTTGAATGAGGTGGAATGCTTAATTGACATTCAATGGATTAAACTCTACCACTGTGGGATGACATGTTGGAATTCAATGAATATTGAGTTCAATGGCCATTGAACTCTTCCATGAGAAAAAGAAAGCCTTTTAACTATTAGATATATATTCCATTGAACTTTATTGAGTTCAATGCATTGTAAGAAAATTAATGTAAAGTTATATAGTAAGTAAAATAATGATGTGTCAATCCATTAAACTCTAATAAGTTTAATACATTGTGAATGACCTAATAAGGTTTGGAGTCAGACTTCTGAAACACGGTTTTGATTTTGTCAATTATTGCTTCGCAAAACCATCATTAAAATTTGCAATATTTGACTATAACTTATTCAGAAAATCACTACCATCTCTATGTTATCATATTAAATCAAATTCAGTTTTTTTATCGACATCTTTGGAAACAAAAATAAATAAGAAATATTGTGCCATACTAGAAATTTTAATGTGTCAAATGAAAGTATGTTGTTTTGTTATTGAGTTTATCCTGTTAATTTAAAGAGTTCATTAGGATTTAGGACTTATACCTTTTACTAATACACTATAGTATCTTTGGGATTTTTCATTTTTGGTGACCCCAAACTTATATAGATGCAATAGGACCATACACAAATAAGGTATCATATCCCTAGCTATACCTATCATTTATTGTTTATAGTTTCTAGATTTTTTTTATTATTATAGTTATTTAATTGTAATTGCTTCTTTTCACCTTTACATGTTATTTTTATGGGTGGCATGTGAGCATAACAATTCTTTATAGTTAAAAACCTCAAATTAATTGATTATTTGTATCATATGTTGCAATATATTTTATTTTCCATCATGTCTTGGTGCACCATTGGTATGTTTTCCATTGGTTTTTGCTCGCCATATAAGTCATTCATGTGTGTTTCTCTTAAATAGGAATGTAATTGTATTGATAGTTTTACCCAAAAAAATAATAATGGATGTACATATTAAAGATCAGACTATGTAAACATAGTTATATTAATCAAAATAGCTCTTTTGATTATTGTGAGAATATCACCCAAACCTCACGGTGTTTACAATGTTTTTCCAATGATCATAGCTCGACCTAAAACAGTTTATATATAATCCTAACTACCGACTTGTAATTAGATTACAATTAGGAAACTAGAAACTGACTTGTTTATGATTTCCTAAAAAGTAGGTTGGTATCCAATTCCTACTCGACTTAGGATTCCAACAATCACCTCCGAATCTCTATGTCCTTCTATAGAATTCTTCAACTCCGATCCGGTTTTTAGAACACGGACTTGTCGCTGTCGTCACATTCTGAAAAATCACCTTCTCGTAATTTTTGGAGTCGTTCCGGACATTCAGACGCAAAGTGACCCAGTTTGTCACACCGAAAACAAATCACCTTAGATCGGTCTTTTCCCTATTTTTCTGATTCTTGTCACAACAACAATTACATTTTTTGCAATTATTGGAATTGGGTTTAGATAAATAAAAATTAGCATTGGGCTTTTGTTCTTGGGCTAACTTGGTTTTGTTCAACCCGTGTGGCCTATTAGCTTGACTTAACTCGGATGACCCATTTGATCCTTTCCACTTTCCCTTTGTTCCCGATGAGTTACCTCCACCTGCCAACGAGCCACCTCCTTCAGTCATCGATTTCACAGATAGCACCCTCGCTAATCTGCCTCACTGATGTTTTCTTCCCTTATTCTTTCCTTGTATGCTTTAAGCCTTCTGGTGACATCTCCAAATCCCATCGTCTTCAAGTCCAATACCTGCTCAAGGGAGGCAACGATCTAGATGAACTTTGATCGGGGTAGAGTTTTTTGGAACTTCTTTACCAACTTTGATTCATCAATGGTTTCTCCGAGGGCTGCTGATTTCGAGGCGATACCAGACAATTGTTTGGCATAGCTATCGATTGATTCCAACTCCAGCATCTTCAGTTAATCAAATTCAACGTTTAGCGTTTATAATCCAGCCTCTTTCACACGATCAACACCTACATATCTCACCTTAATCGCTTCCCAGAGTCCCTTGGCAGATTCCACATCTCCGATTTGCATGATTAGATCCTCTAGGATTGCCTGATACAGCAATCCTATTGCAAGGTAATCCTTCTGTTAATTCTCTTCTGTTCCAGGATCTATTACAGTCCAGGCCTTACGGATTCTGAGAACTACCTTCATCCTTAGTGACCAGATCGTGTAATTTGTTGGGTTCAGCATAGGACACGCTATAGTGGTTGACCCAATCTCCTTCACTCTCACCGGAGGGGGTTGTGCACCATCTTCACCATCTGACATGTTGACCTAGCTTGTCAACAGGTAACAAAATCGATCTCACATCCTTCGATTCCTTGGCTATGATACCAATTAAAGATCAGAATATGTAAACACATTTATATTAATCAAAATAGCTCTTTGATTATTGTGAGAATATCACTCAAAACTCACGGTGTTTACAATGTTTTTCCAATGATCATAGCTCGACATAAAACAATGTATATATAATCCTAACTACCAACTTGTAATTACATTACAAGTAGGAAACTAGAAACCAACTTGTTTATGATTTCCTAAAAACTAGGTTGGTCTCCAAGTCCTACTCGACTTAGAATTCCAACACATGTGTGTATGTGTGCATGTATGTATTAATAGTTTTACAAAAAAAATCTATGTAGGTATGTGTTTTATTTGATTTAATTTGTGTCTCTTTTGTTTTGCTAAATACCAAAAATAACAGTATACTTTGTTGCTTTTGTTTTAATGGCATTTAGAATGAAAGTCCAAAGCTTATAATCAAAGTTGGATGTTATACATTGATTTATTAATTTTAGGGATTAGGTAAAAGACGAGTATATTTCCTGTCTCTTAACAAATTGTTGGTTGTTTCATAGTCAAATAATCATATTATTAATTTTTGTGTTTTGATTTTTGAATTTTTTTTTTAGTCCCAAAATATAGTCCTATCTAGTTGTAGACCTAAAAGTATGTTGGTTTTGGATTTTGCTTGATTTCATTATTTAATTATAATACTTTTATGCATTGATAATGCTTTCTCTACTTTTCATTAAATTACAGCTAAAGGGTTATTGTCACCAAGAAAAGGGTAGAGCGAGATGGTAAGTCTCGAATATTTATTGATAAGTAAAATGTTAGATGAAACAGTTTTTTAGTTTAGAGTGGATGATATATATATATATATATATATATATATATATATATATATATATATATATATATATATATATATATATATATATATATATATATTCAACTTTGTAAAAATCGTTTGACAGTAGCTTGGCGGTCGACTGGGGTCAAACGATTAATCAGTTTGGCGGGGATTAATCAGAGGATTAATCGGGGACCATAAATTACTAATAAAACTATTTTATAACTTAATATATCATAAGAAAAAAATAGTATTTGAAAATTTAAATTTTTTAAATTTTGAAATATTTGGTATAACATTTGAAATTTTGAATATTTAAACATTTACAATATTGAAGTTTTAAAATTTCGAAATTTTGAATTTTGTAAAATCTTCCTGCCAAGGGCCGTCAAGGACCGCCAAGAACTGCCTAGCCTGAGTTTGACCGATATTGATCATTTTCCGCCAAGCACTCCTAATGGTAATCGGTTGTAGACCGCCTAACGCCTAAGCGCCGCCTAGGTAGCCGCCTAGGCTGATATTTATAACACTGATATATATATATATATATATATATATATATATATATATATATATATATATATATATATATATATATATATATATATATATATATATATATATATATATATATATGATTAAGTAGAAACTCAAAAAATAGTAGGATCCGCAAGGATAATTTTTGGCTCTACGATTGAAAAAATAAATGGTTAGGATTTGATTTTATTTATCGTTAAAATCTCGTAAGATAATATGACATTTTCGTAATTAATTGCGATATTTGATAATTTCCGAAGGAGGTTAATTGTTTGGATGATACAAGTGACAAAAGCAAAAAGATTAAAAGAAAAAAAAATGAAAATCAAATTTGGCCATATGACCACTTCAAGAGCTGACACGTGTCACACCCAACATGACAAATGTCCTACTGCCGGTGGGTTTTTTTTATGCACCCGGTTAGTTTTTTGGCCATAACCTTTTGTTTTCTTTGAAAAAAATCTCAAAAAACCACAGTTCTTTAAGTCTTTATAAAATGAGCATAATCATGAAAATTTAAAAATAAAATTTATATTTTTTTATTTTTTATATTTATAAAAAAAACTTAGAAAAAAAAAAATTCTCTAAAAATAATAAAAATTTAAAGAATACTTCTACTCACTTTTCTAATGACTTTGTAAAAATGGTTTTTTAAAAAAATAAGGTGTTTTAAATACCAAACTTGATTTTAAAAGATTAAAGTTTTTAAAAAAAATGTTGAACATAATATGATGCAAATAGAGATGATTCAAAATATCCTTAATATGTTATGATCTAAAAATATTTTGATTCAAATATTTAATGTTCCTTAATGATTATATTTTTTATGATTCAAAATTAAATAATTCAAAAAATATAATAATTGAAATGTTGTATTGAACAAAAACTTTATTTAATTCAATATATTATAATCTAAATTAAAATGTTCTAAAAATATATGATGTATAATATTGTTATGATTCAAAATACTATGATTCAAAGTTTTATGATTCATAAATAATATGATTTAAAACAGAGTGTGAATGGAAAGTATTATGATCATTAATATTCTTTTTATTAAAAAATTTATAACTGTTAAACATTAAAAACTCAAAGACATTTAGTTTAAAAAATCAAAAACACACAAAAAAAAAAGCAAAAAATAATAATAATACATCCATGTTATCTTCAAGTGTGTACTAAAGATATCAAAAAAGAAAAAAAATATTAAAACAAACGAAAAGCATAAAAAAATTAAAAACATTAATACCGAGCATATACCTATTTAAAAAAAATGAATTTTTTAACGAAAAACAAAAAAAATTAAAAAAGAATACAATAAATGAAAAAGAAAAAAAAAACTCATATAAATGACATTCCATGGACCTTCGTCGCACTCACACATGATTATTCACTCGAGTCCATATTACGTTCCATACACATGCGTCGTGTGTGAACGCGTCACGACCAAGTAAATGGGTTTGACATTTGTGTCATTGACGAAGTGATTGGTGGAGAATAGTCGCCGCGGTTCCTACTAATTTTTGGGTTCCTATTGGATTCGGACTATATATATACCTTAATAAACATTTAGCCTTAAATGTTGAGATACAAACTCAAATACAAGTTGTACAAACAGCTTATGCCACGTACTCTCTACGTACCTAAGAGTAAGCCCAACGTACAAGAAAAATCACTTGTCCCCCGCATTGGGGCTTTAGGACCAATTTGTAATAAATTTCACACAAGGGGTTGAAATGGAAAATATCTTAACAATGGGTGTTACAAAATTACTCACGGATTATACAACACATGCCGAAGCATTTTCCTATTTTTTGAACTTAATGGATAAGTCGTGGGTGACGACCTTATTTTTCAACAAATTTCTTTCTATGGGCAATCAGTGTAATCCGTGAGAAATACTTTATAAATTAAAGTTTTTTTTTTTTTTTTTTCCAGTGGTGAAAAATCAATGGAAAATGTTTGGATAAATTACCCATAGATTTTGTCCTTGGGTAATTTTTTCGAGTGTAAGTGCATTATGTTTTTCTTTTTTATTGGCAAATCTAATTTTCTTCTAATCTAACAAATCTAATTTCACCAATATCCGCAACATAATTTGAACCTTCAATCTTAAAGAGGGAAACAACAGCACATAGTGTTGGGCTAAAAGCTCTTAGATGAAAATTCATTATGTATTAGTTAGAATTCACTGTTAGACCGGTTAGGCGCCATAAAAATTTGATCTAATTAAAAGCAATACTGAAACATTCCGGATTTATATTTGACGCAAAACATGTGTAAGTTTGCTAATCAGTGACTACCCGATCAACCACAAACTAAATCTCTAGTTACATGATTATTAATCATGCTAGCTAGCTTTATTTTCAGTAACTTTGAGTATATGGAAAAACAAAGAATTAGATATAATATATATATAAAGATAAGACCTTATTTAATTAGCTATATGGAAAAGCCCGTAATTATGTTTGCAACAACATTTCATATAACATGCTATCGTTTCATATAAGTTCAAACTAATTTAAAAGTGCATGAATCAATGGCTGTTAAACTGGACCCTCACCCCTTGGCATATCCATGAACAGTCCCTCAGTAATTGGAGATGGTGCAAACGGTGGTAGAGCAAATGGTGCGAGAAAGATTGGTCCTTCGGCACTTGGTGTTACCACATCTGGTGTTGGAACATCTTCATTCATCGGTGTAGGAGACTCCATGGATGTTGGTTCATCAGCATTTGGTGTTGGCACTTCAGCGTTCACCGGTGTAGGAGACCCCATGGATGGTCCCTCAGCCTTTGGTGGTTGCACATCTGTGTTCACCGGTGTAGGAGGAGATGCCATGGATGGTCCCTGAAGCTCTGGTGTTCTTGAACGTGCATCTGATGGTGGAGGAGGTGCTGATGGAAAACGTAAACAGTATGCTTGCAAGACTTGAGGGAAGAATGGATTGTAAGGAAATACGTTCGACCAACACCCAGAATCCATGCTTCTGGCAGCTTTGCAACAGGTTGGCGCGATACCAACATCAACTTTGCCTCTTTCTGCAGCCCTTACAAGATCACCATAGCACCACCCTAGGTCAAATAAAGACGACCAACATTCCAGTACAAACTCCTTATTATCGACGAAGTTCGAATTTCTAGGAGAAACAAATGGTGACTTTTGCGATAGCCCATGTGATATCAAAAATGCAAAGCATATTGGGAGAAGTGTAACTATAGATTTCATCATAGCCATGGTATAGACTATTGGGGTCTTCGTAGCATTTGATATATACAAGGGTAATTAATTTATAGTTGAATTTTAAGTAAGTAACTTTTGAAAATCATCGAAATTGGTTTTTGTAGCACGGAGAGTAGTCTTTACATAAAATACGAAACTTATACCGATAATTAATTTTTATACAATTTATTTATCACCTATTATTGTACGTAGTTGATTTTTATAAACCTTTTTTTTTTCCTCGATAGGTAACTAAACCTTTTTTTTTCCTCGATAGGTAACACTTCTGATCCATAAATTTGTAACTAAACTAATTATAATTCATTGCCATTCAATTCTCATTATGCCGATACGTGGATTCCTTTGTGTATTGATGTGCAATTATATGAAACGTCATGAAGTTAGTGTTTAATTATTTTCGAACAGAGTTCCATATAAACTTTTTTTTTTTCGAACGGCCAAAATATTATTAAAACAACAAACCACAAACAAGCTAGCAGAAAAAAAAATACAAAATCATAAAAGAAAAAAAAAATAATAATAAATCCTAGCATCTTGTAACCATCCAATCCAATTCAAGAAAACTCTTCTACTCCTATAATTCGCCCAAAAGAACGATTGGGTAATTAACAATCCTATCGAAATATCCACCAATCTCCACTTATTTTTCCCAGAATAAGAAATACCTGACAATCTCCGTACATACTTTATTATTTGTTTACTCGTTAGATTCATTTTATTTTGAATAGTCATTCAACATTTTTTCTGTTGGGGGTTAGGGATGAACATATGGACCGAAGAACCGGCCGGAATCGGTACCGGAACTGGAACCCGATGCAACTGGTAGGGCTGGAACCGGGATAATATTTTTGTGGATTTTTGAAACCGGGAATCGGTAGGAACCGGACCTGGTAGAACCGATAAAAACCGAAACCGTTTGTTGCTATTTATCAAGTACCAGTTCCAACATTGAAGATACAGCAAGAACCGGTAGAACCGGCGGTCCGGTTCAGATCTTAATTTTGGTCAACTTCGATTCCCAGACCGAAAACGGTTTGGGACGTTTCCAACTGGATTGGTTCCTTTGCTCACCCATATTGGGAGCAGTAACCAACGACTATATAATCGATTCAGTCAAAATGATTAAAATAATCAGGTTTGGTCATAATAATTTACTTTTATAAATAACATGTATTTTATAAATATTATATGATCACGGTATATCATATCTAACGCAATGTAAAATTTCTCCATGACCTAGATAAAACACAAAAACAATATAATCTAAAACTAATGGTGTGAAAACATAAATATTTATATCACATAAGTATTTATATAGATAATTCTTAAATGATTGAAGACATTAATATTATCCAAACTATCATCAAAGCATAGCTTTTAATCTTTAATTTTATAATTTTGGCTAAGCTATGTAACATTCTTCGTATGCTTTTCATTTTTATAAATGATGTGAAATAATTAACTAATATTAATAGTAATAATAATTCACAAATTAAATTAGAATAAAAGTCATTTGTTTTTTACGAGCTTGACATATTTGATTAGAGCTGACAATGAGTCAACCTGGGTTAAGTTCATGTTAAATCTATTTATTAATTGGGTTGAAAATATCAACTCAACCCAACCTGTTTATTTAAATTGGTTGATATTTTCAATCCAACCCAACCTTATAGATAAATGAGTTGTCACCATGTTGACCCATTTATATAGTTCTCGATCCAACCTATTAAATAAACGACTTAAAGTTTGGTTATTTATTTAAAATCAAAAAATTAAATATATTAACTAAAGATTATACCTTATAAATCAGTTTCAAACTTTAATAAATTTTCAAAGTATAATAAAAGCACGATCAAAATTTACAAATTTTAATAAATTGATCAAATAAAATAAAAAAAATATTTAATTTCTAAGGGATTTTGGAGAAGGGTTAGTATTTTTGGCGATAACAAAAAAGATGGGAATTAAAATTACATATTTTTAGAACACAAATAATAATAATGCAACATTTTAATTTATAAACTAATACTTTGATTAATACATGATAATATTCCAGTAAATACTGAATTAAACATATATTAAAGTAAATGATATTTTTACAAAACTCAGCTTATTTAATTAAATAGGTTGGTCCATTTAACTTAAATGAGCTGAAAATCTCAACCCAATCTTTTAATTTTAGGTTGGGCTCGGATTGGATTGATGGATTGGATCGATTTTTGTCTTCTCTATATTTGACTACTTTTCATCTTTTGTTTATCCGATAACAAGATCCCTTCAACACTCTAAATATAATAGCCTAAATGAAATTTTGGTTGGAGCCTTGCATATTATTAAAAAAATGAATCAAATTTTAAAATAACCTTATGTAAAATTTTCCAACCATTGGGGGCACTCAACCCCTCCCCCCCCCCCCCCCCCCCCCCACCCCCAGGAGCGGAGCTACTATGTGGTCCGGGATATTCCAGACTACCCCTTAAACTTTCCCGTCAAATGTAAATTTAGTAATGTTTTCAAAAGTCCTTCACAAATCCATTGGAAATCCATCACAAATCCATTGGAAATCCATCACAAAGTCTGATAATTATAAATTTAGTGTAAACTCGTCGGTTTATGACAATTTGTGACAGTAACTTTCTTCGGAAACGGTTTTTCTTTCTAGATCGGCGAATCCCCCCTCCCCCCTATCCTTTGTACCTTGATCCGCCCATGATTTTGAAGTATTTAAAACTTAACCGATCATTAGGTGAGTTGATAGTTGTCCATATATAACTTTTTGTTTGGCTTGTAGTCGCATGGGTTGTAACACAAATTTATACATAAAGTTAGCTAATCATTGTTATTCAAATTGCCCTTGTAAGGTTAGCAAATGAATTATGTGAAAAGTTACTATAGTTTTATTACATACACATGCATGCACTCTATATAGCAACCAACTATTATTTCCTTGCCAATTTGGATAACAAACTATTTTTTAAATTAAGTTTCGTAACAACATTATATAGAAGGGTACCTTATCGACTTTAATGACAGATTTAACGATAAAAGTTGTGGTTGCCCGGGTTAACAAAATAGATAGTTATACTTTATATTTAGCCTTTTAGATGTTCAAGATTTATACTTCTAAAACCTAATGTTATATTTACTATTTTACCAAAAGAGGTTAAATTCATTTATTTAAAGATAGGGAGATTACTTACATTGGAACAAATTCCTTTAACTGAACTTTCTATGTATTGAAATTAATAAATACGACCATTAATTGTTTAGATGAAAAGGGCAAAAGCGTAGGTCACAGTTGGCTGTAAAGTTGTACTCCAAAATGAGATGTTTATATAAACAAGTTACGTAAGCATCAAAGGTGATGGTCTGTTTTCTTTTATAATACTAGAATGAATGCTATACAAGAATATCTTTTTATAGAACCATTTACATCCATTATAAAATGTCCGGACCGTGAAATTTTGTTAACTAATAAAATAATGCTTTATAGATGAACTATATTATCGAATCATCGAGATCCACAAATATTAATATTTGAATATATATATATATATATATATATATATATATATATATATATATATATATATATATCATTAACGTGAAATATTGTACAACCAATAAAATTATATCATTCATGTTTCCTCAATTAATATCACACCCCCAAACCAGGATGACGGAAACATCCGATGGTGGGATGACTTCATGTATAATATCATAACAAGTAGGGATGTTATTCGGGTCGGAACCGAACCGAACCAAATAAACCGAAAACCGAATAAAGCAAATTGTATGAACCGAAAACCGAACCAAATAAGCAATACGGGTTCGGTTCGGGTATTATTCGGTTCGGTTCGGTTCCGGCCCGAATAACCCAAATAACATGTGCAAGATGATTAACGAGTCGAATAACCCAAATAACCCGAATATTTTGTAGTCGAATAACCCGAATAACACTTGTAGTCGAATAACCCGAATATTTTGTATTACTTTTGAAACTTATGATTTCATAAGTATATAACCCGAATAACCCGAATAACATGTACAAAATGATTTTGTAGTCGAATAACCCGAATATTTTGCATTATTTTTGTAGCTTATGATTTCATAACAAATCTTTTAAAGAAACAAATTAAACACTAAATATTAAACATCCAAAACACCCAAAAATCTATCTATAAGTATATAACCCGAATAACCCAAATAACATGTACAAGATGATTAAGGAGTTGAATAACCCGAATAACCCGAATAAATATTGTATTTTTTATGATTTTTGTAGCTTATGATTTCATAACAAACTTTTTTAAAGAAACAAATTAAACACTAAATCGACTCACGCAAGGCCGCAAGGGAAAAAAAGACTCTTCATATTCGGTTCGGTTTTTTGGACCGAATAACCCCTTATTCGGGTAACCCGGACCGAATAACCCGAAAACCGAATAAGCCTTATATAGATACCCGAAAACCGAATCGAATTGCTTATTTGGGTCTAATTCGTCGGTTCGGTTCGGTTCTCGGTTCGGTTCGGGTTTTCGGCCCAATTTCTCATCCCTAATAACAAGTATAATAATGATCAAAACAAACACAACAATCATAAATATAATCGAAAAGGTTACATGGTTTCATGAGTTACATGTTTCAAATCAATATAATGATAAAATTGATTTGTCTGACGCTATAGCATCTCATCCTCAAAAGCTTGGTAGTTACCTGTTTTAATGAATGCCTGAGAATACAAGTAATTTTGAAAGAGTGTCAACAATTAAATTGGCGAGTTCATAAGTTTTGATATGTAGATTTAAAATCATTTCTTTGTAAAAGTAGTGTTTGTTGCAGAAAATCAAATATTTTCCTTATAAAAATGAGTTGCAGTCTTAAGACCCAAATACCGAAATATACAAGTATTTTCTATACTTATGATAGTATATGCAGTTTTAAATTTAAATAAAACCGTTTAGAGTGAAAGAATCCCCGCAAACTATATGTATCGTTATTTCCCTATATGAGTTATTATAACCGTGCTAATGATATAGATGTCATGTTATGAAATTCTTCAGGCGTCGGAATGTTATGACCTTTGTCACCCCAGACCTGCCGGTCTAGCTATTGCATGCAACTTAGGTGCGAGATTTTCAGTTCCAGTATAGATATATACACAAATATCACGCTCTCCCTACAAGAGACTCTGGTTATAATACAAGGTTTGGTAGGTACACTAGTATGTACTTGAAGATTTTAGCTCACAATTTGATTTAACGAGTTTACGTGTAGTGTGAATGAAAATCCTTTTGTAGTGGAAATGAAACATTTCATAGTGAGTTCGTAGTATTAATGAACCATAAAGTATACCTATTATAGTTTATCATAGATGTTTGTAGTGATGAAAACCCTTATGGTATGATTATTACCACTTCATGAAAGTAAAATGATATTACACACTTTATGATATTACATACTTTGCTCAACATGGTACAAAGTGTTAAAGAATTTGTTAGCCATTTTTCTAGTTTTAACTTTTGTGTTCTTGTTTTTAGAAAAATCATCGAAAGTCGAAATCTGAATCCGTAAACTCTAACAGTTTAGAAAATGAGTCTACTTTTCTCATAATTTTTATTATGACCTTTAGTGGTCTCTAAATAGTGTGAAAATGTTCATTTTCACAGACTGGTCCAAAACCGGTTCTGAAATGATAGGTAGTTTTGTAAAAATCGCCATAAAATGTTGAAAAATCGTATTAACGCGTGCGAGTAGTCCTTAGAAAGGTGTAAACCTAAACTACTTGCAACTTGTACAGTTTTGAATAATATTAAACTTAAGATGGTCAAAAAAAGTCCGTGAATAGAAGCCAACTTTTCTATGAAAAGTTGATGTTTAATTTTTGGTTACATTTTGGTGTTATAACTTGTATTCCCCCCTAAAACATAAATAAAACTCGAAAATGTAGGGGTATGAAATCACCTTATGTGATTTATTGTGGTGGAAGGTGGAAGATGAGGAGTTCAAGTCAAGAACACTTGAAGTATACTTGAAGATTTGATGATCCTATGAACAAATATGTAAATATTTGTGTAAATGATTTACAACTTGTATAAAAATGTGTAGAATGTTTGGAAGCTGGAGGAAAATCACTTACCAAAAGGAAGGAAGACTCAAGAACACCTCTTGGAAAATCATGACTATATATATATATATATATATATATATATATATATATATATATATATATATATATATATATATAGGGGTTTTCTTTTGGAGAGAGGGTAGAAATCTTGGAGGAGAAGAAAGAAATCTCTGAGATTGATTATATGGATTTAAATAAAGTAATTTGGACGGGTTGTTGGGATAAATGATGAAAAGGACAATGATTTGACTTAACTAGAGTGTGAATAGTGATATAAAGTAGACATAAATGTGGCTTGTGTCATAACTTTATGTAAAAATTCAATAAGTACCTTTATGTAATTTAGATATTATATTGAACAAAAGTATGATTTATATTTAATAAATCTCCAATATGTGGATAAAATATGAGTCTAAGTGGTCTAAGATGTGAAAAAATATGAGTTTGGTGAAAATCCTACGAAAAAAACTCCAAAAGCTGACAAGAAATGTGAAACTGGTCCAAAATTCGGGCATGAGAAGCAATACTACAAAGGTGAGGCTGTTGTTCAGTGCGAGAGGGTTCGCAACGAACGTTGGTCATAAAGCGAAACTAGGAACAGATGCGAAGGTCGAAAGAAGATACGAACCTGGCCGAGGATGCAAAGTCGGATGGAGGTGCGAACCTGGAGGCTCGCTGCGAGACTTGGATGCAGGTGAGAAACTCTTTGGTTCGCTGCGAGAAACTGCTATGCGAAACCGCCTGGCTGCGAGAGATGAGTTCGGTCCGAGAGGTAGTTTCGCAGGTGGTTGTTGGGTGCGAGAGGCTTCGCATTTGAGAGGGTTTCGCATCCAAAGTGTTGTTTGTCAGATTATCTTCCCGTTTCGAGTGGTTTTCAACTAATTGAAGGGTTAGGATGGCACGGATGTTTATGAAAAAGTTGAAAGAGATTTTAAGAGAGATTTAGGAGAAAGGGGGAGAGATGTAGCGAGAGAGATTGAGAGAGGCTTTGTTTGTAGCATTTATTAGGGTTTTTCCCCGTAGTGTTAGGATTGAAAACTCCACTATGCCATGTTATGAGTGTTATACATCCCCTAAGGGTATGTAATAGAGCTTTATCGAGTTGTTACAACACTCACTGTAACGACCCAATTTTCATGTCCAAAAATTTCATTTTAAAATATTACTTTTAGAAAACATTAATAAATAAAAGCATTGTTTGATCACGCCAGAACACATCGCAAACCATGTTTTAATATTCAAACCATACAATCCATCAAATATCAGAGTACAATCCCAGTGAATCTCGTAAATGCGGAAACCGAAGGGTGTGTGTGTGACATGCTGCTACCGTGCCGACTCCTTTCCCCTAGCTGAGGAGGTACCTGAAACCAAAACTGAAACCGTAAGCACAAAGCTTAGTGAGCTCCCTCATAATACCCCATACCATACAACATATAACAAATAACATGCAATTAGGAGATACGGGCCCCGCCCACACTCGTGAGGATACGGGCCCCGCCCATACCTCACTTTCTGAGAGATACGGGCCCCGCCCACACTTCGCTACCTGGGAGATACGGGCCTAGCCCACACTCCATTCCCGGAGGGATACGGGCCTCGCCCACACCCAACCGTCAACACATATCATACAAGTATCATGCAGACAACAAGTATAAACAGTTCTATCATACTGGTATATATCACAATCAACTCGACTAATAGATACGGGCTCGGCCCACACTATAATACTAACGTCTCATCTATACGGGCCGGCCTTGGTGCCTTAGACCCGTTACTAATGAAAGGAAACTCACCTCAAAATAGCTGCTGGTCTGTGTGGGAATTGATCACCTACTACTGCTGCTGCTGCTCCGGAAACTCCCCGGCTGTAATTCCCACAATATACTTAGTCATACACTGCTAACTGTCCTTTGGGTAAAAAGACCATTTTACCCCTGGTCTAGCCCTAAGTCAAATCGAAGTCAACTATTAGTTTACCCGACTCGCCGAGTGGATCTCCACTCGCCGAGTCCCTAGCAAACTATTGTCCTGGGTCCCTGATTCTACTCGTCGAGTTGGGCTATGACTCGACGAGTTCATCTTCTAAAATGTCATTCAACTCCTTCATCTTACTCGCCGAGTTGTATGAACAACTCGTCGAGTTCATCTTCATCCGAAGAACACATATGCTAAGACTCGCCGAGTTGTATGAACAACTCGCCGAGTCTGTTCTTGATCTTATGAAGATTGCCTTGGACTCGCCGAGTCAGGGCATTGACTCGCCGAGTCCTAACATGGGTGAGTTCAGCTCCCAACTCACCGAGTCACCCCCTGTGACTCACGGCTCAACTCGATACATCATGAAGGGACCAAATCGGTGACTCGCGACCAGACTCGCCGAGTCGCCAATACGACTCGCCGAGTCACCACCATGCATCCACCAAATACACCGATTTAGTCGATTTCAGTCCATGCCATTCATAGATCTGGACTTCTAGGACACAAATCACACGTAAAGTTTCCAACTTTACGTGTGGATATTCACTAATGTGGATTTTAGGGTGCAAAATGCCTCAAAAGGGTAGATCTAGGATGAACAAGCCACATGGGGCCATAAAGCTAACAGATCTGAGCTCCTGGAGCTCAATCTTGCCTAGATCTAAAGGTTAATCCACTTATTACGAAACATTAAGCACAAACAAGCTTGAAGAATTGCTCAAGAGTGTCTCAAATGGAATCTTAAGCATAGAAACAGGGGAAAAACGAGATATACCTCAAGGAATATGTTGAAATGACACAAAGATGGCTGATCTCCTTCTCCTCTTCTTGATCTACTCCTCTTTCTCCTCAAAACCTTCAAGAACACACCAAGAACACTTCAATCTCTCAAGGAAATAAGGGAAAACGATGTTAGGGGAGTTCTGGGGGTGAATGGGGACGAGTTGGGGCGGAATGAGGGTTTAAATAGGGTGCAAACCCTTAAAACTTAGGGTTTCATCCAGCAGCGGTGACTCGCCGAGTCCAGGATATGGACTCGCCGAGTCGCCCACTTAAACTTGTCCTGAGTCTCATCCCTACTCGGCGAGTCGGACCTTATGACTCGCCGAGTCCAAGGCTAAAATAGGGCAATGCTCAAATAAAATTCACATACCGGAAACCAGGTGCTACAAATCTCCCCCACTTATTTTAGACTTCTTCCTCGAAGTCTGCTGCCCGGTCCTGAAACAGCTCGGGGTAATGCTCCATCATCTCGTCCATCGGTTCCCAAGTCCATTCCGAACCCTTGCGGTGCTGCCATTGCACCTTTACTAGTTCTACCCTCTTGTTTCTCAACGTCTTGGTCTTTCTGTCAAGTATTGCGACGGGGCGCTCAATGTAATTCAAGCTGTCATCAACCTGAATATCCTCCAACGGTACTACTGCTGAATCGTCCACGAGGCACTTCCGCAGCTGCGAAACATGGAAGGTGCTGTGGATCTGACTGAGCTCGGCTGGCAGATCCAGCCTATACGCCACCTTGCCCACCCGGGCTGCAACCCTGAACGGCCCGATGAACCTTGGGCCCAACTTGCCCCGCTTCCTGAATCGAATGACACCTTTCCAAGGCGACACTTTCAGGAGGACCATATCCCCGACTTGGAACTCCAAGTCGGATCGACGTCTATCGGCGTAGCTTTTCTGCCGACTCTGTGCAGTCTGAAGTCTGCTCCGAACCTGCTGGATCCTCTCGGTCGTCTCTAGCACCACCTCGGTGCTTCCCATGACTCTCTGGCCAACCTCCCCCCAACATATCGGGGTTCTGCACTTCCGCCCATACAACATCTCGAACGGTGGTCGGTCAATGCTCGCGTGATAGCTGTTGTTGTAGGAGAACTCAGCCAAGGGAGGATAGGTATCCCAGCTACCACCGAAATCCAACACACACGCCCGCAACATGTCCTCCAAAGTCTGGATGGTCCGCTCACTCTGACCATCTGTCTGCGGGTGAAAGGCGGTGCTAAAATGCAGACGAGTGCCCAACTCGTCATGGAATTTCTTCCAAAATCTGGAAGTAAAACGCACATCTCTGTCCGAGATCACCGATACTGGCACCCCATGCCGTGCCACAATCTCCCTGATATAGATGTCGGCCAATTTTTCGGCCGATATGCTCTCCTGAATTGGAATAAAGTGAGCACTCTTGGTCAATCTATCCACGATGACCCAAATCGAATCCACTCCCCGTGCGGTCCTGGGAAGCTTTGTGATAAAATCCATCGTGACATCTTCCCATTTCCACAGTGGAATGTCCAACGGCTGCATCTTGCCATGCGGCCTCTGATGTTCGGCCTTGACCTTCCTGCAGGTCAAACACCGCTCGACGTACCATGCCACATCCCGCTTCATGCAAGGCCACCAATAATCCGGACGAAGATCCCTATACATCCTCGTCGCCCCGGGATGAATAGAAAATCGGGACTTGTGCGCCTCCTCCATCAAAATCTGACGCACGCCACCGTGATACGGCACCCACACCCTACGGTGTAATGTCAAAAGTCCTCTGCCATCATAATCAAAGGAGGAGACCTGACCCACCACACGCTCGCTCTTCCGATGCTCCTCCTTGATAGCCTCCTGTTGAGCCTCCCGAATCTGCTCCAACAGGGGAGTCACCACAGTCATCCTCAAACAAACGTCCCTGATCGGCACCGTCTTGCGGCTAGCGCATCGGCCACCACATTGGCCTTCCCCGGGTGGTAAAGGATCTCGCAATCATAATCCTTCACCACGTCCAACCACCGCCGCTGCCTCATATTCAGATTCGGCTGGTCCATGAGGTACCTCAAACTCTTGTGGTCCGTGTAGATGGTACACCGAACCCCGTAGAGGTAATGTCGCCAAATCTTGAGGGCAAAGACCACCGCCCCCAACTCCAAATCGTGCGTCGGGTAATTTGCCTCGTGAGGCTTGAGCTGCCGTGAAGCGTAGGCAATGACATGCCCTCTCTGCATCAGAACTGCGCCCAACCCCGAAATGGATGCATCGCAGTAAACCACAAAATCCTCAACGCCCTCAGGCAGGGCTAGGATAGGCGCCTCACACAATCTCTGTCTCAGCATCTCAAACGCGGCCTGCTACTCGGGTCCCCACCGAAAGACCACGGCTTTCTTCGTCAGTCGTGTCAGGGGTACGGCTATCTTGGAGAAATCTTGGATAAACCTCCGATAGTAGCCTGCCAATCCCAGGAAGCTCCGAATCTCAGATGGAGACTTCGGGACCTCCCATCTCATTACGGCCTCGACCTTGGCCGGATCAACCAGAATCCCGTTCTGGTTAACGAGGTGTCCAAGGAATTGCACCTCGCGCAACCAAAACTCACACTTGGAGAACTTAGCATACAAGCTCTCCCTCCTCAGGGTCTCCAATACCTCCCTCAGATGCTCCTCGTGTTCCTCCCGAGTCTTGGAATAGACCAAGATATCATCGATAAAGACTATCACAGACCGATCCAGCATCGGTCTACACACGCGGTTCATGAGGTCCATGAACGCGGCAGGAGCATTGGTGAGCCCAAACGGCATCACCACGAACTCGTAATGACCATAGCGCGTCCGAAACGCAGTCTTCTGCATATCCTCCTCCCTGGCCCTCATCTGATGGTAACCCGAACGTAAGTCAATCTTGGAGAACCAAGATGCTCCCTGAAGCTGGTCAAATAGGTCGTCAATCCTCGGAAGCGGGTATCGGTTCTTCACCGTTACCTTGTTCAGCTCCCGATAATCTATACACATCCGATGCGACCCGTCCTTCTTTCTTACAAACAGAATCGGGGCTCCCCAGGGTGAACTGCTCGGCCGAATAAATCCCTTGTCCAGCAGCTCCTGCAGCTGCGTAGACAACTCCTGCATCTCGGGAGGAGCCAACCGATATGGTGCTTTGGCTATCGGAGCCGCACCGGGAATGAGGTCAATCCTGAACTCCACCTGTCGCTCCGGAGGTATCCCAGGTAGTTCCTCCGGGAAAACATCTGCAAAATCTCGAACCACCGGGACCTCGCTCACGGTCGCCTTACCCGCCTCCCGGGTATCCATCACATACGCGACATAACCCGCGCATCCCTGTTGAAGGTAGCGCCTAGCCCTCGCTGCTGAACATACAGTGGGTCCACACTGCGGTCGCTCTCCATGAATCACTAACTCTCCCCCGCTTGGGGTCCTGACTCGCACTAGCTGCTGTGCGCAATCTATCACTGCCCCATTAGGGCTCAACCAATCCATACCAATAATCACCTTGTTCCCACACAATGGGATGGGAACCAAGTCTACCAGGTAACGCTCCTCAAACAGTCGCAGAACACAATCTCGAAACACCATCGATGCTCGCACCGATCGATCGTCAGCAATCTCTACCTCTAACGGGCAATCTAACTCGCCTGAAGTCTCATGAAATCTCTTGCTAAGAGCAAGGGAAACGAACGATCGGGATGCACCCGAGTCGAACAATACCTGAACCGGAATGCCGTTCACATGGAACGATCCTAATACACATGCATACACACGGAGCACATATCAATATCATAACAACATAAAACAAAAGATAGAAGGAAAGAATCATACCCGTCACCACATCGGGCGTGGAGCGTGCCTCTTCGGCAGTCAACTGAAATGCCCGACTCCTCACTACTGGAGCCTCTGCCTTGCCCCGCCGACCGTCCGTGATCCGCAGGGTTGCTGGAGCCGGCGCCTTCACTGGTGCTGCAACTGACAACTGGGGGCAATTGGCCTTCTTGTGGCCCCTCTGGTTGCAGTGAAAACACAGCAACTCGGATGTCTGAATAGCTGAAACTGGAGCAGTACAATCCCTGCTAAAGTGCCCTGTCTTGCCGCACTTGTAGCAGCCTCCTGATCCCATCCTACACATCCCCACGTGCGTCCTGCCGCATTTCCCGCAGCGGCTCGATCCCGAATGACCTTTCGGTCTACTGTCTGGTCCCTTGGGCTTCTTCCCCGAAGCCCCTCCCGCCTGACCGTCCTCTAGTTTCCGTTTCCGGATGTGCTCCAAATCTATCTCTCTCTCCCTAGCCCTGGCAATCATGGAGTCCAGGGTGGGGCAAGCCGAAAAATTAACATGCTCCCGGATGTCAGCTCACAGCATATCATGGTAACGAGTCCTCCTCATGTCCTCGTCACCGGCATACTGGGGCACCAATAAAGCCCTCTCCCGAAACTTGGCGGTGATCTCCGCCACGGTCTCTGTCGTCTGCCTCATGTCTAGAAACTCCCTGCCCAGCTGCTGAAGCTCGACCGCTGGTGCAAACTCTGCCCTGAACCTAGCCACAAAGTCCGACCAGGTCATTGCCTCGATAGCCGAGGCTCCAAATGAGTCACCCACTGACTCCCACCAATCCCGGGCTCGGTCCCGCAAGCACCCTGCTGCGTACCTCACCTTCGACCCCTCGGGGCAGAAGCTGGTCAACTGGGCGGACTCAATATCCGCAATCCACCGCCTGGCGACAATGGGGTCCTTCACCCCATGGAAATCCGGTGCACCACTGCCCCTGAAGTCCTTGAAGGACAGTGTGCGAGATCCCGATTGGCTAGAGGCCAAGTCGCTCCTAAATACCCGTAGGCGATCCTCCATCAACTCCATGATCCCTTCCTTGATCGATCCAAAGATGATGGGGGTCGACTCAAGGATGCCCCTAGTGATCTCCGACGTGATGAACTCACGTAGCCTCTCATTAATCGGCTCGGTGCCTGATCCCGAACCTGACCCCTCTCCTGACCCGCCATCTGTCGGTCTCGGTCGAAGTACCACCATTCTGCAAAACATCATAATAATCATTAGTGATACTGCTACTTTCTGAGGGATCTCAACTACTTACAGGTTCCTTGGTCTCGTCTTGGCCTTCCTCGGCTCGGGTACGGATCCTCTGCTTTCAGTAGTACGGGCCCATACTACCTTCCACATCTACCCGTACCTTCTCCGAGGAATTCCTCGACTCCACCAGCTCCCCTTTACTTACTGCTACTCTCTGTTATTCTCATCCTAGGCTTGCCCTAGGGAAAACTCAAGTTCAACACGACTGGTCCTCAGCTGCTGTAGGTCTCCTCATAATGCCAGTTAGCCACCACCTAAACACCATCACATGTGATGAGGATTAGATAATCCTTCAAGTAAAAGATCCGTCCCTACAACGGTTGGAATCAAACAAGAGCTGCGCAATAGGGCCAGTTCCAATACTTTGGGATTATTCAACCCTGATTACATGTGGTGGGACGTGTTTACCTAGTGGCTAATTCCCATTACTCAGAATCCCACCAAGCACGAAGCAAGCAGCATTCGGATAAGGGAAAAACAGACTCAAGCCAAAACTATTCTTATAACAAGAAACGACACTTAACATAGGATGCTAAGCTCATACTATCAGGCATAACCTAAACAGGCTATCCTACTGCTGTCTACTCAATTCTAGCATGCAATATTCATAAAGCTGTAACACATAAGCAGGCACATAAGGCATCACTCCTAGATCCTTAGCCTATTCTAGCATGCAGTTCTACGTAAGCTGATAAACATAACATAAACTTGTATCGGTACTATGGGGAATACTTACTTGAGCTCGGCCGGTCACGCACGTCACACACTTCGCCCTTTCTTATGACTCTTTTCCGGGTTTTAAAGAACAATTTCTTTTGGAAAATCTTTCAATCCCTCGATTTGAGTTCAGACACTCCCGAAGGCGTGTCCGAATCCCTCAAACCAGGGCTCTGATACCAACTTGTAACGACCCAATTTTCATGTCCAAAAATTTCATTTTAAAATATTACTTTTAGAAAACATTAATAAATAAAAGCATTTTTTGATCACACCAGAACACATCGCAAACCATGTTTTAATATTCAAACCATACAATCCATCAAATATCAGAGTACAATCCCAGTGAATCTCGTAAATGCGGAAACCGAAGGGTGTGTGTGTGACATGCTGCTACCGTGCCGGCTCCTTTCCCCTAGCTGAGGAGGTACCTGAAACCAAAACTGAAACCGTAAGCACAAAGCTTAGTGAGCTCCCTCATAATACCCCATACCATACAACATATAACAAATAACATGCAATTAGGAGATACGGGCCCCGCCCACACTCGTGAGGATACGGGCCCCGCCCACACCTCACTTTCTGAGAGATACGGGCCCCGCCCACACTCGTGAAGATACGGGCCCCGCCCACACTTCGCTACCTAGGAGATACGGGCCTAGCCTACACTCCATTCCCGGAGGGATACGGGCCTCGCCCACACCCAACCGTCAACACATATCATACAAGTATCATGCAGACAACAAGTATAAACAGTTCTATCATACTGGTATATATCACAATCAACTCGACTAATAGATACGGGCTCGGCCCACACTATAATACTAACGTCTCATCTATATGGGCCGACCTTGGTGCCTTAGACCCGTTACTAATGAAAGGAAACTCACCTCGAAATAGCTGTTGGTCTGTGTGGGAATTGATCACCTACTACTGCTGTTGCTGCTCCGGAAACTCCCCGGCTGTAATTCCCACAATATACTTAGTCATACACTGCTAACTGCCCTTTGGGTAAAAAGACCATTTTACCCCTGGTCTAGCCCTAAGTCAAATCGAAGTCAACTATTAGTTTACCCGACTCGCCGAGTGGATCTCCACTCGCCGAGTCCCTAGCAAACTATTGTCCTGGGTCCCTGATTCTACTCGTCGAGTTGGGCTATGACTCGACGAGTTCATCTTCTAAACTGTCATTCAACTCCTTCATCTTACTCGCCGAGTTGTATGAACAACTCGTCGAGTTCATCTTCATCCGAAGAACACATATGCTAAGACTCGCCGAGTTGTATGAACAACTCGCCGAGTCTGTTCTTGATCTTATGAAGATTGCCTTGGACTCGCCGAGTCAGGGCATTGACTCGCCGAGTCCTAACATGGGTGAGTTCAGCTCCCAACTCACCGAGTCACCCCCTGTGACTCACGGCTCAACTCGATACATCATGAAGGGACCAAATCGGTGACTCGTGACCAGACTCGCCGAGTCGCCAATACGACTCGCCGAGTCACCACCATGCATCCACCAAATACACCGATTTAGTCGATTTCAGTCCATGCCATTCATAGATCTGGACTTCTAGGACACAAATCACACGTAAAGTTTCCAACTTTACGTGTGGATATTCACTAATGTGGATTTTAGGGTGCAAAATGCCTCAAAAGGGTAGATCTAGGATGAACAAGCCACATGGGGCCATAAAGCTAACAGATCTGAGCTCCTGGAGCTCAATCTTGCCTAGATCTAAAGGTTAATCCACTTATTACGAAACATTAAGCACAAACAAGCTTGAAGAATTGCTCAAGAGTGTCTCAAATGGAATCTTAAGCATAGAAACAGGGGAAAAACGAGATATACCTCAAGGAATATGTTGAAATGACACAAAGATGGCTGATCTCCTTCTCCTCTTCTTGATCTACTCCTCTTTCTCCTCAAAACCTTCAAGAACACACCAAGAACACTTCAATCTCTCAAGGAAATAAGGGAAAACGATGTTGGGGGAGTTCCGGGGGTGAATGGGGACGAGTTGGGGCGGAATGAGGGTTTAAATAGGGTGCAAACCCTTGAAACTTAGGGTTTCATCCAACAGCGGTGACTCGCCGAGTCCAGGATATGGACTCGCCGAGTCGCCCACTTAAACTTGTCCTGAGTCTCGTCCCTACTCGGCGAGTCGGACCTTATGACTCGCCGAGTCCAAGGCTAAAATAGGGCAATGCTCAAATAAAATTCACATACCGGAAACCAGGTGCTACACTCACCCTACTTAGAGTTTAGATTTTCTGAACATTGGAAACTTCCGAGTGATACTTTGTATTAGGATAGAGAGTTGTACATTAGTAAACATATAGTAAGCCCTAATATACAAGCATTAGTTGAGTTGACCGATTTGACTCATTGACTTTGTTTGAATTTGCTTGACCAAAATTGACGGTTGTCACAACTAAGTTAGACTTTTAATCAGTGATGGACATTGATTATCATAACAAATTTAAATACTAGAAAAATGACCTATTTCTGAAGGACAAACCCGCAATCTTTCATCGAAATGAAGCACGAGTGATTTTTTGTGACATACGTCCAACACAATAACAAATCATTGATGGATTATTCCTTCAGACTTAAATACGAATTTACAACGGAGAATAATGATCTCAACCCCATCAAGAGCACACCAAAACAAATGAAGAGTAATTTAATTTTCAGTGAACATGAGAACGACTAACAAATTAAAATATAACTCACCAGAACCCACTAGTGTTATACACGTCCGGTGGACAGGTTGACCGATGTAAAACAATTGATCGATATTACTTTTTTTTTTTAATTATAAAATCACACTTTCATTTGTTCCCATTATAGCATTGTACTATGATAAATCTACCTGATTATAGTTATACCATTCATCTAAAGTTGTTGTAGACACTATGTAGGGATCAATGTACATTCGTTTTGTTGATTTGTTTATTATAGTTATAGCCCGTAGGTAGGACATGGCCATGCTTCATTAATATGTATATTTTAAACAAATAAAAAGGCGTGAATGTTTCAAGGAAACGCATGTTTTTCCTTGCAAAATATGTACACTAAATTTATGACAACTTATATACTCTATTAGATATGAGAGTAATACAAACTACCATAGTTAACATTATCTTGTTCGGTTCCAACAAGCCAATACTCACCATTACAGTTTTCTTTTAAAAAAGAATAGCAAAACACATCAATCCTCAACATCAACATTCCTGAATGAAAAAAATAAAAAAAATAAATAACATGTTAACCTACTAATAACAATTGTTCGAACATTATTCTGTCCAAAATTTAGAATCATTTTCACTTCATTCCCGATCCAACATGATTTTCGTTATTGCATATTCATTCCAACACCAACCTATGAAAAATAATATCAAAATAAGTGCAAATTGTTGTTTAACTCATATCCAAATGAGTACAAGTAATAACGATATACTTTTTTAATAATGACAATAAACTTATATTTTTACCATAAATGGAAATATCTAGCAACAATGAAACTTCTAAAAAACTGGAAAGTACATTGGTATTTCTTGCAAATAGCCTTTGAGTGGGCTATTGCAAAAAATAGCAATGAATTTTGCAATTTTTCCTTATTATGGCATTGTAAATTAAAAATAAAAACCTAAAAACTATGGTAACCCACAAAACCAAAGGTTACATGTTTTTATTCATATTGTTCCACTTGTGATAAAAATCCTCTATTTTAAGTTCCAATAGTATTCATTTAGTTTTTTTTTAACAAACTAAAATCAAAAAAAATTGCAAGCCTTCTCAATTATGTCCCTGTTTTCTCATGCATTTTAAATTATCCTAATAAAAAAATAAAAGAAAAACAATGGATAATTGAAAAATTATAAATGAGAGATTATAAGTTCTAGAACCTTTAATGATGTTAGGCATGTAACTGGTTCTTGATTTGGCCCGAACCGGAAAAATCGACCTCAAATAGCATAAATGAAGGAACGGAAACCAAATTGGAATGAAGAGACCAGTTTCGGTACCACTTGTAGGCCAGTTAAACCAGTTATTGGACCAAAATTACCAAATGTAACGGAAAAACCGATAAGAGTGGGAACCAAGGCTATTTTTTGGCAAACAAAATATGAAAATAAGGGTTGTTTTTAATAGTAATTAAATACAAGGGTTGTAACTAGAAATTAAATTAGTGGTTAATGGAAAATCTTCAATGCATGGCACCTCCGTTGGCCAACCATAAACAATAGTTGATGAAGAGAAAACAATCTGAAATATTTTTAAAGAGTTTAACAAAATTGGGTATTTGTTTGTATAAAATATGAATAAAATGTTTAAAAGATTATACCTTTTTGCATCCATGGACATTCATGACTTCTAACAGAGTTAATACATCAATGGCTTTTGAACACTTTCTCGTACTGCCTTTAGTCCAACAAAATGTATAATTGCATCAAATCTCTATGCACCAACATTCATGAAAACTTATCATTAGGTAAACATGAAAGGGAAGAAAGAAAATGTATACGTTTACAATGGTGAGCATTTGATGACATATATTTGACCTTTCCAAACTAAGGAATCTTTTCTTCATCTCAATCAACATATGTAAATGTATACAATATTATCATGTAGTTCATTTGAGTTTTTTTTAGTTGACTCTGAAACCTCAAGCTCAATTGATGGTGTAAAATGTAATTAATTTTCCTTTTATACTTTTATACATAGGTTGTATAACACCAGTATTATTTGGTTGTACAAACCATTTCTAGGATGAAATAGCTTTGACAAAAGGTTAAATCATGTCCTATTTATATGTAGAAAAAGGACAAACACCTTAAGATTATTATTGTCACATCACAACTACCACCTAAACAAATGATTTCATACAAATGATGTACTGTGTTTGTTAATAATTCACATGACCTTATTGAATTTCTCTTGGTGTTTTCTCCTATGAACACCAATGTTGTTAGTAGGATAGTCAGCTCGGGCCTACAATGGATTTGCTTAGTGAAGCTTGATGCATATATATATATATATATATATATATATATATATATATATATATATATATATATATATATATATATATATATATATTTAGATATATATAATGTTTTTGTGGATTAATGGGAGAACTTCAAATTTTCTGAAAAATATCTTATATGCCCTAATGATTTGAGCACCAAAATAACTTAAATGAATCTCAAACAATGAAAGAAGTGAACGTAAATGAGAAGATCAACTACAAGGGAAAATTGATTCGAGAAACATAGAATATTCTTGGGGATGATGAAAGGGAATCTTGATACTTCAAAGAGAGAGTTGACCACTTTACCCCTGTAATTTCCCTGAACTATTGAACATTGTCCTGGTGGCCTCTACCTAATTTGTTTTACCAAACAATAAAACATTCAATAAATTTATTAGGCAGTGAAAACCTATACGTGCAACTCCAAGTAAGAGCCTAAAGAGAGACAAATTAGAGATTGGATGAACAAATTGGAGGAAGTGAAGAAATCATAGATAAACTGTTACACCCCCAAACCGGATGGTGGAAACATCCGGGGGTGGAACGATGATCGCAGTATCACAATAATTAAATACATTGAAGCATAAGTACATAAACAACCATCATATCATATAATTATATCAGTTACATGACCCAAATGTTACTTAGTATCAAAATACATTGCAAGGTTTGCATATTATCAAATGAAGTAGTTCTTGTAATGACATTTGGTGTCTTGTCTTCAAAAGTAGTTCCACTGATCCGAGCTTAATTGTTTCCTGATATTACATGTTGTTTTAAAAGTCAACATAAAGTTGGTGAGTTCATAAGAGTTCAGTTGTAGAAAAATCCAATATTTTTCCTTGTGTAAAAATCATAGCTTTGTAAAATGTTTTGTATTTGTATGCCTTCAGCGTAAAAGAAGAATGTATGTGTGTAGTATGTATCCAAAAGCATTTATAAAATAAAAGTTTCCATAACTTCTAAACTTATAAAAAATGTGACTTGTTATGCGATTATTATCTAAATATCGAGTGTATAATTAAATAGCTATACTTATAATTGTAGCATATAGGTAAATAATCATACTTACAAATGTTATGTATAATTAAATAACTATACTTATAAATATTGTGTATAAGTAAATAATCATACATATAAATGTTGTGTATAAGTAAATAGTAATACTTATAAATTTTATGTACAAGTAAATAACCATACTTATATTGTATCTTGCACTAGAATTTACTATTCGATGCTATAGTGAGCCCTACAGTCGAGCTATCGACTGTAATGTTGCCCGCCACGACGCTTCTTCGGACACCATGAAATGTTAAGATAATTGTCACCCCATACTTGCTGGTCTAGTTATAGCTAGCAGCTTAGGTGTGGGATTTTCAGACCCATATAGATCTATACACAATTCTCCCGTTCATTTAAGATTTAACGATTATAAGGCTGGGACTTAGTGTAATGGTTGAAAAACTATCTCACATAACCATCAAAAGTATGGAATTTTAGTTCTAAATGAAATCAGAGCTTTTCCATGTTTAATGTTTTGTTCCAAATTTCTGTTGGTTACCCAGTGTATTATAGAATTACCCAATGGATAATGGTATTATCTAAGGGGTAATGGTTTTATCCAATGTGTAAACACAAAATTTTAATCTTTTAAAATAAGACTTTTGGTAAAAATATTGGTTTGTGGTTATCCAGTGTGTAATAATATTATCCAATAGATAAAGATATTACCCATCATACAATAGATCCAATATTATAAACTTGTGCATATGAAAGAATGAGACCTGTGTGCTTTCTTTGAAAACATGAGTATATGTATATATTTTCATAAATAGAACATAAACATGCATGATATAGTATTACCCAAAGGTTAAAAGTTTTTTCTAGAGTATATTAGATCTAGGACCTTTGTGTAAAGTTATTTTCCAAAATGTATTTTGTTTGCATGGAAGCTAACCTCCCCGAAAGTGTAAAATTAGTGAAACTAGTAGAAAAAGGGGTATGAACTCACCTTTTGTACTTTCCCTAGAAGATGGCAAGAAATGGTGAGAATGATGAGGTAGGAATCAAGCTTTGGAAGACAACACCTTCTTGAACTTCAAGATCTTGCCTAGGCTTTTTGATTCAAGATTATGAGTAAAATAACCAAAAGATGATGTTGGATGGTGGTAAATATCGAAAATTAGGAGGAAAACACTTACCAAAAGACTTGCAAAAACAGTTGGAACAACTTGGAACTCTGGGAAGCACTTAGAGAGAGTTTATGAAAGTTTGAAGGTGGAGAAGGGGTGGGATAAGGGTCATTCGACCTTAATTTATAGAGGAAGTGTAACACCCCTAATCCAGCAGCACCAAGAAAGGAAAGGAAACCCCTAAGTCAAAGGGGCAAATCGTCGAGTCCAAGGAAGAACTCGACGATTCGAAGCGGGTCCCGTATCGCGGATTAAGTGATTGACTCGGCGAGTCATGGAGACTGACTCGGCGAGTATGGTATGGGTTGGAAAAACCTAAAACAAGTCCTTGTGCCCTATTTAATGATCTTATTCCTCTCCCCTCAGCCTCATTTGTAGCTTGCTCTGTCCAGAACCTAACCCTCAAAACCCTAGTGTTCTTCTTGAGCTTGTGAGCCATTTGTGAGTGATTTTAGAAGCTCTTGAAGACTATAAGAAGGAGAAGAGTTGGAAGATCCAAGGAGAAGTTGTAGATCCAGAAGAAGCTCCTCATTCTCATCATTTTCTGGTAACCAAATTCCTACCTTGACCTATGATTTCTTAAATCTCTTTTTGTCCCTTTTATGAGAAGTTTTGGTCCATGGAGCTTGACCTTTGGGACACGAACGTCCCAAGCAGAGATCTAGGCACTCTTGAGCTTTAGAAGCTCAGTTGCCAACTTTATCCAGCTAGGGCTCCAAATTATAGCTTAAACCTTCATTTTAGCTTAGATTTGGTGTTCTAGCTTCATAGCATCTTGCATGCACATAAAGTTGGCAACTTTACGTGTAATGCTAGCCTTAAGAGTCCAGATCTACGAGTTAGAAGCAATGGAATGGATTGTAATCGACAAAATGAAGATGATGCAAGTGGACTCGGTGAGTCGAGTCACAAACCCTAACCTCTTCTAGATGCGAGTCGAATCTGTGAGTTGAGGCAGTGACTCAGTGGGTTGGTCAGGACCAGGACTAGGACTCGGTGACTAAAATACTCGGCGAGTCATGGGGTGACTCGGTGAGTTGAGTCGTGGAATTTTATTGTTTCTAAGTTTATGAACTTAGCGAGTCAATAGGCTGACTCGACGAGTAGGGTCAACCTGGAAGGTTGAATTTGACCAGGACTTTGAATTTGACAAGAGTTGACTTGGTTTTACTTCTGGAGGACAGTTTGGGACTAAGTGTTATATTGATATTGGTAGCTCGGGGAGCTAGAGGAGCATCAGTTCGAGGAGTTATCAGTTAGCAATCATAAGGGTATCAGCAAGAGCTTCAACAGAGCAAGGTGAGTCTCCTCACTGTGTGAATGGGTCTAAGGCCACAATGTCAGCCCATATAGTTTATGAGTAGGAAGACACGGGGGTTAGCCCTAGGCACTGTATGCTAGTATTATGTTCCGGACCAAGGTCCGATGTCGGGCGGGTGCCCGAGACAGGTTTATGTATGATATTCCAGACCAAGGTCTAATGTCGGGCTAAGCCCAATGTATGTTTCATTTAGATTATACTTGTTATCTATATGATATTTGTATGTGCCTGGTAGGGAGGTGAGTGTGGGCGAGGTTCTGTATCTCATCACTAGTAGAGTATGGATGGGGTTTTGTATCTTATTAGTAGCAGAACAGGGGAGAGGCCCGAGATAGGATAGGAGTGAGAGTGGGCGGGGGCCCGTATCTCACCAGCAGCAGGAGCATGGACGGGGTTTTATGACTCATCAGTAACAGGATAGGGGCGGGGCCTAAGATAGGCGAGGCCTCAGTACAGGACTATTGTAAAGTATGTTAGCTTATTTGTTATATGCTATTTATATGCTTGTATATGCTTAACAGGCGAGGCCCGGAGAAGGGCGGGGCCTAAGAGAGACAAATTTGTATACCAAGCAAGGCTTGATGCCAGGCAGGGCCTGATGTCGGGCGGGACCCGATGCCGGAGCGATTCCGATGTTGGGCAAGTCCCGATGCAGCGAGCGGGGGCCCAGTACGTGGATATGTGTTTGGTATGTGGTAGGTTGGGGAACTCACTAAGCTTCGTGCTTACAATTTTCAGTTTTGATTTCAGGTACTTCCGGTAGCGGAGGGAAGAGCTTGGGGTGATCGCATGGCACACACACCAAAGGAGTTTCAGCCTCAGATGTTTACTCTGATAAAATAAAATAATGTTTTAGACTTGATACTCTGATGTGATATGTTTTGAATGAATTGCTGGTACTCGTGGTTTTATTATTACATTAAAACAAAATTTTTAGACTGTATTTTTGGGATGTTTCAGGAAGAGAGAAAGGAGGAGAGTGATGAGTTTTCTTGAATGGGAAAAGGGCAAGGTAAGCCCTTTCCATTAAAATAATATGGTATGTTGTTGTGAATATTTTAACGAAGGTATGATTCTTTGATTAAAATAATCAAGTAATTAAGACATTTGGATTATTATATGCATGGTATGGTTTCTTGATTTATTTATTATATAGATGATATGATGATGTTGGATATGGGGAGATTGATGGGAGAGAAGAGACATAATTTGTCTCATATAGTTTGATGGGAGAGAAGAGACATAATTTGTCTCATATAGTTTTTATAAAAAAAAAACCTAGCCATTTTTATAAAAGTTTCTCATTTTTATAAAAGTGTGGTGGAGTTTGAGAAATTGGTAAGATTTAATAACTAATAAAGGTATTGTTATTTAATATTATTAACACCTTATAATTAAATTGGTTTTCCCAAATTCGTTGTATAAAATGTGAGCGTTAAACCTAATAACATTTTGTTTTCTTGATGTATGACCTTTTTCCAGAATAACCACCGGAATATCAACTAAATACTAAGTCATATGATGTTTAAAATGTGTTTATGGCTTTGTGAACACGTAAACCTCGTGTTATGAACATTACCCAATTCCCAATAATATTTGTGTGTTCTATTGAATTACTACATTACCGTAGTTTATTGATCGCAATAAAAGCGTTTATTCGATAATGGATTTCAAAATAGTGTACGTAGCATTATAATATTCGATAATACATTAGGCATGCTACGAAAATCTGCTTTTCGACTTTTTGACCTGATATACGCACAATTGACTTTTGTTGACCATTGTTGGCTTTTGTTGACCAAAATTTGACGGTTGTCACATAAACTTATTCCATGTAACTTGGTATGAACCTGAGATTTGATGTTGTATGATTTGGAATAACTTGGTATCATCCAAAAGACATAAATCCCTTAAATCAAGAAAGATTTCACAACTTCTTAACTAATTGAAATTTAATACATTCCGACTTACCATTTACTTTTTTCTTGAAATCCTGCCATGGTTGGATGCATGGTTGTAGAACTCGTTACTCGGTACCTGCTCGATCGACTACCGAGTAGAGAGTACTCGGGAGTACTCGGGGAGTACTCGGATTCCATAATTCATGTAGAAATATTTTTAGGTAACTTATATATGTCAAAATCATAAGTTAAAATCTTGTGTTGATTGAAATATATAACAAAATTAGATATATGGGAATACACAAAAACTGAAAAACACATAATGGTCTGACTTCGTGAATAATTACTGAAAATTTAAGATATATATGTAGTAATAATCACATGTGTGTGTTAAATAATAAATCATTAAGTATATTATACATATTAAATCACCGAGTTGATCGGGTTTGACAACACTACTCAGTTCAGTAAAGGGTAGATCGAAGAGTACTCGGGATTCTGTAACTCACCTCGGTAAGGGGCCGAGTAGCGAGTACTCGAAGGAGTAATTGGTCAAATCGATGAGTTTTACAACACTGCTTGGATGCCATATCTACGAGCATAAATAGCAGCTGCAACAGCAAGTCGCTGCAACTGCAAACCCTGTCATCAATGGAGAAGAATGGTAAATGAATCACAAGATATAATTCATCCATTCTAGGCTAGATATATACACAAGGATGATATGAAATCGATGGAGCTAATTCTATTATGATAGATATTCGAGTAAATTATTGAGGGTGGGTGTTCTCTGTCATCATCCATATGTTTGGTTGATTTCTTGTGACATCCCCGTTTTCCCGGCCAGAAAAGACGGATTTTGTTTATGCTTTATAAAAATCAGAGTACCTCTTTTAATAAAAATGTCGCGGAATTTGTTCCTAGTAAAACATGATAATTACGTTATTAAAACATTTTTGAAGAAACGTATTTTATTCATTTTAAAACATTTGGGATGTCATTGTCAATATAGAAACATAAGCATAAACAGAACTTACATTTATTTACACTAGTGATCTACATCTCTTTAATCTCTCAGTGTAATGTGACTTCATATCAACACCTGTGATATAAATAAATTGAGTGGGTCAGGTTGGGAAACCTGGTGAGTACATAGGGTTTTCAACCCACAATAATATAATTATTATGTTTAAACAATCAAGCAATTAAACGCAATTACCCATCCCCATTATCTTCTTTACTCTTAAGGGTCTACCCTAAGAATCAACTATTTCTCGTTCATTCATTCCTAAGGATTATCCTAAGGAATCGGCACGAAGTCCATCGTTACCAAAGCTTATAAATTGCAACTGGTGAACACGTAGTCCAAAACATCTGGTAAACACTTAGTTCAAAAGTAACTAGTGAACACACTTAGTTCAAAATACCTAGTGAACACACTCAGTTCAAAGATACGTAGTGAACACACTCAGTTCAAAATACCTAATGAACACCTAGTTCAAAAACACCTACAGGTTACGAGCTTACTAGCGTTCCACCGGACCGTCTAGTATCACCCATGGTTATCATCTATACTTCACAAGATGACTGGATCACTGACAACATTGATGTCTCCCATCGTGTTATCACAAAACAACTATTTCATCTACCCATGTTTTACCCAACACATTTTGTAGATATAAAATACATATACAATTTAAATCATTTAAAACATGTATAAAAATCTTTCACCCAGCATAGACAACAAGTATTCAGACAATATGCACACACAGCACGTAATTTATATTAAAATACTTCATATCTATGTGTATGATGAAAGGGACTATGCACTCACTTGAAAGGTGGCGACTCAGCACTTGGACAACGCTTCGATATTCTCAAAACAACTTTCCTTCGATAAAACCTAGTAACAATACCACTAGGGTTTAGTCTAACGATAACCGCGACAAATTAATTAGTCTGACAATTATTATTATTATATAAGCGTTAAATAACACTCAATATAACTCATAATAATAACCCAAATAATTATTTTAAGGACTTGGTAACATTCCTATAATTATTTGAAAGCTATATTAAAAATTGCGTAAGCGTAGCACACTTACAGCGAATTTTATCGAAAACCGGAACTTTATTTGGAGCAGCATTTCGAAACCGAAAGACCGTTTTTCTCGGGACTCCGGGAGCCTCGGGGCTTCCTTAGGGTGCTAGGGGTTCACCTAGACTTTAAGGAGGGTTCAAAACCCTAGAGAGAGAAAGTAGTGAGAGAAGAAATGAAGAAAGGTGTGAATTTTTCGGAAGGGTTCGCACCCCCTTTTATAGGCCAGCATCCTCGAATTTATGCTGGGCGTACCGGGGCTACGCTGGGCGTAGTCTCGGATATGGATGCCAGCTTGCAGCCAGCTGTCTCGCACACCAGTCGGATGGGAAGCGAAGGTACGCTGGGCGTACCGGATTTCGTACGCGGGGCGTAATGCGAAGCGACGTGTCGTAAATCTGAAGCGAAGCGTGATCAGCAAGCGACGGCCCTAATTGAGCCACGTCATCACCCTCGCAATAGATTTCGCAAATTCACTTTCAGACTTCTAAAAATCATAAATTTCGCATACGAGATCCGTTTTCGACGTTCTTTATATCCACGCGAAGGTGGGAATGTACTCTACAACTTTCGTTTAGACTCCGTCGGCTAATTTTGACTTGATTTTAAATTTTATATTATTAACAGGCTGGGACAGGATTGGTCAGTTAAATCCTCATAACTTCTTCATCCGATGTCCGTTTTCACCCATCATTTTCTCGTTACGCTACTCTTATCGAGATCTTCGATTCTCGTTTAGGTCGTGTCGGCTAAAAACCGCTCGATGTAATATTCGAATTTCGGGTTGTACACTTCTAATCCGAAACTTCGAAAAATCATAACTTCTTCACACGAAGTCAGATTTGGTCGTTCTTTTTATCGATGTTCTTAGTTTAACACATTCTACGACTTTTGTTAAAGCTAAATCTCGCTCTTTCGTAAATTCACTATTGACGTTTCTTGGTATCGTGTCGGTTCCGTCGCGAAACTTCAACGGGTCATAATTTCTTCGTTATAACTCGGATTTCGGCGTTCTTTATATGTATTGAAACCTTGAGACATATTCTACAACTTGGTTAAGATTATTTATTCTAAATAATCTTTTGTCGAAAAGTCGTTTTCAATACTTATTGTCTCTAAATTGACTAGCCCGGATCTGCGGGCGTTACAAGTATCTCCCCCTTAGGATGATTACGTCCCGGAATCATCAATGAAACAAGGCTCGTATAATGACTCCATAAGTCATCTCTTCATCCTAGGTAATAATTATAACTTCTTTATTCCTTCAAGTCTATCTCTTAGACTTATTGACTGTAAGCAGTACTTGATCGTGCACCTACTCTCTACCTCAGGTTAGACTCCAAATTATGACCTATCATCATGTGATGCATGTTTAGAATCAGGTCTCTTAGAGTTAAATTCTAAAACAAACTATGCCTTCCTTCATGTTCTAATGTGATATAATCACACTTTAACATGTAGCATTTCTAGCTACCAATTTCTTTAATAAGGAGCACGATACTTCCATTAATCGCTTTGATTTCAATTGTTTGGTTTAAGTCGGACGCTACATCGAACTTGGTTCTCTGAACCACGTAACCTACTCATCGTAGTTGGACTCAATGTGACATGACCACTCGGGTCGGGATAACAACAATTTTCTTAGTCATTACCGAAACAATGGTAACGACATACTTGAATCAAACGAAATCAATTACTAGTTTCTTGGTAACCTTGTGACTTTCCCTGATCCAAGTGTGAGTCCTGTGCTTCCGGTAGTATAGGCCTCTACTACCATTCACACCTACTCATACTCGTCCCAAGTATTGTCTCGTAGTTTTCCAAGTTATTATCACAAAAACAATTTTTAACACATAAAAATGTGTCCAAACAATCACAAAATTTTCCCTAGACTCTACTAGGACTTCTTTTATGCGTATCTTCAATCATCAATTCTGCTTCATCTTGGTGGAAATTCCATACGGTGGGTCAACTTAATGAATTACGCCAATCATTCCATCATCCTGCCAATCGAAGGTATACTTCGGACGTACTGTACTCCTCTAAACGTACTGCATGACATGTTCTAAAGGCAAGATACCACTCTTATGATATCTTCCGAAAGATGTCATTCACTATCATAATCCTTTTCATTTCCTCTATTTACTCAATTCTCTATGAGTCCTTATCATGACATTCTATTCTCCAAAGCAAGTGTTTGATATATCGAGACGAGAATATAGATAGAGGAAGAATTAGACGCGTATTCCTCCTTATTACTCCAAAAAGTTACATGCCAGTTCTAACATCGTAATTAAACGTTTAGAAACTTGAGCACATAAAATTTCCAGATCCGGTCGGCAAAAGACCATAGATCCGATCATATAATGCATATCATAAATCATTTAGCACATAAAAGCATGTTAGGAATTTTCCCTAAATAAGCTAGTGCTTGTGTCTATTCAGGTGTATTACCTAAATTTTATTAAACACACTCCTCACAATCATTGCTTAGCATTCTAACTTTAAGTCTAGAAATAAATCCATATTCCTAGTTCGCTTAAACTAATGCTCTGATACCAACTGTGACATCCCCATTTTCACGGCCAGAAAAGACCGATTTTGTTTATGCTTTATAAAAATCAGAGTACCTCTTTTAATAAAAATGTCGCGGAATTTGTTCCCAGTAAAACATGATAATTACGTTATTAAAACATTTTTGAAGAAACGTACTTTATTCATTTTAAAACATTTGGGATGTCATTGTCAATATAGAAATATAAGCATAAACAGAACTTACATTTATTTACACTAGTGATCTACATCTCTTTAATCTCTCAATGTAATGTGACTTCATATCAACACCTGTGATATAAATAAACTGAGTGGGTCAGATTGGGAAACCTGGTAAGTACATAGGGTTTTCAACCCACAATAATATAATTATTATGTTTAAACAATCAAGCAATTAAACCCAATTACCCATCCCCATTATCTTCTTTACTCTTAAGGATCTACCCTAAGAATCAGCTATTTCTCGTTCATTCATTCCTAAGGATTATCCTAAGGAATCGGCACGAAGTCCATCGTTACCAAAGCTTATAGATTGCAACTGGTGAACACGTAGTCCAAAACATCTGGTAAACACTTAGTTCAAAAGTAACTAGTGAACACACTTAGTTCAAAATACCTAGTGAACACACTCAGTTCAAAGATACGTAGTGAACACACTCAGTTCAAAATACCTAATGAGCACCTAGTTTAAAAACACCTACAGGTTATGAGCTTACTAGCATTCCACTGAACCGTCTAGTATCACCCATGGTTATCATTTATACTTCACTAGATGACTGGATCACTGACAACATTGATGTCTCCCATCGTGTTATCACAAAACAACTATTTCATCTACCCATGTTTTACCCAACACATTTTGTAGATATAAAATACATATACAGTTTAAATCATTTAAAACATGTATAAAAATCTTTCACCTAGCATAGACAGCAAGTATTCAGACAATTTGCACACACAACATGTAATTTATATTAAAATACTTCATATCTATGTGTAAGATGAAAGGGACTATGCACTCACTTGAAAGGTGGCGACTCAGCACTCGGACAGCGCTTCAATATTCTCAAAACAACTTTCCTTCGATAAAACCTAGTACCAATACCACTAGGGTTTAGTCTAACGATAACCGCGACAAATTAATTAGTCTGACAATTATTATTATTATTATATAAGCGTTAAATAACACTCAATAGAACTCATAATAATAACCCAAATAATTATTTTAAGGACCTGGTAACATTCCTATAATTATTTGAAAGCTATATTAAAAATTGCGTAAGCGTAGCACACTTACAACGAATTTTATCGAAAACCGGAACTTTATTTGGAGCAGCGTTTCGAAACCGAAAGACCCTTTTTTCTCGGGACTCCGGGAGCCTCGGGGCTTCCTTAGGGTGCTAGGGGTTCACCTAGACTTTAGGGAGGGTTCAAAACCCTAGAGAGAGAAAGTAATGAGAGAAGAAATGAAGAAACTTGTGAATTTTTCGGAAGGGTTCACACCCCCTTTTATAGGCCAGTATCCTCGGATTTACGTTGGGCGTACCGGGGATATGCTGGGCGTAGTCTCGAATATGGATGCCAGCTCGCAGCCAGCTATCTCGCACACCAGTCGGATGGGAAGCAAAGGTACGTTGGGCGTACCGGATTTTGTACACGGGGAGTAATGCGAAGCGACGTGTCATAAATCCGAAGCGAAGCGTGATCAGCAAGCGGCGGCCCTGATTGAGCCACATCATCACCCTCGCAACAGATTTCGCAAATTCACTTTCTGACTTCTAAAAATCATAACTTTCGCATACGAGCTCCGTTTTCGATGTTCTTTATATCCACGCGAAGGTGGGAACGTAATCTACAACTTTCGTTTAGACTCCGTCGGCTAATTTTGACTTGATTTTAAATTTTATATTATTAACAGGCCGGGACAGGATTGGTCAGTTAAATCCTCATAACTTCTTCATCCGATGTCCGTTTTCACCCATCTTTTTCTCATTACGCTACTCTTATTGAGATCTTCGATTCTCGTTTAGGTGGTGTCGGCTAAAAACCGCTCGATGTAATATTCGAATTTCGGGATGTACACTGCTAATCCGAAACTTCGAAAAATCATAACTTCTTCACACGAAGTCAGATTTGGGCGTTCTTTTTATCGATGTTCTTAGTTTAACACATTCTACGACTTTTGTTAAAGCTAAATCTCGCTCTTTCGTAAATTCACTATTTACGTTTCCTTGTATCGTGTCGGTTCCGTCGCGAAACTTCAACGGGTCATAACTTCTTCGTTATAACTCGGATTTCGGCGTTCTTTATATGTATGGAAACCTTGAGACATATTCTACAACTTGGTTAAGATTATTTATTCTAAATAATATTTTGTCGAAAAGTCATTTTCGATACTTATTGTCTCTAAATTGAATAGCCCGGATCTGCGGGCGTTACATTTCTCGTCTAAAGTTAATCACACGAGCAATGAAAGGATTCACCTCAAAAGAAAAGGAAGAAGAAGATTTTAGTATCTTTGATTTGGCTATTTGATGACCAGAACCTAGGTATGCCATCAAATAGAAATTGAATTAAGATATTAAAAACCTAGAAATTTACAAACTTAAAAGATACTTAGGTGAACAATTTTTACCTTTGGTGAATAGATTTCAGGCGATGTTAGCTCCATATGTGTTCAGATGACAGTAGCATTAGAGATGAGAATTGATAATCAAGAGCCTAAGAAATCATGAGTGTTGTTTCCAGTCGTCAGACCCCGTTAAATGGCGGATTTACATACCTTTCCATCGATGATTTGACGACGACACCTAAAAACAAATTCACATTTAATCTAGAGGAGGAATCGATTGAATATTTATGAAGGTGCAACCGGTCTCTGGTTCTCTTTCCTATCTATTTATACAACTTGGGGGTGAGGAACTGTTCATAGGAACGTGGTAGAGAAACCGATTGAATATGTGGGAGGAGACATCGATGATTATGTAGAACATGGGGAGAAGAAGCAACCCCCAAAAACCTGTAAATAGAGAGTTATTGCGGCCAGGATTAAATCTCATCAAAATCCGACGGCTGATGTTTGGGAGATGGTTTTTCCACTCACCGTAGTCCATAGTATAAACAATTTGTAGATTTTAAGATTGTTGCTAATAATAATGGAGAAGTACATGCGACAGAGGTCTAAAAAGATTACCCTACGACACTTCTAGTGGAATATTAAAACATATCTTGATAATAATACATACATCACAGGATATTCAGTTGCAACATTAATAAGTACCACCACAACACCGCCCATCACAGGATATTCAGTTGCGATAAGAAAAACACCCCCATAGCCTCATAATCGCCAAGAACCATCACAACACTGCCCATCGCCGCCAGCAGCCGCCGTTGACCATCATCATTAGCCACCAAAACTTACTTACCTGGCCTCCTGGAGACCCTCTACAAGTGCCATCAGTCCCAATCAAATTCGACGCTGGAAAACCACTTTTCCGACCATTTTTTTTGTTCAACAACAACACCGTCAAAAAAAAATTGCAAGCCTCTCGGCATTTTTCTTGCGAATCCGAACAATTTTTCCTACTTGCTTTTACCTGCGCTACAACCCTTGTGCCGTGTTTTGTGAACATGAACTTTGCATGTTTTTAGGGAAAAATACATGCAAAATACTCGTTATTATTATAATATATATATATATATATATATATATATATATATATATATATATATATATATATATATATATATATATATATATATATATATATATATATATATATATATACACACACGGGTTGATAATCTCACTTATGTATGTGTTTCCTCAAAACTGGTTATTTAAATTAATAATATACTTGTTTTTCCAAACCATATACTTATATATATATATATATATATATATATATATATATATATATATATATATATATATATATATATATATATATATATATATATATATATATATATATATATATACTAAATACTAGTTATTTAAAATAATAATATACTTGTTTTTTCAAACCATATACTTATATTTGACGTTTATTAGTTAAATAAATATTATATATTTATAGACTATAATTAAGAATGATAAAAAATTGTTATATTTATATAGTTTATAATCTAGTAAATAGTTGTTTTATTATTATAAATAGTAATCATACATTTATTTAAATTTGTACATATATTTGGAAATGTGGGTTTTACGTTGGTTAAAACCTTAGTTTGCTAAGATTACAGCTCTTACGCTGCCTGATTATCATTAGAACTATATGCACAATTAAATTTTTTGTGTACTAACTTAAGGTTTTACACACACACTAACTCACCGTTGGAAATGCTAAAACTCAGAAAATCTACATGAGTTATGAAATTCATCAAACTAAGAATACAACTTAGTAAAGTCCTCTACCCTATAACCGTTAATCCGGTGCGAGCAATGAAATTGTGTATAGATATATACGGGTTGATAACCCCACTTATGGTTGCTAGCTTCAACTCTTTGTCTGACGAGTGACGAGTCATAACAGGTGACGAACTGTCTTATTTTTGTTGTTGTTTCTGATGTCATAAAACATACAAAGTATTTGTTCTGGCACCAAGAAGATCTTTGAATGTCATATAGCGTCGGTTATAATTTCGTATAACATCAATTTCACTCTAAAAGCATGTATATTTGTACGATATACAAGTATCTACATTTTGTATAAGTATGATAAACACTGATACACAGAGTTCACAAACTTTTTTCGGTATATAGAACTTAAATTATAAGTAAACAATTATACTTAACACTTACACTTGTACATTAAGAATAATGATAAGTCAAGTAGGTATTTATACTTTGTACTTTTTTAGTTAGAAAGAGTATTATTTTATATAAGTATATATATATATATATATATATATATATATATATATATATATATATATATATATATATATATATATATATATACTTTTTGGTTATAAAAAAAGTATCTTTCTATCTAAGTTGGTAAAGCAACTATATATACTGTATAAACACACTTTCGGTTATAAAAAGTACTCAGAATCAAAACTTGTGAACTTATTAACTTTATCTTAACATATCTTCAAAACGCATGTATTTTCGGGAACATAAGATGTCGGAGTGTCACCCTCAGGAATAATCAGGGAAATGGATATCAATCATATATATATATATATATATATATATATATATATATATATATATATATATATATATATATTTGCTTTGTTTTATGTTTATGCCTGATGATTAGGACATGTACCATGTTTTGGATTATCATGTAATACATCAGACGACGTAACAACTAGTTCCGTATTAATCGAAGCGTTGTATTTGATATTGTTATTTTTGTATTGTTTAATGTACGTTCAATAATTGTGACCGATGAATAAGTCGCAGAGCCTGAAGTTTCCGATGCCAGTCGAGATGTAACAATCCGTGTATAACTTATCCATTAAATTAATTAAATGTGCATTTCCAATTTCAAAAACCCTATAAGGTATCTAAAAGCTACTGTTACTATTATGCCCTCCTGCTATTTTTTAATTCAATTTATGCAATCCAAGTAAATAAGGCATCAAATTAGTTTGACATATAATAAAAGACACTAGGGTTTGGACCGTCCGCGCGAAGTTGCGGAAGCCCTATATGTTGAAAAACTCAGGTCGGCGTGGATAAGGTTTTAGGAGAAATTCTGATACAATTTTCAAAATAGTTATTTTCAACCATAGCCCAAAATTGCAAACTACAATATTATTTTCTACCACAATAATGCTAATTTATCCTATTTTATGGTGACGATCTTTAACCAGATCAAGCAAAAGAACAACTATAATTACATTCAAACGTTTGTTAATCTTTTATCTTCTTAAAAAAAAATTCAAAAAAAAGCATAAACAGGTTGCTAAAAAATTAGAGGTATCAATGTAACTTTTTTGCAAATTATACCATAAAAGTATAAAAATAAAGCTTTTATCTTAACAATTATGTTTAGAAGAGGAGAAAAATAAATTTTGAATTATATCATATTTAGTACAATACTGTAAGACAATTAATAAAAATTAATATAATTAATAAAAATAAATATTAATGAAATACGTAACTTTAAAATATAATAAGGGACCAAAATTGAAAGTTACAAAATACAAATTATATAATTTTATAATATTTACGGATGAAAACTTTTTTTTCAAAACTATTCGAAAGGAAAATGTATAAATATAAAGTTTTGCTATAAAAAGAGTTAAAATTGTTATTTCAAAATATAATTTTATTTGAATTTTGTATTAACTGTAGAGATGACAAAAACTGATACGACACGAAACTCGATACGAAATAAATGGGTTTGGGTAAGATATTTTAACCCATTAATTAAATGGGTTGATACGGCACGACACGAAAAATAAATGAGTAATGTTAGGGTTGAGAATTTCAACCCGAATATAATTCGAAAATGACCTGTTTATAGGTAAGTTTTCTGAATGTTGTAAATAAACTAGAAAGACCAAAACCCAAAACAATACGTAAAAGAAAACGTTTAGGTCGACTCGTTTTGTAACATGAAATACACTTAGCCGTCTTAGGTGTTGTTTGTTTTTTAAACAAAAATGTCTGCAGTCTGTGGACCACATCTACAAGCCTCTACGGCAGAAGAGATGGACCAAATGTCTGCAGTCTGCAATAAGAAGACTGTTTGTTTTTAACGTCTGCAGCTGTTGAAATAAATTAATTTTTCAAACTTAATTTTACGTTATAAATATTAAAAATGCATTTTCAGCAAAAGAGAAAGAAAAAAAACTGGTGGATTTTTTATTTTTATTTTTTAAGGTAAAAGTGAGGTCTGAAGACCTTTGGAGACAATGGTTCATGTCTGCGTCAAGAAGACCTCGCGCAGACGTTTTTTGATCTGCACACTTCTAAAAAACAAACACCTGCGAGGGTATATGTCTGCGCGTCGCAGACAAAAGTGGTTGCGCAAATCTTCGCATAAAAAACAAATAGCCCCTTAGTCAAGACTTTTTTTTTTTTAGCCCAAATTACAAAGTTCTCTCAATTATTCCCTCCTCATGACCCCACCCTTCTCCTTCCAACTCATATTCATTCTTTTTTGCTCTCTAAACTTGCTATAAATTTAACCATTCTCCCAACTATTATATTTCCTTTCCACATATCTATATCATACTCTTTCAACATGTTTAATGTTTCAACCTCATATTCCGAAACCCGATACGAAAATAAACGATTTGACACGACACGACACGTTAATTAAATTGGTCGGATTAGGGTCAATCCCTCTCAATCTGTTTACTGTTTTGATACGATACGAACCCGACACGACACGACGCGGTCTCTATGTCTAATTGAATGCCTTAACAATTATAATATGATCTGAAGCTAGTAGTTTTGGCTTTGGAAAATGTAAAACCAAATGAATAGTTATTTTCTCTCGCAAAGATATTTTGGTGTGTATATATATATATATATATATATATATATATATATATATATATATATATATATATATATATATATATATATATATATATATATATATATATATATATATATTTATATTTATTGCATCTATCTAGTGTACCATTGTTTTCCTTTTTTTCCTTTTTTTTTTTTTTTTTTTTGGTTTTTGCAAACACTGCTATATCTTGTGGCATTATAAAGAGAAATCTAAAAAAAAAAAAAAGTTTCAAACTTTTGGAAACAATTTCAAAAAAGTCATAAAAAAATTTTAATGGAAAAGTCTTGATTATTTAACATTTTACCCAAATTAACAAAAAAATCTTTTTTATATTTGAACAGTAAATAAAAGATTATGTAATTTTCTCAAAATAATGAAAATTTTCTATTAAAAAATATAATTTGGGACTTTTTTGAAAATTTTTCCAAAATTTTGAGATTTTTCTGTACATTTTCCGACATTATAACACGATAAATTAATTTGATTTTTTAATTTGTTGATCCATATCTTCTCCCCTTAATTTTTAATTATTTATTTTTTTAAAAAGATTATCATTATTGTTTTAATTTGTCGATCCATATCTCCTCACCATTTTTTCTCACTCATTCTATAAATATTGAAATTCACAATTATACCCTTATAATTAAATTATAAGTCGAAATTCAATTTGAACTAGACGATCATATTGGGTGTTGCTAATAAGACACTCTATTATTACTTTTATAAAAATCAATCTATAATCAATTAATTATAATCAGCTTTTTCGGGATACAATGTAATTTCAACCTATAATCAATTAATTATAATCAGCTTTTTCGGGATACAATGTAATTTCAACCAATAAAAATATTTTAAAAATTAATTAGAATGTCTACATAGGATATTTATCACCAATAATGAGTAACCATTATTATATCACCAATAATGAGTAACCATTTATTACTTTTATATAGGAAAATATAGAATCAATATTTATCTATATCAATCAAAAATTAATTAATAGGATAACATTAAGTTCATGTCCTTTTCTAATAATTTCATTCAAAATTACTATAATAAAGTAATATGTGAATCCCGTTATATCATAAACCATTTATTCAAATTTATTATAAAAAAAGAAATCAATTAATCATCCTTCCTAATAATCAACCGATGTTTCGTTTTTCTTTTCTTTTTTATTTAATAAATTAAAGAAATTAATCGTTCAAGATTTGAATGATTTTGTAATTTGGAAACAAATCGTTAAGGATTTTATTCCTCAATCTCATCCTTTTAGAAATTACATAAATGGATTTTATTCTTCAATCTCATCCTTTTACAAATTATAAATGCCATCCTCATCCTAAAAAGGAAATCTAACCTTTCTCATTTTCCTTTATAATTAATGTCTCACATAACTTAAAAAAATCACAAATTATTTCAAACCATTATAAAGTGATATAACAATTACATAACTCTTGTTAATTAATAATTTTCTGAAAATAATTGATTAATAATTATAATTTTTAGCTATCAAAACTCGTTTAATTTATAATCGTGGTTTCCACACGGTTTATAACCTACTTTACTTTAATATTTATGTATTAGCCGGGGAAAAAACAATCTCGAAAGATGAAAAGTAATGTGCGTTACCATTTAAGTTACTTCCGCCAGATGTGGTGAGCAATTCATGTATCACTTGATACAGACAAGAATAGACTTCTTCGTTACAAATAACAAAAGTGAACGAAAAGCAAAAGCAAAACACGGTGTTCAACACATACTTTAGAGGTACATCCTTTTCACTATAAAGAGAATAGCCTACAAAACTGACAAGTCCGTCCAAGTGGGTGGGCGGTAGGGGTGATCGCCCATGGCTCATCTAATAAAAGGATCCAAATTTTTTATGGAAATTATTATATTTAGAAGATAATACAAATATTTTTCTTTTAATTATTGATTTATTATAAAAAACATGATGACATTTGTGTTTTTTAAGGACCATTTTTTTCCCTCGTCCTAGGCTCAAAATATGTTTAGAACGGCCCTGAAAACTGATAATAGGTATCCAAAACGACCATATATTCTACTTTTGAAATGTTTAACTAATTAAACCATGTGTGTGTCCATACAACCTCATTTAAATTCATGTAAGTTAACAACTACAAATACAACATTAGGATCCAAGAATTTATTTATCGAAATGGAGAAAATGCAACATGCCTTTTTAACAATATTTCAACTAAAATACTCATTTTCCAAAATCTTCATTTTGTAATTAAAAGGAAGGTATTTGTCATTCAATTGGACTCAACAATTGGTGTCTTCATAAAAGGTCCCTTGATAGTTGGTGATGTCTTCATAAAAGGTCCCTTGATACTTGATGATGGTGGAAGTAGCGGTAGAGCAACTCGACCTTCATCAATGGGTATATCTGCGGTTGGTTCTGGTGTTGGTGCAACCACAGGTGGAGGAGAAGCCACCGATGGTTTTTGAGGATTTGGTACCCAATAACGAAAACAATACAGCTTAAGTTGTATGGGAAAATACGGATTGAAAGGAAATAATGTTGGCCAACACCCAGCGTTCATGCGTTCCCCAGCTCTGCAACAAGTTGGTCCAATGCCCGTATCAATTTGGAAATTTTGTGCAGCACGTAAAAATTCAGTATAACATGCCTCAAGATCATATAACGCTGCCCAACATTGTAGGTACGAGGCCTTTGAAGGTTTGGGAGGATGAAGGTATGATGCCTTTGAAGGTTTTGGAGGATGAATATTGGATGTTGATATTCGGGCTAGCCCTTGTGAGATAATAGATGCCAAGCAAAATGTAAGGAATAGAACATTATAGTTCATACCCATGGGGTCTTGAGGGTTTGACTATGTAATGGTTGATTTATAGATGAACTTTAAGTAATTAATGTGTTTGAAAACATTATAGTTGACTTCTTGTTAAAAAGAAATAATTGTTTTAAACCACTAGTTGACTTCTTTTTAAAAGAAATAATGTTTTAAACCATATAGTTATGCGTACCTCTATTTTTGCCTTTCTATATTTTATTTAAAATAATGGGTTACTACGAAATATAACATTTTCTTATATATTGTAAAAAGTAATGGTCAAAAAAGTTGATAGGAAATGTTGAATGATATAAATGCATGCATTTACGGTAACATATTAGATAGGGGATCAATAACATTAAACATATTAAATAAATTGTGTAGTTGGAAAAGGACAAAAGTGAGTCAATTGTAGGAATAAAAACATATACAAAATTAAAAAAACAAAAGATGATAATTTATAAGTTTTCTTGGAAAGTTATGTTCGTGAATAGATTCTCATTTTACAACCAACAAAAAATGAATGTAGTGCAAAGTGCAAATGAAAGAAAAACATAGTGTTTAAAACACAATTTGAGATATGAATCATTTTTATTATTCCGTAATTAGGCTCTCAAACATATTATAATATCCTTCATTATGATGGACGATCTAGATATGTGCGATTAAAAAAATATATTTTTAAATACATATCATATAATGATGACCAACAATTTATATCGATGTCTTGTCCTCGACATAGTTGAAAATCATGGTGAAATTTAGGCTTCCTTTGTGTGATTTTAGAGCCATAAGGGTTTTAAGTAAAATGAATTACCTTCACATGGTTTTATCAAAATTCACAAGATAACGATTATGTTGCATCCAAATCTATTCAGTTCTTTCTCCACATGATATTAGGATCAAGGTCCCGATTACCACCAAACACCATTCTCTTTTTAGATAGATAGAAGTTTAGAATGTAGAAAAAAGTATAGGAATTCCAAAGTATAAACACCAAACACCCATAATCGTTGATGAAAGTCTCACTACCTTCGAACTCTTACACATCAAAACAAAACTTGTACTTGACTTTGATTTTCATTAATCAACCAACTCGTCAATTATATATATTGCTCAGATTGAAATATAATGAAGAAATGAGGTTCACGATTACGAGGGCAATGGTTTGAATGAGATGATGTTTCTTTTTCTCGATAATAATCTCATTCGTAGAGTGAAATCCCTAGAAAAAAAATACGTTATCATCTTTGCAAAGAATAAATAAATTGAATCTAAGAATAACTTATTGATTGATACTATATAAGGAGAAGGTATAAGAGTATATGTTTGTGTGTGTGCGTGCGTGTGTGTGTATATATATATATATACACACACACACACACACAGAGAGAGAGAGAGAAAGAGAAAGAGAAAGAAAGAGAGAGAGAGAGAGAGAGAGAGAGAGAGAGAGAGAGAAAGAGAAAGGGAGAGGTAGGAACCCTAGATATAGGAAATATGACGAAGTCAGGGACTAAATGGGAAAAAACTAAGAAGTACAATATTTATATTCGAACACTTCCCTTCAAATTGAAGCATAATCATGCCTACCATTTTACAAATAACATTGATCCAAGAACCATGTAAAGCCTTGATGAAGACATCAGCTAGTTTTGGCTTTCTATTTGAACATAGGGAGTAGAGATGGTTCCATCTTCTAGATTTTCAAGAATGAAATGGCAATCTTCGATATGTTAAGTTCTTTCATAAGATATAGGGTTGTTTGCAATATAGATAGCCTCTTTATTGTCTCAATACATGTTTATTGGTTTAGACTCAGCAAGCCTAATTTCACCCAATAGATTATGTACCCATATTAGCTTGCAAGCGGTTGGAGCCAAACACCTTATATTTATATTCAACAATTGACCAAAAGATATCATTTAGTTTCTTACTTTTCCACGAAACTATATTCCCTCCAACAAACCTAAAATACCATGTAGCGGATTGCATGTTTATTGGGTCATTATTGTACTCGGCATCTATAAACCCTTCAATGACATGATGATCGTGTTTCTCATATAGGATTCCATGACTAGGATAACCCTTTAAGTACTTCAGAATATGTCTAACATTCCAATTTGAGGTTCATTGAAACGACACAAAATGACTTGTAACATGTGACATCCCCAAAATCACGGCCAGAAAAGACCGGTTTGTTTATGCTTTGTTTAAAAATCAGAGTAACATTTTAAATAAAAGTGTTGCGGAATTTGTCCCAAAACAATAATATGATAAAGATTTATCAAAAGCATTTCCATAGAAATGTATTTCATTAAAAGACTCAGGATGTCATGTTCGTACAGATCAAAAGCATAAACAGTACAATACAAGCCTTACTACATTATTTCATATCTACAGACCTATATCCGTAATCCCTCGTCCAAACATCATATATATGCTCAAGCGCCACTACCTGTAATACATAAAACTGAGTGGGTCAGGCTTGGGAGCCTGGTGAGCACATAGGGTTTTCAACCCACAATAAATCAGTTTATTAACTTCATTAAATTAAACAAACCCGATTACTTGTTCCCGTTATCCTCACATTACATCCCTAAGCATCTATCATAAGGGACCTATCCTAAGGATTATCATCGGGATGGACATTACTGCTAAGGGGATTCCTTAGCAACAAATGTCCTTAAGGCAACCATGTGGGGGATGGAGTACATCTAGTGAGCACACAGTTCAAATAAACACACAGTTCGAATAAACACCTACAGGTTGCGAGCCTACTAGTGTTCCACTAGACTGTCTAGAATAGTCCGTGGTCGTCATCTATACTCCGCTAGATGACTAGATCATCAATTAACATATATAACGAGGCCTCTCATTATTTTATTTTTTCACACAGAAACTATTACATCTACCCATGTTTTACCCAACACATTTTGTAGATATAAAATACATATACAGTTTAAATCTATAAAACGTTCATCCAGCATAGATAGCAAGTATTCAGATAATATGCACACATAGCACGTAATTTATATTAAATACTTCATATCTATGTGTAAGCTGAAAGTAACTATGCACTCACCTGAAAAGGTGGTGATTCCGAACTCAGACAGCGCTTCGTTTCTTAAAAAGATTTTTCTTCGACGAAACCTAGTATTATTACCACTAGAGTTTAGTTTATTATTCGTCGAGACTAATTAATAGTCTAGCTATTATTATTATTATACAAACGTCAAAAAATACTAATATAACCCATAATAAATAGCCCAAGTATTTATTATAAGTTCCTAATAACGTTACTATAATTAAATAAAAGCTATATTAAAAATAGCGTAGGCGTAGCTCACTTACAGCGGGTTTTATAGAAAATCAGGATTTGCTTGGAGCAGCGTTTCCGAGTCGAAAATCTCTTCTTCTCGCAGCCGTCGAGCACTCCGGGGCTTCCGCCTCGTGCTAGGGAGGTTCCCTAAGCTTTTCGGGGGATTTCGGGGCTAGAGAGAGGTTCTAGAGAGAAGAAAGAATGGGAAAGGTGTGAAGAAAATGAGGGTGGGAGAGGTGGTATTTATAGGGTGAAATGTGGCTGAACTTGGTGCCACATGTCACCATCTGGTGGCAAGCCTTGGGGAGAAAGCAATGGCCAAGATTGTGCCACATCACTCATTTTCGCACAACACACTGTCGACTTCTAAAATCCGTAACTTTCACATACGACCTCCGTTTTTGACGTTCTTTATATTCATGCATAGGTAATAATAAGATCTACAACTTTCATTTTGACTCCGTCGGCTAATTCTCGACCGATCTTAAATTTAACAGTACAAGGAGATTATACTGTTAAACGTCTGCGTAAAATTCATAACTTCTACATACGGACTCTGTTTTTGTCTGTATTTTTACCGTTGATTTCCTATTAATGAGATCTTCAACTCTCATTTACATTGCGTAAGCCAAAAACCGTTCGAACTAAAATTCGAGTTTCGGGTCGTGCACTGCTAAGCCGAATTTTAGAAAAATCATACCTTCCTCATACGAAGTCAGATTTGGGCGTTCTTTTTATGGATGTTCTCAGTTTAACATATAATACAACTTTGGTTTAGATCACTAAGGCTAAAAATCCCTTCATCGTAAATTCACTATTTACGCCTCCCGGTGTCGTGTCGGTTTTTCCGTAAAACTTCGACGGGCTATAACTTCTTCGTTATAACTCGGATTTTGGCGTTCTTTATATTCTCGGAATCCTTGTTTCGACCACTACAGCTTTATGTAGAGATATCGGGCTTATCTCACACTTTAATTTTGACGCTTATTTTTATTCTTTATTAAATATATATTTATAATAAAGTAATAAGCACACAAATACACATAATTCACATAGAATTAGAATATTTCATCTTTATTACATCAAAAAGAGTTACAATAGTTGACCTAAACTATTACATCATCTAAAAATGCTTAGCCCCGAAACCCGGGCGTTACATAACACTCACCGAGTGTATTTTAAGGACATGGGTTGTTTGTTTGAAAGTAATATGCAAGATATGAGAGACCTCAATTCCTAATTAAAATGTATGTTAAATGGCCTAACTCTTTTGTTTGACATCAAGATGCACTAAAATGCTTAACATTTTGATCCCAATACAAATCCAAATCAATCCTGATAATAATAATACCATCAACATATACCACTAATAGAATGTATTTAGAAGACAATGAAGTAAATAAAACAAAATGAAAATAAGAGATTCTATATAAGCCAAACTTTATTTCCATGATATTTAATCGTTTATACCAAGCACGTGGGTGGGGGGGATCCATTTAACCCATACAGTGAGTTACGTCATCTAAAAACGCTACAATACTGCCTAGAGTAATGAATGTTTGTTCTGTATAAACTTCCTCATGTAAGTCATCATGCCAAATAAGTAAATGAACAGATAGATGGAGGTAACGATGTCCAAAACCAAACATCCGAAATTCGTATATTCGAATTTCAGATAAAAAATTTTGATATTCGAATACGGATTCAGACATCAATTCGGATATCCATAAAGTCTTATATTTTTTTGTCAACTTAATTAAGCAATCCCAAATATGAAGCTAGCTGACCAAAAATCTATGCTCATCTTTTTGTTATATTCAAATCTTTTTTTTATATTCAAAATAATAAGAAAACAAAATGTTCCAAGGTTAGTTGATGTTTTTGTCTAAATTCATGGTATTTTGAGGTAAAATATCCTATTTGCAAAGTTGGATTGAAATTATATATATATATATATATATATATATATATATATATATATATATATATATATATTTGCATAGTTGGTTTTAATATATGAACATGAATCTCTATGAAAATATGATGAAAAATCGTGAACAACGGTATTATTATACAAACGTCAAAAAATACTTATATAACCCATAATAATAGCCCAAGTATTTATTATAAGTTCCTAATAACGTTACTATAATTAAATAAAAGCTATATTAAAAATAGCGTAGGCGTAGCTCACTTACAGCGGGTTTTATAGAAAACCAGGATTTGCTTGGAGCAGCGTTTCCGAGTCGAAAAGCTCTTCTTCTCGCAGCCGTCGAGCACTCCAGGGCTTCCGCCTCGTGCTAGGGAGGTTCCCTAAGCTTTTCGGGGGATTTCGGGGCTAGAGAGAGGTTCTAGAGAGAGAGAGAGTAAAGAGAAGAAAGAATGGGAAAGGTGTGGAGAAAATGAGGGTGGGAGAGGTGGTATTTATAGGGTGAAATGTGGCTGAACTTGGTGCCACATGTCACCATCTGGTGGCAAGCCTTGGGGAGAACGCAATGGCCAAGATTGTGCCACATCACCCATTTTCGCACAACACACTGTCGACTTCTAAAATCCGTAACTTTCACATACGACCTCCGTTTTTGACGTTCTTTATATTCATGCATAGGTAATAATAAGATCTACAACTTTCATTTTGACTCCGTCGGCTAATTCTCAACCGATCTTAAATTTAACAGTACAAGGAGATTATACTGTTAAACGTCTGCGTAAAATTCATAACTTCTACATACGGACTCTGTTTTTGTCTGTCTTTTTACCGTTGATTTCCTATTAATGAGATCTTCAACTCTCATTTACGTTGCGTAAGCCAAAAACCGTTCGAACTAAAATTCGAGTTTCGGGTCGTGCACTGCTAAGCCGAATTTTAGAAAAATCATAACTTCCTCATACGAAGTCAGATTTGGGCGTTCTTTTTATGGATGTTCTCAGTTTAATATATACTACAACTTTGGTTTAGATCACTAAGGCTAAAAATCCCTTCATCGTAAATTCACTATTTACGCCTCTCGGTGTCGTGTCGGTTTTGCCGTAAAACTTCGACGGGCTATAACTTCTTCGTTATAACTCGGATTTTGACGTTCTTTATATTCTCGGAATCCTTGTTTCGACCACTACAGCTTTATGTAGAGATATCGGGCTTATCTCACACTTTAATTTTGACGCTTATTTTTATTCTTTATTAAATATATATTTATAATAAAGTAATAAGCACACAAATACACATAATTCACATAGAATTAGAATATTTCATCTTTATTACATCAAAAAGAGTTACAATAGTTGACCTAAACTATTACATCATCTAAAAATGCTTAGCCCCGAAACCCGGGCGTTACATAACACTCACCGAGTGTATTTTAAGGACATGGGTTGTTTGTTTGAAAGTAATATGCAAGATATGAGAGACCTCAATTCCTAATTAAAATGTATGTTAAATGGCCTAACTCTTTTGTTTGACATCAAGATGCACTAAAATGCTTAACATTTTGATCCCAATACAAATCCAAATCAATCCTGATAATAATAATACCATCAACATATACCACTAATAGAATGTATTTAGAAGACAATGAAGTAAATAAAACAAAATGAAAATAAGAGATTCTATATAAGCCAAACTTTATTTCCATGATATTTAATCGTTTATACCAAGCACGTGGGTGGGGGGGATCCATTTAACCCATACAGCGAGTTACGTCATCTAAAAACGCTACAATACTGCCTAGAGTAACGAATGTTTGTTCTGTATAAACTTCCTCATGTAAGTCATCATGCCAAATAAGTAAATGAACAGATAGATAAAGGTAACGATGTCCAAAACCAAACATCCGAAATTCATATATTCGAATTTCAGATAAAAAATTTTGATATTCGAATACGGATTCAGACATCAATTCGGATATCCATAAAGTCTTATATTTTTTTGTCAACTTAATTAAGCAATCCCAAATATGAAGCTAGCTGACCAAAAATCTATGCTCATCTTTTTGTTATATTCAAATCTTTTTGTTATATTCAAAATAATAAGAAAACTAAATGATCCAAGGTTAGTTGATGTTTTTGTCTAAATTCATGGTATTTTGAGGTAAATATCCTATTTGCAAAGTTGGATTGAAATTATATATATATATATATATATATATATATATATATATATATATATATATATATATATATATATATATATATATATATATATATACGCACAGTTGGTTTTAATATATAAACATGAATCTCTATGAAAATATGATGAAAAATCGTGAACAACGGTATATTTGTTTTTTTTCTGATAAAAATGTTGCTTAAAAAATTTTAAACAAAAAAAGAGGTGAGTTTTTTGGTAAAGATGTGAGTTTTATGGTATAATTTGGTAAATGTGCGTCAAATATACATGTGTACATACATTTCTTAAGCCGTTAATCGCTTTAAATTTCGATGTTCATTATTGTTTATTTGTTTATAATGGTTCTCTATTGAATATATATATATATATATATATATATATATATATATATATATATATATATATATATATATATATATATATATATATATATATATATATATACACACACATGAGTTGTGAGACTGAGGTATTATATTGATAAATTTAACAACTAAAATATAAAAATCACCATATTTAAGAACTTTGAATTTATAATAATATAAGAAAAAACAAAGAATTACTATAATATAAATGTTTTTTATCTTTTATGTTTAAACAATAATTTAAATAAATAAAATAAACAAATAAGCTTTAATTTTGAAATTAAAAGTTAAGTTCATTAATGAAATTGATATCAATTTATTGTTACATACATTACAATTATTATATTAAAATATTATGTTGAATTTAATAAAATATAAAAACTCATAAAATGAAATGTGGAAAAAAAATAATTTAAAATAACCACTAAATAATATTTTCCAAATTGAATGAGAATATAACACGTGACAAAAAAACATTTATTTATTAGAGATGATATATATATATATATATATATATATATATATATATATATATATATATATATATATATATATATATATATATATATATATATATATATATACACTATTACCACCACCACTAACCACCGTTGGCACCACCATCGCTAGCACCACCGTTTCCGGCCACTTAACCTTCGTCGCAATGTCGATTCAGTCATCTTTTTTTTTTTGCTTCAGATCTGGAACCACACAAAAAATGACATCACCAAAGTGTTTTCGCTTCAAATCTACTGTCGACCGCCACACCACCGCTTGTCATCTCCGACGGAATTATTCCGATGACTTTTTTTGTGTTTTTTACTCTGATCTAACAAGATCTGAATGATTCTAGTGATTTTTTCTCATCTCTGATCGGGTTCTTAATCTAGATCTTTCAAGATTTGGTCAAATCTAGAACCTCCACTTTCTGATCTGCCATCAGTTTCGTGTCTACCTTCAGATCTAACACTTTTTGTCACCGAAACGCTAGATCTACTACCAGATCTTCGGTACCATTGTCTAGATCTGCAAGCTCCAGTCCAGATTTACGATTTCTGCCACCACCATGTCCAGATCTGTGAGATGCGACAATATTGAAAGAGTTCCAACGAGATCTTGTGTCATGTTCTTCAAGTTGCACATTTGGTTTTCTGTTCTTCATCTCATATCTCTGAAATTTGGTTGTTTTTTTTTCCTTTGAAGATCTAAATCTGCTCTTGTCGTCAAACCACTACCGTCAAACCTCTTCAGAGAAACAAACAGTATCACTTGACTTCATATATGATGAAAATCTTATATATTTGGTCAGATTTGATATTTTATGGTGTTTATTGATCTGATGTATCTGGTGCACACAAAGTGTTTGATGAAATACCTCAACAAAATGTGGTAAGTCATTAAGATGTGAATACGTGTTTTCTATGTATTAATTTGTCTAAGTTCTTAAGTTGTGAATGTGTGTGTGTGTGTTTTTTTTTTTTTTTGATGTATTAAGTGTTGAATTAGTGTCTAAAATGTTGAATTAAGTTGTGAATTAGTGTTTGAATTGTTGTATTTAACCGTAAATTCTGATTTTTTTTGTATCCAAATCTAATTTTAAATGGAATGATATAGGCGATGTTGGCACTGGTGGTTGGTGGTGGTGATGGTTGATAGCACTGTACGATAGTTGGCGGTGTTGGTATTGGTGGTGGTGATAGAGTAATGATATGCTTTATTTCTTACTCATCTTCTTTGTTGATTTCAGATAAGTTATTATCTTTTCATGTATATTTTTTTTTAATGTTTGCTTCTGAAATATGATATAATATATTTATATATTAAACCGTGAATGAATTTTTTAATATAATAAAATATGAGATTATACTTATAAATGAGTTGTGAACGTATTGTATAAAATTGTGAATTTTGTGTATTACGTTGTGAATTTTATTCACGATTTAATATATTAAATTCACAGTTTAATACATAGAAATGCCTACATGTATTAACATATAAATATAAGTTTTAATTTGAAAATATAGTTGTAAATATAATTTTTTTTTGTCTTAAATTGTGATTTTATTATATTAAGTTGTAAATTTTGTATACTAAACTGTGAATTGTGTATTACGGTTGTGAATTTTATTCACCACTTAATATATTAAATTCACAATGTCATACATAGAAATGTCTCCATATAGTAACATATAAATATAAATTTTAATTTGAAAATATGGTTGTGTATATAAAAAAAAATTGTCTTAAATTTTGAATTTATTATATTAAGTTGTGAATTTTGTATACTAAACAACGAATTATCTATATTAAGAGTTTCAAATTGATATTATCGTTGTGAATTTATAATTTTGTATTAAACTGTAAATTTATTGTAATAAGCTGTGAATTTTATGTATTAAGCTGTGATTTTTTTATTTTAAACTTTGATTTGACTGGATTAAGCTGTGAATATTTATTTAAATTGTGAAATTGACTATATTCAACTATGATTTTTGTGTTTAAAAATGTGAATTGACTGCATTAAAATATTCATCTTTTTGTTTAAACTGTGAATTGACTGCTTTTTGCTTTGAATTTTTATAATTAGTGTTAAAATATGAGTAATTTATGTATAATTTTTTGTGTTAATTTTCTTATGAATATATTTATTTTTATTGTTGTATAAATTTCTAAGAATACGTTAATTTTTAAAATAGTTTTGCATTAAATTCAAAACGAGTAAATTAATAATCTTTATTAAACTGTGAATATAGTATTTAAGTTGTTAATGCATAAATTTATTTACAGATCTGATTTGAAATAAAAGACGGCTACCATGTTGATACAGGTGGTTGGTGGCGGCATGTGGTGGTAGAGTTTAAGTTTTTGATTTCTTTGAATTAGTGATTATTGTAAAACAGTTTGTACTAAATTGTGAATTTTTTGCATTAAACTTTAAATAGATTGTGTAAAGTTGTATTTTATATAAATTTTGTGTTAAAATATGAGATCAAATAAGAATGAATATATTAGACTGTAAAAATTATATATTTGCTATTTTTGTAAAAAAAAAACACACACACACACACACACAAAAAAAAATTAGGATTTTAACATGTTTAATAAGAGTATTGTGTAAATATTTACTAATTAATTGGGATTCTTAGAGTTCTTAATCTTTTTTTGTTCTCATTTGAACCATTCCTTATATATATATATATATATATATATATATATATATATATATATATATATATATATATATATATATATATATATATATATAGAGAGAGAGAGAGAGAGAGAGAGAGAGAGAGAGAGAGAATTAGGTTCTATGGAAAACAAAAAACCCTAAAAATTATAAAAATGCATAAAAAAATACTTATATATCACAAAAAAAAAAATTGAAAAAATCGCACCTTTTAAAACAAAATCGTTGAAATTTTTAAAATTTTTTTTTATAGATATGTGCTATAATACTATGCATTTTTATGATTTTTAGGGGTTTTTAGGGTTTTTTTTTGTTTTCCATAGAACCTAATTCTCTCTCTCTCTCTATATATATATATATATATTATATATATATATATATATATATATATATATATATATATATATATATATATATATATATATATATATATATATAGGAATATGATCAAATGAGAACATCTAAAAGGTTGAGAATGCGAGAACAGATCTGGACCATTTAAATACTTAAATCTAACATCATTATTAAAAGGGGGATTTATGAAAATTCTAAAACCATAGGTATTTAAGTGTAACTTGTAAAAGGTCACAAGGCTATAATGGTAATTGCAATTTTAACTTGTTCCTATAATTTCTCAATCACCTCTCATATTGTCGTTTAAATTATTTTCCCCTACCTCATCTCTTTCTCTTTCTCTATTCCTAGGGTTGAATCAATAAACCGCCTCCATCATCTGTATTCCCCCGATTTCTTCCTAATCGCAACATCATCTTCGCTCCACCATCTATCGCAGCCCTAATCGGACCTTTGTAAGTCATCTGATTTCTCATCTTTCTGAGTTTTCTCGTTCACAGCACATGGTAACATTGTATCAGTGAGGCTACCAAGGATGCATATTTTCACAATGTAACTTTGACTAAAAGTCAACAGTAGCGAGATAAACCCCCAATTTCTTTCTCACCTGAAGTCGGGTAGATTTAGTGGATGGAAAGGGACGCATTGTTCACAGGTATGCTCTTTGAAATTTTATTATCCAAATACAAATATCTTAACACATGGCTACCCAGATTTAGTATTTAATTGAAAATCATGGATTGCTCTCAACAATTGTACATTTTTGTTTAGAAATTGGAAATGGTCTTTAATTTGTTGAATGAATGGGAACCAATGGGGCCAAGAGGGTTTGTTCATGAAGAAGGGATGAACTGTGCATATAAGGTGCTCGATAAAATGTTTGTGAGAGCATTTTCGACTCGAATGATGGAAGGGGTCTCAATGGGGCAGTTGCTTCGATCGGTAATGATTATCTTCTCTTTTATTTTTATTTTGACTGTAAATCAATGAAGTTTAATCAACTACATTTCTTTACTCATATTTCTTTCTATTCATACATGAATCTAGCTTTGGAATTAAGTTTTATGAACCACAAGATCTTATCGTGAAAATGTCTACTCAAAACCACAAGGTTTCTGCTATTTTGGTGTTCGGAGACTCCACTTCTGATCCTGGAAACAACAACTACATTCTGACCCCTTTCAGGGGCAATTTCCCACCTTATGGGAGAGATTTTGCAAACCAAAAAGCGACAACGAGGTGCACCAATGGAAAGACACACAATCCTAATTTTCGAATTTTTTGGTAATAATTTCTTGAAGGGGGTGCCTGAATGGTTGTATTTATTTATGAATAGCACGTGTATTCATTTATGAATAACATTGTAGTTATGTGTGAATAGTTGTATTCATTTATTAATAGCACGTGTATTCATTTATGATAGAATGTGTATTAATTTATAAATAATAGTGTATTCATTTGTGAATTGCAATGTATTCATGTGTGAATGATTGTATTTATTTATGAATATTAGTGTATTCATGTGAATGAGTATATTTATTTATGATTAGAGGTATTCATTTTATGAAAAAAAATAATAAATTTTACACTTTTTATTTTATTATCAATTTATGAAAAATGCATTGAATTATTTGTAATTTGATGTGTTTTCATTTATGATTGGAAGTGTACTAATTTGCGATTGGATTTCAATTTTTTTTTTTTTTTTTTTTTTTTTTTTTTTGAAAAACAAAAACGTGAAAGGGTAGATAATAATATTTTTCTTTTTAAGATTTTCTTTTCAGATTTAAATTAAAAGGAAATATTAATTTTTTAGATGATTTTTTTGAAACGGTCATAAATAATTGTTGGGAAAAATAAAAAAATATATATATTTATATATTTTTTATTAACTATAAGGAAATATTAATATTGTTAGGTAATTAAAATCATTATCCCTAGATTTTAGGAAATCAATAATTAATATTTATATAAAGTTACTAATATACCCTTATAAAATGATTGGTCCAGAACTGTTCTCGCGTTCTCAACCTTTTAGGTGTTATTATTTGATCCACTCCCTATATATATATATATATATATATATATATATATATATATATATATATATATATATATATATATATATATATATATATATATATATATATATATATATATATATAAGTTCTATGAAAAACAAAAAACCCTAAAAATCATAAAAAAGCATAAAAAATACTTAGAGATCACAAAAATAAATTGAAAAAATTGCACCTTATAAAACAAAATCGCAGAAATTTTTTTTGAATTTTTTTATAGATATGTCCTATAAAACAAAAACGCACCTATATATATATATATATATATATATATATATATATATATATATATATATATATATATATATATATATATATATATATATATATATAGGGCTAGGTGAAATTGTTTCTTACATTTATTGTGTGCTAGAATACACTAATAGAAAATTAGTAAAATTATATTATTATTTAATTAAATAAAGATAGATATTAAATAATTTTCATAATTGTATGTAAATTGAATGATATCTATAATTATAATTTTGTCTTTGTGGAAACTAATTAAATTCGTCATTAATGTCAGCAAAAACATTCTTTCAAAATGAATTCGTATCTAGATTTTTATGTCAGGAATATCATTTTTTTCAGGAATCACTCACTTAAAATATAATAAAGTTGTATGGAATATGAACAATAATGGTGTATTCTAGTAGAATATACTCTCGTTGTGCTATAATACATTGTTATTATTCTATATATAAATTCATTCTGAAAAATATTAAATTATAAGTATGTATATTAAATTATATACATAATTATAATTCTTTTTTATGGAACTAATTAAATCCATCATTAATGTTTACTAAATTTTTAATAGTATATTCTAGCACACAATAGATGTGAGAAACATTTGAACCTACATCTATATATATATATATATATATATATATATATATATATATATATATATATATATATATATATATATATATATATATATATATATATATATATATATATATATATATATATATATATATAGAGAGAGAGAGAGAGAGAGAGAAAGAGGAGGATGAGGGCTCAATTGAAAAAAAAAGGTTGACAATGAGGGAATCATTCTCAGCCACACATTTATTTTGTCGCAAAACACTTAGGCGTACCGGCGGAAATGCATAATGGATAAACATGTGTTTTCTAACCTAACATGTTTTTTTTTAAACTATGTTAATCACTACCTTAATATACACAAAACATTTTTTTTGTTTTTTTTTATTTTTAAAAAAGCTTTTTTTGTCAAAAAAATTATTTTAAATATTTCAAAATTCATAATTTTTTATTCTCTATAAATAAACATCCATGCCGATATATTTTTAAGATAAAATAAATTTTTTTTATAGTTTCAGCTCTCGTTATTAATAAGAAAATAAAAATCATTCAGATTTTTATTACAATAGATTCGTTATTTACTCATTAATAAAACGTATGCTTAACTTTTTTTTTTTATAGTTTGAGTATCGTTCATATATAAATATAACACATAATAAAGTTTTCTTACTTAAAATATATTTTTTACATCATTTTTCGTCATATATTATATTTATATATGAATAAAACATGTATTAGTTGTCGTCATATTTTATATTCATATATGAATAAAAACAGTTATCAGATTTTTGTTACAGTTAATTTGCTATTCATATATGAATAAGTAGTATCATTGATACTTAAACTGTAAAAAAAATTAATCATATTTTTGTATTCATAACTAAATAACGAATGTACTGTAGTAAAAATCCGATGAATTTTTATTCAGTTATGAATAATAATAGCTGAAACTATAAAAAAAATTAATTTATCTTAAAACCATATCAATATGGATGTCTATTTATAGAGAATAAAAAATTATGAATTTTGATATATTTAAAATCATTTTTCGAAAAAAATAGCTCCTTAAAATTTGAAAAAACAAAAAAAAAAAATATGTTTTTGTATATATTAAGATAATAATTTGCATAGTTTAAGGAAATATGTTTTGTTGGAAAACACATGGTTATTCATTTAACATTTCCGCTCGTATTAGAGTGGGTTTTGTGGCAAAAATAAATGAGTGGCTGAGAATAATTCTCTAATTCTCATTATTTTTTATTTTCTCAATTGAACTTACCTTTCTCTCTCTCTTTCTCTCTCTCTTTCTCTCTCTCTCTCTCTTTATATATATATATATATATATATATATATATATATATATATATATATATATATATATATATATATATATATATATATCTTTTACTACTTATAAAAGAAATCTAACTTTTTCTATAAATAGATTGAATATAATAATATTATTTTTTTAAGATGTCCAAACTATTAAGCTTGAAGTACAACCTATTTATAATATAATAATATTAAAACTTTAACCTTATCTTTTATCTCATAAAAATCTCGTATCAAATTAATAGAAAAATTCATTTGCAAACTGAACCCGTCAATCTCAACAATTCAGCCATTTGAAGCGGTCAATGTTAACAATTTATAGAGGATCTCTTCTCTCACATTGGTAACAAGCCATCTCATAATGTCTATCTTCGTAATCCCTTCAAAGTTAGAAATATATGCACACTCTCTCGAAGAACCCTAACCAGTAACCAAGACAGTATAACCACCACCACAACAGCCGCTCTGCCTTCTTCCGCCTTCAACCAACCACTATCACGACTACCGCCCTTCCTCTCACCCACGAGATGAACTTTCTTTTGGAACATAACATTTTTCTTTAAAAAAATATCTTTGAAAGAAGTTATTTGTCCCCGCCGCTGTGCGCGGGTAACGGCTAGTATATATATATATATATATATATATATATATATATATATATATATATATATATATATATATATATATATATATATATATATATATATATATATATATATATATATATATATATATATATATATATATATATCGTGAGGAAAAAGATAGATATGAATACTATATCCATTGATATATTGCAAAGAAAAAAATAAATTAATTTGAGGCCAAGTTGGGTATTTTTTCGTGAAGTAGATGCGAACAAAAGGTTTAACAGTAACGTCATCTAAATATAACGATAAATAAACATATAATCCAGGATCGAGACTTTCAATTAATTGCTTTATTCCAAAAATTAATTCTTTATCGTCATTTTAATGTTTTCATCTTTATGAGACATCATAAGGTTTAATTTTTCATTTGGGCTATGAAATCCAATTTATTATTAGCATTTTCTTTGTTTTCATTTTGAATAATATAGATAATTAAAAAAATAAAAAACTAAATAAAAGAAAAATATTTTTATTTTGATTTCGGATATCGGATATCCGAAATATCCTAAAATCCATAAATAATTAGATATCCGAATTTCACATATCAGAAAATCTAGATATTCGAAATTTCAGATAATTTTTGGATTGGATTTGTAGATACGGATATTTTTGAACACTGATATGCAAGCGTTGTATCGAACAACATCAACAACGCTTCATTATCATCGTGAAAGAGATAGAGAATAGATAGTTATCATATGTTTAGACTCGTCAAATAAAGGTTGTAGCTAGCAACCATGGGAGGGGTGTCAATCTGTATAGATCTATACACAATGTTCCTCGTTTGCTTAAATTTAAAGGTTATAACATAGAGCGATTTACTAAGTTTTTATGCTTAGCTTAATGAAGAAACACTCAAATAGTTTTCCCAAGTTTAAACATTTGTAAAAGTGGCTGATTTCATGTCTTAAACTTGAAGTTATAAAGTTACTAGACCCATTATTCATTCGTTGTAATAAAAACTATAATAAAGTCCCTAACAAAAATCGAGCAGCTCGGTTTTAACCAACGTAAAACCAACAATACCAAATATTTGTTCAAACCTAAATAGTTGTATAATTATCATTTTAGTTCAATATATAATGATATGACAACTAATTAACGAACAAAATTTGAAGACTATAAATAAGCATTTATCGTTTATAATTATAATAAAACTATATTTGTCATTTTATAAACACCAAATCTATATAAATCTTATAAAGAAGACCATCCAAATCAATGTAATTCAAGATAGACCATTATTTTGAACCATGTTCATTTGAAATTCCTAAAACTTTTTATCTTGTCATACTTAATTGCTTGGTTAATTAAAAAGTTTTGCCTATATAAGAACATTATTTCCATGCTTTTTTTATTCATATTTTTCTTTCTTCTTTTTATGTTATTGTTATAAAAAATGCATGAAAATTAAAATGAATGTTTGTATAGACACACATGTTCAAATAAAAAATATCACTAGAAGAGATATGGAGAATAAGGCGGTAGAGTGTGTGTATGTATATTCTATGACACATATACATCGAGCCAAGATCTCAAGATTGTTGGTGAAGAAAAAGATCAATGGTAGTCATAGAATCTCTAAAAAACGAGTTCAATGGTTAAATATCTCAAGACTCAAGAAGAACTAAAGGTTGGTATGATTAACTGGATTGTAACATCCTGATTCCTAAGAATGAGAATTTTTATTAAAAAGGGCAAATTTTCTTTGGAACTCATCGAGTTGATGGCCTCAACTCGACGTGTTGAAAGTTTTTGGGTCGTGGATCTTTTTGGACCAGCTCGAAGAGTTGGAGAGGAAAACTCGACGATTTGGTGGCTGAATATGAAACCCTAATTTTTAGGGTGTTGCAACCTATTCAAAGGCCTTAAGTCCCATTGATGCCTCCCTAATCTCCTCCTCAGTTCAGAAACCCTAAAATTTGTGCATCTTACCCCAAGTTAAGTGTGTGAGCTTATAAGTTGCTTCTTTGGTCTCATTTTTGAAAGAGTTTGAAGTTGGTGATGCCTAGCTTGAAGGAAATGCCATAGATCCAGAATATCCTTGAGTTTAGCTACTCTTTTGAGGTAAAAAGTCGAAAACTTGCTCATTTATTTGCTTAGATCTCCTCCTTGGAAGTTTATTGTCATATTTAACCTATTTTTGGATTGTTCATGGGCTTGAGCATTTCATGGAATTATAACTTCAAATCTGGACATTTTGTGGCCCTGTGGACTTAAAGTTTCAAGCTTTATCAAGCTCTAGGTCTCTTTCATGCTTTAGGGCCCTTATATAAGCCTTCTTTGAGTTGTGGAGCCCTTAGTGACATGCATAGACATAAAGTTAGCAACTTGACGATGATTTCCAACCCTTGGGTAGCTGATCTACATTTCTAAGCTTTAGATTCGATAAAAAGGAGGTTGAATGTGTTAAGACTAGGAAAACTCGACGAGTTGGCTCGAGTTTTCCCCGATCTTCTAGATACTGTGTGAGCTCTGCTGTAACGCCCGTAGATCAGAGCTAGTTAATTTAGAGACGATAAGCATCAAAAATGAATTTTTGATGGAAGATTATCTAGAAGGATTAATCTTAACTAAGTTGTATTATATGTTACAAGGATTCCGTACATATAAAGAACGCCGAAATCTGAGTTATAACGAAGAAGTTATGACATGTCGAAGTTTCGCGATAGAACCGGCACGACACAGCGCGACGTAAATAGTGAAATTTACGTTAGAGTGATATTTGGACTTATTGATCTAAATAAAAGTCGTAGAATACATTAAACCGAAAGCGTGCATAAAAAGAACGCCTAAATCTGAATTCATATGAGGAAGTTATGATTTTTCGAAGTTTCGACTTAGCAGTATGCAGCCCGAATACTCGATTTGAGATCGAGTGGTTTTTAGCCGAAACAATCTAAACGAGAATCGAAGATTTCATTATTAGTAGTGCAACGGTAAAAAGACAGACGAAAATGGACGTCAAGAAGTTAATAACAGAATTTTCCTGTCCCGACCTACTAAAAATAAATAATAAAAATAAAGTCAAAACTAACCGATGGAGTCTAAACGAAAGTTGTAGAGCGTAGTCTCACCTACGCATGGATATAAAGAACGTTGAAAACGGAGTTCGTATGAGGAAGATATGAATTTTTGAAGTTTATTAAATAATTAAAATATTAAATTTAAAAATAAATACCCGATATTATCCAAAGGGGGAGTCACCGGGCTTATCCAAAGGGGGATGTCACAGTTGGTATCAGAGCATTAGTTTAAGCGAACTAGGAATTTGTAGGATTTCTAGACTTAAACTTAGAATGCTAAATGAAGATTGTGAGATGTGTGTCTGTTATATTTTAGACACGAGCACTAGTTTATTTTAGGATAGTTGCCTAAAATTCTTTTATGTGCTAAATGTTATATGTGTCCATATATGATTTTATTTGTTCAGATCTATGGTATGTTGCCGACCGGATCGGGAAACCTTATGTGTTTAGGATTCTAAGCGTATGTCTACGATATTAGAACTAACATGTAAATGTTTCAGAGTGATAAGGATGATATATGTATCTATCGTGAATGAGGATCTAAATTCACCTTATTTGGTGTACAAATCAAGAATGGAAAGAACTAGAAGCGGAGTTGGAAACGCAAATGACAATAGGAATCAACCACCAGTGATTCAACAAATACATGTTGTAGCTACAACACCTGAGCCAATGACAATGGTTGGTGTACAAGCAATGATGCATGCAGTGTTGGATCGTCAAATCGAGGAGACCAGGCGGTTGCTTCAACAGAATCGTGAAGAACTATCAATTCAATTGGAAGAGCCCGAAGTAAATGGAGGGCATTCGGAAGGAGGGAACTACAGTGGCACCGTTGGTCAAGCCAACCCACCAATATTTCGCCGAAACAACCAGGATGGAGGAAATGACAGACGTGGATGCAAGTACAAGGATTTCATGCCATCCAAACCACTGTGTCTTTCTGGGAGCCCGATACCGGTGCAAGTCATGGACTGGATCTCCGAGATGGAGACAATGTTTGAAAGTTACGAGTGTAGCAATAGACAGAAGACCGCTCTTGCAATTCCTCTATTAAAATCTGGAGTACTGAGCTGGTGGAAGTTATTGGCTGGTTCGATGCCCAAGGGGGAAGCTAGCAAGACGTCTTGGGAAGAGTTTGTGGTGCAACTCAAAATGCAATATTGCTCTGAGTAGGATCTTCTGGAAATCAACAATGAGTCCCAGAATCTAAAGAAGAGAAAATTGAGCGTCACTGAATACGCTACAAGCTTTACGGAGAAGATGAAGCTTATTCCATACCTAATTCCAATTGAACTTTCCAAGGTCAATAAGTTTGCCAATGGATTACCAGCGGACTTTGGTCCGATAGTCAAGCAAGCAACCACTCTGAAAGCTGCCATCTGGGCAGCCAAGAATGTTGAGACCCAAATAAGGGAAAAGGGTCTGGAAAGAGCTGAAGTTGGAGAGAAAAGGAAACATGAAGGATCTTCAGTGATCAACAAAGAAAGCAAATTCTCGAAATTTGGGGGAAGAGATGAAGCTAAGTGGTGTGAGAAGTGTAAAAAGAAACACTTCGGGATATGTAGTGAGGAGATAACTTGCTACAAATGTGGGAAGACAGGGCATTATGCCAACAAGTATGCGCCTATTAAGAAGGTGTGCTACAGATGTAACGAAGAAGGGCATATTTCTAAAGACTGCCCAAAGAAAGACACACTGCCATAGCCAAGGGCATTCCACATGCTCCTCGACGAAGCAGAAAACGATGTGATGATTAAAAGATGAAGACTTCATATTAATATATAAAGTTTGTATCAGGAAGCATAGTCTATTAGAGGCATAGTATTAGGTGAACTTGAACTTTTGTGTAATAATTTCAAGAAATAATATAAACCCTGGTTTTGTTATCTGATGTGTTGAATGATTATATGATTTATGTATGGTGACTTGGTTGACTGCGAGACAATACTTGGGGCGAGTATGAGTAGGTGTGAATGGTAGTAGAGATCTATACTACCGGAAGCACAGGAATCACGCTTGGATCAGGGAAAGTCACAAAGTTACCAACGAGCTAGTGGTTGGTCTTGTTTTATTCAAATATGTCATTACCCTTGTTTCGGTAATGGCTAGTAGGATGATGGTTATTCCGACCCTAGTGGTAATATTAAATTAAGTCCAACTACGATGAATTGGTTATATGGTCCAGAGGACCAAGTTCGATGTAACATCTGGCTTAAGTCAGAAGATTGGAATCATTTTGCAATCCCTATTTCATTGATGATTTTGGGTCGTAATCATCCTAAGGGGGTGATAATTGTAACGCCTATAGATCAGGGCTAGTCAATTTATACGATAAGCATCAAAAATGACTTTTTGATGGAAGATTATCTATAACGATTAATCTTAACTAAGTTTTAGTATATGTTACAAGGATTCCGTACATATAAAGAACGCCGAAATCCGAGTTATAACAAAGAAGTTATGACATGTTGAAGTTTCACGACAGAACCGGCACGACACAACGCGATGTAATTAGTGAAATTTAAGTTAGGGCAACATTTGGCCTTAGCGATCTAAATGAAAGTCGTAGAATACGTTAAACCGAGAGCGTGCGTATAAAGAACGCCCAAATCTGACTTCATATGAGGAAGTTATGATTTTCCGAAGTTTCGACTTAGCAGTATGCAGCCCGAATACTCGATTTGAGATCGAGCGGTTTTTAGCTGAAACAATCTAAACAAGAATCGAAGATCTCGTTATTAGTAGTGCAACGGTAAAAAGACAGACGAAAACGGACGTCAGATGAAGAAGTTATGAATTTATAACGGAGTTTTCCTGTCCCGGCCTACTAAAAATAAATAAATAAAATAAAGTCAAAATTAGCCGACAGAGTCTAAACAAAAGTTGTAGAGCGTAGTCTCACCTACGCGGGAATATAAAGAACGCCGAAAATGGAGTTTGTATGAGGAAGATATGAATTTTTGAAGTTTATTAAATAATTAAAATATTAAATTTAAAAATAAATACTCGATATTATCCAAAGGGGGGAGTCACCGGGCTTATCCGGGTTACGCCCAGCGTACCTGGATTTATGCCCAACGTAAATCGAGGATCCAGCCTCCTATAAAAGGAAGTCGAGGCTTCCGAGTTTCTTTGCTTATTTTCTCTTCTCTCTCTCTCTCTCTCCCGTTTTACCTCTTTTTTCGTGCAAAAAATATCCCGAAGCCCGGTATCATTCCCGAGCCACGAAGATCCCAAGAAGTGAAATTCCCGAGCCGAAGCTCTGCCCGAGAAGCCAATTTTTGTGAAGATCTTCTAGATCTACCGAATAATACTACTTCTACAAGCCGTAGTACTGTCCGATCATCTTCTGATCAAGTGAGTGTGTAGTTACTTTCTTCTAACACATAAATATGAAGTATTTGCTATGAAATACATGCTATGTGTTTATATATTGTTGTTTATTTGAGATGAGTGTGGAATGGATGTTTTATATAGTTTTTAAATGAGTTAAACTGTATATGTATTTTATATCTACAAATATGTTGGGTAGAACATGGGTAGATGGAATAGTTGGTGTGTGATGAAAGATGGTATGAGTAAACATTGGTGACTATGGAGTTAACGCCTATTGTTTAAACCTTGGTGACTATGGAGTTAGCACCTATTGTATAAACCTTGGTGACTATGGAGTTAGCGCGTATTGTATAAACCTTGGTGACTATGGAGTTAGCGTCCACTGTTGAGTAAACCTTGGTGACTATGGACTTAGCACCTGATAACTATGGATTTAGTACCTGATAGATAAACTTTGGCAGCAATGGACTTCGTGCCAATCCCTTAGATAAATCATTAGGAATGAATGGATGAAGGATTGTTGATTCTTAGGGTAAACCCTTAAGAAATAAAGGAGATATAGGGATGGGTGTTTGGGTTGATTGTTTGATGATTGAATAAAATAAATGTATTATTATGGGTTGAAAACCCTATATGCTCACAAGGCCCCCAAGCCTGACCCACTTAGTTTTCTTGGTATCACAGGTATCGATGCGAAGACCCATTTCACTGAGAGATTAAAAGAGATGTAAATCACTAGTGTAAATTAATGTATGATATGTTTATGCTTATGTGTCTGTATCGGAACATGACATCCTGAGGTTTTATTATTAAATAAAAATACATTCTCTTTGAGAAATGTTTTGATAAGTTATTATCATATCTTGTTTTGGGAACGAATTCCGCAACCGTTTTCTTTAAACGATTACTCTGATTTATAAAACAAAGCATAAACAAATCGGTCTTTTTTCTGACCATGAAATTGAGGATATCACATCTACGAGTTGTCCTGACAACTCGGCGAGTTGACTCGGACTTTCCCGATTCTCTAAATATTGTAGAAACCCGACAAGTTGGTAGGTGCACTAAACGAGTTGGGTCAACATGGACTGTTGACTTTGACTTTGACTATGGTAGACCAATTTTGACTCTTGAGGGCATTTTGGGTATTTTGGGGTATTGATGGGGTTGGTCACATGGTGGTTGTAGGCATTTGAGTCCGGAGATGGGCTTTGGATTTGGGTCTTGCCAGTTTAGCACTATTTGTGAAGTGAGTTTTGCTCACTATACTTAGGGGTCGACGGCACCAAGGCCAGCCCATTTGATTGATATCCTTTTATGCATGTTGTGCGATCCGTTAGATCAGTATTCTAGTAGATAGAATGATATTATGATTAGTGATCAGTAAGATCTATTTATTTGTTATTAGCTGGTGATAGTATGTTTATTTGTAATATGTGCACATGTTCGATTTGTGGTTGTGAATTCACTGCTTTATGCGTAAGCCAACAGACCGGGGTGTTCGAACCCGATGCTTGAGGGCCCAGAGTATACCATCCTGAGGCTGATTAGACTCATAGTATGTTGGCATTCCAACCTGATGGTTGAGGGGCCTGGGGTATTCTAACCCGATGGTTGAAGGGCCTGGGGTATTCCAACCCGACGGTTGAGTAGACCCATAGTATGATGTCATTATGTTTGTGCTACATGTATTGTATCACTATTTTGGGGGGACTCACTAAGCTTCGGGCTTATAGTTTGATTTTGTTTCAAGTACCTCAGATGATCGCGGGAAAGAGAAGGCTTGATCATGCACCTCCTTGTGTTTTGTGTTATGATTTTGGGACTTCTCTGATGTAAAACTCATTTTGAAAACCATTTATGATAAATGGTGATTTTGTGGTTGTTTTAAAAAGTTCAAAATTTTCAAGAATTTTATGAATGTTACAAGTTGGTATCAGAGCCTTGGTTTGAGTGAATTGGAGGAACACTCGTGTGAATCTAGTCTCAAACTAAGGAAAAGATTTTCAAAATGGTTTTCAAAATACTCAAGGAGGATGCGATGTGTACGATCAGTCGAAGCCATGGATTGGTGGAGGCTCGCTACCAGTTCCTATTCTACTAAGCAGAGAGCCGTTGTGACGTGGGAGCAGTTTTCTGAGATGTTCCGCTCCCATTATGTGCTTCTGGTGGAGAATGAGAGGTTAGCACAAGAGTATATGGATTTGAGACAGGGTTATGAGACGGTGATGGAGATTACCAAGATGTTTATGGAGAGGGTTATGTTCTGCCCTGAGTTTGCTACATCTGAGAAGGCTTAGATGACTCGTTACTTGAGCATGCTCAAGACGGAGATCAGGTAGTTTGTTTCCACCAAGTGCTATGGATCATTATTGGAGATGCAGGAGATCGCCGGGTGGCATGAGACTGAGATCGAGTTTTCAGACTCGGGAAACGAGACCGACCCCGGCGCAGTCGCAACCTGCGCCGAAATGGTTAAGGGTTGTTGATTCCATGTGAGAGAGTCATAGGGGTCATACTTGTGGGAAGTATGGCGAGGTGCATGATGGGGTTTGTTTGTCTTCTTTGGGTTTCCACAAGTGTGGCATGCAGGGCCACATTGCGAGGGATTGTAGGCAGCAGACTCTAGATTTTGGCGTCAAACTTTGTTACCATTGTGATCAGGTGGGCCATATGAAGGCTCAGTGCCCCTTACTAGATGCCAAGCCAGCACTGGCTCCAGCACTGGCTACTTGTTGTTTTTGGAAATTCTGGGCTAAAACGATTATTTTGATGCAAATGGACCATTTACGATATTCCTTATTTAAATTAGGTGTTACGTGCCAATTTCATTTAAATTGGGCATGTTGTGACAAACCTTATGATAAACGGGCCGTTAGTGAAAATTCTAATACACTTGAAATTTTCATGATACTTTGGGATAACGACAAGTTTTCCATGATAACATCAAATATTTTGACATTTTCGATAAAAAGAATTATATTTTTATTGCCAATAGTTGTAGTCAAAATACACACTTGAAACATTATTTATAGCGTTAAATAATTGGATACTCTATTCTCGTAAATTTAGTTAAGGCTCTTATGTAGGGATGAGCATATGGACCGGGGAACCGGCCAGAACCGGAACCGGAACCCGATGGAACCGGTCAGGCCAGGATCAGGACGTTATTTTTGTGGATTTTTGGAACCGAGAACCGGTAGGAACCGAAACTGATATATAACCGGAACCGGTAGAACCGGCAAAAACCGGAATCGTATAATGCTATTTTTCAAGGACTGGTTCCTACATTTGAAGACACGACAAGAACTGGTAGGAATCAGGAACCGGTAGAACCGTCGGGCCGGTTCGATTCTTGATTTTGGCCGAAGCTGGTTCCCGGTTCCGGCTGGTTCGGCTGGTTCGGTCCTTTTGCTCATCCCTACTCTTATGAGACACTCTTTCACTCGCACCTACCTAGTGTACATAGTCAGTCCTTTAGTTATAACCAAAGTCTCCTGGAGAGAGAGCGAGAATTTGTGTATAGATTTGTATGGGGATGACACCCCACACCTAAGCTGCTCGCTACAACTAGACAGGCCAGTCTAGGGTGACAAATGTCTTATCGTACCCGACGCCTGAAGAACGTCATGACAGGCATATCAGTCATATCAAGTAAGGTTATAGCGACTCACATAGAAAATAACAAAAAAATAAATTTACATAATACACATACTATACTCATGATACAAAGTACGAACTATACAATTACTATTTACGTTTAAATTTTCACCTCTCGGGTCTTAGGGGTAAGACCACACTTTTTTATTTTACAGAATACATAGGATTTTCTCGGAAACTATCTTTATACATTATCAAACAAGCTCACGCATGCTCTAATACGAGATTTAAAAGAAAACTCACAAACCAATTTTACAGAAAATATGGGATTTTCTGGTGTTTACAAACTATTACAAAAACTTTTCATACAAACTTGCTTATGAACTCACCAACATTTTTATATGTTGACGCTTTTCAAAATGACTTGTATTCTCAGGAACACATTAAAACAGGTTGGTCGATAAGGAATGAAGATTTTTGTTGTATTTTTGTTTCTCACCATACTTGATGTTTTGGATGTATTCTTATAAACAAATACAATGATGTAAAACTATGATGGTTGGTATATTTTATGTATGGTAATGATGTTGTCTTTGATTCATTTATATACACTGTGATGATATTACAAAATGAAGTCACCCGCCCCCGGATGTTTCCGCCGTCTGGTTCGGGGGTGTGACAGTTGGCGATGAAAACTCACAACGGACACTCCAACTCTCCAAGGGTTATATCGAAATTCCTACTGAAAGACTGAGATACAAAAGACTGACTCGCTCCCGTGTCAAAAATCACAACATTAAGCAATGAATTCACTACGAAGGTACCAATCAAGAAAATAAATATAAGAACACATAAATTTAACTTGACCGAACTATAAATGAATACATACCTGCAACGACATCAGGCACCGCCCTAACAGCCCTGTCCTGACAGCCATTTGTGATTCGAAGAGTAGAATGAGCTTGTACCTGTACGGGCCTAGCATCAAGCAATGAACATTTTCCCTTCACTTGGACAACCTGATCACATTGATAACAAAGTCGAGTACCGTGGTGCTACTGATGACAATATCTGGCAAAAACGTCCCTCATTTCCATATTTGTTGCACCAGGTCGATGATATACATACACCATCATGCACCTTCCTGCACTTTCCACAAGTGAGGCTTCTTTGTCCTCCAGAAAGGAAATCAGTGGGCTTGAACCGCTTAGCTGCTGACTGAATCTGAACTGGGCATGTATCTCTCCTTCGCATGTAACTCAATCTTAATCTCTCTCTTTTAGGAAAATAACTATCTTTCTGAAATGGAAGGATATTGTTGAGTCAACAAAAACTCCCAAATCTCATTCTTCATCATACTCAAGTATCGTGACATATGAACCTATTTCAATGCAGCATACTCGGGGCAGAAGAGGCCTCTCTCACTAAACATCTTGGTGATCTCCGTCACCGATTCTATCATCTGCTTCAGCGCCAGATACTTATACGCTAACCTCTTATTCTCAACCAGTAGAACATACTCAACACAAAGCATCTTAGTGAACTAGTTGCAAGTCACCAAGACTGGATCCATAATAAAAAGACCCTTAATGGCAGACTTTCACCAATCTTTCGCCCTCAATTGAAAAGGGTTCAATATAAACTTTACCTTCTGGTTCTCCAGACAGGAACATGTGTAAAAACACCCCCTCAACATCGGATATCCATCTAATATCAACAATCAGGTCCTTGACCTCAATCAAGTCTGATGGGCTACATGTCGCCGAACTCCTGGTACTGCATAGACCCTCTTCCCTAAAGTCTTGTAGTCATGATGGCTTCAATAGCTGCGGCATCCATAGCCACGGTGATGTTGGCATAACGCTTATCAAACATCTCAATCAAAGTTGTATTGATAGACCCAAACACCTCTAAGATCGCCTCCCTGACCACTAAAGTCACCAAAGTATAGATCAACTCTTGGATCTCATCATCACCCAAACCTGCCCTCTCTGGGCCATCAGTACCTGATCTCGAACCTCTCATCATCACCATACTGAAAAATAAATTGGAACACATTATAAAATCACATTATAATCTAACACATCACTACTCGATCACTCATTCCTCAGAACTCGTGACTTCCTTGATACGTTTATAGGTCTTAGATTGCTCCTTTGGGCCTATAGTACACCTGGACCACCCATGTATCTTGTCCTACAACACAAAGCAGGTTTGCCTAATCCCAAACAACCACAATATGTCAACATATTCAAATAAATAAACAAAAACCAGCAAACATAGGTAATCATATATATCTACCAATCTAAGAGGTATTCTTCTAACTAGTTTTATGATTCATATACCAAATTTGTATGCTAGATAGGCTTCATGCTTTGGATAATTTTTGTTGCATGTATAACTAGAGAAAACTTAGATCCAAAGCATTAGGGTTGTATGTGCACCATTGGAGTGTTATAGTACTTAAAACCCAACACATATCATTTTAGTATACCAAAATCCTACACATAAGGATACATACTGCAGTACAAAGTATAGTGAGAAGACTCACTTTGCAGTCTAGCAGATAATGGTACGACTTTCGCAAATCTAAAAACTGGTACTACATATCACGTATACAACAATCACGGACCAAATACTTAAAAACTCAGTTTTGTAAAACTAGCCGAGTTGGAAAATTACTTAGCCAAGTACTCCTTATTTAGCCCCTTACCAATGCGAGTTACAAAATCCGAATACTCCCTAATCAGCCTCGTATTGAAGCAAGAGTGTTGTAAAACTCGACCAATTCGCTGATTAATATGTATAATATACATAATGATTTATTATCTAACACATACATGTGATTATTACCACACACACACACATATATATATATATATATATATATATATATATATATATATATATATATATATATCTTAGATTTTTAGTAATTGTTCACGAAGTGGGACCATTGTGTGTTTTTCAGTTTTTGTGTATTCACATGTATCTAATTTTGTTACATATTTCAATCAACTTATGATTTTCACATATATAATTTCCCTAAAATTATTTCGACATGAATTACCGAATTTGAGTACTCCCTGAGTACTCGCTACTTGACAGTCCGCCAAGCAGATATAGGCCCATACTCTCTCAATCCCGTTATACTCTAATACATCACTACTCAACAAAAACTCCCGTATTTGTCTCAGAGGATCGACACAAATTCTTGGCCACTAGGCCCCAAGCAACTAGTATATGCATACTTCCTATATCCACCCTCTCAAGAGTAACTATCAATTTCTTACTTTTGCTGGCTCATAACAACCACACTCAACTCATTAAACCTCCACTTACTTTGCAATCGCCTTGTGCATGCTAATCAAACATAACGTCGAACTCGATTAACAATTGAATAGTTGATTCTACCCTAAGCCCACAACTAGACAAGGAACATGAAATAAGGCTAAATCAAGCATTCTTATGCTATAAAATATTACTTATATACAATCATGATGCATACACTACACCAGCACAATATGAATGTCAGTTTAATATTGCATATCAAGGAATCCCCTAGGTTATCGGGGATTACAAATCAGGAAATTCTATTATACAATTTATGAATATCCCTAGCCTATCGAATAGCATGCATTTCTAACATATCACCAGCACATATATAACAAGTGTGAGTATCTTCGGGAATAACTTTTTTTCCTTGAGCTTCGGCTGATTATACACATCACATCCTCTCCTTTAACTATTTAGAAATTATTTATGAAAATTCCTTTTGTAGGTCCATACTTTAAGTCTGGAATCACACAAGTGTTCTTCCAAATCCCTCAAACTAGGGCTCTAATACTAGCTTGTAACATCCCAAAAACTACGATAAAATTTTTCGTTTTTAAAAGACTTTTTCATAAGATCCATAGAGTAATAAAACATTGTTTCCAAGACAAAACCATAGAAATCAGAGTATCAAAATCATCTATCAAAACATAAATCAGCAGGAGGATGTGTACAGTCATGCTTACGCCTTGCCCCAGTCATCTAAAGTACTTCAAATGTTTAAATCCACAATTGTAAGACAACGCTTAGTGAGTTCCCCCAAAATACCTCATACAACAATACATATACAATGCATGTACACATGAGCGTACAATCTTCCTAGAACGCCTTGCAGGGCCTATAAGATGTATGGGCTGCCCTACCAAGCCTACAGTCTATTGGCCCGCCTCATAAGGCCTATAGTATCTGGATCGTTCCCTTGAGCCGACATTCTGACTGGACCTCCTTGCAAGGCCTACAGTACACCTGGACCACCCGGGTATCTTGGCCTACAACACAAAGCAGGACCACCTTAACCCAACCTACCACAATACGTTGACAGAAGAAAACAAATAAACAAAAACCATCAAACACAGATAATCATATAGATATACCAATCTAACATATCACTTTAGTACACCAACATCCTACACACAAGGATACATATTGTAGTACAAAGTATAGCGAGAAGACTCACCTCGCAGTCTAGGAAATAACAATACGGCTCTCGCGAATCCAAAAACTGGTACTATATGTCACCTATACAATAATCACGGACCAAATACTTAAACTCAGTGTTGTAAAACTCATCGAGTTGGCCGATTACTCGACCGAATACTCCTTACTTATCCCCTTACCAAGGCGAGTTACAAAATCCGAGTACTCCTCAATCAGCCTCTTACTAAAGCAAGCAGTGTTGTAAAACTCGGCCAATTCGGTGATTAATACGTATAATATACTTAATAATTTATTATCTAACACACACACATGTGATTATTACTACATATATATCTTAAATTTTCAGTAACTATTCATAAAGTGAGACCATTATGTGTTTTTCAATTTTTATGTATTCACATGTATCTAATTTTGTTATATATTTTAATCAACGTATGATTTTAACTTCTGATTTTCACCTACAAAATTTCCCTAAACTATTTCTACATGAATTATGGAATCTAAGTACTCCCTGACTCCTCGTTACTCGACAATCGGCCAAACAGGTACGGGTAAATACTCTCTCGATCACATAATACTTTAACACATCACTACTCGACATAAAATCATGCATTTGTCTCGGAGGATCGACACAAATTCTTAGCCACTAGGCCCCAAGAAACTAGGATATGCATACGTCCTATATCCACTCTCTCAAGAGTAACTATCAATTCCTTACTTTTGTTGGCTCACTAACAACCACATTCAACTCATGAAACCTCCACTAACTCTGTAGTCGCCTTGTGTATGCTAATAATACATAACGTTGGATTCAATAGACAATCGAATAGTTGATTCTACCCTAAGCCCACAATCAGAAAAGGAACAGAAAATAAGTATAAATTAAGCATTCTCAGGCTATGAAATATTAGTTATATACAATCATGATGTATACACTAAACCACCACAATAATAATGCCATTTTCATACTCCACTCTCTCAAGAGTAACTATAAATTCCTTACTTTTGTTGGCTCACTAACAACCACTTTCAACTCATGAAACCTCCACTAACTCTACAGTCGCCTTATGCAATTCCAGAAGATCCCTAACCTATATACTAGCATGCATTTCTATCATATCACCAACACATATATAACAAGTGTAGTTATCTTTGAGAATAACTTTTTTTCCTTGAGCTTCAGCTGATTGTACACATCGCATCCGCTCCTTTAATGGCACACCCTAAAACCGGAACGGCGGAAATGTCCTGGGGCAGAGGACGTTATGTACAGTATCATATCAATACATAATAATAAACAAGCAACAGAATCATCCATTGCATTAATGATATAATTTAATACAAGTGTGTTCTGTGTATAGCAATAAGACGCCAAAATGAATAATCAAAATAAAGACGAGTCTTGTATGAGCTCCGTCTTCTCAAAACCTGGTCCAGTGTACCTGACTACTAGTGACCTGAGAATACAAGTTATTTTGAAAGAGTAGATCAACATTAAAGCTGGTGAGTTCATAAGAATTTTAGTGTCATTGTTTTGTATGAAAGTTTTTGTAAATGTTTGTTGTAAATATTTGTAAGATTTTGATGTAATTGTTGTATCTCCTAGAAAATCTTATATTTTCTACTTTATTATGAAATGTAGTCTTCTATCAACACCCGACTGTTCTGTATGTTTGTTCTTTTGTGAAAGTGAATGCTTTTCCCAAGTATGACTATCACTACCAAAATATAGTTTACATTACCGTTTATGTGAGAAGATCACAATGTGAATGCAATGGGAAAATAAAGATGTATTGTAGTATTGTATATAAGTAACTACCAATGTACTAACTACCTTAAACCAGTTTGTTTAGTTAAGGTAAAATGTGATGAGGTTGTAACCATACTTGATTGACTAGTATAACACAATGAGCAAAGACATTGAAATGGTATGACATCCATCACCCGTAGACCTGTAGGTCCCACTGTAGCTAGCAGCAAGGTGTAGCATGGTCAATTCCGTATAGATCTATACAAAAATTCACGCTCTCCCTCCAGGAGATTTTAGTTGCAAAATGTGACACAACAGTATATTGTCATGCCATGAAGTAGTGGCTCACATTAATGTTATAGTACTCTTGTGTTTGTATAGTATGTTCTAGTGTATTGTATGTTCTCTCTGTTCTAGTGTATAGTATGTTCTCTTTGTATAGTGTAGTCTATGTTCTCTTAGTTTCTCATCATAGTATGTTCTTTCTATTTCTCATTATAGTATGTTTGTATTGACTCTTCAATGAACTAATTCTTGTATGTTTCATTGTATTAGAAATAGTGAGTAGTAATTCCCTAAACTATATTTATTATAGTTTACTAGAATTGTTGTTTGAATGACTGAGCATGTTTGTACACCTTTGCTACCCAAAGGTGCTGAACTGATGTAAGAACTTTTATATATATACATATATACACAATATATAACTAAGATTCAAATGACACTCGGACAAACAACTGGATAACCTAAGTCCACAACCAAACAAGGAACAAGAAATAAAGTGAGTTATCAGTCCTCAGTCGTTTCAACCTTTTTTATATAACTATATCTATATAGACATGATTTTGACAATATATTAGCTTAAAAGAGTTTAATAAAAAAGTTTAACATATAAAAGAGTTTTAACAATTTGAATGGCTATTGATGACTTGATATCAGATATAAAATTGTTCTGAAATAGATTGCTTGATAAAATAGTTTGAAATATAAGAAATCCACTTGTTTGATAGCTATTAATCACATGTGATTGATATAATAACTATAATGATTCTACTTGTATTCCCCCCCCCCCCCCCCCCCAATAAAAGCATTTTAAAATCATTTAAAAGATAATTTAAGGGGTGTGAACTTGATGGGTTTTGAGCAAATCATTAATTCTATGGTGCACATGCAAAACCCTAAACTTTGGATCTAGGTTTATCTAATTGAACATGAAAATTATCCAAAGCTCATAAACCCTATATCTAGCATACTATAATCGAAATCGTATATGTAAATAGGTTTTAGATCTTACCTTGATTGTCATGTAGCAATAACAATCACAAACTTTCTTGATCTTGACTCTTGAAAGCTTAGTGACTCAAATGTTGCACCTCTAATGGCTCACAAACACCAAGAGCAAGAGGATGAAGAAGGAGAAGAGGAAAGACACGCAAAAACGTCTACAAACCCTAAGGAGACTCTTAGCCACATTTTTGGTGCCTTAGGGGTCCTTAAATATGTGAGGCTATTAGGGTTATCTAACAAGGAAACCTTAATTTGACTTCTTAGGCCCTAAGGAGCCCATGGACTCCCTCCTTAGAGGTTTTGGATGATTTCTAATGGGTTTGCCCATAGAATTCGTCCACTCCTCTAATATGGAGTCCATTAGCTCAATATTCAATTATCACACAATTGATGGTTCTAGTCCCCTAAGTTTAACTAATCTCTTTTAGCAACAAAATTAATTCTTAATTAATTATCGACTAATATTAATTAAACAATATGATTTCTCCTTTAATATATTATTCTCGTAATATATTAATAAATCATAATTAATCCTCTCTCTCCATAATTCATCCTATCAAGTTGCTTTGGTGAAGGCAACCCAAAAGGACCATGCACCATCAGGTCAAGTACATACCAAAATAGTTATGGACTTAGACATTAATCCAACAGTCTCCCACCTAGATAAGTCTAATAACTATTTTGCATATGACTTCAGATCCTGATCCGCAATCGTAGCTTTCAAAAGTCGCTGTCAACTCTGATCTTATCAGAAGCGTGTCCTTTAGATAAGAGATCATATATTCCTCCATTCTTAACATCGTATAGACTGAGACATGGATTTAAATCATTCACCCGCTCTAAAGCACTACTTGTCCTATATCGGGGTTCGAGTCTCCCTCCTAAGGCTTACTCCTAGCGACGGTTGTAGCAGCTTACTATAGAAATTGAGGGAGTAAAAACTAACTTATAGGGGTTGCCATTCATAGCTATAGGAAGAGGGAATCCAACTCTGTATATATATTGTTTCCTGACTTCCAATTTATGACGACTGATAACAGACTACAATTGAACACATCAACTTAGTCCCGGCTTGGCCAAGCGCTTAGGGTGTCATCACTAAATCATCAAGGGGCCCATACATATCGCTTTTATCCCACTTTGGGAAAAAAGGAACGGATAAACATCGACTCAATGCTCGTTTGTACTCACTTACCGAATTACGCACAACAATACGTTTTATAACACCAAGTTACCGGTACGTTTACGTATTATCAATGTGTAACTAACTCGCAGATACAACTCACACATCTCGGTTTCAAGAATATAAGATATTATCATCTCACCAATCACTCGTGATAAAATCCATGAAGTGACCCAAGTGAGCGTGGGTTTATTCCAATATTCTAATCTTATAGCAGCACCCATGAACCCTGCAGCAAACTTTTGCTATGTCTAAAACACTTTAGACAATTTATAGTCAGATTCATGACTCTTCTTTCATTCCTACTTCCAAAGAATGAACGGTTGTGGAGGGTTTGAATAATCTTATTATTTGGGAAGTCAAAACATGCTAATTCATACACAAGAATAATACTAATCCTATATGGCCTCAAACCTTTGAGTATAAATAAAACATTTTATTTAATAACCAAATTGATTACTCATCATTTGTTGTTTCAGGTAACCAACTTTTTACTTGAATTATAACTTCAATTGTCCCATGTTTTTAGCATGCACATTATGTTTACATATGGTCCTTACTTTATGAAACAATATAATTGAATAACATTTTCAATCACACTCATTTCACAATTCCTAATCCATTAGTGTAAGAATACAAAATTCTCGCCACTACTAGAATATGTTAGATTCTAACATTTTATGCAACAATCCTTTTCGTAATGTCATGGCACAAAAATCACCAAGACTCGGCCAATGGAATTACAAAGTACTTTATTGGAGATTGTTACAGGACAATTCCATAGTCATGAATTCTCATATTCAAAGTACATTCCTTTGAACATCCTTCTTGCATAAAAGTTTCTAATCTAGACATTTATTCTCAATATCCAACTCACAATATGGAAACATTTCCATATTTTCCATATAACAACTCATTCTAAATAGAATATTATCTATTCATAATAATGTTAATAAGGTCCATCCATGACTATACCTTCAATTGTCAACAAGCGACCAATCATTAGCGAACCTTAGATTATCATTGGCAGTTGTTTAATTATTTTAGTCAAAACCGATTCTATTTCCTTTTTCCCTCTAAATGCCCTAGGCATTTGGAAACTTTTAGAATGGTCGAATATTACAGCTTATGCAATCGATCCTATACCCGAAGCGTATGGGATACAATTCATAAAAAAAACGTGATACTTTACCAGTTTCTTACAATAATGTCATCATAATATTTCTATTCGCCTTGTTCTCAAAATTCGAACTATGAAGAGGGATGTCGTAATCATAATCGTATTTTGAGAATGCAAATAATAAATATACCCTTGACTAAATTCAATTAAAATTTCTCGATCTAAGCTTTTAGATTGGAAACGAAGTATAACATTCTCTCCCTTAATTATAGCAAAAACAACTTTTCTACCCCTACAACTTTGCAAAGTGAAACTTTTGTTTTTCTATAATTAATATTGCCAACTTGAAATTCTTAAATAATAATCATGCTCCCACTAACATGATGATTATATCCATTCCAGCATAACATTTATGCTCCCACTAGCTTTGACACGTATTTAGGAACCAGCTAAACTTCTAGAAACAATACTTATTGACTTCTAAAGTTCATTGTTTCTAATACGATATATTTCGATAAGCCTTTATCTAAGCTTCTCAAAAACACACACCTTTCCTTAGAAAGCTCACATGTGTGTCTAAACTAATTCAGAACTTATTTTACTAAGTCCCAAATGTTCAGACTAATTGTCAAATCTCACAATTCGAACTATGAAGAGGGATGTCGCAATCATAATCGAATTTGAGAATGCAATTTACATAATCGCTATCTCCTTAAAATCTCTCTTACTAAAAGCGTTTCCTCACAATCATTTTCATGAAGGAGAGAAACCTTATGACACTTAGATAATATGGTGTATGTGTTCCTATCCATGTGAATTTTCCATAAGCATAATCAAAAGATAATGTTTGTGACAAATTCAAACTCTTATGGACAGAACTTGTTCATTTTTAATTTCTTGTCATCAAGGATCCCACCATTGCCTCCAAGTTATCTAGAAGATCACCTATGCCAGTCAATGTACTTTCATCGAACAAGGTGTTTTCCCTTATGCAACCTATTGAGAAGTCGTAGAATTCATATGCATAGTATACTAAATCGGAATGACACAGAAAAAAGAATATATCAACACGATGGGTTACAAACCTCAAGTCGTGTGCTAGTGTTTAATAAGTTTAATCATGATTAGTTCTTGAATCTTTTCAAGATCTTCAGATTCCCACTGACCTCTTGACATATTAGATTCTCTTATCAAGAAACATTTCTTGATAAACAAATATCCAAGAGTTAGTGTGTCTATATAAAGACAAAAAAATTACACACATTTGATCTTAGTTGGTCTTAGTCTTATCCAAGACATCACAACTTACCAAATTCAAACATGCAAGAGTAAGAAAAATAATTTTCTAATTCACATTTGATGAGTGTGTGTCACTCAATTCACAATCTTGGAGTACGATTCTAAGACTTGATTTTGGAACGAAGTATGACTCATCCTTTTGATTTAACCATTTCAACAATTTCTGATTCCTCTTCTTAGCCATACTAGTGCACTAAGATGTCCTTAGAGGATCAATTGTGATATGGTTCTTAATCATTAAGACGATCATAAAACTGATATAAAAGTACTCTCCCTTCTTCTTAGATTTGAGAAACTTTTTATCGTTCTACCTTTATTGATTCTTCTTATTCGGTCTGCCATTCATTGAAACTTTTCAATGATTCAGAATTACACTTAATCTTGTAAGTATAACCACATTTACCAGACTTTTGGTAAATTATGAAGAATAGTCTCATTGTTATTTGTGGTGGACTTAACTAGTGCACAACATTGTGTTCTAGTCCTTTAGTCCTTCACTTGACTCACATACATGTGTGATCAAGGAATTAGTCTTAATTTCCTAAGTACCAAGATTTCCATACATCACATGATTCAAATCATATGATTCCAAGTTTCTGTCCAATTGAAACCTGGGTGATGGGAATCTTTCCTTACTTAGAAAATTTTGACACTACCATAAATGACATAACTAAGAATCACATCCGTTTATAGAAATACACAAACATCAATTTTTCATAACGATTTCATTGCAAGGATATATATATATATATATATATATATATATATATATATATATATATATATATATATATATATATAAGAAAAATCAAAAAAATATTTTATTCATAAAAGCAGTGGAAAACATGTCCTTACAATGCAAAATCAACTGAAAAACTATGTAATTAAATATTATTCCTAACAAATCTATCATAACTTCCTAAGCTCAAAATCTAATCTTCGAATCCATGCAATCGTGATCCATTTCTTCGTGATCAGACTCATCTTGCTCTTCCATCAACCTTCCACTATTTTCTCTGATCTTGCAAAACATTCAAATGTAATCTTATCACATTATGTATTAAGAATCAACGAATAGGGACTTAATGGAGTTAGATAGTGGATTTTACCTGAAGTAGAGCCATACTTCTTGACTCTCCCATCTCTTAGATTCTTCAGGTCCTCTGGGCAACTTTGTAGCCAACGCCCTTCTCTTGGCAGCAGAAATCGGTGGCTTCTCCTAGAGCAACCACGGAAGCATGGTTGGTTGAGTTACCAAACAAATATGCTCCATTACATTGCCAAATCATTTCTGATTCAGCAGCATTAAGCATGTAACTTAGGTCAATGAGGGTCGCATCAATATCCATCATATAATACTCTCTTATGAACTTATCAAATGATTTAAGGAGTGACTGAAGAACCCAGTCTACAGCCAACTTCTTTGTTAAAGATGCACCTAACATTTTCAACCTATCGATGTGTGATTTCATCCCTAGGATGTGAGCACACACGAATTTTCCATCTTCATGTTTCATTTCTAGCAGGGCTTGAGTGATTTGGAACTTTTCAATTCTTCGATCTTGTGGGTTTGGGAGAACAACAGGAGGAGGTGGAGGAAGTGAAACCAAGCTAGTCCACAATGCAGGGATTGATCTTTCACCTTCATTGTGTAACAAACTTTCACTTTAAGCAGGAAAACCTTTTCCATGTGATTCGGGAAGACCACGGTTAGATTCAGACATCTACAAAACGGGAGAAAAATCAAGTTAATTGATTGATTGAGTCCTTAATAAATCACACAAATGAGATATTAAGGCTAGGACCCAACACAATACTCTACAACTTGGAAGAGAAATGTCGTAACCCAAATTGGAAAACATTTGAAGGTAAGTGAATGACGATTCACTAATTTTCCACCATGAAAAACGAAAAAGAGATTAAGTTTTAAATGTATTGAAAACTCCTAGATCCTTTGAGATTCATTGAACTTTTCAATGGCATGTGTAAATCTTGATATGCCCCTCGATTTGTGATTGGGATGCCGAGGAGCACAAAACAGGGTGTAAATAACCATGCAAACTTACATGGTGCCCCCAATGTTATAATCACCTATTTGATGTGTCGGTTAACCACACATGCTCCACCGAACTATGACAAACATCAAGTCACCCTTCGATACCTTTGCTTAGAACCCATATAGTGTGCCGGTTAACCACACACGCTCCACTAACGTCTTAGCAAGGGTACAAAGTGTAATTTCATGGAATTGCATCAATTCACTTTTGTTTAAAGTAACTAAGATTGAGAATTTTTTGTAGAACATTTAGTTACTTTAACATTCATTATACTTTTAATGAGGAGAGGGTTTTTTCCCTATCCTACCCGTTCGGCTAATGACCCTCCACCAATCAAGGAAGCGGTGGGTGAGAGTGGACACCCATTAAACGGCCATTTTATAGGCTATAACCTTATACCCCCTTATAGATCGGCTTCGATAATGAGGCCTACTAACGGTAAGACTAGCAATTTAAGTTTTACATATATAATATTATACTTTTAATTTTATATATAGTATAAGGGTGTGTTTTATACTTTTAAAATACTAGGTGGTATAATTTAATAAATTATACTTTTATTTTAGTTAAATGTAAACCAAAGATTTATGGATTTATTAACTTTCCTTTAATTATACACTTAATTAATTTAATAAAACCATAAGGGTGTAATTTGAACTTTTCAAAGTACTAAGGTTTTAGAATTTAATATTACAAAATCAAACTTTTAATCAAAATTTAAATTCCAAAACATGAGGGCAAGTTTTGAACTTTTTCAAAACATTAGGGTTTAGAATTTAAATATTTCAAAATTAAACTTTTAATCAAAATTTAAATTCCAAAACTTGAGGGCAAGTTTTGAAACTTTTCAAAACTATCTAGATCAAAATATAAATAATTAAATTAATCAAATAATTTGAATTATCTAAATTTGACCTAATTTAATTTTTCATAAGATAATTCAAATCAAAATTACAAATAATCAATATTTATCTAATAAAATAAATAATTATCTTAATTTTGACAATTATCCATTAATTTGATTAGGATATCAATTACCATAACAAAAAATCTTATTTTTATTTGAACAAAGCAATTTATGGTAATTATCCAAAGCAAATTAAGGCAAAAATCTCGAAATTGTGTTGTCATACTGAATTCACGAGGTGAACACACTGTGTTCACGACATGAGTCTGGTTTAATTTGAAAATCTGTTGTCATACTGAATTCACGAGGTGAACAGACTGTGTTCACGATGTGAATCAGGTCAGATTCGAAATTCGCAATTTTTCAGATTTGAAAACATAATTTTGCATCAAATACAATAGAAGACTCTGATACCACTGATGAGTTTTGAGAAAATCATCAATCCTATGGTGCACATGCAAAACCCTAAACTTTGGATCTAGGTTTATCTAATTGAACATGCAAATTATCCAAAGCTCATAAACCCTAGAGCTAGCATACTATAATCGAAATCATATATGTAAATAGGGTTTAGATCTTACCTTGATTGTTATGTAGCAATAACAATCACAAACCTTCTTGATCTTGACTCTTGAAAGCTTAGTGCCTCAAATGTTGCACCTCTAATGGCTCACAAACACCAAGAGCAAGAGGATGAAGAAGGAGAAGAGGAGAGACACCCAAAAACGTCTAGAAACCCTAAGGAAACTCTTAGCAACGTTTTTGGTGCCCTAGGGGTCCTTAAATATGTGAGGCTATTAGGGTTATCTAACAAGGAAACCCTAATTTGACTGCGTAGACCCTAAGTAGCCCATGGACTCCCTCCTTAGAGGCCTTGGATGATTTCTAATGTGTTTACCCATAGAATTTGTCCACTCCTCTAATATGGAGTCCATTATCCCAATATTCAATTATCACACAATTGATAGTTCTAGTCCCCTAAGTTTACTTAATCTCTTTTAGCCACAAAATTAATTCTTAATTAATTATTGACTAATACTAATTAAACAATATGATTTCTCCTTTAATATATTATTCTCATAATATATTAATAAATCATAAGTAATTCTTTCTCTCCATAATTCATCCTATCAAGTTGCTTTGGTGAAGGCAACCCAAAAGGACCATGCACCATCGGGTCAAGTACATCCCAAAATAGTTATGGACTTAGACATTAATCCAACAGAACTCGCTTGTAGTGAGTGATATGAATGTAAGATCGATATAGGCAGTTGAGTGTCAAGTGAAGTCTTGAGCACAAACGGATCCTATTAAGCATATAATGACACATGTATGTATATAATTAGTGTTTTCACAACTAATTATGCAAGGGAACCACCTTAGGGACTAGGAAACACTTAGATTGAAGTGTTACAATCACATATGATTGCGTCAAAGGGGTTTATGGCTACACTAGGGTGTGTACGGCCAAGATGTGTACGGCTAATGTGGTGTACCGCCATTGAGTGTACGGTCATGGAGTGTACGACCATACACTCATGTAAGAACATGAAAAGGAGGTGTTTTATGGTCCTATCTAGTGTCCATTAAGTGTTCAAGATCCTATGTTGAGACATAAGATGAGTTTGTGGCCAAGACATGCACCAAACAAGGGTTTACGGCCATATGAGGTGTGTACGGTCGTACACCCTTGGTGTTCTTACATTAGAAGATGATTCAAGGCTAGGAATCAAGTGTTTCTCAAGCTTAACTAGAAGGTAGAAGAGATACTCACACTTTTGATGGTTCCTCTGGAGTTCACGGCCCAAGAACTAGTAGGTGTTCTTGGTAAATGTGATGAATACTTGAAGATCTATCCAAAAGTGATTATTTCATGGATGAAAACATGGATCTTCACTAGATAAAGTAGTGTATCAACTAATCAATGGAAGGAATACTTACATCTTTGAAGATCAAGGTGAAAAGCTTGATGATAGTTGAGAGAGAATTGACTTTCTTGACTTGGAAGTGTGAAAAGTGAAGGAAAAAGAAACAATGACTCATATATGGGTATGAGTTCACGACCACATTGAGTGTACGGATGTACACTCATGTGTACGGCCGTACACTCTTCTTGAAGGAGTGTTTGGCTCGAATGCAATACGAAGAACATAAGTTAACTCATCCCTAAACCCAAACCTTGAATGTACTAGGCTTAGAACACTCAAACAGACCCTAAACAATGCTAAAAGATAGCATAAATGAGTCTGACTTTGATTGAATTGAATGGCTCTACAAGATAGAAATTTTGGGTTGTCACATTTAATTATTTAGAACTTATTTATGAAAAATCTTTTTGTAGATCTATACTTTGAGTCTGGAATCACACAAGTGTTCTTCCATATCATATCCCTCTAACCAAGGCTCTGATACTAGCTTGTAACGTCCCAAATACCACAATAAAAAATTTTGTTTTTAAAATACATTTTCATAAGATCCATAGAGTAATAAAACATTGTTTCCAAGACAATACCATAGAAATCAGAGCATCAAAATCATCTATCAAAACATAAATCAGCAGGAGGATGTGTACGATCAAGCCTACGCCTTGCCCCAATCATCTGAAGTACTTGAAACATTTAAATTCACAACTATAGGCCAACGCTTAGTAAGTTCCCCCAAGGATACATACTGCAGGACCGCCTTGGAAGGCCTACAGTACACCTGGATCACCCAGATATCTTGGCCAACAACACATAGTAGGACCGCCTCAACCCAACCAACCACGATATGTCGATATATGCAAACAAATAAACAAAAACCAACAAACACATCTAATCATATTGATCTACCAAACTAACAGATCACTTCATTATACCAATATCCCACACACAAAGATACATATTGTAGTACAAATTATAGTGAGAAGACTCACCTAGGAGTCTAGCAGATAACAGTACGGCTCTCGCAAATCTAAAAGATGGTACTAGAGGTCGTCTATAAAACAATCACGGAACAAATCCTTAAACTCATTGATGTAAAACTCGCCGATTTTTCTGAGTACTCGGCTGAGTACTCCTTACTTAGCCCATTACCAAGGCGAGTTATAGAATCTGAGTACTCCCCAATCGGCCCCTTACTGAAGCTAGCAGTGTTGTAAAACTCGGCAAATTCGGTGATTAATATGTATAATATATTTAACAATTTATTATCTAAGACACACGCACATATGATTGTTACTACATATACATCTTAAATTTTCAGAAATTATTCATGTACTAAGACCATTGTGTGTTTTTCAGTTTTTGTGTATTTCACATGTATCTAATTTTATTATATATTTCAATCAACCTGTGATTTTAACTTATGATTTCATATATATAATTTCCATGAAATTATTTCTACATCAATTACCAAATCTGAGTACTCCCCAAGTACTTGCTACTCCGCAGTCAGCCGAACAGGTACTAAGTAGCGAGTTCTACAACCTTTCTTAAACTACAGCTAAAACCTTCAATTTGACCTAAAGTAAAAATTAGGCAAACATCAATGATAAAAGTAAAAGTTAATAGTCAAAAGTCTTATAGCCATCATCCATGTCGTGGCCAAGCTTCTACTCAATTTGCGAGAATGCCTCTCGCCACGTCGTGGAGGCCAGCCCTCCATGTCGTGAGAGCTACTTTGGCTAGCTTAATTCATTAAGCTTTTAATCCTTTAGCACACTCGTCCGTACTTTCCATAAGGCTTTCTTACACCTAAAGGATCATAAAAATTGATGCTTTATACACATGCATTTCATATGCAAGTCTTGAACTAAAGTTAGGTCACAAATGGTGAAAAAGAAGTCAAAACCTCATACATGAGTTCAAAACTCTACCAAACCTTATCTCTAACACATCTAACCATAAAGAGGATCTAATGATCCATAAAGTTGCCAACTTTATGGAACCCCAACACTCCAACTAGTCTAAACATTGAGAGTAATGCATAAAAGCTTAGATCTAGGAATATATAATCATAAATCTTAGAGCTTGAATACTCACAAGGGTCCAGAGTATGTTGATGTGCACAATTATGCATTTATAGGCAGCGTATCTAGTCAGTTTATAGAATAGCTTATGTAAGTTGATTATCGATCATGGGGAATGAAATTCAATTAAATAAATTAACTACTTCTAATTAAACTAAGAAACAAACTTTAATTGGGGGGGGGGGGGGGGGGGGGTTACTAATTTTTCAAGATCAAGAGAACTTACAATCAACTAACAATTAACCAAGCAAAGAAAACAAATTGACTTCAAAAATTAAAAGAATACTTCTGCTTAGATCCGATTTCACCTTCTCCTATGGCTAATTTCTAATGGATGTATTATATTGATTACTAATTTACTAGCTACTATGACCAAATAACTAGGCTTACCAATTTATGAATGACAAAGCAATGATCATGCACAAGTTAAACACAAAATTGATAATAAGCACAAATTGGACTATGGATGATAGTAGTTACTCTCATATGATCAGATTAAGCAACCAAGCACAAATTAAGATTAATTATGCTCTCTTGTAGTGACCCTAGTTATGATGACATGTGCGTAATAGTAAAGATCTAGAGAATCATGCAAGTATCAAGAACACAAGGAGTAAATAAAATCATTTAAGCTCCATTAGAATAGTAAGAGTACAAGTGGTTTTTTAATTTTCTCTCACTAAACTAACACTCAAAAATGGGTCTTATGATTTCTTTTCTAAATGGGAGTCACTCACTTCCTATTCATAGGAAAGACTCAACCCAGTTACACATACAAGATGGTAAGCCACATCCAAGGAGAACTTTGCAGCCTAACATTCTCCCCCTTAAAGTTAGGATTGGATGTCCCAACTTTAGTTTCCAAACGAGCTTGCATGATCAAGACCAATTCCCCCTCAAAGTAACACCAGTCTTCAAATCCGCAAATGAATACCCGATAAGCATCGAATACCCATATCTACATAGGTTATCAACCTCGATTCATGTGCTAGTGATGACCAAGTTGACTGAATCCTAAAACTCTCAAGATAAATAAGACCACCATTGACTTCTTGACATATAAAGTTTCTCTCAATGATCATTCCTTGACAAGCTAAAACAAATATCCAAAAGTTAGTATGGATTCCCAACAAAGAAAACACTTCACATAATAGGTCTCAGTTTATCCTTTGTTTCTCGATTAACAAAAAACATCACAACTCTGATTCTAGAGGAAGAAAACATCTTTACTCAACATATTTGAGGTGTTTTTCAACCTTCTTAGTTTGAAATGAGTTTCCAAGATACGATGTGTGGTAACTAGATAATGGCTCTAATACTTTATTGGAAACGAAGTATGACTCATCTCTCAATTGAACAATTTCAACAATATCCGATTCCTCTTCATAGTCATACAATTGTACTAAGATTTTCTTCAAGGATCCAATTATGATATAGTTCCACAATCATTAAGATGATCACAAAACATGATACTAAAGTACTCTTTTTTCCTTTCAGATTGGAGAAACTTTTATCTTTCTGGCTAACAACTTCTTCTTATTTGTTATGCTACTCTTTGAATCTTTTCAAAGTGTTAGGATTATGCTTAATCTTATAAACACAACCATATTTACTGAAACATCAGTAAATCATGACGAATAGAGTTATCAGCCTTTTTGGCGGATCTTAATAGTCCATATCAACATGTACTAGATCCATTAGTCCTTCACTTGATTCATATAAACATGTAATCAATGAATTAGTTATAATTTTCTAATGAACAAGATTCTCACACACTATACAATGTGAATTGTACAACACCAAGTACCTACCCTATTGGTGATGAGATTTCTTTACACTTTGTAATTATGGAAATACGATAAGCGATATCATAAGAATCAAATCTACAATTAATATTGATAATAATATAAATGTAACCAACACTTCCATGAATGACATTGTAAGTAAATATAAAGTAAACCAACTAGATAAACCAAAACTTCACTTTTATTGAAAATAAATGAAAATTTTGAACTTGTCCTTACAATTCATATATGAAAACTATGTTTCTAAGCATCTCCTAAGAAATCTATTAAATTATCCCAACTCCTTATTAGCATCTCCAAAATCCAATCATTGAAATATGCGACCAAAGTCCATTTCCTTGATCAGATTTAACACACTCTACTTAAGCTTCCTTCTTTCTCTTAGATCCTACAATAACATCAAAATGTGATCATCACATCATTTATTAAGAGTCTATGAATATGAATTTATTAAGATAATGGAGTTAGATAATGGATTTACCTGAAGTAGAGTCACACAACTTGACTTCACTATCTCAAAGATCTTTCAGGTACTTTGGGCGGCTTCGCAACCAATGTCCCTTCAATTGGCAATAAAAACATATGGACTTTTTAGGGTTAACACATGGAACTATCTTAAAACTAGTCTTTCTCTTTACCATACGATCAAATAGTTTGACCTTACCCTATCCCTTTCCATTGAAAAGAGAAATCTGTTCTAGACCACAAATGTCACCATTGTCAATATCCATGGAAACTTTGGAATCAGAACCTTTAAGCACTTCTGCTTCAGATGTGCTCTTAAGCATTTTTTCTTCAGCAACAATCAACATTTGGGTCGGTCATGTCGATATTCCTCAAATGAAAGTTCTCAATGAACTGACCATATGACTTAGAAGCGAAAGAAGAACCAAATCAATGGCTTGCTCCATTGGGAAAATAACACCCATTCTATCCAACTTGTAAATGTACGATTTCATTTCCAAAACATGCACACGCACAAAATTTCCATCTTGATGTCTAAATGACAATAGGGCTTGAGTAGTTTCGTATCTTTCAACTTGAGGAAAACGTAATGTGGGGAAAGTCACTGGAGGAGGAGGTAGAAGAGTTGAAAAAGCATGATATCCAGTTCCACCATTTCCCAAAGAAGAGAAAACATTCTCACCTTGATTAGAAAGTGGAAGATCATCTTCCAAAGGAAAAAGAAGACCATTTCCAAAATAATAAGGAAGACCATTATTGTCTTGACTTGACATCTATAATGGGAGAAAAGAGAATTCAAGTTATTTGATTTTAATCCTTAATTATCAACCCATAAATTTTAAATTAAGGCTAGGATCCATGTTTTTCGATTCGAACTTTGAAGAGGGATGTTGTAATCAAATTCGAATCTATTTTAGGTAGGTAAGGCTTTTACCAATTTCAATCTTATGAAACTCCTAGATCTTTTGAGAATCATTGAGTCTAATCAATGGCATGTTTAATCTCAGATTATGCTCTCTCTTTTGTGACGGGGGTGTCGAGGATCACAAACGAGATGTGAATAACCATGCAAACCCTCTTGACAACCTCGATGTCATTTATCATCTCACATTGATGTGTTGGTTAACCACACACGCTCCATCAACAATGATAATTTCTCGAGAGGTCCATCATATCTCTTTATAATCCCTATTAGTGTGCCGATTAACCACACACGCTCCACTAACGACATATAAAGTATGATGTGCGTTATAATGGATTAGCATACATTTCACATTTTTTTCAAAAGTAACTAAGAGTGGGATTTTAAAATTAGTTGAGTTACTTTAAATCATTATGCTTATTAATGAGATTATGTCCTATCAAATCCGTTCGACTAACGACCCCCCACCACATAGGAGAGCGGTGAGTGAGAGTGGACACCCGCTCAACGGTCGTTTTATAGGCCGCTTCCTTATACCCTCTTTATAGCATGGTTTCGTGAATGAGGCATACTAGCGATTTGACTGACTATTCTTATATATATATATATATATATATATATATATATATATATATATATATATATATATATATATATATATATATATATATATATATATTAAACTTTTAATTATATACATAGTATAAAGTTTAATTTATTAAATCCGTTTTATGGATTTATTAATTATCTTTTAATTAATCATTTAATTAAATTAATAGTAAGATCCATAAGGATAATTTTAATCTAATAATTAATTATTATCTTTTCTATGATTATCTCCTACAATTTAGGGTTTTATTCAATTATCTAATATGACAAAAAAACGGATTATGGCATATTATATATAAAAGATAATTACCAAATAACAACCATATAAATCAAATTTGGCAAGAAAATCCAAAAATTCGGAATTTGTTGTGCTCACCTCGTGAGTACAGTCTGGTAGAAACAGAATTTTGGATTTTATCTGTGCTCACGTCATAAGCATCCAATCTCACATCGTGAGATCAGTTTTGACAAAAAAACGATTTGTTCATGTTCAAGCAATATACATTCAATTGTTAGATAGTCGTACGCTCTGGTATCATTGATGGGTTTTACATGCACTAACGCAGATAAATCGTTAAAACTTAAGGGTACATGCAACCTAAGGATCTATGTATAACGTCCCAAAAGTTAAGACCAAAAATTTCGATTTTTATATTAAATAAACCATCAACCAAATCCATATATTTAAACCATATTGAAAATCAGAGTGTGACAAATAACATCCAAGTACATCAGAGTCATATAAAACAAGCAACAATATGGTGTGTGCAATGCAGTCATCCTGAGCTCTTCCCTTTGAAACCAAAAGTAACTGAAACATAAACTGAAAATCGTAAGCGCAAAGCTTAGTGACTTCCCTAAAATACCACATACCATACATATCAAACATATAGTGCGCCCCGCCCAACATTGAGCCCCGTTCGGTATACAGATCTATCAGTTATTGGGCCCTAACCGGTATGCATATAAACATGTAAACATAATAACACATAACACATGAAACAATCACAAAGATAAATAGCATACAGAATGGTCATCAGGCCCCGTCGGGCATCGGGCCTTGCCCGGTAACATATAAACACATATCCCATGCAAGAGTCACGCAGACAACTAGCATACTAAACATACAATCCATGTACCGGCATTGGTGCCTTCGACCCGCTAAACACTGTGAGGAAACTCACCTCAAGCCGATGAATCTCTCTATAAGATCTCAGTGTGTTGATCCGGAATTCCCCACGCACTAGAACCAACAAATAATTATCCAATTAGTAATTGGATCTCGACCCATAATCAAGAATATAAGTTACTTGACCCATAACCAGGGTAAAATACCATTTTACCCTTTTCTTACTTGGCCCAGCCCATTTTCTCTAAAAAGCCTAATTTCCTAAATGGCATCCCAAGGCCCACTATGGCCCAACTTCCTAATTGGGCCCAAAAACTATAAGGGGACCAATTCTAAGAAAGCTCATAGCTAAACCATAGCCCATACTCATAAGTCAAATGGCTCAACAAGGCCCAAACCCTAAAAGGCCCAAAATGTCCATCATGGGGAGTACGTCCTGCATACCAGAGATGTACTCCCCGCGTACTTAGACACGAAGCACAAAGTACAAGCTGTTGATGCAAGATTTCAACATTATGCTGAGCATACTCCCATATACGCCTATCGTACTTTTTAGAGACCAAAAATCAACATTAAGCTCTTAATGGGTTAAGTTAAGTTATCCAAACACATATCTAATCCCTAGACAAGGTCTCAAACAATAAATTTTCCAACTTTACTCTCTTACATGCCTTAAAGGGACTCAACACGTAAAAAGAATCTTAATAAAGGTCTTAATACTTGCATGGACCAAAATCTTTCACAAAGTTTGCATTTTTATGATCAAGGGACCCTCATGGAGCTAAGATCTAACATCCATTGCTTCTAGAGTAGATCAAAAGTGCAACCTTAACTCAAAAGACTTCAAAAATGAATACAAGGCTCCATAAACGGATCTAGCACAAATGATCATCAAGGTCAGAGATTTTTACCTCAAAAACACTTGCAAATAAGAAGGTATTCTTGAATTTACAAGCTCAAGCTATACCTCCAAGTGTTCCTCTTCTTCTTCTTCACCACAAAGCACCAACAAACTCACCTTAAAGCTCAAATATCACCAAATACACTTAGGGTTTTGAATCTAGGGTTAATGGGATGGAGACTGAGGATAAGAGGTTTTTTGTTGATTTAAGGAGCTTAAATAGGATCCAAGACCCTAAATTAGGGTTTTCATGAAACTAGATTACACCCTGCATACACCCAGTATGCTTAGTATACTCCCAAAGGTGTCGTCATCCTTCTCCTAGTACGCCCGGCATACTCCCCAAGTACGCTTGGCGTACTAGGCTTAGCCTTAAACCCACCAACTTCCGAAGGCCATAATTTCTTCATTCTAAATCCGATTTCGACGATCCTTATATCCATGGAAATGTAGTGTGAGGCTCTACACTTCTAACAACTCCTCATTTCCTTAAAACTTCCAGAACTATAATCCAAAATTCATAAAGGTCCAAACTTGCCAATTTACGTTTATACCCTTAGGCTCTAAATCACAAACCAAACTCCCAAATCGTCTAACTTACATTACCTACACCCAAAGGGGTCTAGTCCCTCTTTCCCAAAGTCCCTAAGCCTTATGGTAACTGATCTTTGGGTCAAGGTCCCGAATTAGGATACAATTCAGAACAGGGTGTTACACTATGTCATAACACTATTGAAGTAATACTCTATTGAACAACAAAAACCTACGAACCCTATGCTATTTTTCAAAATTACAAACTAGTTATGGTTTACATACCTTCTAGTTATTATAGTAAATAACTAATCAAAAGCCTTCTTGAAAACTCTTATATGCAAGCACCACAAATGCCGTGCCTCTAATGTTACACACCTAAACCCTAGCAACCAAGGAACTTAAAGAGAGAGAGAGAGAGAGAGAGAGAGAGGAGAGAAATGGAATTTCACCCTAACTCTTCTATAGAATTTATGGATGAAATTTGTATCCCAAGGGTACTTTTTATAGTGTAACAAGAAAACCCTAGATAACCCTAAAAGGTCTAAAATAATATTATCTCCTTATAGTAATTATCCAGCTTCCTAATTATCCTCCAAGGATAATTCTAGAATCCCTAGACACCTCTTAAAACCTTCCAAGGCTCTAGGATAGTTCTAGAATGCCTCTTGTTTAATTAAATATTACTATTTCTAATTAATATATTATACTCATAATATATTAAAAAAACATTTATTTTGATTTCAAATTAATTGATTAAACATATAATAAATTAATAAATTAGTCTCTCTCTCTCTTTAAAAATTATCATATATAATTACCAGGTTTGAGGGCAACCCAAAAGGATTGTGCTACTATTAATTCAAGTTTATACCAATTATAGTTATGGGCTTAGATACCCAATCCAACAGTCTTTATGACAACAATACCAACAGAAATAATATTAGTGGTAGCCTTGATTGTAGTAATACTACGATCTGGAATATATATATATATATATATATATATATATATATATATGAATTGCTATTTGGAAAAACATAAAAGGATTTAGTTTTATAGTTTTACATCTTTTATTGAGATGAAAGTTTCATGAAATTAGTTTTATTTACTAAGCCTTTAGCTTATTGTGTATGTTTATTAACATATTTTCAGGAATTAAGGATGATGCAAGCAAAAATCTTTTGGAAAGGAAAGGAATCTTTTTAAGTCTTTTGTACATTACTAAATATGTAAAATAGTATTTATAACAACCCAATACGATATGTCGATTTCTTTTGTATGTTTAAATTTTTTGGAAACTCGATGTTTGATATGTATCAATATAGTTAATGTTTAATACTTTGTATAAAGAAAAAGTTTTAGATGTATTTTTGTATAAAGTTTTGGGTGTTACAAATATTTTCACACATCACTTTATAGGAAGAGCACCCTTTTTAAGCATCAATGTTGTAAATTTTATAATTAAAGTAATTTATTCAATGCATCTCGTACCCTAGCTTCTCTCATATTTCTACTATTAAAAGTTTCCCAACAATTAAAAAAAAAACAAATATCTAGCACTAACAATACTAATAATACTCTTACCTGTTTATTAAAAACGTAATTACTGTTAAGTGACTCGCCTTAAATTATCATGGTTGGACAATTTCACGTTCTTTATGTTCCTTTATTTTTCCAAGCTCCCAACATGCGTTTTGCAAATACAAAACACTAACCATCATTCTACTACCTTGGTTTGAGCTAACTAAGAGCAATCTAACCAACTACACATCTTTATGCTATGTATAGGCAAGTTTAATCTAATTTGTCATTTCTAGTATCAATTCCCAACCACATCAATAGCTAAGACTATCTTAACTTCTTAATTGCATAACACCCTTCTTATGGTGTTGACTAATCTCTTTGAACACATGGATTTGGCTCATCCATGGATTTTATGAGCTAGATTGTAGATTGATTACTTAAGATAAAAACTTTCAAAAGCATCAATTCACATAATTTGATCCATTATGATCTCTTTTAATAAGCTAAACCAAACCCTAGCATTACTTCAAATCCAAAAGGATGAAGGACATCAAGAACATATACCTTCCGATATTAATATGCCATAATCATTGACGATTAAATATTATTTTGAAACCTCCAAAATTGATTTAGTTTGACCCAAAATTTCCCTAGAACCTCTCTTCGTCTCTCGGAACTGATTTGGGAGGAAATGAGTAAAATGAAGACTTATGTCTTAAATGCCACTTAACACCTTAAAATGATTAAGGATTATTGTAAAATTGTCTAGGACGATTTCACCAAAAATATCAAGCTAGCATCCATACCGAATAACATCGTCCAGCATGGGGAAAAATCATTTGGGACTAATTGTGTTATTAGATCAATGGCTCTTATCTTGTTATCTTGTTTTATCAAAAACGATTCCACAGTAACTCCAATTTATGTTATTCAAAATGTTTCAAAACGATGAAAGAGTCCTTTATGGCTTCTTATTTTATGTTTCTCGTAATTGCCTTGCTTTTTAGAGGTTCAGTGGCCCTATATTTACATGTCTCTTGGTTTAGTCCAACACTCATTTGAGCATTATACTTTAATATGTCCATCTTGAACTCCAACATGCATTCCAACATTTTAGTGTATTAACTTGTAACTCGTAAAAACCATCTCATTATAGGTTTCCAACATTTATTAAAGAATTTGATAGAAGTATGCTCTCTTCATTAACAATACCATATATCACATACATTATCCATTAAGGTAATGTACTTTCACCAATACCATTTACCATATTTGCTTCATATCATCACTCATATCCACATGTATATACCTACTACCATCGCATGTAGTTTAACTACAAGTCTTACACAGACATGGTTGTTACAACATACACACCCAATCGCAAAACCCAAATGACACAAACTAACACCGATCAACATAATTCTGTCACATTCCAAACACACGAATCTAAATGCCATCAGATGTTCAAGTACCCCAAAAGTGCACCCGAAGACTCATCGTAAATAGCCATAAACAAAATACCCTCGCTCTCAACCTTCTTGTGAAGTTCCCCATAATACCTAACCAAATGGTTTGAATCTTGAGAGAATTAGCCTGCATCTTTACTCTTTAATGAACTTCCCTTAGTGAGCTTCTACGAATTTAAATGTTCACGAGTTATTATCTTATCTACCCGGCTCGTAATTAGATTTTATTTTCTTATAAATCAAACATGAATCCTATATAATAATTAAAATTAATTTATTCATCTGTAAGAAATCAAATAAATCTAAAATTATTCTTTAGTCTTATATGTTCATATGGGTGGTAAGTATATTGCTAAAGGACGCGATAAATGAAGGCAACAACACCATCCCCACAAGGATATTTTATGTAAGGTAGATCAAAGTTCAATGTCATAACTAAAACATTTATCCATGCCACTAGCTATCTCTTAGAGCATCTCCAGTGGTTACACCATGTTATGACTTAAAATAAGTGTCGTATCATCTTTATATTAGTTTTGACCTATAAATAAATAAGCACTCCAATGGTTAAGCTTATTTAAATAGCTTTTTTTATAAAGTTAACTAATATATCCTCATTTATCTAAAATGTTTTATAAAACACCATCATTTAGATCAGTTCATAACATTTATCTAAAATGTTTTTTTATACGAACGTATAAATACAAATATATAGGTTCATTATTTATATAGCCATAAAATTTTTATTTTATAAATGAGATGTTAGTAACTATTTCATTATTCATAATTAATGGTAAACCAATAAAAAAAATATTTAAAATTAAATTAGAAATAAATAATACAAGTATATTGATCATAATTAATGGATAATTGAAATATGGTATCTTATATATACAAATGATACAAGTATATTGATCATTCAATACAATATATATTGAGTGATCAACAAAAAAAACAAATAAGTTCTCTGCAGTGATCATTCAAAAAAAATCTCTAAATATTACTAAAAGAAAAATCTTATAATATCATCTTAAACAATCTCGGCCTTTGATTGTATTTCAATCATATGTTTTCTGCCTTTAGATCAAATTGCTGACATCATATTCCTCAAATAGAATTTATTAAATTTCAATAAATGTTTTCCAATTGCTAAACACAGTTAACTTACATCCGTTAAAATGGAATGTATTTAATTCCAATAAAATATTTTCATATTTTAAATCTTAAATTTCCGGTTATAAAGCTTTTATTATGGTCAGCTTTAAAAACATATTAACAACAAACAATTTCAATTAAGGCATTAATATCAACCATTAATATAAATTTGTTTATATTAGTAAACCATAAATATAGATTTCATTTTTATTTGGAAACCATTAATACCAAAAAATCATATTCAAATTATCACTTACATATATGATTATCATTGAATCCGCGGCTCACACTTATTTTTAATCATTGCTTTTCTTCAAATCTTATTCTACAACATCATTCTTATTGCTTATAACTTCTATCATCATTCTCTGCTTCAAACCTTAGTTGTTGTGTAGTAGAAGGTCAGTACCTTCTTTCGATTTTTTTTTTATATTTTTTTTATTATTTTTTGTTCCAATATCAAATATATGTATTTATATATTCCAATTTTTTTTGTCACAAATTACATGAAATCGGTTAACTATTTTTCTGAAACTTTTCAAATAAACCGGAAAATATATTACGTATCTTTAACAAAACAAAAATTAACTATCTTTGAAATTGACACTAATTAGAAAAATGTTATTTTTATATATTAAAGATGATTATGATTTTTTTTTAATTATTATGTCATAGAAATCTGATTAATTTTGGTATGATTTTAAAATATTTTGGTATGATCTTATTACACTTTTAGGTTGATTTAATAGGAAATAATATATAATCTATTTATGCATCCTCTGAATTGAAGTATGAAAACAATTTTGTTGACAACTATAATATATTTCATACCTCTCTATAAATCATACCTCTTTATAGATAAATAAATTGTATACGTCCCTTTTATTTCATATAAAAGTTATTTCTAATTCTAATTGTTTTCTCTTTCATTTTACACCCATGGCACAAAACAATCGCGATGAGATCGTCTATGATAAGGTTGCTGACATCGATGCATCCAAGGAAAACATGAAACATTCGTGTTCAAGTACTCTTGCTTTGGAAGCAAACTTAAAAAACAACCTAAACATGTTCAGCAACTTATACATGATTTTAATTGACGAGTAGGTACAATTTTTTCTTTTTATTATTATGTTTCTTTAATTTATAAAATTTTAAACTTAATCAATTTTTTTCACTTAAATGACACTGAAATACAAGCAACAATAAAAAAAAATCTCATTAGTTCACTTTAAGCCCTCTTTGTTAAGGGGTCTGTAAAAGAAATTAGTAGTTTTGGTATGGTCGGAAATGAAAGAGATTACATGTTGGTTGATCATAAGCATAAGAACAATTTCTACAACACAACCAAATTTCGTTTATCAAATGATTTTGTTGTTATGGTGGATGCTTATAATTTTGTGACTTTTCAGGATTTGATAGCCATGAATCTCAACACTCGTGTTACATTTGGTAAGATTTTATTTTAACATTATCTACACGTAAATGTTTATTGTATAACATATCTATAATACAACAATCGTTTATTTTTTTGTTCAAGATTTTCTTGATCAGGTTGTGTCGACTAATCCTATGAAAGTGATTACTGAAAATTCAAGGGAGAAATGGTTGATGAACCTGGTTGATCAGGATCTATGTTAAGTATATGTGTTTAAAACATTTTATTTTCTAAAGTATTTTTCTAGATTATCAGAGGGTTCATTTATGATCTTCTCACTAACAAATTGATCAAATGTGGTTAGAGCTCTTTCACACATTTTTTTTATCACATGTCTTCATACTTTTAAGTTTTAAATTTTCATCTTCAAATTATATTTATTAGTTACATACATTCATTGAAGTTATTGTTTTTTGTTTAACATCCCAACCTACTTTGTTTTATCTTTATATAGTAACAATAAAATTTATAAACTTACACAACAATATACATATTTCGAATTTTGTCATACTATTATACTTTACAAAATACAATTTCATCCAAAATAATTTTTGTCAGTAATTTCATCTATGATTACACATAATTTAAATTTGTATTTTCTTTATATAATTTTTTTTAATAATCCCGATTTTTTCCCTTCAAAAGTATATCAAGCATTTATGTTTTAGATAATGTTTCCCCATTATAATTATTACTTTCCAAATATATCCAATTAATGAGGAATTTAATTTAGTGAAGGAAATAAATGTTAATTCAAACAAGATATATATATATATATATATATATATATATATATATATATATATATATATATATATATATATATATTCCATAATTATTACATAGGTTTATTAAAAAAATATCAAGATGTAAGCATTAAGTATTTTTAAAATGAAATTTCAGAATACAAACGATGATATTGTACAATGAAATATAAAACTGAATAGACTGAAAAAAAAAAAAAAAAAAAAAAACTATTAAGACAGTCAATCATGAAAATAGTATAGTTATGAAAAATTATAAAGTAAGATAAAAATTATAAGATATTAGGAGATTTGTAAGTATAATTAGTAAAAACGTTATGGTTATTAGAAAAAAAAAAATAAGATCGTTAAGATTAGTAAAAATGCAATATATAAACTAAATTATCACAATAGTAATGAAATATCATTATTTGATATTTCATATATTAGAAAAATATACCAAATTACATTGATGATATACTAAAATTATTCAAAGTAGAACCAAAATTAATACAAAGTTCTTACGAATACCAAATAAATAAGAACAAACATAGAACCTAATACTTATATTCATAATCAATTTATAAATAAACCAATAATGATTTTGAAAATAATTTTCATTGATGATATACTCAAATTAAATCCATATAACATTTAAAATTCCATAAAACATACTCTATGATTTTATTTGACTAAATGAAATAGTTGTCAATATTTAATGCAATGAAAAAACGGTATATTGGTTGTCAATACTCAATATAGAGTTAAATTAAGTAACCTTATTATGGACGGAACGTCTGATTAGAATACTTATGCTTATATAACAATATCATAACCATATGTGACGAAGAAGGTAAAAAAATGTTTTGTATAGAAAGAGGTTATTCAACGATTATAAATATTTATCGATTTCAATGTATCTTTTATACATTTCAATAATATCAATAACCATACTTTTGTTTATTTATTATGCAATATTTGTAGACATTTATATGTTTTTTATGTGTTACTTGCGTTTACCGCAGGTCATAATCTAGTTATATAAAAAAGTTCACATTAGAGATACTCTTATCCTAAAAGATGAACCAATTTCTAACTATTTTTTACCCAAAAATCTAAAACACCAAGAAAACAACATTCTCGATCTCTTGTATGAGCAAAAGTTGTAAATTCCTCCTCCTTATCATCAAAAAAAACTTAGAACATTTGTACACTCAATCAACACTAGTGGAATGTAACAAACACAAACTAAGAAACATTTAACAAGCTAAATTCACACGAACCCCAACTCGAATTATGCATTGAAAGTTATGAAAATATGATAACCATTACGAACAAGGGTTTAGATGGTTAAATATCCTACAATTAAAAAAAAAAAAAAAAAGACAAAAACCAAAATAAAATAAAACAAGTCAACCATTCCTACTACATACTCCATATTTGATAATAAAACATCCCCATCTAACAACAAATGTAGCTTCACTTTCTCTTCTTAGCTGGTGGTTGTTCTTCCTCATCATCATCCTCCTCTTCTTCTTCCTCCTCATCATCCTCATCATCATCATCTTCTTCATCATCATCATCGTCATCATCATCATCACTACCTTGATTCCCATTAGTAGCAGGATCCTCCTCAGCATCAGCTTCATCATCATCATCATCTCCAGCTTCTTCTTCACCTGAGAAATCTTCATCTCCAGCATCATCTTCTGGCTCCTCTGCATCATTCTCTTCTTCTTCATCATCATCCTCTGTGTCACTTCCATCTTTTGCTTCAAGTTCAGTTGAACTCTTCTTGTTAAGCTCGGAAAAAGGAAACCTGTAAGAGAAAAAATCAACTTTTATAAAAATTCCAGATTATAAAAACAGAAAGTGTGTGTGAATTGAATACTACTACCTTTGATCATTTCCAATCAAATTTGGCAATGTACTTCCATCTTCAAGCAGAAGTCCCATCTGCATAATAAAAAAACACAAATTTTCTAATGATAAAATTGAACCAAATTATAAAAATATAAATAAATAAATAACAGGGCTCATTAAGTCAAAAAAGAAACAGCAATAAGGGAGACAAGCTTGATGTTGAGTGTATGGAAAGCTAGCTGGCAACAATATAAAATTTTTGAAACTCAAAAGTGAAAAGATGAACTTTTCTTCATAACCCAACTTAAGAAACATAATTATTTTCAAAACTAAAAAAGCTTGAAAGTCTAAAAGAACAATCAGCTTTATGCGTTATTGGTTTTCTGAGCTTTTCATCATACCCAACTTCACAATGGAAACAAAAAAGAACTGAATGTGAGAATTATTCACAAGAAACATGGTTAACTTCCAAGAAAATGGTTTAAAAAGGTCGATCGCTCAATTAATCTGGAAACTTGAACAAAGATGAAAGTCGGTTACTATTAACTTTAGAAGTAGAGGAAAACCAAAGGAAGGAAGAATCAATTAGCATAAAAGCTTAAAACTTTGAAGTCTCGTTATCAGAAGTTAAACAGGAACTTAAAAGGGCAAAAACTATCTTCGTAGTAACAAACAATATAAGATCCAAGCATCAAACACATGGTGGGCATCTATAGAACCCAATTAGTTAACACAGTAAGCAAAAGCAATAAGCCAATAACACAGTAATTATGCGTAAAACCAAAAGACATGAAAGACAGAGATTAAACCCTAGAAGCAAAACCCCAATTATAACAAATACAACTAAAAGTCAATTAGACCATGAATTTAGCAATTTAGCTTCAAAATTTTCAGTGATTTTGAAACCCAAAATGGAAAAAAAGGAAAAAGTAAAAGATTCAGAATTATTTGTACCATCATGACGAGGCAAGCAATAGAAATTTCAGCAGCCAAAAGGCTTTCAAAAGCCATCGCTCCGGCGAGAGATGCCATTTTTCTCTGTAAATACCCCAAATCAGAGCTGGACGATTTCACTAATTCCATTGCGAAAACCCACAACAGTTAACTTGACAACCGACTTGAAAACCAAAGATTTTATACTTTCCACCGGATGAAGGTTTAAGAAATGTGTAACGGTAACAAAGCCAGGGAGAGAGTAGATAAGAGACTGTGAACGAAAGGAATTGTGGGGTTAGGGTTCGAAAGGCTTGATTCCTTTGGGTGTCGGGGCCAAGGGTTTTTGTTTGATTGAAACAAGAAGTGTTCTAGGGTTTTGTTGGGTGTGAATTGCAAAAAGTGTATAAGTTAGGGGTAAATTGTGATAACTTTACTTTGACCTGGATGTATTTGAAACTTTGGATCTGCATTTTCAAATTTTGAAAATGTAATTAAGGCCTACACTCTTCCCAAGAGGAAATTCAAAAATTCAAATAATATGCACATCTATTTCAAGACAAGTATACATTAATTTAGTTCGTTTGTATTTTTCTATTAAGTAAACTATTCAATAATTTATAGAGTAGTTTTCAATTTGTTATAAAAAGATCTACATAAAATTTTAAGAATTGTATAAATTATTAAAATATTAAATAACAAATCAAATTTTTGTTGGACAAATTTATAAAGGATATTAATGTGGTTATTTAAAAAGTATTTATAAATAAGTGAAACAGTGGTTGATGAATAGGGTTATTTATATCTTCAAGAAAAATATAGATAAATAAAAGCAAATAGTGTTTATCAATTTCTGTTTGAAAGTAGTTATATATGCATTGTATATCTAGTTTTTGTTAAAGTATCTTGTACTTATGATGGTGTATCATATTACAATCAAAAACTCTTTCTTAAAGTGTATGATTCTAAGAAATCATGTGTAAAGTTTTTTTCTTGTATTTTGACATGTACTCAGATTAATATATAATAGAAGACTAAAGATAAAGGAGTTTGAGACATTTAGAAAACATTGAGTTGGAATGCTAAACTTTAACTTGGCTTTTAAGATTAGTTGTTACTTTCCTCGCACTTTTGAAACAAACATTGTTAACTTTGGAATCAAGATCTTTGAGATAGATCAAGGCGACTTATTGGTCTCATTCAAAGTACATACATTGATAAGATCTTGAAGCATTTCATGATGCATGGTTCCAAGCGTAGAAACCTACCAATGCAACGTAGGATTGTTTTAAACAATTCTCAATGTCCCTCAAACCCAATAAGTAGGTACCTATGTGAGTCATCATATATGCTTCTATTAGATCTATCATTTACGTCATGTTATATACCAGATCCAATCTCTTGTATATGTTAAGCATGTCGATTCATTTTTAGTAAGGCTTGACTGGAAATGTATTGGAATGCAATAAAGAATATTAAGAAGTACTTTAGAAGAACTAAAGACATGTCCATGGTTTTTGGAGACATAAAAGAATAGTTAAATGTCAAATGTCACATTGTTGCTAGTTTCCATACGGATCAATATGATCCTCGCTTCTAATCTAGTTACGTCTTTATTATGATTATAATATGGGGTGTGTTTAATTGGTGAATCTACAATCATACTACGATTGTGTAATCTAACAAGGTCAGAATATATTGGCACATTAGAGGAAGTTCAAAAGGCAGCATGTATAAGCAATTTCATTGTGAACTAGAAAGTAGTGTCTGCCTAACATTCAGGATCATTTGAAGATATATTGCGACAACGTTGAGCTATGATGATAACAAAGTATACGACAGTAACAAGAAGTCTTGACATATCAAGTGAAGGTATCACTACATTCGCAAGGTTATTGATTCAAATAAGGTTGCAATCATAAAAGTTCATAGAGATCGGAACCTTACATATTTGTTTGCTAAGCATATGCCCACAAATTAAACACGAGAATCATAAAGCATGCATTGGACTTTGTAATGCTTATAGCTTTTTACTAATATTTAGTATATTGGATATTTAGAACATTGACAATTTTTAGTATTTTTTTAATAGTTTGGAGCATTGTTTTATCATATAGCATTATTGTGTTCCAACTTTTCATGTTATTTTCATGGGAGTGGTTATATGCCATGATATTGTGAAGGTTTTTGTAGACATCCATAAGATTGACATATCTTAGTGGAAGATCCAAAACAAATCACATGTGTTCATGAGACAGAATAGTAGGTTGGTCTAGTTTGAGAATTGCACTTCAGGGATTGATGTCATTGAGTGATTCTTGAACAATATACATCGGATTCTATTAGACTTCAACCTGAGACATATTTTGAGATCTGAATAAGGATAGTGTTATATCTTTAAATACATCAAACTCTAACGTTACATTCATGGTAACGTTGACTACGCTAGAATATTAGAGGAGGTTGGAGGTAGTGCAACTAAGGGAGAAGGGATGTGTGAAGCATAAGAGAGAGGCAACATAGAGACGAGAAGGAGGCGTGAAAGACATGAGGAGTAAAAAGATGATTATCTATGGTTAATTATTATATTTCATAATGTTACACTTTGGTTCCCAGAGTTTCAAAAATATGGTAGTTTTGGTCTTCTAATTTAAACCATAGCTGGTAAGGGACCAACTACGAAAGAAATTTAAACCATAAGGGTCATTCGTATAATTTAGAATTACTAGTTAACGGAGAAATGATTAAAAACTAACAATAATGGCTTAATTGACATGTACACATAGTCTATTGCGCCAAAATAAATAAAAACATTATTGCTCAAATCGAACAAAACATCCAAGTTTATTGTACTATAATGACATTCTCTCATAGTTTTTATAGATGGTAAAACCTTGTTTAATTGGATCTATGGTTTGCGCTTGATGAAATTTGATTTACAACTTCCTCCATGCAATGTTGTTTTTAATTGATATGTTGATTGCATCAAACTCAACACAATGATCATAATACAAGAGATTGTAAATGTGAAGGAGGTCTAGCAGAAAGCAGTCAAGTTGGTGTAAAAGTCAAGCGAGTGAGGATGGGCGGATCTAGTGTATCAAAAGGGTATGCTGGGTTTGATGCATAATTGCATACCCTTAAAGTTTTCCTATGTATGTTATTTTCTTAAAATAAAAAATGTTATATATTAGCTATTATGTTTGCATATCTTAAAACAATATATGCATACCTATTGGTAGTTTGATTTGGTGGCAAATAGTCATAGATTATCATTTGCCATGAGATGTACTTCTTGTTGATTGTATTATTGTGAGTTTGAGAATCTTAAGAAATTGATTTGGGCCTTTAAGTCTAACTTGGTTTTTTTTCTTTTTTTTTATTGAATTTTGTATTTTATATATATATATATATATATATATATATATATATATATATATATATATATATATATATATATATATATATATATCAAATTATAAAAATCATTTAATATTGTATAATTTATTAAACAAAATTTTAACAAAAGGATTTGAAAAGAAAAAAAGCTTATCTAGACGTCAACATAAATTACATAAATTACAAGTGGCACAATCAAAAATTTATTTTATGGCTTGAAGTCTAAAAGACATGTTTATTTATTTCCATAGCTATAAAACAATTGATAGTTAATACTAAATATTATCATCAAAATTTTAATCTCTTCGAAATCAATTATATGTAATTACATTTTTTACTAAAAAACAAACTAGTTTATTGTTGTGAAATGCTTCGACTTTAGGCTGATTTTCAATCTCGATCTTGTAGAGTTGAAAACAATTTTAAATAAGATTTTGATTTTGTCAACCTTGATTTTATATGATGATTACGCAACTAATTATTGATTGCTTTTAGTATTTATCCTTTCTTAAGTGTTTATTTTTTTATTTCTTAATTTTTGGATGGTTTTTAAATAATGCATTGCGAGTTTTTAGTTAAAAGGGACCAATATTCATGTTAGTAATTGTATGCGCCACATGTTACAAGAATAACATATATTTTTCTAGATCCATTACTAGATCCACCACTACGAGTGAGAAAGGGTAATCAAGTCAATAATGGAAAGGAAATTTGAGGAGAAGGTCTAAGAGAAGGAAGGGTGAATACTTGTTAGTTAACTAATATGGTTGTGTACTTTCGAACAATGGTATTTACTTATTTGTCATGTATTTTGGCTTTGTTTACATGACGCTATGAAACTCTAGTACGATAATTTTAGTAAGTTTATGGTTTTACTTGGTTAAAATATGTCTATATGCATAGTTTTGGTGTAATCTTGGTGTGATTGATGCAATGTCCATTTTATGTGCTTTCATTACACTTATTTTTAGTTTTATATGGCTGGATACCTCGATTGAACTCATACACTTAACATTATTGAAGGGATTGTTTTTAAAATAAGTTTTTGATTTTTAGTTTTTTTTTTTTAAAGTTAAAAAGATTCAAAGATATTTGGGAATTAAAAAGAACTTTTGAAAATAACCTTTTGTCAAGAAGAAAAAGAAGATTTTTCAAAAATCATGAAGTTGTATCTTTTTGTGATTTTTGCATTTTAAAAGGTAAAAAACATTCAAAAGTCAAGAAATTTCATCCAAATATTTTTTTAAATTAACTTTTAACTTTTACTCTTCAAAAGAACTTTTAAGAAAAGAACTTTTATAAAAATGACTTTTGGTTTTAAAAAGAAATCCCTAACCCCCAAAATATCAAATCTTTCCGGGGCCAACTTTTCCCATTAAAGGATCAACTTGGTCGATTATCGTTATTCATAATACAGGATTCCAAAATACAACCATTATCAACAATTTGCACTTAATATCAATAAAAAATAATAATAAATAAATAAAAATACAGGATCAACACTTTGCATTAAACTTATTTCAATGATCATCTTTTCTATTAATCACCAAAACATAACATGAATTTAAAATAAACCCATGACCTACATCATTCCAACTACTAAAGCGAACCTTTTAACCATAGACTCAATTAGATATGAAAACAATCTTCCAAATCATCATTTTAAACTTCGTTTTCTCCACTTTATCTTGTAGAATGTTCTTGGGGTTGAGTAAACCAGGGATGACCTCTATAGGCCTTGGGCACATTTTACATTTATGTGTCAAACCACCTAATGAAGTTGCAATTGGACTCCATTATTGGACATGACCAGAATCTTGTAGTTGGTTTTCTTGATGTCTAGGATGTTATGATCACAACATTTCTTCCACAAAAGCATAGCACCATGGCTTCTTTTGTGTGGGGATTTTTTTATACATGTTGGGATGAAGAAGAGGTGAATAAAAGGGTGTTTGACTAATCTTTTTAAGGGGCAAAAAGACTTTTAGGAAAAGTCACAAAAAGTTAGGAATTCCTGACTTTTCCAAAAAGTCAGTTTTTCTTATATCAAATTCCCAAAAATTGTTTTTCAAATACTTTTACCAAACATCTTTTCCCCTTATCTTTTTCTAAAAGTTCTTTTTATCCCTCAAAAAGATAGGCCAAACACACCCTAAAATACTCATATATACAAACTTTCATTAAGAGATAAGAGAAGTGACTTTATGCCATTATGTGTGAGCCACGTATTCATGGAAAACAACTGGAATATGAACAAAAGGACCTTCGGTGCAATAAAATACGACCACGTGGATGAGATATTAAGAAAAAAAAAAATTCGACTTTGAGTGCAATTATGTAACCGTTTCTACAATTTACTCTAAAAAAAATATGTAGTGTATTTTGGTTGATTACTTTCATACGCACATCATATATCAACAAACTCGTTTATCTAATAGAAAAATACGAAAAATACCCTTGTAGCAATAAAGTTATATCATCCAACATCACTTGAAACTAAAACTGGTATAGATACCCATATGTACAGAAAGATCATATCATGTATATGCATATATCACGTTCTCAATAATTAGTAATCAGTAATTACACCAACACAAGAGCCGAGTACTCCTCTATGGCTTCACTTTCTCTTGTAAGTTCCACGTCATAATCAGAAAACGCATCTTCTTGTTGCAAATCCCCTGTAAGTTCATCTTCCATTTCCACATCCCTCTCAATTTCATGTTCAAATCCACCCAATGTGTCTCCATCAATCCGCATGCTTTCACTGGGACCCACACCCACTGAGCCACTACTGGTTCCAACATCCGAACCAACGAGCCCTGGGTTCCCATTCGGTGCACTTTGCTCAAGCAGATGATTTAGAGCCAGTTCTTCAGTTCCATAATCACGAACAGCAGCCACAACTACAAAAAGTAACAAATAAATGTTATGAAAGAAAACAATACGCAATCATTTATAGGGCCATTTTCAAGGGCATTTACGTCTTTTGCATGAGATATCACACAAAAAATTGCAATTTTTGTGTTATTGATATCGGTCTCGGGTTGAATCTAGTGCGCTCAAGCTTTCTAGGGTTATTTTCGATGATGTGGTATTGCAGATAGATCAAAAATGAGTCTATGTCCCACCTTTTTTCACTTTTTTGGGTGGGACAAAAAGCTGCAACTTTTGTCACATGGACATTCAGTCTCGTCCAATGCCTGATATGGCTTTTATACTGTGTTTGGCATGCATTTGACTGAGACCGATGTCAATGGGACACAAGTTGCAATTTTTTTGTCCTACCCGAAAAGGTGAAACAAGGTAGGACAGAGGATCAGTGTTGATCTCCTGTTTGTGCAAAAGACGTAAATGCCCTTCTTATCCTCATCATTGGAAATAAAGAGGCTCACCTGTTTCTCTTGGAAAACCCATGGCAGTGAGTCTCTCGATTGCGGCATCTCCAGATTGACGCAGTCTCTTCTTCTTTCGTGATTCGATAAAAAGCTACAAAAGTTTCGGGTTTAGAAGATCTCTTATTGTTCTTTAAAGAAGTTGGAGTGATAAAAAAAATATATATATATATAAAGAAAATTATGCCTGAAATGTTACCTGAATATCAGAATTGGTATCTGGATTTGTCAAATCGTCTAGAGCTTTTTGGGTTTCATTTTCATTCCTTCGAAGGGACTCTGCAGCAAGTTCTTTCTCAAAACTGCCAAACACCATGAAGCATATATCAGTTAACTAACAAGGCATTGTACTTGAAAGATCTACCCAGTTATAGCATTCTACTTTCAATATTTTTCTTTTGGTATAAATGAGTAGATATTTCAAGCAATGTATGTTGCCATTTCTTGCATTTAATCCTAAAAATTTAGATTGATTCAAGCAACTCACCCGATCGATACCAATTCCTTTAACTTCTGAAGATCCACAGCTTTCCTGAGTGGTGTAACTCCAAACTTCTTTTGCTCCCTGTAATTTGGTGTTTTTCAATTTAAGAAATTTTGTTATCAAGAAAATGAGAAATTCTTTATTTGTCCCTACATCCCATATCAAGTTTCATAAATTTACCCTCATTTACTTTATATAGTTTATCCATTATTTCACTTCACCAATTCTATCATAATTTTTTTTAAAAATAAAACTTTTTAAACATCATTTATAAAAAAGGGGTAAGTAAGTCTTTAGCTTCCGATTTTGCCTCAAATGAAATGAAATGTTGGACCTTTGTGGAATTAAAATAGGGCTTTTGACATTAAAGTCCTTAAGTTTGTCAAATTTTGTCGGTTTTGTCCCTGTGACAATTTTGTGTGTTAAGGCCAAAGTTCGCCAGGTTTTTTCATTTTTTCACTTGTTACAAATCAGTTATGTTGTTACCCAAAGTATGTTTTTCAAATTTGCAAAAAAAAACCCTTGAGTTTACATATCTTTTATGTTTTTACCCTAAGTATGTTTTTCAAATTTGACATCAAAGTCCTTAAGTTTGTCAAATTTTGTCGGTTTAGTCCCTGGAAACCTGCTATTACATGTAACAAGGGCAAAAATGAAAAAAACTTGGCAAACTTTGGGCATTAAAGAACAAAAAATCGTCACAGGGACAAAACCTACAAATTTGACAAACTTAAGGACTTTATTGTCAAAAGCCCATTAAACTACTTACATGATTTCATTTCTTCGCTTAATATCATCTTCAATCTTCTGTTGTTTTTTAGCTTTTTCTTCAACAAGAAAATTAACAGCACGTTCAACATCTTGATTGTTCATGCGAAGTGCCCTTTTTGCAGCTTTTTCCCCATATCCCATTCCCATTAAAATCGATAGTTCCTCATCTGGAACTTGAAGCTGAATTAAACAATACATATAAATAAATAAGTAGATATATACACACATAAAAGTACACGACACTTGAATTATAGAAAAATGTCATGTTAATTTCATGTTGAAATCAGAAATTATTGAAAACATACCTTCAAGTATTTACCCCTAGCACTATTTAGTGACTTCTTAGCTTTTTCAAGATCACCACTATGGTATGCTACTATACCTTCCAGTAACTCCAATCTCAAGTGCCTATACCACAAAAATAGCATCATATGTATATGGACAAACTGTAAAAAAAAATGAGACCAAATGACCATTTTACCCTTACATCCAATAGTCATCAATTTTAACAAGATTCATCAATTTTAAGGTGAGAGGAAGAAAGAAGGGTAAATTGATAAAGGGTTGGTGTCTGAATGTATTAAGCCAGGTTTTTTGGCTTAAACTGTCTGAATGAGGCTAAATGACCATTTTACCCAATCCAATAGTCATCAATTTTAACAAGATTCATCATTTTTAAGGTGAGAGGAAAAAAGAAGGAAAAACAGATAAAGGGTTGGTATCTGAATGTATTAAGCCAGATTTTTTGGCTTAAACTGTCTGAATGAGGCCAAGTGACCATTTTACCCTTACATTCAATACTCCTCAATTTTAACAAGATTCATCATTTTTAAGTTAAGAGGAAAAAAGAAGGGAAAATAGGTAAAGGGTTGGTATTTGAATGTATTAAGCCAGGTTATTTGGTTAACCCATTATGTCATTTTATCCTAAAGAGAAACAACCATGGATAAGCTATATACAGGTGTTTCTTTTTTACTTGATGCTAAAAAGAGCAATTTAATAAAGAAAGTCATGATGAAGAGGCTTTCCTTTCTCCATGAAGTCCCCTAACTTTTTAGGAATTTGCCCTCATTTACATTTTCTTGAAAAAAGAAAGAACATGGTTTAAATGAAGTCTCTTACAATGCAAGTTCAGGGTGTGAATTCCCATGAAGCAATCTAAGACGAGTGGATTCCTTCCCATGAGATCTTTCAATTCCTTTTCGAGCTTCTTCAAGGCGTTTTCCAGCTACTGATAGTTTGCTAATGTCTTTGAGCATAAAATAACACCAAACCATGTCTATTTGAAGTATTGGGACATTGTCTATTAGCTGAAAACAAAAACAAAAAAATAAAAGATGTAAAAAGAGTTTTAACAACATACTCAAAGACTTGAATAAGAAAGCTAAAAGAAGTAATGATTGGTTTATGGTTTTACCTCAACAACCTTTGAATCACATAGTGAGAAAGCCTCCTACAAAAAGTCACTTAGATTAATATCCATATATTTCATTTACGGGTGGAAGTTTAACATTTTCATTTTGTGGGTCCCATAATGCAACACAAAAAGAAGAAAAAAAAGGTAAAGAATGACAAAAACTAACCTCCCCCATAACTAGAACCTCAACAGCATCTTCATATTTTCTATTTTTAACCAATCTTTTTGCTTTTCCATGAAACATAAGTCCCATCATTAGTGCACTGTGAAATTGGGATTTATGTTTAGAGTCGATAAATAAGAAGGTTAAATACAAGATATAGCAAACTACTTTTAAAGATCTGTTTATTGTAACATTTCACTTTCATTGATTCCTATATCATACAAACACAAAGCAATTTTACTTCTATAAAAGAATAGATTTTTCAAAGTAAAAAGCTGAAGTATAATGTTATAACAGGGTAGATTTTTCAAAGGATAATGTCTTCATAAGGAAGAAAATACAATAAATGAAAGTAGGATGTTATAATAAACAAAAATATCTTGAGGCAGATGTGGTGTGGGACAGTTTACCATTTTTCTAATACACAAATAAATGAAAGTGAAATGATGTTTGTTGCATTTATTCCTAAATAATATACAAACCTTAAGAATTTTGCTAATTAAATGATAAAAAGTCAAAATTTTAGTAAACCATCGATTAAATTATTAATACCGTTGATCATTCTCAGAGCCCAATTGCACTTTTTCACCACTTTGATTCTCCAACTCAAGATTGTAATCATCAACTGGCAACGATCCATCAGCATGTCTCTTGGCTAGTGAAGTAGCTGCAGCCCTGTAAATTTCAAGGTGTCACGTCAATCCACCACAAAAAAAACCCCAAATTTACAACGACAAAGCATAGTGGAATGACAATGAGAGATCAGCGAAACCCTAAGAAAATATGATGCGATCATGTAAACCAGATGATCATTAAGCACAAAATGATGATCAAAACATAGAAGATATACGAACTTGAGTCTTTGAAGCCTCGTAGACTTCTCCTCTTCAGCGATCAACTCCTTGCCTTGATCAGGTGAAACCCTGGTGACCAAAATCTTAGAATTGTTCTTCACGCCCAACTCGATCAACTTCTGGGTTCCATTATCATCTCGCAACACTTTCCCTGCACATATAAGATTAATAGAATCTTTCGTACAATTCAATCGGTTTGCAATGTGTTCTTTCAGTAAGGGTACAGTCCATGCTTCCAATTCAGCCTCTAAAACACCAGACCACGCCCCTGCTATCTTCAATTTGGCAGCCATGATGGTGTTGTAGAGTGGAAAAGATTGCAATCGACGACGTCTTTTGTGGGGTTTCAGTTTTGGAGAAGACGAATTTGAAGACTTTTTGACTTAAGAAGTTGTGATAGCTTCCTCGTTGTTTATAAGAGTGAAAATTGCTTATGACTACCTTGTAGTATGGTATTTGTTCAATTATGGTCCCTCATGTTTCAAATATTTCAAGAATATTAAGTTATAAAATCAAAATTGCAATTGTTCTATATAGACAAGATATAAGATTTTCAATCCTAAATTTTTGAATTTAATTATTGAAATAATTCAATTTGTTTCCTTATTCATTTGTATTTTTAACCTTTTTAATTTATTTTTATATTTTGAATAAACTACTTAGATTCTTAACGTTTTAATATAAAAATATAACTACCTGAAGAAAATATATTGTAAGCAAATCGACAAGTTGACATGTAAATAAAGGTAAGATGCTACTTTCAATCTGATGAATTTTTTTGGGTAAATGATAAAAAATCACACTTTGGTCCAAGGCAACAAGGACTTAAAGAATAAACTTTGGAGAAATAAAAGATGGTAAGTGAAAGTTGATCGAGGTATAGGGTGTAAGTGCAATTACTTTTCTTCGGCACCAAGGCGTAAATGCCCTGCCCCTATTATTAAAATAACATATATAATTCTTGTACCTGATATGTATTGAAAGCTTAAAGTTACGTGATATATTTAGATACATAGTTACGTACTGAAATATTCAAAGTTTCAAATTAGGATAATGAATTAGAAGCTAATTGAAGTTTCAAATTTGTTCAAAAAATATCATTCAAATATTATATGTTTAAAAAATATCATTAAACTAAAACATATATTTAAAAAACACCAACGAAGTATATATTTTGTTCAAAAAAATACTATCTTTATGGTTTGTGATAACTTATATGTTTAACCCTTAACTTTTTTTTCTTAACTCGGACGGTCCCTTGCGTTTATATTTTTTTTCCTTTAGACCTTGATCGAGTTAAAAGGCTAATATATCATTATTAGTTTCATTTAACATTTTTTTTATTACTTGTTAATTATTTATACAATTGATATATTTATAATAAATAATAATATAAATTGTATAAATAATTAATAAATAATAAAAATAATGTTAAATGAAAGTAGTAAGGGTATATTTGTCTTTTAACTTGATCAAGGTCCAAAGTCGAAGCAAATCTAAACTAAAGAGACCGTCCAAGTTAAGAAAAAAAAGTTAGGGACTAAATATGTAAGTTACCCAAAACTATAGAGATGATGTTTTTTGAACAGAACATGTTCTTCGTTGGTGTTTTTTGAACATATGTCTTAGTTTGATGGTTTTTTTAACATGTAATACTTGAATGGTTTTTTTCGAACGAATTTGAAACTTCGATTGGCTCTTAAGATATTTTCTCTTTCAAATTCAACAAGGATTCATATACCTCATCATCTTTTAGATTTTTATATTTAACAAATGTTTGCATTATTTTTTTGTGGATACCCGGTTTTGTGAACCTTATTGCGGTGTAAGAATAAACAATTCATCTTTATCATAATATTTCATTTTCTTAATACCCATTTTGAATGATAATGACGTTGACATTTTTACTAAAGATATGAAGTCTGTTTAGTTTTAATGCTTTAAAGTAGCTATGGAAGAATGTAATTGAAAGAAATCACGAAAAGGAGATGAGATAATATAATACAAATATGGGAAAGAAAAGGGGTAGTCCGGAATTGCGAATAAATAAATAAAATATCGGATAATATAGAGTAAAACTAGGAAATTAAAATTTTAAAAGCTACAAAGATTTTATAAATATACATAGGTTGATATCGATTAAAATTATCATTTCACATAAATAACTAAATATTTGATTATCTTTTATCTATTAATTAAAAAAATATGTTTTTATATTAGTCGATATTATTTTATATATTTCATGGATATTTGATAATTCATATTAATTTCATCATTAATAGAAGCAACAACATAATTAAATAAATTATATAGATTATTCATTGTCATTCACTCTTTTTAGGAAATTTGTTATGAGGTTCCGTAATCTTAATATTTTTTTATTAATTTGTAATGGTTAATTGGTTAACCGGATAACCAAACCGAAAAAATCAGTTAACCAAATACAGGTTAACCTGATTTTTCGCTTTAGGTTTAGGTTCAAGAAATGAACAAATGAACGAACCAATAGTCTCGATTAACTTTCTGAAATATATTTTCGGTTTGGTTAACCATCCATGAACACCCCTAGGAAAAAGTAGGCTCTTAGTAGGTTTTTCTGGAAAGGGTACTTCTCTAATGAGGGTTTCAGGTCAGCTTTCATGCATCGACTAATCATCTGCTGTAAACATGAGGCTATGACTCATGTCCTAGAGTTACTGCAGATGAACTTTCATGATCACAAGGACTGAGTAGCAGAATTTGAATACAAGTCAATAGGTTATCCACCATATATTTCAAATATTTTACCAAGCCACCACAACTCAAGTAGTTAACTATTAGTAAATTTATAATCATGATAGTGTAGGAGCTTACAAGCTTTTTTGTGTAGTTTTACTCCAAGATCTATGTGCATCGCAGGATGCAAATTGTGGATAGTAGACTAAAGCCATGTTTTGCTAAATTTATTTTCGTTGGTCGCTGAAAAGTCAGAAAATACTCTCTTTACATACAATTTTTTCATCTATATTTTCAAGTAAGTGGGCCATCTCCCGCAGTGCATATGCTTAAGTTGTTAGAAAACAAATATGTTTAAAGGAATTATGTTAAACATCAGCCTAGTTACTTCCATCTCCAACTTCAAATAACATAGCATAATTATATCTTTTACTAATGAATATCGCAAGAAATTTTATGCTTAAAAACTTATGACAAACTCTATAATGGGTTACAATGTTAGATGATGAAAAACCGAAAAAGTATGAAGTTATATATGAAAGAAATTACAAATAATTATTTTAGAGAAATCTTCGAAAAAATCCTAATATTTCACCATAATTTATGAAAAGTCCCAAACTAAAATTGGTTTATGAAAAATTCCCAATTACCTGGAAAAATGACGATTTGACCCTTTTATTCCAGTTTATCGGTTTCAATACTTACTCGGTTTCATTAAAGTCCCATTATTTTACCATAATTTTCATTAAAGTCCCATTATTTTACCATTATTTGGGACTTATTCGTAAATTATGGTAAAATAATAGGACTTTATTAAAACCAAGTAAGTAATGAAACCGGTAAACCGGAAAAATAGGGTCAAATCGTCATTTTTACCGGTAATTGAGAATTTTTTGTAAACAAATTTTAGTTTGGGATTTTTTTCGTAAATTAGGGTAAAATATTTGTGTAACACCCGGTTTTTGAAAGTGTTCAATTGTGTCTTTGAAGGCTAAGGGTATAAGTGTAATCTGGCAATTCGGTCTTTTATGGGTCTCGGGTTTTATTCGAAAGGTTTTAAGGCTTGGGGTGTAGCTAGGAGCGTAGGGCTTCTTGCCACCTTTGCGTGGATATAAAGTTCGTCGGAAACGGACTTAAAATGAAGGAGTTATATTAATTTGAAGTTGTCGGCATTATTGGTCCTTAATAGAGAAAAATGGCAAGGAAGGTGGCTAGCACGAGAGTACGCCCAGCGTAGAGGGGATGAGGAGTTGCGAGTGTTGGAGACGTACGCCCAGCATACGCCCAGAATCTTTAAACCCTAATTTGTAGGGTGTGCCACTATATAAAGAACATTATACCCTCAAAGGTCAGCCTCCTTCTCATCCTTAGACAGTTTTGACGAAACCCTAATCCTCTTTGAGAGTTCTTGGAGCTTAGAAGGCTTGGTGAAGAGCATTTAGGTGATTTGGATCCACTCTTCAAGGAAGCAATGGTCAAGGAAAGGTGTTAGTGCAAAAGAGAAAGTTCAGATTTAGGATTGTTGCTTCTCTACAGACCTTTTCAAGGTATAAAGTCATGAACTTGATAATTATCTCCTTATATCTCCTAGATTGAGTTTTGGGAGCATTTTGGTCCACAGGTTGAAGCTTTGTGGTTCAATCTGATTTCTAGGACTTAGAGTTGCTACACTCAGTTCTAAATGAGTCCCTAAGTCATAAAGTTTCCATCTTTGATGTCCTAATGGGTTCATGCATGAGTTAAGACCATTTCCATGGAAGTAGGTTGTCATTTTTGGAGTTTGAGCTTATGTGGGTCAAGCAAAGCCATCAAGTAAGCAACTTTATGGTTTAAGACGTCAATAAGGACTTGGATCTGTAATTGTAGCTTCTAGAGTAGAGTATTAAGCACTTTAATGGGAAAGTGACTTAACAGGGGGGATTACGATGAGCGTACATGCAGGTATGCCCAACGTACTCACCATTTGTCTTGTACGCTTAGCGTACATAGGAGTACGTCGAACGTACTCATAATATATGGGTTTGGGCCATGCAAGGGATTTTGGTTCTTTGCGTCTTAGTGGACCATCAAAAGTCAGATAATGTGTGCCAAGGAGATGCTCAAGCTTAGGGTAAAGCCCATTAGAGGATTTGGGCCCAATTTGGAAAATTGGGCCATTAGTGGGCCACTAGTAGGCTTGGAAAGCCTACCTAGTGTTGGGCTTTTGTTTTGGAATTGGGACTAAGTTTGGATCACACTGGGCCAGGGGTAGATTGGTCATTTTACCCCATGCATGGATTAAGGATTATGGTTTAGGACCCAATCGCTAATTGGGTATATTGTTTAGTAGAGGCAGCTCGAGAAGTTTGCAAGGCAACAGCAATGGAATTCGTGCGGGAAGCTCCTGCAATGCGAGGTGAGTCTTCTCACCATACCAATGGGTCTAAGGCACCAAGGCCAGCCCATTTTATGATAGTTGCTATACTTGCTATGTAGAGGTGTGTGATATGTATGTATGCATGATATGCGGTAGAGATAGTCTTTGTGGCTAATGGTAGAGATAGCCTTTGTGGCTAATGGTAGAGATAGCCTTGTGGCTGATGGTAGAGATAGCCTTGTAGCTGATGGTAGAGATAGCCTTTGGGGCTAACGGTAGAGATAACCTTTGGGGCTAAGGGTAGAGATAGCCTTTGTGGCTAACGGTAGAGATAGCCTTTGTGGCTAACGGTAGAGATAGCTCAATAGCTAATTGATATGTGATATGTGGTAGAGGTAGCCTTTGTAGCTAATTGTTCTGTATTACGTGGTAGAGGTAGATTTTATAGCTAATTGATATGTGGTATGTAGTAGAGATGGCTTTTATAGCTGATATGATATGTGTTTTGTAGATTGTGTGTGGGGTATGCTATTGGGGACTCACTAAGCTTCGTGCTTACAGGTTTTGTTTATGGTTTCAGGTATCATCGTTTTTGGAAAAGAAGGGGTCAGATTGGTCGCAGTGCACACACCTATGATTTCCGCAATGAATGATTTTGGGATGAACGCTGATAAATGTTTTACTAAATGATGAGTTGAATTGTTAGAGTAATGGTATCAATGTTTTAGCCATATTAAAAATGAAATTTTTACCTTTGATTTTTGGGTCGTTACAACATCTTTGTTTCCTTTGTCTTGCACACCGCGACTACATCTAGCCGTGATCTATTCGCCCATCAAGTGGTTCAAGAATGTGGTTTATGGCTCTAAAGCGAGGAACATTTTGAAGATGTGCATGGTCCATGAAAGACTGATTCTGAGCATGTTGACTGATGTTGACCAAGCTTTATGGTATCTTTCTTTTTCCTTTTTAGTTTAGCTTATCTCGAGCTCATTTTAGTCTTGTTCTAACTTGAGGACAAGTTAGGTTTAAGCTTGGGGTGATTTGATCGATTATTTTATTTCCTTATTTTTATTGGTTTATTTTAGATTTTTTAGCTTTTTTTATTAATATTGCATTGTATATTCTTTATTTTCTTTATCATGAATCGTGTCGGGTACTTTCTATTTTGCATGAGATATTTTGTAGGCTTTTGGAGCTCATTGCAGTTGCGGTTTGACTAGAGTTGGGCTTAGTGGGCTTCTCAATGCATTATTGGGCTTCACGGATCCATCAAAGGATATTTGGGCTTAAAAGTTGAAGATTTGGATGAAGTGGACCTTTTGAAGATGGGTCATGGATTGTTATTTTGGGCTTGGAGCATCCATATTTGAAGCTAGAAGGGCATTGGCCAATTTCAAATCATATGAGTCATGGAGGGGACCAATGGAATCTTGGGTAGTGGAATGGTTAGTGGAGAAGAATGGACCAATATCATTCCAGCAACACTTGCAAGGGTGGAATCTTAGGCGCGCGTGTACCCGCACAATTGTACACTTTTGAGCATTTTGGTCAATTTGTTTACCATTTACCTTGGGGTTTGGATCTTTCAGCAATAACTTCGATTTTACACCATTGGAGACCTAGAGAGGCGATTTTGGGAGCTTGGATACTCATTCTTCTCATCTTTCTAAGCAATTGGTATATTCTTGATGCAAAAACACTTTCATGATCGTTAGTTTGTTGCCATGAGTGGCTAATTTCTCTATTTTGGTTAACTTTGGCTAAAACCCTTGAATGTTTGTGGGGTTTTGAAGGATTCATGCTTAATTATAATTTATCTTATGTTTATGATTCTAGTTCATATTTCTTATGCTTGTTTAATACTTTGATATGAGCTTGGTACTTGAATGAGCAATTGTTGGTTTATTTCTTTGGTTTAGCATTGGATCATTAAATTTACTTAGAACAAGGGATTTACGATGGTAGAAATAATCTCTAGCTTATGAATCATGACTCCTTTATGGATGTGTAAGCATTGACATCCTCTAGGAATTGGGGATTCCATCATTCTTAAGGCTAATCAACTTCTTTGGTTTAATTGCTTCAATTGAATCCTTGATTTTATTATGAAGGTGTGTTGTGGGCTTCCCCAACCTCCATACTACCTAAGAGGAATCTTGGTATATCATGTTTCATGATTGCTATAACCAATTTGGGATGAATGATAAGCTTCATATTGAATCCTAATGACAAACATACAAATGTTCATTATGTTGAATCGCCTTGGTTAACCAATTGTTCCCAACATTTGAGCATTTCACCATCTTGCTTAATTGCAAGAGTTTTAGTTATTCAAGTCTTTTGGTTTTCAAGCAAGCACAACACCCCCCCCCCCCCCCCCCCTTTTTTTTAGTTTAATAGTAGTTAATTAGTTTATCTACGCTAGTTCTATTGGATTGCATTGGTGATTGAATACAACCATTTCCCCGAGGTCGATACCCCTTTTTACCATTATATTACGTTTTATTTGCAAACAAAAATCAACAAAAACTCAAAAAATAAAAATCTTATTATAAATTCTATAATTTTTCAATGGTTTAAGTAAAGTATCAATATTAGAAAAATACATATATTTTTCTAATAGAAGTTCAAGCAAACATTATAGATTTTTATAAAACCCATCAAAAAGATCAAACCCTAACAAACATAATAACAATGTGAGTAGATCGTCGGTGTTTCTCGTCTCTCTCGTCGGAAACTCTCATTTTATTGTCTTAAATTTGATATCTTATAGCCGTTGGTAGTCGCATTGTCCTCCTCTAAGTCATCTTCCCTAACTACAGGTTAGTATCTCTTATATCTTTAAATTTTCCAATTCCCAACAATGTTTGACTGCTTTCTCTCCCAAGCTAAATGCTCATTTTTATTTGAATGATTTATTTATGAATTCATAATAACATTAATGAATAATGAAGTAGAGAAAGTAAAAAACAAAAAAAAATATTGTTCTTTGTTTGTCCTTTTGTATAGTATAGTGTCTTGTGAATTGTGTTTATCACTATTTTTCATTGATTTACCTTTTCAATGTTTCGTATAGAGGGATCGAATAGAACATTGGTGGATTTTAGGGTGGTGTGAGGGAGGGGGCAATGGACTTCCTATTTTTTAGCTTCTAATAATAATATAATATATTCTAATACTTAGAAAGATTCGAAAACAAGATTTTTGTTTGATGGTCTAATTGTTTTAAACATTCTTGTAATCATACTATCAAAGTACTTTTTAGAAGAAAGCATGACCATTTTTTCGAAAGTGAAATATGATTCATAGATTGGTAAACAGTAAAAACTTCTTTTTAGTTATTATAGTAGTCCTTCTGTGTTTTTAAAATGATATTTATATTTGTAACCAATTTTTTTTCCAACTATCAACAAATTGAATCACAATGTAACCAAGATAGACGTGAAATTTCCATAATGGACAACTCATCCAATGATTTATAGTTGACAATTGCCCCTAAATCTAAACATCAGCCATCACTTCTAATCAAGATAGGAATACACATGGTATGCATCAAAGCCCAAGTTATGATACAAATTCCAAATAAGAACAACCTATAACACCCAAAAAGGTCACGAAAAACTCCTAAACCTGTTGGCTCTACATCAGAAGTTGGTCAAGAAAGTTTTATTATGGCATTAAGGCCGAAAAAAGGGCCGGATAAACTACCATTGAGACACAACTCAAACAATCTTACCCCTACACCATAGTCTGATCAATGTATCATCTTCTCTAAACTACATAAAAAAACCTACAGGGGATAGGTATAATTGGTGAAAATATGGTCAAAAACTCGTGAAAGGGAACACATTTGTTTGAAGCTATTACAAATAATGTACATTTGGTAATTGCCCTGCAAGAAAACAAGTGGAGGGTGAAAAATGGCCGATGGTTTTTTTGTGGGTTTTTCAGCAAAGAAAATTTTCATTTTCTATGATTTAATCACTCAAGGGTGAGATGCATGTATGGGGGTGAAGAAAGGATGAAGAGGAATGATGAGTGGTGATGGTGCTAGAATATGCAGGTTGGTGGATGGACGAGAAAAGGAAGGGTGGTGGGACCAACGTGTTTATAAAATTTTCAACTATTAATTTAAATTAAGAAACAAGATAAAAATCAAACATGGGTAAAATAGGAATCTTAGGTCGAACAGGAAACAAAAGGAAATAATTTTAAAACATATGGACCATCCACGTAGAATAAAAATATAGGGACTAACCACGCGACCTTTTGTAACCCATGAGAAGAGTAGTCTTCATTTTTATCATTTTTATTTCGTATTTGCTACCGTTACTCTACAACAACTAAAACCTCCATTACTTCATTACAGATACTCGATCAAACACATAAATCATCATGGATTTATTGGATTGCTCAAAAGTCAATATGTCTACAAAACCTAATACAACCACATATGATGAAGGTTTGTAAGAGCATAACTTAAAATGATGAAAAAAGTTGTTGAAACACCGTTAGAGGCTTGAAAGAGTTCAATGCTACAATCGAAGAATATGTCAGAGAAGAGTACTTCAAAAACAACCCCTATAATGATGTTGAATATAAAACCAACATGATAACAAAAGGTATATTGTCAAGTTATGGTATCAGTAATAACGTTAGACATGTTATGAAAAAATGGAGAGATTTTTGGAAGTGTTTGACAAAATATATTATAAACTGTGAATATGACATTTTGAATCTAGCTTTCAGTTTATTTAAATGAGAAGGTTAAAGTACTTATAAAACTTGTGTATATGCTTTATTAAAGTGTGAATATTGATTGTTGTATATATATATATATATATATATATATATATATATATATATATATATATATATATATATATATATATATATATCCTTGGTTAAACTGTGAATTTTCAATATTAATGTTAAAATAAAAATATCTAACTTCATAACTTCACGTTATGAATGCAGGAAAAAAAATTATATATTATTTGGATTCACGGTGTGAATCTGTACTGATTCATTTTGTGAATATGTACAAATTCACACTATTAATTAGTATAGATATAGATTCACACTGTCAATCTGAAATAGATCAAAAAGGTTAAAAAATTATATCGAATTTGATAGTAATAGAAAAATGATAAAAAGTTATGAATTTCTATATTTTAAATTTTTTTTTGGATAAAATATAAACTCTGAAAGTTGAAAAAAGATTGATTACTTGATTCTATGATTTAAAATTAGTATAGATTAACTAAGACCAAATTAACTAAGACCAAATTACATAAATAGTCCATGTGGTTTATCAAATGTCACAAAACCAGTCGTTACTTATTTTTTTATTAACATGGTCTTTGTGGTTACCAAAACTTATGTGAATGATATTTTTTTACTCACAACGTTACTTTTGGTCTTTTTAATAAACCCGTTTAATAAACGAGTCTTACACCTAATTATTTTATATTTTTAACTTTTTCCTTATATATCAATATCCTATTATTTTATATTTATAAGTTTCCTTTTCCTTTCACTTTAAATAGCGTTTTCTTTGCTCAATAAAAGTATACATATCTTTTGGTGTTAATCTTTCATGATACCTTGAACTTGGTGGATTGTGATGTGACATCTTTATTTTCACAGCCAGAAAAGACGATTTTGTTTATGCTTTATAAAAATCAGAGTACCTCTTTTAATAAAAATGTTGTAGAATTTGTTGCCAGTAAAACATGATAAATACGTTATTCAAGCATTTCCGAAGAAAAATATTTTTAATTCGTTTTAAAATATTTGGGATGTCATCGTCAATACAGAAACATAAGCATAAACATAACTTACATTCATTATCACTAGTGATCTATATCTCCTTAATCTCTCAGTGTAAGGTAACTTCACATCGTCACCTGTGATATAAATAAACTGAGTGGTCAGGTTGGGAAACCTGGTTAGTACATAGGGTTTTCAACCTACAATAATATAATTATTATGTTTAAACATCAAACAATCAACCCAATTACCCATCCCCGTTATCGTCTTTACTCTTAAGGATCTACCCTAAGAACAAACTACTTATTGTTCATTTATTCCTAAGGATCATCCTAAGGAATCGTCACGAAGTCCATCGTTGCCACGATTTACACAATAGGTACTAAGGCTGCATAGTCGCCAGGGGTTAGGCATCAAGTCTGCATGATCGCCAATGTTTACACAACGGGCACTAAGTCTACATAGTCGCCAGAGTTTAGGCATCAAGTGTGACATCCCCAAAATCACGGCCAGAAAAGACCGGTTTGTTTATGCTTTGTTTAAAAATCAGAGTAACATTTTAAATAAAAGTGTTGCGGAATTTGTCCCAAAACAATAATATGATAAAGATTTATCAAAAGCATTTCCATAGAAATGTATTTCATTAAAAGACTCGGGATGTCATGTTCGTACAGATCAAAAGCATAAACAGTACAATACAAGCCTTACTACATTATTTCATATCTACAGGCCTATATCTGTAATCCCTCGTCCAAACATCATATATATGCTCAAGCGCCACTACCTGTAATACATAAAATTGAGTGGGTCAGGCTTGGGAGCCTAGTGAGCACATAGGGTTTTCAACCCACAATAAATAGTTTATTAATTTCATCAATCAACAATAACCCGATTACCCGTTCCCGTTATCCTCACTTTACGTCCCTAAACACCTATCATAAGGGACCTAGCCTAAGGATCATCATCGGGACGGACACTGCTACTAAGGGGATTCCTCAGCAATAAATGTCCTAATAGGCAACCATGTGGGGGATGGAGTACATCTGGTGAGAACACAGTTCAAATAAACACACAGTTCAAATAAACACCTACAGGTTGCGAGCCTGCTAGTGTTCCACTGGACTGTCTAGAATAGTCCGTGGTCGTCATCTATACTCCGCTAGATGACTGGATCATCAATAACATCTATAACGAGGCCTCTCATTATTTTATTTTGTCACACAGCAACTATTACATCTACCCATGTTTTACCCAACACATTTTGTAGATAGAAAATACATATACAATTTAAATATTTGAAAACATGTATAAAACGTTCATCCAGCATAGATAGCAAGTATTCAGATAATATGCACAAATAGCACGTAATTTATATTAAATACTTCATATCTATGTGTAAGTTGAAAGTAAATATGCACTCACCTGAAAAGGTGGTGATTCCGAACTCAGACAGCGCTTCGCTTCTTAAAAAGAATTTTCTTCGACGAAACCTAGTATTATTACCACTAGAGTTTAGTTTATTATTCGTCGAGACTAATTAATAGTCTAGCTATTATTATTATTATTATATAAGCGTCACAAAAATACTTATATAACCCATAATAATAGCCCAAGTATTTATTATAAGTTCCTAATAACGTTACTATAATTAAATAAAAGCTATATTAAAAATAGCGTAGGCGTAGCTCACTTACAGCGGGTTTTATAGAAAACCGGGCTTTGCTTGGAGCAGCGTTCCCGAGCCGAAAAGCTCTTCTTCTCGGAGCCTTCGAGCACTCCGGGGCTTCCGCCTCGTGCTAGGGAGGTTCCCTAGGCTTTTCGGGGGATTTCGGGGCTAGAGAGAGGTTCTAGAGAGAGAGAGAGAGTAAAGAGAAGAAAGAATGGGAAAGGTGTGAAGAAAATGAGGGTGGGAGAGGTGGTATTTATAGGGTGAAATGTGGCTGAACTTGGTGCCACATGTCACCATCTGGTGGCAAGCCTTGGGGAGAAAGCAATGGCCAAGATTGTGCCACATCACCCATTTTCGCACAGCACACTTCCGACTTCTAAAATCCGTAACTTTCACATACGACCTCCATTTTTGACGTTCTTTATATCCACGCGTAGGTAATAATAAGATCTACAACTTTCATTTTGACACCGTCAGCTAATTCTCGACCGATCTTAAATTTAACAGTACAAGGAGATTATACTGTTAAACGTCTGCGTAAAATTAATAACTTCTACATACAGACTCTGTTTTTGTCTGTCTTTTTACCGTTGATTTCCTATTAATGAGATCTTCAACTCTCATTTACATTGCGTAAGCCAAAAACCGCTCGAACTAAAATTCGAGTTTCAGGCCGTGCACTGCTAAGCCGAATCTTAGAAAAATCATAACTTCTTCATACAAAGTCAGATTTGGGCGTTCTTTTTATCGATGTTCTTAGTTTAACATATTCTACAACTTTTGTTTAGATTGATAAGGCTAAAAAGTCTTCTATCATAAATTCACTATTTACGTCTCCCGGTGCCGTGCCGGTTTTGCCGTAAAACTTCGGCGGGCCATAACTTCTTTGTTATAGCTCGGATTTCGGCATTCTTTATATGTACGGAAACCTTGAGACGTATTCTAAAACTTTATGTAGAGATATCGGGATTATCTCACACTTTAATTTTGACGCTCATTTTTATTCTTTATTAATTATACATTTATAATTAAATAATAAACACATAAACACACATAATTCACATAATACTCAAATATTTTATATTTATTACTTCAAAAAGAGTTACAATAGTTGACCTAGACTATTACATTGACAAAAATGCTTAGCCCTGAAAACCCGGGCGTTACAATTCTCTCCCCCTTAGGATGATTCCGTCCCGGAATCATGCATCAGCAAACAGATGTGGATAACGACTCATCATGTCATCCTCTGTTTCCCAAGTGAGATTCGGCCCATTCGAATGTTTCCATCGGACTAGCACCAAGTTGACCATCTTGCGTCGTAACTTCTTAGTCTTACGGTCAATAATTGCCTCAGGCTCTTCGATCAGCCTTTTATTCTCATCCATCCTTAATTCCGAGATTGGAATTATGTCGGGAACATCTCCCATGAATTTCCTCAAATAACACACATGGAAGGTATTATGAATACCATTGAGTTCTTCGGGCAATTCCAGCTTGTAAGCTTGGTTCCCAATCTTCTGAAGAACTTTGAACGGTCCAATAAACCTTGGACTCAACTTTCCTCGTTTCCCAAATCGTATAAGTCCCTTCCACAGTGAGACTTTAAGTAAAACGGAATCCCCAACTTCGAAGGTTATCGGTCGTCTTTTCTTGTCAGCATAGCTCTTCTGACGATCCTGAGCTGCTAACATTCTTTCCCGAATCACCTTCAATTTCTCAGCAGTCTCATGGACTATCTCGGGGCCCATAAACTGCTTCTCTCCGGCTTCAAGCCAACAAGACGGCGTACGACACTTCTGTCCATACAAGGCTTGATAAGGTGCCATCTTGATGCTCGAGTGAAAACTATTGTTGTAGGAAAATTCTACTAGAGGTAAGTGTTCGTCCCAATTCCCTTGGAATTCGAGGGTACATGCTCTCAGCATATCTTCCAACGTCTGAATCGTTCTTTCGCTCTGACCATCAGTTTGCGGATGGTAAGCAGTACTCAAACACAACTTTGTACCCAAATCCTCTTGTAGACTCCTCCAAAACCTCGACGTGAAACGACTATCACGATCTGATACAATCGTAAGAGGGACACCGTGAAGTCTTACAATTTCCTTCACGTAAGCATTTGCGAGCTTATCCATAGACCACTTCTCGTTGGCTGCTATGAAGTGTGCACTCTTGGTGAAACGATCCACGACTACCCAAATCATGTCGTGTCCGTTCTTCGTTCTGGGCAGTTTAGTCACAAAATCCATGGTGATGTCTTCCCATTTACCCATGGGTATAGGTAAAGGTTCTAAACTCCCATACGGTTTCTGATGTTGTGCCTTAACCCTCGTGCATGTTACACACTCAGCCACATACTTCGCAACATCGAGCTTCATCGTCGGCCACCAGTAGTAGGGCTTTAGGTCCCTATACATTTTAGTGCTACCGGGATGAATCGAGTACATGGTCTTGTGTGCTTCTTCCATTAGAAGATCTCTTATTCCTCCCGTCTTAGGTACCCAAATTCGATCTTGGAATACCTTCAGTCCTCGACTGTTCGTACCGAACACTAACGTTTTTCCCAAACGTTCTTCCTTTCGGTCATTCTTTTCTAAGGCTTCTTCTTGAGCTATCCTGATACTTTCCATAATCGTCGAGACGACTTCAATTCTTAACGCTCTTGGCCTTTTTCTTTCAAGATTGACTTTTCGACTGAGAGCATCAGCAACAATATTTGCTTTACCTGGGTGGTAAAGTATCTCACAGTCGTAGTCCTTGAGAAGTTCTAGCCAGCGTCGTTGCCTCATGTTCAACTCCTTCTGATTAAAGAGATACTGGAGACTCTTACGATCAGTGAAAAGCTTGCACTTCGTGCCGTAGAGGTAATGCCTCCATATCTTTAAGGCGAATACTACCGCTGCCAACTCCAGATCATGAGTGGGGTAGTTCTTTTCGTGCTCTTTCAATTGTCGAGATGCGTATGCTATCACCTTTTCTCTTTGGGTCAGAACACAACCTAACCCGACTCCATATGCATCACTATAAACTGCGAAATCTTCGACTCCATCGGGTAGAGAAAGTATCGGTGCTTCACATAACTTCTTCTTTAGCTTCTCGAACGCCTCATCGTGTTTCTCACTCCATGTATACGTAGCTCCTTTATGGGTCAAAGCTGTTAATGGAGCAGCTATCGAAGAAAAGCCTTGGATAAATCGTCGGTAATATCCGGCTAATCCTAGAAAGCTTCGAATCTCCGTGGGATTCTTCGGACGTTCCCACTTCATTACAGCCTCGATCTTGGCGGGGTCAACCATTATTCCTTCCTGGTTAACAACATGACCCAAGAATTGGACTTCCCGTATCCAAAAGTCGCATTTAGAGAACTTTGCAAAAAGCTTCTCCTTTTTTAACACCTCCAACACTTCTCGTAGATGCTTGCCATGCTCCTCCTGGCTTTTCGAGTAAATGAGAATGTCGCCGATGAACACTATCACATATTTATCGAGGAATGGTTTAGAAACCCTATTCATCAAATCCATGAATGCTGCAGGAGCATTGGTTAGTCCGAATGACATAACCAAGAACTCGTAGTGTCCATATCTTGTTCTGAATGCAATCTTCTCAATATCCTGCTCTCTCACCTTCAGCTGATGATATCCTGACCTAAGATCGATCTTTGAGAAGTAGCTCGAACCTTGCAGTTGATCGAATAGATCATCAATCCTTGGCAATGGATACTTGTTCTTCACCGTTGCCTTATTCAGCTCTCGGTAGTCTATGCACATCCTCATGCTTCCGTCCTTCTTCTTCACGAATAACACCGGAGCTCCCCAGGGTGATGAACTAGGTCGAATGAAACCGCTGTCCAACAGCTCCTGAAGTTGCGTCATGAGCTCCTTCATCTCCGTCGGTGCTAATCGGTAAGGTGCCTTTGCTATCGGTGTTGTTCCTGGTAATAAGTCTATACGAAACTCTACTTGCCTATCAGGTGGTAATCCGGGAAGATCTTCGGGAAAGACTTCCGGATAATCGCACACAACCGGTATATTCTGCACCTCTTTCTTTTCCTTCTTAGCATCGATTACGAATGCCAAGTATGATGCACATCCTTTGGACAAACATTTCCTGGCTTTCATCAGGGAGATGATTCCAGAATTTACTCTACGTTTGTCCCCGTACACCATAAATGATTCCTTTCCGGGTGGGTTTATCCTAACTATCTTCTTTCGGCATAATATCTCGGCATCGTTGGCGCTAAGCCAATCCATACCCAAAACGATGTCGAAACCGTTTAACTCTATGGGTAATAGTTCCTCATGGAATTCGTTTCCGTTTAGGTCAATGACGATGTTCCTAATACGATTACTAACAGGTACGAATTTGCCACTGGCAACTTCTACAATCAGGGCATTATCTAGTTTTTCTACAGGTAATGCTAATTTCGCACTAAATTTATGCGACACAAAGGAGTAATTGGCTCCGGAATCAAATAGTATATTTGCAGGCAAACCATTTACAAGAAAGGTACCTGAAGCGACGTCTGCTGCCTCCTTCGCAGCCTCGAGCGTCATCTGAAAGGCTCTCGCCTTTGGCTTTGGTGGTATGTTGGGCCTTCCCGCATCTTTCTTCCTTGGGCAATCCTTAGCAATATGCCCTTCTTCACGACACTCGTAGCACACCTTCTTGTTGGTGGTGCACTCATTGGCATAGTGCCCTGTTTTCCCACACTTGTAGCAGGTTACTTCATCGCCACATTTTCCCGAGTGCTTCTTCTTGCACTTCTCGCACCATTTAAATTCGTTTCCTCCCCCGAATTTTTTTGAACCGAACTTGCTCTTCTTTTTGTTGGGTTTAGCAGACCCTTCAAATTTCCTCTTCTCGCCAACCTCGATTTTGCTGGCAGCTCTTCCCTTAATCATGTCCTCCACAGACTTGGCAGCCCAGATAGTTGCCTCCAAAGTAGGTGCCTGACGTACTGGCACCGCGTATTCCCATGGAAGTCCCTTTGCATACTTATCAATTTTCGTCAGCTCATCCGGAACAAGACGCAAGGCAAACTCCATCTTTTCTGTGAAGTTGTTCGTGTATTCATCGATTGACATGCTTCCCTTCTTCAGGGTTAGAAACTGGTTCTCTAACTCTAGCAGGTTTTGAGCCGAGCAGTATTTTCTTTTGAATTGCACCAGAAATTCTGCCCATGTCAGTTGCAGGGGCTTGTTGGGGCTTAAAGTCTTCCCCAAGGTATTCCACCAACGTACAACGCCTCCTCGAAACTGACGTACTGCAAATGTGGTTTGTAGCTTTCCTCTGCAACCGCACGTCATGAAAGCTAACTCCATCTCTGAGATCCAATCCATGACCCCGATTGGATCCTCTTTTCCCGTGAAAGTTGATGGCTTGCAAGTCAGAAAATCCTTGTACTTGCATCCATTCCTCTCGACTTCGTCACCTTGGTTGTTTTGTTGAACTATTGGTGGGTTGGCTTGACCAACGGTTCCACTGTAGTCTCCTTCCTCAGTCTGCCCTTCGTTCAACTCGGGCTGTTCGATTTGAATAGTCGCTTCCTCTCGATTTTGCTGGAGCAAACGCCTGGTTTCCTCCATTTGACGATCCAACATTGCCTGGATCATCGCTTGCACTCCGGCCATCGTTATTGGTCCGGCAGCGGCTTCCACAACTGGTATTTGCTCGATCACGGGGGGTTGGTGTCCGTTTCCATTTGCGTTTACGTTTCCGCTACGGGTCCTTACCATCTTGATCTATACACCGAATAAGGTGAATTCAGATCTTTATTTAGGAGAGACGTTTTAAATCGTCCTTATCACTCCGAAACGTTTACATGCTAGTTCTAATAGCGTAGTCGTACGTTTAGAATCCTAAACACATAAGGTTTCCAGATCCGGTTGGCAACAGACCATAGATCCGAACAAAATAACAGCATATCATGCATAAAGCATTTAGCACATAAAAGCATTCTAGGCACAATTCCTAAAATAAACTAGTGCTCACACCTCACAATCATCGCTTAGCATTCTATGTTTAAGTCTAGAAATCCTACAAATTCCTAGTTCGCTTAAACTAATGCTCTGATACCAACTGTGACATCCCCAAAATCACGGCCAGAAAAGACCGGTTTGTTTATGCTTTGTTTAAAAATCAGAGTAACATTTTAAATAAAAGTGTTGCGGAATTTGTCCCAAAACAATAATATGATAAAGATTTATCAAAAGCATTTCCATAGAAATGTATTTCATTAAAAGACTCGGGATGTCATGTTCGTACAGATCAAAAGCATAAACAGTACAATACAAGCCTTACTACATTATTTCATATCTACAGGCCTATATCTGTAATCCCTCGTCCAAACATCATATATATGCTCAAGCGCCACTACCTGTAATACATAAAATTGAGTGGGTCAGGCTTGGGAGCCTAGTGAGCACATAGGGTTTTCAACCCACAATAAATAGTTTATTAATTTCATCAATCAACAATAACCCGATTACCCGTTCCCGTTATCCTCACTTTACGTCCCTAAACACCTATCATAAGGGACCTAGCCTAAGGATCATCATCGGGACGGACACTGCTACTAAGGGGATTCCTCAGCAATAAATGTCCTAATAGGCAACCATGTGGGGGATGGAGTACATCTGGTGAGAACACAGTTCAAATAAACACACAGTTCAAATAAACACCTACAGGTTGCGAGCCTGCTAGTGTTCCACTGGACTGTCTAGAATAGTCCGTGGTCGTCATCTATACTCCGCTAGATGACTGGATCATCAATAACATCTATAACGAGGCCTCTCATTATTTTATTTTGTCACACAGCAACTATTACATCTACCCATGTTTTACCCAACACATTTTGTAGATAGAAAATACATATACAATTTAAATATTTGAAAACATGTATAAAACGTTCATCCAGCATAGATAGCAAGTATTCAGATAATATGCACAAATAGCACGTAATTTATATTAAATACTTCATATCTATGTGTAAGTTGAAAGTAAATATGCACTCACCTGAAAAGGTGGTGATTCCGAACTCAGACAGCGCTTCGCTTCTTAAAAAGAATTTTCTTCGACGAAACCTAGTATTATTACCACTAGAGTTTAGTTTATTATTCGTCGAGACTAATTAATAGTCTAGCTATTATTATTATTATTATATAAGCGTCACAAAAATACTTATATAACCCATAATAATAGCCCAAGTATTTATTATAAGTTCCTAATAACGTTACTATAATTAAATAAAAGCTATATTAAAAATAGCGTAGGCGTAGCTCACTTACAGCGGGTTTTATAGAAAACCGGGCTTTGCTTGGAGCAGCGTTCCCGAGCCGAAAAGCTCTTCTTCTCGGAGCCTTCGAGCACTCCGGGGCTTCCGCCTCGTGCTAGGGAGGTTCCCTAGGCTTTTCGGGGGATTTCGGGGCTAGAGAGAGGTTCTAGAGAGAGAGAGAGAGTAAAGAGAAGAAAGAATGGGAAAGGTGTGAAGAAAATGAGGGTGGGAGAGGTGGTATTTATAGGGTGAAATGTGGCTGAACTTGGTGCCACATGTCACCATCTGGTGGCAAGCCTTGGGGAGAAAGCAATGGCCAAGATTGTGCCACATCACCCATTTTCGCACAGCACACTTCCGACTTCTAAAATCCGTAACTTTCACATACGACCTCCATTTTTGACGTTCTTTATATCCACGCGTAGGTAATAATAAGATCTACAACTTTCATTTTGACACCGTCAGCTAATTCTCGACCGATCTTAAATTTAACAGTACAAGGAGATTATACTGTTAAACGTCTGCGTAAAATTAATAACTTCTACATACGGAAGGAAGCTTATTGAACAGAAGGTTACGTTTTTGAACGGACTCAGATCTGAGTGGAGAGCAGTCGTGTCCACAGTTAAAGCGCACGAGCAATTCAAATCCTATTCTTTGGCAAAACTGGTGGGGATCCTAAAATCTCAAGAAAAGATCGTATTACAGGAGAAAAACGTGGTTTCAGGTCTTGGTTCATTGGCCCTCCTGTCGAAAAGCAAAGCGGTGATAGAGGACGAAGATCTCAACTTGGATGATTATGATCTCACGTCTGAGGACTATGCTATGATGGTGTCAAACCCCAAGAGATTCATCAAGAAGAGATTCCCCACTAACAGGAACCGAAACTGGCAAAGGAGTTATAGCTCTGAAAAGGTCAAAGATGAACCGAAGGCTGCAGAGTCAAAGAAGGAACCGAAGGATGAAGGAGATTCGAGAGTAAGCTGCTTTTATTGTGGAGGAAAGAACCACTATGCAAAAGACTGCGTCCTCAAAAAGATGGTAGAAAAGGACGAGGAAAATGATGAAGAAGCTGTGTTGATGAAAAAGCTTGATGAATTAAGGATGAAGAAATCTGCTGCTAACCCTCCTATGAATGCTTTAATTGTGCAGGGTTCGGTAGCTGATGATGAGTTCGGTGGCGTGGAGGTCTGGTCAACCGACTCCGAAGATGATGAAGTGAGGAAGCCTTCACATGGAAAGGCTTATGTAGCGAAAGAAGAAAGCAGTGGAGGAAGATGCTTGATGGTGTCCGACGTTTCTCAGATGAGGGGATACAACACTGATGGTGGGAATGATGACACAAAGGAACAACAGAATCTGTGCTTCACTGCCAAACCACTCAGCGTGCAATTCAACGAACTTGATGATCTGATCAAGAAGGTACAATCAGTTTTTGTCTCATTTAAAGTCCCACAATGCTCATATGAAAAGGAATTAAAAAGTGTTAACTCAAGAATCTCTCATCTAGATAGTAGTTTAACTCAAACTCGGGTCACCAATTCTAACCTAATTGACCAATTAAGCAGGGTGTCTTCGAAGAGTGAGGAACGGCGGATGTGGATCGAACTAAAGGAGTCGGAGTTAATCAAAATAAAAGATGAAAACATTTATTTGCAAAGAGACAATTTAAATCTTTTGAAACAACGAAATGTTTTTTGTTTGATTGCCAAACGTCTTTATACAAATATTACTCAGCTTCATTTGAATTGTGAAATAGGGCAAAAGATTCATCGCATGATTTTACCCTTTCTTGAGTTTAAGGAAGATGAAATTGATGCTGATGCATATAATTGTGAGAGTATTATTTCGTCTGAGGATGTTAATCCAACATATATGTATGGACTGGACAAAATAGAATCTTTCATAAAATCCAAGGACCACAAGAACATGCTCAAAAACCTTTTGGATGAAAATGATAAACTGAAGCTAAGAACCGAAACCATACAAAAATTTGACTCATTGAATGTCAACTTAATCTCAGAAAATAAAATTGATGTTGAAAATGCATCTGAGCTTAATGAGGACGATAATATGAGTGAAATTTCTGTAGAGGACACAGTTGATTGTTCAGAATTTGTCAAGAATGAACCCGAGAACCACAAAAATCTCATTTCAGAAAATTCTGTGGAGTTTGCTCGGTTGGCCCAACAAAAGTCCCCGATTCTTGTAGAGAAGGCAGTCATATACCAAAAAGTTAGAACCACTCCAAATCAGGTGTACAAAGTCACAGGTGTAACCAAACATCAGACTGCTGAACTCACAACTATTGTAAACGAAGACAATGCTGCTATGATGAGTTCTTCTGGTCAGCTCCCATTGACAATGCTGATGAAACGGTAGGTCTGTCTGAAAGGACTTCATGGAAAAGCAAAGGCAGATACGCACCAGAACCTTTGAATAAACCTGATAGCTTCAACGTGGCAAGTACCAGTGGAACAAAAGATGTCCCTCAAGAGAAAGAAATTCCTGCAAAAGAAGTCACATCCCCAAGTGAAACTACATCAGTTCAGAGTGGATCAGCCAACGAAAACAAAAAACATAAAGCTAACATCCATCATCAACCAAAGCAGATGGGAAATCAAAAACGAGAAAGGAATCAGAGATACAGGAAGAATCTCTCAGAAAGAAAACAATTTTGGCAATCGCAAAATGCCTATTTCTCACGTCAAGACATGAATTTAAAACCAGAGAAAAATCCTGTTGGATCGACAGAGAGCAATAACAACCGAAAGAAGAGGCTCGGTTCTGAGCAAAACGACGACCGAAAGCAGAGGTTCGGTTTAGAGCACAATGACAACCGAAAGCAGAGGCTCGGTTCTGAGCAAAACAACAACCGAAAGCAAAGGTTCGATTCAGAGCACAATGACAACCGAAAGCAGAGGTTCGGCTCAGAGCATAACAACAACCGAAAGCATAGGTTCGGTTCAGAAAATGATTTCAACCGAAAGCACAGGTTTGGTTCGGAAATCAAAAGAGATCAAAACTCTAGGGTGGGTCCTACTGTTAATCAAAAGCAAAAGAGTCACCTAGAATCTTCAACCAAGAAGTCATACCGATCTAAGCTATCTCATTCTAACTCTTCTAACTCTTCAAAATCTTCTGTCTCTTCTCGTCCTAAATTCCACTCTGTTCCTTCTCAAAAATCTCAGTCATCAGATGAACAAAAAGGAAAACAGAGGGTTTCAGATGTTGAACCAGAATCAATACCAAAAGCATCAAATCCAAATAAAATCAAAGTTTTCACCATCAAAAGGAAAGATGAAACAACACTAATAAAAAGAACATATTTAGTTGACATCTCTCTTACTATTCCTGTTCCTGTAAAAAGCTCACGTGGACCCAAGAAGCTCTGGGTTCCTAAATCTACTTAATTTTTGCAGGTTATCAGTGACGAGCAGTTTGACGAATAATGGTACATTGATAGTGGCTGCTCGCGTCACATGACAGGAAGGAAGGAAGAGTTAAGGGAATTCAGATCTCTTTCAAATGGTGGAAATGTCAAATTTGGGAACAACTCCTTCGGCACCATCAAAGGCTACGGGATGATTACAAACGGTGATTTCACAATTAGGAAGGTTGCATATGTAGAAGGACTACAACATAATCTCATCAGTGTATCTCAGCTAGTTGGAGGTACCGGTCTCAAGGTCTCATTCGATGATGAAGGTTCGGAAATTATTGAAAAGCAGACGAACAAAGTTATTCTCAAATCAGAGCGCAAAGGTGAAATGTTTCCCCTAAATCTCAAGTCAATCAAAGGAAACCCAGCCATCTGCTTGTTATCCAAAGCACAATTTGATGAAAGCTGGCTATGGCACCGAAGACTCTATCATCTCAACTTCAAAGATATCAACAAACTTGTTATTGGAGGTCACGTTAGAGGTCTTCCATTGCTCAAGTATAATAGAGATCATCTGTGTGTTGCATGTGAAATGGGGAAGCAGAGTCGTCAAAGTCATCCATCTATAATAAACACTAAAGTTGTTGAACCACTAGAATTACTTCATATTGATTTATGTGGTCCATCTTCTATTGAAAGCATTGGTGGTAGCAAGTATATTCTTGTTATTGTTGATGACTTTTCACGTTTTACATGGGTGTTCTTTCTGAAGCTTAAATCTGAAGCGACTCACAAGCTAAAAGTGTTCATCAAGCAGATTGAAGTACAGCTGAAGAAGGTCGTTCGTAACATCAGAAGCGACAATGGGTTGGAGTTCAAAAATAAAGAATTTGAAGAGTTCCTGGAAGAAAAGGGAATCAGTCACAACTTCTTAGCTCCCTACACACCTCAACAGAACGAGATTGTCGAAAGACGAAACCGATCCTTATGTGAAGCTGCCCGAACCATGCAAAGTTTTGCTTCCTTAACTTTATATTTTTGGGCTGATGCTATTTCTGCTGCTTGTTTTACACAGAACAGGTCGTATCTTAACAAGCGCTTCACTCTCACTCCTTATGAGATCATCAACAACAGGAAGCCAAATGTGAAGTTTTTCCATGTGTTTGGATCCGGGTGTTTCATTTTCAATTCTAAAGAACACCACAACAAGTTTGATGTCAAAGCTGACGAAGGGATATTTCTGGGCTATTCTCTTACTTCCAAAGCATACAGGGTGTTAAACAAGCGTTCAAGGAAAATAGAAGAAACTTACTACGTGACTTTTGATGATAGCTATGTTAAAAAGCTAAAGGCCAACGAAAACACAGGTGGAGAAATCTTTCCTCAAACTGGCCAAGTCACAGCCTCGATCGCTAATCTATTTGAGAATTTCATGGAGCTTTTTGATGAACCAGAGAAGGCCACTCTTTCTGAAGCCAATGCAACAGACAACAGAGTAGATCACTTGAAGCAACTTGTTGACGATGCTGCAAGAAGAATGAATGAAGAAGAATCAGGTTCAAAAGACTCTCCCTAACACAATGCGTCAGTCGAGGGGGAGTATCCACCATTAGTCGAGGGGGAGGATCCACCATCATCCCAGCCAAGTTCACAAGTTGAGGGGGAGCTAAGGTCTCAACCTTCAACGGACAGCACCTCACCAACCGAAAGTGCCTCATCATCCGAAAGTGCCTCACCAACCGAAGGTGCATCAACGCCCGAAAGCTCAACACCACAAGAAACCACTGTAGCTCAAGATTCACAAGACATTCCTGTAAGATCATTTGTCGAGGAGGAGCATGCTGATATGTCATACGACTTCGACAGTCTGTCCGAACCAAAAGAAATGATAAATGCTGAATTAGATCCATCTTTTGATCCAAACTTCCCTCCTCTCACCAAATGGACCAGAAATCATCCCGTCTCTCAAGTTGTTGGTAATGTCTCAGAAACAGTTCTGACTCGATCACAACTCAAGGCAAAACAAGCTTCCTTGTTCTCAAAAGTCGAATTCTGCATGTTTAACTCATTCGTATCAAAAGTTGAACCAAAGACAGTTAACACTGCTCTTGATCACTTCGATTGGGTTCAAGCTATGCAAGACGAACTGAATGAATTTGAAAGGAACAAAGTTTGGCATCTTATTCCAACTCCTCCAGATGCCTCGGTTGTTGGTCTCAAATGGGTCTTTAGGAACAAACTTGACAAGGAAGGGAACGTTATAAGAAACAAAGCACGTCTGGTCGTAAAAGGATACTGTCAGGAGGAAGGCATTGACTATGAAGAGACTTTCGCTCCTGTAGCTAGGCTGGAATCAGTAAGAATATTTCTCGCCTATGCTGCTCACAAAAACTTTGAGGTCTTTCAAATGGACGTCAAGTGTGCATTTCTCAATGGCGAACTCGAAGAAACTGTGTATGTGGAGCAACCTCCTGGATTCGTTAATGAAAAGTATCCCGATCATTGTTACATTTTGGATAAAGCCGCGTATGGTCTGAAACAAGCACCGAGAGCCTGGTATGAAACGCTGACTAAATTTTTAAAGATGTCCAAGTTCAAACAAGGTTCGGTTGACCCAACCTTCTTTCGCAAAAAGGAAGGTAACCACCTGATGATCGTTCAAATTTATATCGATGATATCATCTTTGGCTCAACGAATCCTAGCCTAACAGCTGAATTCAGAAAGCTGATGGAGACTAAATTTGAAATGAGCTCGATGGGTCCCATTAACTTTTTCCTTGGTTTAAATATTAGATAGGGACCTGAAGGCATCTTTATCAACCAGGAAGCTTACACGAAGACCCTCTTAGAAAAATTTGGCATGATGGGAGATTCAAAGGTCAAAGTTCCAATGGCGTTCGGCACTAAACTCACTCCATCCCTGGAAAAACAGGTTGTTGATCTTACGCTTTATCGTCAAATGATAGGCTCTCTGATGTATCTTACTACTAGCAGGCCGGACATAATGTTTTCTGTTTGTTACTGTGCTAGGTTTCAGGCAAATCCTAGGGAGCCTCACATGCTGGCAGTAAAGAACATATTACGATATCTCAAGAGAACTACCTCTTTAGGTCTGTGGTACCCTTCTAACTCAGGCTTCTTCGTTCAAGCCTACTCAGATGCAGACCTTGGTGGATGTGGCCTCGACAGGAAAAGCACCACTGGCGGTTGCCAATTCCTCGATGGGAAGTTGGTTAGATGGCAGTCCAAGAAACAAACGTGCGTATCCTTGTCTACAGCTGAAGCAAAATACATTGCCGCTGCTTCCTGTACCTCTCAAGTGATTTGGATCCAGAGTCAACTCCGAGACTATGGACTCAATATGAAAAAGATCCCGCTATATTGTGATTCTGAAAGTGCAATTAGGATTTGTCATAACCCAGTGCAACACTCCAAGACCAAGCACATCGCACTAAGGTATCACTTCATCAAAGATCACGTGGAAGATGGAAACGTTGAAGTATACTTTGTTCGAGCCACTGATCAGTTGGCCGATGTCTTTACCAAAGCTCTTCCTGAAGCGACTTTCAACAAAATTCTACAAGGCTTAGGTATGATGGTAGGAGAGTCGGTCCCAAATCCTCAAATCTCTAACTAAGATTTAATGGGACCGAAATAGACAGACCGCTCGGTCCCTCTCTGTTCTGGCGATTTAATGGAACCGAAATAGACAGACCACTCGGTCCCTCTCTGTTCTGGACTTTTAATGACACCGAAATAGACAGACCGCTCGGTTCCTCTCTATTCTGAAATTTTAATGTCACCGAAATACACAGATCGCTCGGTCTATCTCTGCTTCATTTTTTTCTGTTGTACAATTTATCTTTCTGTTTTTATTTCTTTTTCAGAAAAATTTCAAAATCACAAAAACATTTTATCTTTCTGTTTTTTATTTCTCTTTCAGAAATATTTCAAAATCACAAAAACATTTTATCTTTCTCTTTTAGAAAAATCTTAAAATACAAAAATATTTTCATTTTCGTTTTTATTTAGTTTCTTACTTATTTCCACTTCTCGCTAGTTCTGGTTGGTGTAAGCTTTGCACAGGTAAATACAAGTATCACCTTCGATAGTGTTCAACCAGGTATGTTTCATTTTTTTTCTCTCAGACTAGTTAGAAGTCCCTAGAAGCATGCTGCTGTATGTTGTCACAAGCCTCTATGATCTTGAGTAAGCCTTAATGATTCGATCAATACCTATCGTTTCTTCCAAATCAGGCTATTTTCCAACACTCGGTCTAGAGCTACCTTACTCTTCTCATTTGAGACATGAGTTGCTCTGCTTTGTCACACTTCTGTAGCAGAAGGTACATTCGGTTTCTTACCCACCTCCTAAAATTCTACATTTACCTTCGATTCCCTAAAGTAACCCTTGATGCTTTCGGTCTTTACCACTGAAGCTTATGGTTACACAACATATGTGTTTATGATCTCGGATTCGATTACCACGTTCTAAGTGAAACCCAAAATCCAATACCTAAAATGAATTGACGGTGAGTGATATACTCAAGTTGTTACTTGGAAATCTCATTTTCTTTTTGCGTGATCTTTTATGAAATCGTCTATTCCTCAGACATTTCTTCCCAAAGAGGTCCAGTTTATTTATTTTTTTGAGATTTCTGTTTATCCCATGCTTGTCACAAGATAATTCCCACCTACCTGTTCAACAGATCACATCGGTCTTACAGGTACCTCTGCCAATACTCAGTTTTATGTTGAGACTTGATGTTCGGTTAGAGGACAGCCACCCAACAGCCTATGATCAAAAGATGCCTTTCATTGTTTATTGACAGACAATTGATCGTATTTCTCGGGACACCACACAAGCACTTCAAGTCTCTCTTGGCTTTGAAGGAAGTGATTCTTGCCCGAAATCCTCCGCCTTATGTCTTCTTCATAGACCTCACTCACATCTCAAACATCTTTGATTTATTTCTTTATCTTTCACACTCTTATGCACGAAAATTAATTTTTCCAACATTCTTATTGCTGTTTGGTATGTGGTTTTAAGTTTCATTTCTAACCAAACAAGGGCACAAAGAATTTCAAACGGTACAAAAATATGATTTGGGCGCGTGCAGTTGATTCGTTTCACACCCATGTGTGCTGACGTTTTCCTGGGATACACCATAACATCCAATCGCGCTTTTTCAGGCGACGTTTTGGTTCCATCATCACCATGATTTTCTCTCTCCAGTGAACGGTATAAATAAGGGGTGATCGTGTTCTTTGGCATTTACCACACACGTATCCTCTCTCTCTGAAAAAGTTTCCACTGTTCATCTTCTTCTTCGATTCAACAATGGCGACTTCTTCTTCTGCGCACGATCAAACTGCATCTTCATCTTTGCTTTCCATCAAGTCTAATCAGAATATGATTATCGAGATGACTCCTTTTTTATATGATGCGTACATGCTCCATGTGGTGGAATGTCTAAAATATTCCCCATTGCTGTTGGCTCTCACGCAGGTGGAAGCAGTTCTGATGTCCCTGTTTTCTCAAGTTTACACATCAGCAAGTTATGATAAACACAAAGATCGTATCTACTTCACCATCCATGGTAAGAAAACCTCCGTCTCCAAAACCAAGTTTTGTTCTCTTCTAGGGCTTGCCGTCGATTCATCCGTCATCTCACCAGATTTTGTTTCAACTTCCCAGCTTTTCTCGATGATGTACGAGATGGGTTATACCGATGTTCTTACGACGATCGCAAAGGTCAAGAAGTCTTGTCTTCCTTCGCAGTGGAATGGCTTGCTTACCCTGTTAATCAAGGGTTTAGCGGAACGCTGTGGTGGTTCTGATACCACGAGCAAAGGATTTCTCACCATCCTTTATGGACTTTACAATGGCATCAACTTAGATTATGGCTCCATAATCTGGTCTCAAGTCGTTCAGAGTCTAAACACCACAACCCGGTACTCCGAGATCTCTTGCGGACGTTTCTGGACGCTCATCACGAAGAAAGCCATGGATTCTCTAGAAATCCCCGTGATGAAGGATGCTCTTCTGGCTACAATAGCTTCTTTCCACACTAAGAAGATTATTGTTTCTGACCCCGAGTAAGTTTCTACATTATGGATTAATTCCTGAATCCATGTACAGGTGTGTTACGCCTCATAGCAAGATCATGGCCGATTACAACACCAGAACTCCTTTGCCTCCAAGGGTTCTGACTGACGAACAGAAAGCCGCCTTGGAAGCCCTAGATCAACTTGCAAACCGTGGCAAGAGGGCTGGTAAAAAGGAAAAACAAGAGAAGAAGGAAACAGAACCGAAAAAGGAGAGAAAGCCAAGATCCTCTAAGCGAAAAAATGATGCAGAAGAACCTTCTCAGTCAAAATCAAAGAAGGTTAAGAAGATGGCTAAAAGGGCCAAAGGATCCCCTTCTACTGGCTCTGCTCCAAATGAACAATCAGACGCAGAGGCTGCCGCTCCTCATGCTTCACCAAAAGAGCCAACTCCTGCTCAGTCTCCTCAAAAACCATCCTCTCCTACAGATACTCATATTCCCTCTCCACCAGTATCTCCCAAAGTTACAAAACTACCCACTCCTCCACCTTCTCCTAAAATTCCTACCCCACCCCCATCACCGAAACAGAAGGTTTCACTTTCTGTTCCTATCATCATCACTCCCACTACCACAGAACCAACCTCTTTACCCACCTCAACCATTCCTTTCTCTGTCAATATCCCTACATCTTTGATCCCCACTCATCACCGAATCAGTTACTACCACCTCTTCCCAACCACCAGTAACAGTCAATGTATCTGATACAGGGGCTACTACTGTGGTTGAAACACCTGTCATTAACATCCCACCATCACCTTCTCCATCCTCAACCTCCGGTGCTACTTTGGGTGGTGATGATGAAGAGTACGATTCTCTTTATTATAGCCCATACCGGATTCCCACTGATACTGATGCAGATACCCCTATTACCAATCAGCAGCTTCAAGAAATTCATGACAAACTCGATAGTTTGTTGGCTGACAATAAAGCCTATGGGGGTGTGGTGCTGAAAGCCTTTATCGAGTCTGCAATCAAGACGTATACTGATGCTCTGGATCGCTCCACTGATGCCATTGACAAATCAGCTGCTTCGTGCTCCAAAGCCACAAAGGAAGTCTCTGAGGTTGTCCACACAACTCAGATTTTTCTCGATTCTCTCAAAGCACACGCTGATGCTAATGCGGCCAAGTATCAAACGTCTGTGGACTCCTTTTCGGCTACCCTTCAGGGTGAAACTTCAAAATTCGAGGCTCTGCGTGCTGACCTCAAAACTGAATCCACCTCTTTTCTTCAATCTTTGGATTCACATTTTGCTTCTCTAGCAGCCGAGAGCACTTTAAAAGAGGATCTTGTCAAGCATCAGGCAACCATTGACCTTCAGAAGATACAACTGGCCCAGGCACAACAAGAAATCTCTTTGCTGAAAACTCAGCGGGCTGTTCTTCAAGGTTGTGTTGGTGATGTCAAGAACATGTTGACAACTGTCCTCGAAACTCATGATCCCTTTCTTACCCTTACCATCCGACAGCATCTCCAGGCTAAACTCCTTCCTGCGATTACCATTCTGAGCGAGATGAAGGGTGTCTCGGAGAAGCTTGTTCTTCCGAGACAAGGGGGAGAGGAGGGTATACCAAAGACAGACCCGAAGGTTAATTTAGCTTCGGGTTCTGGAAAACAATTACTTGTTGAGAGCGAGTCAGATACTGATGAAACTATTGCTGAAGCTATTCAACGAAAGAAAAGAGACAAAGAGCTGGATGAGACACTGAAAATTTCTCGAGAGGCAGTGGCCAAAGAAAGAAGAATCAAGGAGGATGAGGATGCTTTACAGGCCAAGAAGACTTTGTTCCCAGAATGGGACAGAGACACACTCATTAATCAAGTGATTGAGTTTCCCTCCATGTATTGGTTGGAACCGATTGCATCTTTTGAGTGTGAGAATACCAAAGACTCGCAGTTTGACATGCCGATCACATGAAAGGCTTTTACATTTCATTGCTTCGATGTCACTGCTGATGTCCCTCATCCAAACTTGAAGGTTGACAAAGAATTGATAGATTTTTATTTGAAGTATGGTCAACCACAGTACTTGACATGGAGTGCACAGAAGATTATAAAGGTCAAGGTACTGAAACCAACACAGGCTGGGAAATTTGTGAACGTTAACTTCAAAGTCAACAGAGGAACGGCCAACACAGAACATTTTATTTCTCTGGCAGATCTTCCCAGTCTGAATCCTCATGATTGGATTCTGCTATACAACATTCTTCTCTCAAATCAAAGAGAGTATGAACCGATTCTGAAACATCTCAAAAGAATGTTGGCTTCCTATATCCATGAGCTTACCACTATGGATCAGGAAATAGCAAAAATAATGAACAAGAAACTGACCGTCAAGCCTACTTCCAAGACAGGAGATGTGCACAAAATGAAGTTAGGGCAAATTGACTCTTCAAATCTGACGGTCATGTTCACAAGAGGCGATAAGCACAAGTTTCTGTTTGCTTTGGTAGACAAGCATCTGTTTTCAACAGATTGCCTGGAGCATATCATAAACATCATTCACCGATGCAAGCAGAACTCTATAGCAGACAAGAAGAATTTCACAGATATGCTTCGGTGGTATATCACTTTCAGGCATCACATTCTGGCCATTATACCGAGGATTTTTGAGACGGTGAAGAAACCATCTGCTGTTAAAAGGGAATGAAGCCTCTGTGCCAAAGACGCAAAGGGGGAGATTGTTGAAGATTAATGTGTTGCGTCTTGGGCCCTTTTGTTTTACAACCGGATTGGGCTTGTCAATCCATGTTTATCTAGATTAGCCTCCTTTTTCTTAGATAAACTGTTAGGGTTTTAATATAAATATATGCATGCATGTATGGGTATAGAGTAGCTGTCGTCATTCTCATTGATTATTGTAAACCCTAAAATCCTCTACAGTTGATGTTCTTTATCGAGCTCTTCTGAGGATTGTTTATTAATCATTCGACACCTTTTGATCCATTTGCTTGTTCTTATTGTTTATCTGGTTATTTCTCTACCTGTTTCATAGATCTAATCGATCTTCAAGTTTATTTTTAAACTTATCAGACTGCATCGTCGATACCTTTCTAATGATATATACATATGTATATATATGTGTACGTATATATGATTTATACTTTATTTTAATACGTAAATATGCTATTATAATTTGTAACTTGTTCATACGAACTTCGTTTTTGACGTTCTTTATATCCACGCGTAGGTGGAGACGTACTCTACAACTTTCGTTTAGACTCCGTCGGCTAATTTTGATTTTATTTTTAAAATTATATTTTTAACAGGCCAGGACATAATTGGTCCGTTAAAATCTCATAACTTCTTAATCCGATGTCCATTTTCTTCTGTCTTTTTATCGTTACCTACTAATAACGAGATCTTCGATTCTCGTTTAAGTTGTGTCGGCTAAAAACCGTTCGATATAATACTCGAACTTCGAGCTCTACACCGCTAAGTCGAAACTTTGAAAAATCATAAGTTCCTCATAAGAAGTCAGATTTGAGCGTTCTTTTTATGGACGCTCTTAGGTTACCATATTCTATAACTTTCATTTAGATTACTAAGGCTAAAAGAAGCTCTATCATAAATTCACTATTTACGTCTTCGCAGTGCCATGCCGGTTCCGTTGCTAAACTTTGACGGGTCGTAACTTCTTCGTTATAACTCGGATTTCGGCGCTCTTTATATGTACGGAACCCTTGAGACATATTCTACAAATTGGTTAAGATTATTTATTCTACATAATCTTTTGTCGAAAAGTCGTTTTCGACCTCTATTATCTCCAAATTGACTAGCCCGGATCTACAGGCGTTACATGTGACAATATGTTATTCAATTATAATAAAAGGTTAATGTCATAAGACATAATTTGCTCTTAGGAGCTGTTTGGTAGCATCTGAAAGATTTATATCTGAATGATGTAGATGTCTGGATGATGTAGAGACTCTTTATGAATCTGTATCTGAACAATAAATTGATGTTTGGTTAGTCACTGAATGTTTGCCTCTTAAAAATGACTATTTTAACCCTCTAAACTATTTTTTGCATATATAATAAAGACTTCATCCAACATCCAAATATGTCATATATACATCCTGAGATCACATTATTATCTCTATAACAACATTAATGTAAAAGTTTGTGTATGTTAATGACACCTGCAATCAATTTAGCTGTGTCTATAATCAATTTAGCCACCAACATTCAATCAATTCGACAATAAACTCGTTAAATAGGAACTGGTGCTATCATTTTAACCACCTGCACTCAATCAATTTGGCAATAAACTCATTAAATAGGAAATGGTTTGGAATTTGATTATGGATAAAAAAACATCTGCATGTAACTTCAATCATCAAACTCTCTAACATATACTTGACGAATAACTCTTAAATTTGAAGTATTTATGGATCCAAGCATCGATCCATTTATACCTATTAACTTATTCTTTACTATTCGACCAATATCAGACCAATCGAAAAGTCGTCTTTGTAAATTACACTTGCAACACCAATTTCATACAAAATCGACTAGAATAAAAAAAACGAGTAGTAAGAACACGATTACAACACCAATTTCGAGGAAGAACAACAAATCAAAAAACTTACCGGTGAAAGTAGGAGGAGGCTAGGGGGAGGCGACGAAGGCGAAGGCGGAGACGGAGCAGCACTGCCGAAGGCTGGCAGGTGGAGGCGGCGGCGAAGCTGGAGGTTGGCAAGGAAGCCACCAACGCCTGAGGAAGAGGGAGGACTCAGAGAAGCGCTCGATATGTAGAAAGAAGGAGAAGAAGAAAAAGAGGCGGACGTTTGTTGGTAGGCTAAGGAACTCCTTTTCTTGTCTTATCAAATCAGATCGTTTTTTGGCACATCTTACCCATTAAGAGAGGGAAAAGGGTTCAACCAAACAGTCTGAATCTTAATGGTTAAGATTCAATCTCTTGATGGGATCATTAAGTGGGGAAACAAACAGCCCCTTAGTCACTTATATTTTAGTTGTATTCAAACCATGGACCATATAGCAATTCGAAACAAATGTTTATAACAAAAAACTCTATAATTTTAACCAACATATCTACATCATTATCAACTAAACATAAATAAATAAATAACTCTTTACTCCATTGAAAATGGGATTGTTATGTTCATCAACTTTTGGCGATTATCATTGTCATTACTTTCAGCAATCTCCTTCAAACTAGTCCAAGATTTTCTTCTTTTTCTATTAGTAGATGCATTCTCTGATTTTTCTGCATTTGGATCATATGCCACCTTCTTCTTAGCCCCTGACCTATTCCTCTTCTTCTTGGACTCCAACAATGTCAATGTCGGAATTGCTGGATCAGAGTCGTTTTTTACTAAAATACCCATTTTACCCTTGTCAGGGTCGTTTAATGGTGGAGCTAGTATAGTGTTTGGTTTGGGCTTTGGTGGATTCGTGTTTCTTGGAGTGCCTCTTTTCATATTTTTGTGCATACAAAAATGACAAGTGTAGACAATGTTGTTTTGAGGATAATGACAAGATTTCTTGCCTTTTTGTCGAGCTTTTTTCTTGTTGTTTTCAATTCGAATTGTACAATTGTAGCCAGGATGAAGTATAGATTCACATCTACACAAGAACACAAGATATGACCAAATTGCCCTTAATAGTATTGTGTGTGTAGAGAGAAAAAGAGAGTACCTTTGACAAGTAAACAAGGATGGATCAACTGGTGTCGCCAAAGCCTCTGAAGAAGCTGCAAAATGGTGACTAAAAAAAGCACCCAATGAAGGTATGGATGCATCGTGAGTCGCCCACATTGCGAGATTCTTTATATGTTGTAATTTTAATGAAGATTTGGCATTTGTGTGTTTCTTCCCTGTTGAAGCTTCTCTAATTGTGACTGACATTTGAGGTCCAGAAAATGCAGGGGATCCTTTCTTGCCCATGTCTCTATTGTTTTGTTTAACAATGGTGGATCCTAATGTGCACAATCAAACAGTTGGAGATATTAGTCATATTACCAAATGAACAACATAAAACACATGGACAATAACAAGCATTCGATCAAGAACAGGCCCTACAGCGATCTTGAAAGAATTTCAGACAAGAAACAGATGTCAAACCAAATCTTGAAAGGAATTAGATGCCAGACCAGGAATTCAGTCAGGATTCGGATTAATTGATGTGATTCAAACACTAATTAGACACTAATCGAACAACTAATTGTAGCTGCTTCATCGAAGTAGACAAGCATACACTTGTACCTAACCACAAAAAAGAAAGTGACTTACGAGGAGATTGGAGAAGGTGAGACTGTAGCTGGTGGCGCCGGAGATCGGAGAAGGGTCGGTGGTGACGGTGGGATAGAAATTGCAGCTGTGTGAAGAAGAAGCGTGGAGGCTGATTTTGAACGAGGTACAGGCGTTTGGGGGCATTAAAGGAAGAAAAACCAGAATTTGGGCTTCTCTTTTATTTTTTAAATAGTTAGCCCGTAAAATTAAGATCGGTAAATATAAATTCATATTGCGAATTGGGCTTTTAATATGAAAACTTGTATCTACTTAGAAGGTTTTTTTTTTTTGTTAAACGTTATTTTCTCCTTGATATTTTCTAAAATTTTTAAAATTTTTATTTTCCATTTGGTATTTTATTATATTTTTCATTTTATTAAATGAAAATTCCACAAATTTAATATGTAAGGTATTTATTAGAAATGATTTATATATGTAATGTATACAATACATTAAAGTTTCATTAATTTTAATAATTCAAAATTTTTCTTATTTTTTATATAAATTCAAACTATTCAAATTGTTAAAATTTCATATTTAATTTTTTTTTAAATAAACTCATTTAATACATGGGTATCACACCTAGTTGAATATAAATAAAGACTAAAGTGGTGTTTGTTTTTTGGAAAAAAACATCTTCAGATCTTTTATTGTTGTGCGGTGCAGTACATGCGCATCACTTTTCATCTCGTAGTTGTTTGTTTTTTAGAAGCCTTCAGAGTCAAAAACCTCTGTGTGTGCTCTGTTTGGCACAACACTTGTACTGCCTCTTCCAACCTCTTTTTTTATTTTTTATTTTTTTCCTGCTGAAATTTTTATTATATGTTGTTGAAATTTTATTTCACTTTTTTTTTTTTTTATTCTTGTTGAATTTTTTTTATATTGAATAATGATAGATTCTTGATGAAATATCATTATTTTTTTGCTAAATATCTTTATTTTTTTTGTTGAAATATCATTATTTGTTATTGAAATATCATTAATTCTTTCCGAAATGTTATACATTATTAAATTTTTTGTATTAAAAAACTATTTTTGATTCATAAAGTTAGTTTATTTTAATTTTTTAATATCTGCAGTAGTATGCAGATGTTAAAAAAACAAACATGTTTCTTATTACAGTCTGCAGCCGTTTGGTCCACCTCTTCTACTGCAGAGGGTTGCAAATTGTTCCACAGACTTCATGAATTTTTGTTTCAAAAAATCAAACAGCACCTAAAACCGTTCGATGTGGAATTCGATTTCAAAGAAAGATTGAATACAAAGAAACATTAAAACATCTTCCTTTTTAATAAATAAAATAAGGTTAATATCCTTCTATCTTCTATCATTAATTGTAATTGTGAGATCCAGGTATTACATGAGTTAATTAAAAAAAGTTAAATATAAATATCTAAATATTTAAGAATTTTAGATTTATAAAAAAAAATAAAAAAAAATAATGAATTATTAAAATTGATTTTCTTATCTTTTAAATTTAAATAAATAAAAAAAATAAACTAATGAACTTTAATTTTGAAATTTTGAAATAAAAAGGTAAGTCCATTAATGAAATTGATATTCGTTTATTACTATATTTATTCTAATTATTACATTAAAGTATTATGTGAAATTTATTTAAATAGAAAAACTCATAAAATGACATGTAAAAAAAATCAATTTAAAATAACCACAAAATAACATTTGGCAAATTGAATGAGAGTGTGACATGTGATAAAATAAACTTTCATTTATCAGAGAAGATGCATCCTTTTAATAACATTTTTATTTGCCATGTGACACTCTTTTAAAGTTGTTTCTTTTTTCTTCCTGCTCTTATTAACTGCATCCTATATTTTTTATTACAATTTTAATTTGACATTCAAAATTTGAAAAAAAAAAAAAAAAAAAAAAACTAATCCTAATCTTAATTTTGAAATCCTTATTTGATATTCCGAAATCAATTCAACGTTTGATATAAGTTGTATATCAAATTAGATTTCAAATTCATTCCCATTTAATTAAACATTCCAAATTTAAATAGCCAAAAATTACGTTTTATCCCATAAATTAAGGATAAATAATTATCATTTCTTTTTTCCTTAACGTCATTTTTTGTAAAATTATAGTTTTTAATCTAAATACTATATATATTTTTCTTACTTCAGAAAAAAAATCATTCTAAATATCTCAATTTAATATATATATATATATATATATATATATATATATATATATATATATATATATATATATATATATATATATATATATATTATCATTCATCACTAACATGTGATATGTGGAAAACAATCAAAAGTTTAAACAACTAATTACCCACGATTACAAATAATTAAGGTCATGTTTGCAAAGCCAAAAAGTAAATTATAAGCTAGCTTTTTAAAAAGCTTTAGACTAACTTTTTAGGAGATTTTTTTTTTTAAATTTTCCAAATATACCCTTTAATTAATTAAAAAAGCACATTCTTTTAAATCTCTTTTTATGTCATTTCATATTTTATAACTAACTTTTCAATTAATTTTACCAAACGTTATTTTTTATCAGTTAGTTGAAAAATATGAAATGACATAAAAAGAGATTTATTTATCAACTAGCTTTTAATTAATTAAAAAAGCACATTCTTTTAAATCTCTTTTTATGTCATTTCATACTTTTTAGCATTTCATAGCTATCAACTAGCTTTTTATTTAACAACTAGCATTTCAGTTATCAGCTAGCTTTTCAACTAATACATCAAACATAGCCTATGTAACACCCCGTTCTTAAAGTATTTATTTATGAGTCCCTGAGATTTAAGAGGAAGGGTAATTTTGGTCCTTTTATGGGAATTGGGTTTTATCCTAGAAGGTTTTGGACTGGTGTATGTTAATAGAAGCATAGGGCTTCTCCACACCCTCGTGTGAATGGAAAGTTTATCGGGAGCGGGTTTAGAGTAGAGGAGTTACGACGTTTTGAAGATAATATCGATTGTAGCTCTTAATGGGAAAAGTGGAAAGGGAAGACCAGGTGAAGAAAAGGGGGCACGTTGGGTACGCCCAACGTAGGCTGGGTTACGCCCAACGTAATTGGCTAAATGAACGCGGGTGCATGGTCGATTACGCCCAGCGTACTCTCAGAATCCCCAAACCCTAATTTTAAGGGCAACCACTATATAAGGAACATAAAGGCTTCCTCCTTAGCCTCCATAAGCACTCTCTTAACCTCTGAAACCCTAGATAGTCGTCCCACCTCCATTGTTGGGTGTGTTTGGTCTTGGAAAGCTTGGATTAGCAAAGGAAAGCATAAAGGGAGAAAGGAGAAGTTGTCAAAGAAGGAGTAGAACGGCTGGAGCTTATAGATCTGGAAAGACATCATCCTTTGGAGCCTATTTGAGGTATAAAGCTTCTTGCTTGACATTTATATTGTGTAGATCTATGTGTTGTGAAGCTTTGACACCATTCTTGTCCCAAAAGTCCTCATCTTGATGCATGTTTCGAGTTGGTCGAGATTATCTGTCCTTTCAGACCTTAGGAGAGGTCTTGAGTGAGAAAAATGAGGTCCCAAGGGTTGTGGTTGCTCCATGTGTGAGATAAGTAGGTCTTAATGGATTAAGACCTTGTATTAAGAGCTTTATGGACGTCCCAGGTGATAAAGTTTGAGACTTTATAGATCCTAATCATATTTGACCTAAGGATCTGATGTTTGGGCTTAAGAGCTTAAGTCATTAAGATGTTATGTGATGTTGTTGAGCAGTGAGGTTATGCCCCGCGTAACCTATGAGTACGCCCAGCATAGCGGGCCAGTGCCCCGATCCCATTTTGCGAGCATCGTTGTACGCCCAGCGTACCCCCTCTGTGGCATTTTAATTTTGGGCCTTGTTTGTTTGGGCTGTCATTGGGTTATTAAGATGGACCTTGATTAAACAGTATGGATAGAGTATTTTGGGCCCAATTATTATTATGGACCTCTAATCTAGGCCCATTTGGTGAGGAGGACCCAATTTAGTAAATTGGGCCAATATTGGGCTTTGTAGGAGATTTGGACTTTGGCATTGGCCTAATAAGTGGATGTATGTTTGGCCTAATGATTATTTTGTTATGTTGGCTAGTTCGGGATTTTCGGTGAGTCGGTGATTCGGGAATCTGCTTCTTCAGTTCAGAGTTTCGGCAATCGTGAGGTGAGTTATCCTCACTATATCAACAGGGTCTAAGGCACCAAGGACGGACCTTTATCGGATTGATATCCAGGTATCGTTGTTATGTTGTTGCCTTGTTATGTTGCATCCGGGTATTAAGATGGTATATGCTAGTGACGTGTTAGGTCGGTATCCTGTTTAGAGTATGTTATGATAAGCGATCTGCTAGATCGGTTTGATTAAATGTGAATTGTTATATGATTGTATGTTTATGTGCACATGGTTGTTTGACTGGGGTTGGGTTGAGGTGGGTCCTGCTTTGTGTTGTAGGCCAACATACCCAGGGCGGACCGTTTATTCCGAAGGCCCATCGAGCGGTCCGGATAGGCTGTAGGCCCCACGAGGGCGGACCAGACGTGCCGAGGCTCGGAGAGTGGACCAGACCGACTGAAGGCCCGATGCGGGCGGACCAGTCATACTGTAGACTCAGAGAGTGGACCAGGTGGGTTGAAGGCTCGGTGCGGGCGGACCAACCACACTGCAGACTCAAGGGACATAACTAGACTCGGAGGGTGGACCAGGTGGACTGAAGGCCCGATACGGCGGACCAGTCACACAGTAGGCACGATATGCATGGCTGTTCTGTGATTTGTTATAATATAGCATGTTGTGTGTGTATGGTATATGTGGTTGGTATTTTGGGGGTATCTCACTAAGCTTTCGGGCTTACAGTTGTTGTTTAATGTTTTTTTCAGGTTCTTCATGAGACCGTGGCAAGGCAAAGGCGTGATCGTACCGCTCCTCGTGTTTATGTTTTATGTTGTGGTTCTCGGAATACTCTGATAATAAATGTATTGAAAACCTTTTTGTAATAACTTAATGAATTGGGATGTTTTTGAAAAGTTTAAATTCGCTTAAAATTTATGGTCGTTACAAGTTGGTATCAGAGCCTTGGTTTGAGTGAATTGGAGGAACATTCGTGTGAATCCAGTCTCAAATCAGGGAGAATTTTTAAAAGAGAATTTAAAATGGTTTTCAAAATAAGTAAAAGGAGGACGTGGAGGTACGATCAGCCGGAGCCAGTAAGTAACCCCAAAATACCATACATGATATTTGTTTTCGAGCTTTGATAGAACAACATGCTAGTACCAGGCTAGGGATCTTCAGGATTTCATGATAATGTTGCCTGTTTTATGATGCCTGCTAGCCTAGGGTTTCCTTCTGTATGAGATTTCCAGTGTTCCTCTAGGAGTGAGGATTGAGCGCTTGTTATGTATATTTGTCACTAGGGTGTTGTGGTAGTACTTAATACAAATATGGGTAGGTGTGGAAGGTAATATGGACCCGTACTACTGAAAGCACAGGACCCATACGCGTATCAGGGAAACCATGACCTCTAGGGTTGAGTTGGGAGTTGGTTCCTGGGTTAGTGGGAAATATCTGAGATTTTGTGGTGTTTTTCAGTATGGTGGTCACGAGGCATGCTGGGAGTGGATCCGGGTCAGGATCGGGAGCAGGAGAGGGAGGTCCAAGCGGGTCAGTACCGCCCGAGGTTATTGGTCAGATGAGCACAGGCGAGTTGGATGCTAGGATTCGTAAGATCCTGCATGATGAGGTTGTTGCGTTGTTCTGGGCCGAGCTGCCGGAACTATTTGGGTCGATCAAGACTGCCATGGTTGAGTATTTTGATGAGCGTTATGTGGCTCTCACAGAGACGGCTGCCGCGGCAGCTACAACGGCTGTAATAGCGGCAGGGGGGAGCTGGTAGAGGTTTCCAGTATCGGGACTTCAATAATACGAAGCCCCTACCTTTGATGGAGTTCAGGAACCGATTGTTGATATGAGATGGTTGTCAGACGTGGAAGGGTGTTTCTTCACGTGTTCATGCCTTGCTGATCAGAGGGTGAGGTGTGCTCTGAACCTGTTGAGGCTTGAGGCGAAGGATTGGTGGAGATTGACCACGGGGTCATATTCGGATGCACACAGGGTTGCGGTTTCATGGGATCAGTTCTGAGAGATGTTCAACACTCGTTATGTTCCGCGGGTTGAGAGGGAGAGATTGGCTCAGGAGTTCCTTGAGCTGAAGCAGGATTCGGAGTCGGTGACGGAGATCACCAGGATGTTCACTGAGAGGGCGATGTTTTGCCCCGAGTTTGCTTCAGATCAGGATCAGATGTCCCGATATATGAGTATGCTCAAGAGGGATATCAGGCAGTTTGTATCTACGCAGAGGTGCGAGACCTTGTTAGAGTTGCAGGAGGCCGCCAGGCGGCGTGAGTTGGAGATTGAGTTGCAGTTACGAGAGCAGAGGCAGGCTCCGGTGCAGTCGCAGCTGGCGCCGAAACGGTTTAAGACCGTCGATTCTAGATTGGGAGATAAGAGAAGCCACACTTGTGGGAAGTGTAGGAAGGTTCACACCGGAGTTTGTAGGTCCGGTGGTGCATGTCGCAAGTGAAGAAAGGAGGGGCACTATGCGAGGGATTGTCGGCAGGCAGCCCCGGGTCGGGATTTGAGGATCTGTTATCATTGTCATCATGTTGGGCACTTGAGGGTCAACTGTCCACAACTTGCTACGGGACTGGTGCAAGCTCCAGCACCGGTCACATTGAGGATCACGGGAGGAGGTCAGGGTGGAGAGGAGCCCCCAAGGGCTCAGGGTCGTGCTTTCCAGCTTACAGCGGAGGAGGTCAGGGCAGTGTCGGATGCAGCTGCGGGTATGTTTCTTTCTTGATATCTTGTATTTTATGATTATTGTGGAGTATTGTTTATCTGCTAGTCTCGTTGTGTGGTTTTCGGTATTGTATTCTTTGATTTCTGAGGGTTATGGCATGGTTATGGGTTGAGTGTGGGGAATTTCGTTGGTTATCATTAAGGAGGGTTATTAGAGGGAATCGGGTGTTTGGTCAGAATATCGGGTAGCATCTGCAGTTTGATGGGTGGTTTGCTGAAGATCGAGTTTCTTTCGAGCCCGGGATGATCAGTGTTGATATGTGATTTTTGAAGGTTGCTCGTGTTAGTGGAAACCATTTCGCGTGTAAGTGTTTGTGTCTTGAAGGGTTGTTGATGGAGGTCGATAATGGCGACCGGTGGTTGATAGTCAGCGCTCTAAGTGGTGGAGAATTGGAGAATTCTTCAGAAGATCGATGAGCATGAGAGGTCATTTAGCTGCATGGGACTCAACATTGTTTCTGTCAGCCAAAAGCGTAGGCTAGTATGAGTAAGTGGTAGGCGTGCGGGACGGGATACAGATCAAGGGTGATTCATTGTGGAAGGCCTGGAATCGGGCCGAGACTGAGTATGTGGGATGGAGGTAGAGTTTGGAACCCCTAGAGGGCTAGAACAGTATGCATGGGAGGAGTTTCCCGAAGGAGTAACTCCGAATGTTGATTGCTAGTTGAGCGGTCTGGATAGACTGAAGGCCGGTAGGCGTACCAGTCAGGCCGAAGGCTAGAAGAATGGTCCAGCCAGGCTGAAGGCCCTGGAGGGTGGTCCAGATCTGCTGAAGGTTCTGAGAGTGGTCCAGTGTGGCTGAAGGCCTGGTAAGGAGGTCCAGTCATGCTGAAGACTCTGTATGTGTCGTTAGATCGGTGCGAGGAAATGGATTGAGTATGTCGCGATATGTTAGCGTTAGAAGGTCTGGCCCCGGGTATTGATCATGGTGGGAGGTTGAGCATGGACTTGAGAATCTTCGCGAGCAGATTCAGAGTATGTGTGGTGCATAGGATTGCGGTTATGCTATAATAGAACGATGTAGTTTTGAGTGAGCACTGTGGCACTTGTGGAAGTGTCAAGGCAGCCAAGTGGGTTTCCTTGGTAAGGGAAAGGTGGGGAATGTAGCTCCAAGAGGGAGTGTAAGTTCATGGAAGTGAAAGTAGTAGCGCAGAGTTATGATTAGAATCACATCCGGGTTGGATGGTTGCTGAGGCTCGGAAGGAATGCAGGGATGGAATCTCGGATTTCTAGTTTGATTTTGAATTATGTGGTGGAAATTCATCCCGGAGGATGTTTAGAGGTGTCATCAGTGTATCGCGTTTTCCCAAACCGACGATGCTAGAGCCAGTTCACTGTGGGTATGAGATTGCGGTGGAGAACTTGTGGGAGTTTCTCTGAGGCTAAATCATGTGTCATCCTGTCAGCAAGAAAGGGAAAGTTGGGTTTCGGGTTTCGATGGTTGTGTCTTGAGGAAACTGGCCCGGTGAATGCCAGGTGGTGCATTGCGGGGGTAGTTCTGGAGTAGAGTTGCAGCAGGCTTCGAGGAAAAAGCCTAATTTAAGTGGGGGAGAATTGTAACGCCCTGTTCTTAAAGTATTTATTTATGAGTCCCTGAGATTTAAGAGGAAGGGTAATTTTGGTCCTTTTATGGGAATTGGGTTTTATTCGAGAAGTTTTTGGACTGTTGTATGTTGATAGAAGCATAGGGTTTCTCGCCACCCTCGTGTGAATGTAAAGTTTATCGGGAGCGGGTTTAGAGTAGAGGAGTTATAGCGTTTCGAAGATAATATCGATTGTAGCTCTTAATGGGAAAAGTGGAAAGGGAAGGCCAAGTGAAGAAAAGGGGGCACGTTGGGTACGCCCAGCGTAGGCTGGGTTACGCCCAACGTAATTGGCTAAATGAACGCGGGTGCATGGTCGAGTACACCCAGTGTACTAGAGGTACGCCCAACGTACTCACAGAATCCCAAAACCCTAATTTTAAGGGTAACCACTATATAAGGAACATAAAGGCTTCCTCCTTAGCCTCTATAAGCACTCTCTTAACCTCAGAAACCCTAGATAGCCGTCCCACCTCCATTGTTGGGTGTGTTTGGTCTTGGAAAGCTTGGATTAATAAAGGAAAGCATAAAGGGAGAAAGGAGAGGTTGTCAAAGAAGGAGTAGAACGGCTGGAGCTTATAGATCTGGAAAGACATCATCCTTTGGAGCCTATTTGAGGTATAAAGCTTCTTGCTTGACATTTATATTGTGTAGATCTATGTGTTGTGAAGCTTTGACACCATTCTTGTCCCAAAAGTCCTCATCTTGATGCATGTTTCGAGTTGGTTGATATTATCTGTCCTTTCAGACCTTAGGAGAGGTCTTGAGTGAGAAAAATGAGGTCCCAAGGGCTGTGGTTGCTCCATGTGTGAGATAAGTAGGTCTTAATGGATTAAAACCTTGGATTAAGAGCATTATGGACGTCCCAGGTGATAAAGTTTGAGACTTTATAGATCCTAATCATATTTGACCTAAGGATCTGATGTTTGGGCTTAAGAGCTTAAGCCATTAAGATGTTATGTGATGTTGTTGAGCAGTGAGGTTACGCCCCGCGTAACCTATGAGTACGCCCAGCGTAGTGGGCCAGTGCCCCGATCCCATTTTGCGAGCATCGTGGTACTCCCAACGTACCCCCTCTGTGGCATTTTAATTTGGGCCTTGTTTGTTTGGGCTGTCATTGGGTTATTAAGATGGACCTTGATTGAACAGTATGGATAGAGTATTTTGGACCCAATTATTATTATGGACCTCTAATCTAGGCCCATTTGGTGAGGAGGACCCAATTTAGTAAATTGGGCCAATATTGGGCTTTGTAGGAGATTTGGACTTTGGCCTTGGCCTAATAAGTGGATGTATGTTTGGCCTAATGATTATTTTGTTATGTTGGCTAGTTCGGGATTTTCGGTGAGTCGGTGATTCGGGAATCTGCTTCTTCAGTTCAGAGTTTCGGCAATCGCGAGGTGAGTTATCCTCACTATATCAACAGGGTCTAAGGTACCAAGGCCGGCCCTTTATCGGATTGATATCCAGGTATCGTTGTTATGTTGCATCCGGGTATTAAGATGGTATATGCTAGTGACGTGTTAGGTCGGTATCCTGTTTAGAGTATGTTGTGATAAGTGATCTGCTAGATCGGTTTGATTAATGTGATTTGTTATATGATTGTATGTTTATGTGCACATGGTTGTTTGACTGGGGTTGGGTTGAGGTGGGTCCTGCTTTGTGTTGTAGGCCAACATACCCAGGGCGGACCGGTTATTCCGAAGGCCCAGCGAGCGGTCCGGATAGGCTGTAGGCCCCACGAGGGCGGACCAGACGTGCCGAGGCTCGGAGAGTGGACCAGACCGACTGAAGGCCCGATGCGGGCGGACCAGTCATACTGTAGACTCAGAGAGTGGACCAGGTGGGTTGAAGGCTCGGTGCGGGCGGACCAACCACACTGCAGACTCAAGGGACATGACTAGACTCGGAGGGTGGACCAGGTGGACTGAAGGCCCGATACGGCGGACCAGTCACACAGTAGGCACGATATGCATGGCTGTTCTGTGATTTGTTATAATATAGCATGTTGTGTGTGTATGGTATATGTGGTTGGTATTTTGGGGGTATCTCACTAAGCTTTCGGGCTTACAGTTGTTGTTTAATGTTTTTTTTCAGGTTCTTCATGAGACCGTGGCAAGGCAAAGGCGTGATCGTACCGCTCCTCGTGTTTATGTTTTATGTTGTGGTTCTCGGAATACTCTGATAATAAATGTATTGAAAACCTTTTTGTAATAACTTAATGAATTGGGATGTTTTTGAAAAGTTTAAATTGGCTCAAAATTTATGGTCGTTACAGCCTAATAGATAGTTGTCAAGTGGTGTTGTAGCTTATATGGTTTATTGATATATGTTTTTTTAAACGTAATATGTAGCAACACTCGAACTAAAGATAACCAAAGAAAACTATACTCAAATCAATATATTAAACAAAAAATATAAAAATTTACATGATATATACAACCGTTCATAGTTGGAGGGCTTTTCTAAACTCTTATAAAAACCGATAATTAGATATTAATTACAACATCTATGCGACATTACGACATTTATATGCATTACATATTATTATGCACTTTTAGAGACTAAAAAAGAGACCCTATTTTTTTGAACGTTAATGATTGTTTTATCCAAATATTTTATTTTTTTAGTTGATGATAATTAATTTATTTTATTAATTAAAACATTTCGGTGCTAACAGATTTACCGATTAGTTAACATATTACTTTAACAAAATGTCACAAACATATAAATTTTGAAACTTACAAAATGTTTACCTTTAAATAATTAATCGTATATCATCTTTATTTTAAGCAAGTACTTTTTTTTAGATTTAAAGAACATGGATTATACTCTCACTTAAAGAGATTTGACAATTTAGAAAATTATGTTTGTATATTATAAAATCCAAAAGTATATATACTATATAAGTTGTTTAAAATTCATCCACTACATATGTTTTTAACATGAAAAAGAATAGTTATATTATGAGTTTCTTTTTTATATTGTTCTATCAATGTATAATTGTTTTTTTTTCATAATTAGTATATCAAATTTAGATGTTTCATATTACATCCTTATATTTTTCTTATTAATAATGATAATATAACATTATTTCATTTTTTTAACCATTTTAGATAATAATTAAGAAAAACCGCCATAAACTTACCAATATAAATCAGTTATATTTTACATATAATTGTTTGCGAAAATATGACTAAACAAATTTTCTTTCTTATTATATAAGTTTTTTTTATTATTATTTTCAGTCGTGTAACACACGGGTTATAATCTAATTTATGTAATACATATCATATATTAGCAAATTAATATTTTTTATTAAGAGAAAAAACATAGATTTAATATTAAACATTTATGCATAAGGGAACATGGAGTAAGTTTAGACGGTTTAGATGATGGGTTGTGGCGGTACCGAAAATAACGTCGGTGTGTAGTTCCGACCAAAATCGGCTTCAACCGATTATCACATTTAATTCAATGAGCGGGTATACCAACCTGTTAGTTGTACATGCAACCATAACACTCCTATGGTGTACATGCAACCCTAAAAGCTTTGGATCTATGTTTTCTCTAATATACATGCAAACTTTGTTTTGCCAAAGCATCATCCTAACTACCATACAATGGAGTATCTTTACTACAAAATTCTAGTTAGATAACATACATTATGTTGTAGTTGGAAACCTTGGACCTTTAAGAACTTAGCACCAATAGTATGAATGCCTCAAATGGAATCACAACACACCTTTGGACAAAGGATGACTTTTGAGATTATATACTTGCACTAAAATCAACTCCATGCTCTCCAAGAACACTAGTATATGTAGTAGTCAATTTTGGATGCTTAGGGGCTTCTTATATAGTGTGGCAAGATTAGGGTAACACCATATAAACCCTAGTATGCATGACCTTCCATATTCCTTAGGCTTCATGGGTTTAAACCCCCATGGATCATCCATGGGTTGTAACAGTGGTTTAGCACAACCTAAAGAATCATGGATCGTTGACCCACACCATAAGAATGAATGATTTACCAAATCAATCCCCATATATTTAATTAGTCTCTTTTGATCACTAAATTAATTCCAAATTAATTCTTGATCAATACTAATAAAATAATATGATTTCATGTTAATATATTAGCACTTATAATATATTAACAAATCATAAATAACCTCTTCTCAAAAGTTCATCCTATTAAATTGTCTCGGTGATATGTAACCAAATGGACCATGCTACTCTTGGGTCAAGTACATAATAATTATAGTTATGGGCTTAGACACCTAATCCAACAGTCTCTCACTTGGATAAGTCTGATAACTATTATTGCAAGTACGACTCTAAAATCCCGACTAGCAATCATAGCTCTTAAAAGTCGTTGTCTAACTCTGACCTAGTCAATGACGTGTCTATTAGATAAGGGATCATATATTCCTCCATTGTAGATATCATATGGACTGAGACATGGATTATAATCATTCTCTATGTCCATCTGTTATTTCCCAGTTTCCGATTTATGATGACCAACTAATTGAACAAATCAAACTAGTCCAGGCTTGGCCAAACACTTAGGGTTGTCATCACTAAATCATCGAGGGGCCCATAGATATCGCTTTTTAACCACATGGGGTAAAAGGAACAGATAAACTTTGACTCAAATGCTTGCTTGTACTTACTCATCAAATCACACACAACAATATGTTTTATAACACCAAGCTACTGGTGCGTTTACATATGTCAATGTGAAACCGACCTGCAACTACAACTAACACGTCTTGGTTTCAAGAATATAAGATTTTATCGTATCACAATCACTCGTGATAAAATCCATGAAGTGATTAAGATGAGTGTAGGTTGAATCTTATTCCAGGAGCACTCGTGAACACTGTAGCAAACTTGTGTTATGACTAAAACACCTCTATAGACCCATTCATGACAGTCTTGCCTCAATACCTACTTCCAAAGTATGATCGACTGTCGATGACTTGAATAACCTAGTTATTAAGGAAGTCAAAACATGCAAAGTGAAACACAAGAATAATACTAATCTTATATGGCCCTAAAACTTTTGAGTCCCATATTGATTACTCATTATTCATTGTATAATGTTTCAATTTACGAACTCAATAATTTAGTTGTCCCATGCTCCAAACATGCACACTATATTTGTCTATGATCCTTACTTTGTGAAATAGATCAGTTAAAAGCAAAGTCCTTTTGGGATGCCCTCAAATCTAGTAACTGACTATAATGTTTTTTAGAGAGAGATGCTGATTATTGATTTATTATATGACTAATAAATAGTAATAAATAATTTATTAATATATTATGAAATTAATATATTAATTAGAAATAATATTATTCAATTAATAGTTAATCATAAATTAATTAGAATTAATTTGATTAATTAAAAGTGTAAGAATCTAAGATGTAATTGTTCAATAGTTGAACAAGAGAAAAATTCTAGAGGACTCTAGGGGAGGCCGAAAATTTAAAAACTCCTTAGGATTTCTAAATTATTGTATATAGATAATATGGATATTAAGTAAACTAGATAAAGGCAAGAATTGAAATAATATTATTTTATTTCAAATTAGTGTTATCTAGATTTTTCCTATAAGCTAGAAATATGGATCTTAGCCTTACAATTTTTGGCCACTCGATACCCTAGAAAAATTGCCGAAAATCATCTCCACTTTTCTCTCTCTCCTCAAGTGTTATAATTGCTAGGGTTTGGGTACAAACCATCAGATGGACACAATTTATGGTGTTTGCTTTTTAGAGTTTGTTCAAGAAGGATTTTATTGATTATTTACAACAATAATCAAAAGGTATGTAAACCCGAACCTCTTTGTGAATTTCGATAATAGTAGGGGTTTCATATGATTTTTTGATGTTCATAGATTATAGCTATCAACAAAGAAAACTTAGATCCAAATAGGTTGCATGTGAACTTCAGGGTTAAGTTTTTTTCATCACATGATTTTAAAGATAACCTATAAAACCCATCAGTGGTATCAGAGTCATATGTTTTCTATTTGGTTGTGCATAATATTGAATAGATCAAAATTAGGGTTTATGGAAATTAAACTCTAATGTCCATGATTTTCGACTTGGCTAGGATTTCTTGAGACCCTAGCCTCCCTAACTCTATTTCGAAAAATAGGGGAGCCTTTTTAGGGTTTTATCTTGTTTTCTTAATTATCATTTTAAAAGCCTTAAAAATTGAATTATTAAACCTTATAAACTCAACCCATTTTTTCGATAATTAGGCGGTTTGGATTAGGATAAAATTTGAAATATTTTATTAATTGGTTGATTTAAATAATTATTTAATCCCTAGATGATTTATTTAATTAATTAATTGTTTAATTAAAAGATAAAGATAAATCATAATTGGTTTAATACTAATTAATTAAAAGATTTAATTTTAATAATTAATATTTAAACATCGTATTTCGAAAAGCTTAATATACACCTTATATATACTATTAAAAGATTAATGTATTATGTATATAAGACAAGTCAGTCAAATCGCTAGTAAGCCTCATTCATAAAGTCCTACTATAAGGGATGTATAATGAAACAACTTATAAAATAACTGATGTGTGTGAAATGCACTTGTTTTACCCCTACTTTTAATTAATAAATTGAACACACAAAGGCAGTGAACCTATCTTTTAGTGGTATAGATTAGTAACTAAGGTGTCGAACTCAGGGAACGGAAAATTAAACTAATAACTAATTTTAACTAAAACAAATAATAAAAGTAAAGGGTTTTTCTCTAGTTTTGCAAGACTAGAAACTTAGACACACTAAATTAACTAATTAACTAAAGCAACAACTATTCACCAAATTTGATAAAGATGTTTCTATTTAGGTTCAACCAATTCACTCCTATGGTTATTTAAATTTATGGTAGATTAATTGCTATTGGTTACCAATTATAATAGTTAGGTTCATGTTCATTACTCCTAACCCTTAGACAATTAACTAATTTAAGCGTTGATCAAGTGTTTAAACTAATTAATTCCCTAGATTAATGATTTGGATTAAATAAGATTTGTAATGGTCAATTAAGTTATTAATTCAATTAACCTCTTGTTGATGGTTTCTCAAACAAGCTCACACATTAATCTTCCTATTTTCTTATTAATCTTAGTTCATAATCATTACTTCTAAGCATATGGTTTAGTGTTCACATAGACATATGAGGTTAACAATTAAGAGATGTTCATGCAACCTAATTGCCTTCCAATTAACAGAAAATAGTAGTGATTAATACATAAGGTTCTTTAACAAACTTAATTTAATAAATCACCAATAGACAATTAAGCAAAAAATTAATAATTAAACCATCGGAGTTCCTTGGTATTCCCCAAACAGAAACAAAAACGAATTTAGTTCATAATTGCAGTAGAAACAAACATAAAAACAAAGTTTACTAAAGCAAACATATTCAATTCCTAAATCTAAGTGGTAGAATTAACCTAATTGCTTGTGTAACGACCCGTTCCCGGTATGTTGATTTATTGATAATTATAGTGAGTTTTTCAAGAGGGACTCGGCGAGTTCTAGCCTGACTCGCCGAGTAGGGTCGCGCCTGAGGGCACGCGTGAGCCGGGGACTCGGCGAGTCCATATCCCTGACTCGGCGAGTCCATCTGTCTGGGTGAAACCCTAAATTCCCCGGGTTGCCCACTATTTATACCACCTTATAGCCCCCATTCTCGCCTCCCTCACCCTGAGAACGCAGTGATAGAGCCTTAAACCTCCCTTGAAGAGCTTATATGTGTTTTGGTGCCATTTTGTGAAGGTGTGAAGAAGGAGAAGAAGGAAGAAGCAAGGAGAAGTGTTGTAGTGCAAAGATCCAAGGCCAAATCAGAGTTAATTGAGGTATTTTCGGAGTTCCATCTTGTTATATGCTTTAAACTTCCATTAGAGCTCTCCTAAGAGCTAGTTGATGCTTGTTCCAAGCCTTACACTTGCATGAACGTCTTATTAAGTCGAAATATCTATGGATCTGAATGTTGGGGTGTTGTAGAGCCCAGATCTACTGTCTTTTTGGAGTTATATTGCATGATAACCATAGATCTACCCATTTTATGCATCTTTTAGCCTTATTTCCCTTATTCATGAGGTTGTGCACGTCTATCAATTGTATGTGTTGGATTCAAACAAAATCAAGTAAAAATCAGTTGCATGGCGGCAACTCAGCGAGTCGGAAGAACGACTCGACGAGTTGGGTCGCGAGTCCCGAGTTCTTCAGTTTTATCAAGTGTCGAGGGGACGAGGTGAGTTAGAGAGTGGACTCAGCGAGTTGAGGGTGAACTCAGTGATGGAGGGACTCGGCGAGTTGTTCATCGACTCGGCGAGTCCAAGGCAATCTTCTTGGGATCAAGAACAACTCGTCGAGTCTGTTCATACGACTCGGCGAGTCGGATGAAGATTGTCTGAGTTCTTGGATCAAGAGGGTACTCGTCGAGTCGATGCCAGACTCGACGAGTAGCAGTGAGTAAGAGTGAAAAGTGAGAGTAGGACTCGGCGAGTTGGGTGGCCCAACTCGGCGAGTCAGCCCAAAGGAGAGTTGACTTTGACCGAGGGTAAAAGAGTCATTTTACCCCAAGCGCAGTGTTTAGTATTTGATTGAGTGTGTTTATGGACTTGTAGCCGAGGAGATTCAGGAGCAGCCGCCGTTAGCTTTCCGAGCCACACACTCAGCAACCAGCTTACGAGGTGAGTCTCCTTCCAGTAGGAACGGGTCTAAGGCCACAATGCCGGCCCGTTCAGTTAGCAGTAGTTTCCGGATTTAGGTCCGATGCAGTAGTTAGTATGTTCGATGCCTTCGTGGTTCGAATAGGATTTGTGTGCTATGTTTTATGTGTTAAGTATTATGTGTTCCGGGCCACCGCTCGATGTAGCATGTCGTATATGTGTTACGCTAGTTGATGTGTTATGCTATGCCATGTTCAGTCAGTCAGTTCCGGACTTCGGTCCGATGCAGTTAGTTCCGGACTTCGGTCCGATGCAGGGGACAAGGTCCCAGTCAGTTCCAGACTTCGGTCCGATGCAGTTAGTTCCGGACTGCGGTCCGATGCAGGGGACAAGGTCCCAGTCAGTTCCGGACTTCGGTCCGATGCAGTTAGTTCCGGACTTCGGTCCGATGCAGGGGACAAGGTCCCAGACAGTTCCGGACTTCGGTCCGATGCAGTTCCGGGCTTCGGCCCGATGCAGTGGGCAAGGCCCAATATGTGTTTATGTGTTATTGTATGGTATGTGGTAGTTTGGGGGAGCTCACTAAGCTTCGTGCTTACAGTTTCAGTTTTGGTTTCAGGTACTTCCGCAAGCAAAGGGAAGAGCTCGGGGTGACAGCATCGCACACACCACATCATAGCTTTTATCCTGGGGATGTCTTTTGATGTTTTGGATTGACGTTGTATGATACAGTTTCCGTACAATATTTTATTATGTTTTGGGGATACATCGCGTATGTTTTATGTTATGATACTTATATTACGGTTTAGATTATATTGAAAAACGAAAATTTTTGGGTCGTTTCAAGTTGGTATCAGAGCCCTGGTTTGAGGGATTCGGATACACTTCCGGGTGTATCTGAACTCAAACTAAGGGAAATAATAGATTTTAGTAAGATAAAAACGTTTTACAAAAAGAATTTTGAAAGCACTTAGAAAGAAAGAATTATTTTAAACAAGATAGAGGTGTGTGTGCATGCGGTCAGCCGAGCTCAAGTAAGTACTCCCAAATTACCCATACAAGTTATATGTTCAGTTTCAGTTTCAGTAGAACAGCATGCTAGTATAGGGCTAAGGATCTAGGAGAATGCCTTATGTGCCTGTTTATGTGTTACAGCTTTATGAGTATTGCATGCTAGAATTGAGTAGACAGCAGTAGGATAGCCTGTTTAGGTTATGCCTGATAGTACGAGCTTAGCATCCTATGCTAGTGCAGTTTCTTGTTATAAGAATAGTTTTGCCTGAGTCTGTTTCCCTTGTCCGAATGCTGCTTGCTTCGTGCTTGGTGGGGTTATGAGTAGTGGGAGTTAGCCATTAGGTGAACACGTCACACCACATGTGAGTAGGTTTGAATAATCCCAGAGTGCTGGGACTGGCCCTATTGCGCAGCTCTTGTTTGAGTCCAACCGTTGTAGGGACGGATCTTTTACTTGAAGGATTATCTGATCCTCATCACATGTGATGGTGTTTAGGTGGTGGCTAGCTGGCATTATGAGGAGACCTACAGCAGTTGAGGACCAGTCGTGTTGAGCTTGAGGCTTCTCTAGGGCAAGCCTAGGATGAGAGTAGCAGAGAATAGCAGCGGTAGAAGTGACTTGGTGCAGTCAAGGCAGTTCTTGAGGAAAGTACGGATAGATGTGGAAGGTAGTAGGGGCCCATACTACTGAAAGCAGAGGATCCGTACTCGAATTAAGGAAGGCCAAGACAAGACCAGGAAGCTAGTAGTAGTATCATGATCCCTTGAGATATTTCAGTGTTCTGATGTTGTTATGATATGTTTCAGAATGGTAGTTTTGCGTCCGAGGCCAGCAGCCGGCAGTTCAGATGCCGGAGGGGGATCAGGATCGGGATCAGGCCCGGAGGCCGGGCAGATGGATGAGCAGACTAGGGAGTTCCTTTCTTCTGAGGTTACCCGCATCATACTAGAGCAGACTCCTGTGATCTTCGGTTCGATCAAGGAGGGTATTTTAGAGCTGATGGATGAGAGATTGAGTACTTTCCGTGATGAGATGGCGACCGTGATGGGGTCGCGCACACTTACGTTCAGGGAGTTCAGGGCATGCGGGGCTCCAGACTATCATGGGGTGCGGGACCCCATAGCGAGTACCAGATGGTTGGCGGATGTGGCCAACGCTTTCCGCACTAGCAGGTGTCCCGAGGGGGACAATGTCAGATTGGCGTCCTGTCTTCTGAAGGACAGGGCACGGGATTGGTGGGAGGAGGTCGGACATGCCATCGGGGATGATGCGGCATTGGATGCCATGACCTGGGCTGATTTCTCTACCAGGTTCAGGGCGGAGTTTGCACCGGTCATTGAGGTGCAGCAGTTAGCTAGGGAGTTTCAGGACCTTACCCAGACTACAGAGACAGTGGCGGAGATCACCGCCAAGTTCAGGGAGAGGGCCCTTCTTGTTCCTCAGTATGCAGCCGATGAGGACATGAAGAAGGCCCGTTATCATGAGATGTTGCGGAGTGACATTCGCATGTTTGTGAGCCGGTCTAGTTGTAAAACGCTGGACGACATGATTGCCAGAGCTAGAGAGAGGGAGATTGATCTCGAGATGGAGAAGAAGAGGAAACCGGAGGCGTTTTCGGGTTCAGGCAGTGTGGGCAAAAAGCCCAAGGTTTCAGATCACAGGTCTAGGGGTCAGCAGAGCCACGGTCGGTGTGGCAAGTGTGGGAGATTGCACGAGGGGGTGTGCAAGGCAGGGAGTTCCGGCTGCTACAAGTGCGGTCGGACTGGGCATTTGAGTAGGGATTGTACGGCCCCTGCTACTACGGTTACAGCATCAGATCTGATTTGCTTTCAGTGCAATCAGAGGGGACATAAAAGGTCCCAGTGTCCCAGTTTAGCTGCAGCAGGGAAGGTGGTTGCACCTGCCCCTGCCACCCTGAGGATTACGGATGGCCGACAGGGTCGAGCTGATGCGCCAGTGGCGAAGAGCAGGGCATTTCAGATGACAGCAGAGGAGGCGCGAGCGACTCCTGATGTGGTGACGGGTATGAATCTTTCCTTCACCTTTTGTTATTATATCGTTTGTATATTACTTGATGATATGTTTTATTTAGGGTCGTTCTCAGTGAACGGCATCCCTGCTTTGGTATTGTTCGATTCGGGGGCTACCCGATCATTTGTATCGCTTGCGCTTAGCAAGAGACTTAGCAGAGCTCCCGAGGAGCTGGATTGTCCACTAGAGGTTGAGATAGCAGATGATAGGACCGTGAGGGTCGGCAGAGTACATAGAGGGTGTTCCCTTCAGATATTTGATGAGCAGTTTTCAGTGGACCTGGTTCCTATTCCCCTGCGTGGGAATAAAGTTATTGTGGGCATGGATTGGCTGAGCCCCAATGGGGCGGTGATTGATTGTGAGCTACAGCTAGTGAGGGTTCGCACTCCCAGTGGGGGAGAGATAGTGATTCAGGGCGAGAGGCCCCAGCGAGGACCGATCTTTTGTTCCGCCGCGAGGGCGAGGCGTTATGTACAGCAGGGTTGCGCCAGTTTTGTAGCTTACGTCTTGGATGCCCGGGAGAAGGGAAAGACGGCGATTGATGATGTTCCTGTTGTTCGTGACTACCCGGATGTGTTTCCCGAGGATTTGCTGGGGATACCTCCAGAGAGGCAGGTTGAGTTCAGGATCGACCTAGTTCCTGGTGCGGCTCCGATAGCCAAAGCACCGTATCGACTTGCTCCCCCTGAGATGCAGGAGTTGTCTACACAGCTTCAGGAGCTGTTAGACAAGGGTTTCATTCGGCCGAGCAGTTCGCCTTGGGGAGAGCCGATCTTATTTGTGAGGAAGAAGGATGGGTCGCATCGTATGTGCATTGATTATCGGGAGTTGAACAAAGTAACGGTGAAGAACCGTTACCCACTTCCGAGGATAGATGACTTGTTTGATCAGCTTCAGGGAGCGTCTTGGTTCTCCAAGATCGATCTACGCTCTGGTTATCATCAGATGAGGGTTAGAGATGAGTATGTACAGAAGACTGCTTTTAGGACCCGGTATGGTCATTATGAGTTCGTGGTGATGCCATTTGGGCTCACCAATGCCCCAGACGCGTTCATGGATCTCATGAACCGCGTGTGCAGACCAATGTTGGATCGGTCGGTGATAGTGTTTATAGATGACATCTTGGTGTATTCCAAGACACAGGGGCAGCACGAGGAGCACCTGCGGGAGGTGTTGGAGACTTTGAGGAGGGAGAGACTTTTCGCAAAGTTCTCCAAGTGTGAGTTCTGGTTGCGCGAGGTGCAGTTTCTTGGTCATCTCATCAACTAGAAGGGTATTTTGGTAGATCCGGCCAAGATTGAGGCCGTGATGCAGTGGGAGGTCCCGAGGTCTCCATCTGAGATTCGGAGCTTCCTGGGGTTGGCAGGGTATTATCGGAGATTTATTCAGGACTTCTCCAAAATAGCAGTGCCGCTCACCCGGCTAACCAAGAAGTCGGTGGTTTTTCGTTGGGGGCCTGAGCAGCAGGCGGCGTTCGAGACTCTCAGGCAGAGATTGTGCGAGGCTCCGATCCTTACCTTGCCAGAAGGAGTAGAGGATTTCATAGTCTATTGTGATGCATCGATCACAGGTATGAGAGCAGTATTGATGCAGCGAGGCCATGTAGTAGCTTATGCCTCGAGACAGTTGAAGCCTCATGAGGCTAATTATCCTACCCACGATTTGGAGCTGGGGGCAGTTGTGTTTGCCCTCAAGATTTGGAGACATTACCTTTATGGGGTCCGCTGTACTATTTACACGGATCACAAGAGTTTGCGATATCTTATGGATCAGCCGAGTTTGAACATGAGACAGAGGAGATGGTTAGACGTGCTGAAGGACTATGACTGTGAGATCCTTTATCATCCAGGGAAGGCCAATGTGGTGGCCGACGCCCTGAGCCGCAAGGTGTCGACGGCCCCTATCAGAGATCTGTGTATGAGGATGACAGTGATCACTCCGTTGTTGGAGCGGATCAAGGAGGCTCAGATGGAGGGCCTCAAGGAGGAGAGGCAGAAGTGTGAGAGGATAGTGGGCCGAGTAGCTTCATTTGATTACGACAATCGGGGTTTGTTGACGCTTCATGGTAGGATATGGGTACCGTACTGGGGTGGGGTACGGCAAGTATTGATGGACGAGGCTCATAAGTCTCGATTTTCTATCCACCCAGGAGCGACGAAGATGTATCGAGATCTTCGACCTGATTATTGGTGGCCCTGCATGAAGCGAGATGTCGCTTGGTATGTGGAGAGATGTTTGACCTGCCGGAAGGTCAAGGCGGAGCACCAGAGACCTCACGGCAAGATGCAGCCGTTAGACATTCCCGTGTGGAAATGGGAGGATATCACCATGGATTTTGTCACCAAACTCCCCAGGACCGCATGCGGGGTGGACTCGATATGGGTAGTAGTGGATCGGTTGACGAAGAGTGCCCATTTTATTCCGATTCAGGAGAGTATATCGGCGGAAAAGTTAGACGATATCTATGTGCGAGAGATTGTGGCACGTCATGGAGTGCCGGTATCGGTGGTGTCGGACCGAGATGTTCGTTTCACGTCCAGATTCTAGAAGCGATTCCACGACGAGATGGGTACTCGTCTCCATTTCAGCACCGCTTTTCATCCTCAGACTGACGGGCAGAGCGAGAGGACGATTCAGACTCTCGAGGACATGCTTAGGGCATGTGTTTTAGATTTTGGGGGCAGTTGGGATACGTATCTTCCGTTAGCGGAATTCTCGTATAACAACAGTTATCATGCGAGCATTGATCGACCTCCTTTTGAGATGTTATATGGCAGGAAGTGCAGGACCCCGATTTGTTGGGGGGAGGTCGGTCAGCGAGTCATCGGGAGCACCGAAGTGGTGCTCAAGACGACGGAATTGATCCAGCAGGTCCGTAGTAGGCTGCAGACTGCGCAGAGTCGGCAGAAGAGCTACGCCGACAGGAGGCGTTCAGACTTGGAGTTCCAGGTGGGAGATATGGTTCTTCTGAAAGTCTCACCTTGGAAAGGTGTCATCAGGTTCCGGAAGAGGGGCAAATTGGGCCCCAGATTTATTGGTCCTTTTAGGGTTTTGGCCCGGGTGGGTCGGGTTGCTTATCGGTTAGATCTCCCTGAGGAGCTTAGTCAGATACACAACACCTTCCACGTGTCGCAGTTAAGGAAGTGTTTGGTGGATGAGACGGCAGTCGTTCCCTTAGAGGACATTCAGGTTGATGGCGGCTTAAATTATATCGAGAAGCCGGTCGCGATTCTGGAACGGAAGACCAAGACCTTGAGGAACAAGGTAATTCAGCTAGTAAAGGTGCAGTGGCAGCACCGGAAGGGGTCTGAATGGACGTGGGAGGCTGAAGAGGAAATGAGAGCGCACTACCCGGAGTTATTTGCAGATCCAGCCGTAGCAAACTTTGAGGACGAAGTCTGAGACAAGTGGGGGAGAATTGTAACGACCCGTTCCCGGTATGTTGATTTATTGATAATTATAGTGAGTTTTTCAAGAGGGACTCAGCGAGTTCTAGCCTGACTCGCTGAGTAGGGTCGCGCCTGAGGGCACGCGTGAGCCGGGGACTCGGCGAGTCCATATCCCTGACTCGGCGAGTCCATCTGTCTGGGTGAAACCCTAAATTCCTCGGGTTGCCCACTATTTATACCACCTTATAGCCCCCATTCTCGCCTCCCTCACCCTGAGAACGCAGTGATAGAGCCTTAAACCTCCCTTGAAGAGCTTATATGTGTTTTGGTGCCATTTTGTGAAGGTGTGAAGAAGGAGAAGAAGGAATAAGCAAGGAGAAGTGTTGTAGTGCAAAGATCCAAGGCCAAATCAGAGTTAATTGAGGTATTTTCGGAGTTCCATCTTGTTATATGCTTTAAACTTCCATTAGAGCTCTCCTAAGAGCTAGTTGATGCTTGTTCCAAGCCTTACACTTGCATGAACGTCTTATTAAGTCGAAATATCTATGGATCTGAATGTTGGGGTGTTGTAGAGCCCAGATCTACTGTCTTTTTGGAGTTATATTGCATGATAACCATAGATCTACCCATTTTATGCATCTTTTAGCCTTATTTCCCTTATTCATGAGGTTGTGCACGTAAAGTTGGAAACTTTACGTGGTAAAACAGCTTATTGGACTCAGATCTATCAATTGTATGTGTTGGATTCAAACAAAATCAAGTAAAAATCAGTTGCATGGCGGCAACTCGGCGAGTCGGAAGAACGACTCGACGAGTTGGGTCGCGAGTCGCGAGTCCCGAGTTCTTCAGTTTTATCAAGTGTCGAGGGGACGAGGTGAGTTAGAGAGTGGACTCAGCGAGTTGAGGGTGAACTCAGTGATGGAGGGACTCGGCGAGTTGTTCATCAACTCGGCGAGTCCAAGGCAATCTTCTTGGGATCAAGAACAACTCGTCAAGTCTGTTCATACGACTCGGCGAGTCGGATGAAGATTGTCTGAGTTCTTGGATCAAGAGGGTACTCGTCGAGTCGATGCCAGACTCGACGAGTAGCAGTGAGTAAGAGTGAAAAGTGAGAGTAGGACTCGGCGAGTTGGGTGGCCCAACTCGGCGAGTCAGCCCAAAGGAGAGTTGACTTTGACCGAGGGTAAAAGAGTCATTTTACCCCAAGCGTAGTGTTTAGTATTTGATTGAGTGTGTTTATGGACTTGTAGCCGAGGAGATTCAGGAGCAGCCGCCGTTAGCTTTCCGAGCCACACACTCAGCAACCAGCTTACGAGGTGAGTCTCCTTCCAGTAGGAACGGGTCTAAGGCCACAATGCCGGCCCGTTCAGTTAGCAGTAGTTTCCGGATTTAGGTCCGATGCAGTAGTTAGTATGTTCGATGCCTTCGTGGTTCGAATAGGATTTGTGTGCTATGTTTTATGTGTTAAGTATTATGTGTTCCGGGCCACCGCTCGATGTAGCATGTCGTATATGTGTTACGCTAGTTGATGTGTTATGCTATGCCATGTTCAGTCAGTCAGTTCCGGACTTCGGTCCGATGCAGTTAGTTCCGGACTTCGGTCCGATGCAGGGGACAAGGTCCCAGTCAGTTCCAGACTTCGGTCCGATGCAGTTAGTTCCAGACTGCGGTCCGATGCAGGGGACAAGGTCCCAGTCAGTTCCGGACTTCGGTCCGATGCAGTTAGTTCCGGACTTCGGTCCGATGCAGGGGACAAGGTCCCAGACAGTTCCGGACTTCGGTCCGATGCAGTGGGCAAGGCCCAATATGTGTTTATGTGTTATTGTATGGTATGTGGTAGTTTGGGGGAGCTCACTAAGCTTCGTGCTTACAGTTTCAGTTTTGGTTTCAGGTACTTCCGCAAGCAAAGGGAAGAGCTCGGGGTGACAGCATCGCACACACCACATCATAGCTTTTATCCTGGGGATGTCTTTTGATGTTTTGGATTGACGTTGTATGATACAGTTTCCGCACAATATTTTATTATGTTTTGGGGATACATCGCGTATGTTTTATGTTATGATACTTATATTACGGTTTAGATTATATTGAAAAACGAAAATTTTTGGGTCGTGTTTTTGGGTCGTTTCAGCTTGAATTCTTCAAAAGATTGAAGCTTAGGGTTCCTTAGCGTCTTCTAGGGCTCTTAGTCGCAGCTTAACCTTCAAAAATCGCCAGGAATGTTGTCCCATTAGATAAGGATTCGTCTTTTATAGATATCCCAAAACAGGGTGTACTCGGCGAGTAGCAGAACCAACTCGCCGAGTAGGTCCATAGTTATCCGTCTTGAATCAGAAGTCGTAGCTATCTTCTGGAACATCCTCGTGTACTCGCCGAGTAGAGTCGATCTACTCGCCGAGTAGATGGCCTTTTTTCACTCTTTGATCTTCAATTGCTTCTCCTTGCTCCCTTTTACTTCCAAGCATATCTTCTGGACTGAAAACAAAATTCACAACATTTTAAGTACCTTTTGTCCACATTATTCACATAATTAATTAAAAATAACTAAGAATATATGCTAAATAATTAACTAATTATGCACATATCAAAATACCCCACACTTGACTTTTGCTTGCCCCCAAGCAAAACTAAATTTTAAACATATTAGAATCACATATAATAACTCCAATCCAACCCAACCATTATGCCAAGACCGCAACGCATGCATTTGTGTCTAAAATCTCCTAAAAACCCCCCATACTTCAAATACTCACAATCCTCATAAACATTCGCCCACTCACCCCGAACTATGCTCATTTTATACAACCCTACGAATCCATCCTCAGAAAATCTCTTTACCCTCAAGGTATTTTTAATTGAGCAACCTAAGCATACATATTCTAGAATTACAACTTTTCGATACCACTATGGAGCTCTTTGAATTCTTCACTTCCTTGGTAATTTGATCTTTGATATCTTTGAATTCACCACCTTGTATTGATTGAATTTTGGTATCTTCAACTTTTTGGATTTCTTGGAATTTTGATCTTTAGATCTTTACTTCATTTGCTCCAAAATTCTTATAACTTTTCTAGTAATTCTTTTTTCTCTCTTTTTTTTACATGTATTCCTCTATTTTTTTCACTCAAATCCCTACATGCTTAAGCAGGGGCGCTCAATCTCAACCTTTATTGGCTAACGATAAAAATTTTCCTGGATACATTTCAGGTTTAGGCTGCTAAACATATTGCATCCCTCAGGCTGAGCAAGGTTGTGTTTTTGTCTCATGATTTCACTGAAATAAGGAAGCCACAAATGCACTAGAACGTATATAGGCTTAACTAAACATTTGGGTTTTCATGCAATTATCAACACAATTCTAACATGGAATCCTAATTTTTTTTTTTACCAAAATTTTCTAAATTAAATCCTAAGCGTGTTTTGGTATGCAACAATTTTTAAAATTAGCCTAAATTAAGATTTTAAGTATTCTAAGATGTGACTAACCCCCTACCCCACACTTATTTTATGCAATGCCCTCATTGCATATTATGCCAACTAAAAATGAAAATATAGAGAAAGTTGGAACAAACTCCCCTGGGGTAGCAGTCGCTAGGTTGACACTCTCCTCTTCAGCTCCTTCTTCTATTGACTTTAGCCATGGGAACAGCTCATCCATGGCACGGGTGTCATACGTCTCGTGTGGTTGATAGCTCGAAAACTCCATGGAACAGGGTCGTTAGAAAATCTCCAGTAGTAATCATTCATAAAGAGTGTATGAATGTAGCATTAAAAATAGGCAAAGCAGTTCAGAAACTCCACAAGTAGCTGGCTACTCGGCGAGTAAGGTCGAAGACTCAGCGAGTAGGACTCGATGCGAAACTAGATCGTGTAAAATCATATGTACTCGCCGAGTAGTGTTAGTGCACTCGGCGAGTAGGGCGTATTTTTCCAGAACTCTTCTAATTGCTGTATCTCTTGACTTTGGTGTTGAAACGGAAATATAAATGTACTCTCACTCGAATTTCCTAAGCAGCAACACTCCATAAGACTCTCAACTCGCACGGACTCAATCCTAAGAGCAAGACTCCATAATTGCTCAAAAGTCTCTCATTCCTCTCTTGACCCTTTCTAATTAGCATGCTTCCCTATCTTTAATCCCTGAAAAGAAAAACTAACAGTGACACTAATATTCCAACCACCACAACAAAATCCAAAGTGTCAACAATTGTTTTAGAACAAAACATCATAAATAAAAAAAAAAACAAAACAAAGTCTTCAATCTTCATCTTCCATTCCATCTCCTCCTGCTCCACTTCCTCCCTCTCCATCTCTTCTTCGCATCCTCTCATCCCAATCCATGATATAAGGGTAGTCGGGTCCAGGTCTCGGGGCAATTTGCATTTGTTGAAAAAGATACTCGAAAGATTGATTAGTGTAGTTAACCCCTCGCCCAATATCATCCAAGTAGTGTCGGTACTCTACTTGGTTCCAACCATCATTATCCTCCACCGGAATAATCGGTGGATCTTCCCGCACCCGTTCGCTCCTTTGTCGGACCCGCCTTCCCGGCTCCTCGGGGACCGCCGACTCATCTTCATTCGGAATAGTAAAGGAATCACCAAACTTTTCAACTATCCGTGCCCTCCTATAAAGTGCAGTGTTGAATGGAGGAGGGTGGATAACCATTAGTGCTTGAGCTTGTGGCAAATCCAAGATCCCAAATGACTTGGCAAGTCGGGTAATAAACATGCCCCCATTTATCTTTGAATTTATCTTCTCCTTGACCACCCCCTCCGCAAGAAATTTGGCAATGCAGTAAGGGAGGTTGCAGAAAACATCTGGATTGATGATGCTCCACAAGTAGAAGATGTCAAGGGTGGGAACTTTGTCCCCATCCTTCCGCATGTTTATCGTGCTTGCTATGAACCGGTGAATGAGTCGGTGGATCGGAGAACGGATGTGACCTTCTTGCGCAGTGGAAGGAATGTAGACTCAGTTGGCAATTGTATTCCACCATGTAGACGCCAACACCTCCTCGGGAAGTTCTTTGTAGCAATTTTCCAAGAAGGCTTCAAAATAATCCGTCATCACCATGTCTTGGTCATAAATACCCAACCGCCATGAGAACTCCACCATGCTGCATTGTCGCAGCTCCCCGCCCAAAGAGAAAGAGATTGTGTTAGAATTGTAAAACTCACTACCACCTCGGAATGAGATGGTAGCAAAGAATTCCCAACACAACTCTGCGTATACCGGCTCTTGGATTTTGAACAACTGCAACCAACCATCACAAGTGATGTTGGCATATCCCAACTTGCAATCTTTCACCAAGTACGGGGTGAGTTCTTCTTCCAAACCAACATTTCCCATCCATCCCCAATCCACTGCATTTGGAAGGTGAATTTCCTTCTGCCTAAGTGCCTCCAATCTGTTTAGAGCTCGTGTTTTGGATGATTTGGAGGTAATTTGTTGAAAAGATAGCCATGGCATATCACCATGGCTTCCCCCACGTGAAGATTTACCTCTTCTTGCCACGCTACCTGCATACACATATCAAGAACACAGCAACAAACAACACCCAGTAATTAAAACAAAAAATATGTGATCTGACTGTGACCTACTCGCCGAGTACATGACCCTACTCGGCGAGTAGTATGAACTCCATGACAGATCGAGATCGGATCTGTGTAATCTGTGCAAAAGTCCAAATTGTTCATAGGGTTTTGTTGTAATTACTTATCTAACCATAGATCTTGAAGAAAATACTCCTAACAACATCTAATTCATGACTAAATCAAAACCCTAGAGTTTGGGAAAAACTCCCCAAATCCGAAATCACATCAAATCTGGGCAGATCTGTGATAAAAATTGAACCTTTCATGAAATTAAAGGGGAAAGATGTTACCTTGTTGCTTGAATGAAGAGAAGCAAGTAGAAAATTGGAGAGATCTTGAAAAGTTCTTTGAAATGCGGCTGAGAGAGAGTGCACGGCGAGTAATGGGATGAAATGGTGAAAAATAACGTTTTTTTTACAGATTTTATTTCACTGGATTTGAGCCGGCTACTCGCCGAGTAGAATGGGTCTACTCGCCGAGTAGACGCGCTTTATTATCGACTTTTGACTGAAACGGGCACTTACTCGCCGAGTACACGATTTTACTCGGCGAGTATATGCCATAGGTTGAAAAAATTTTGTATTTTGGAAAAATTAATGTATCAATCCATGTTTTTAGCCCATCCACCCCACACTCTAAGCATAGCTTGTCCTCAAGCATTTATAGGCATAAAATAGATGAAGAAGAGTGAAAAAAAATGTGAAAAATAAAGAAAAGGAAAGAAAATGCAAACTTGAGACTCGGGTTGCCTCCCGAGAAGCGCTTCTTTTTATAGAGTCATTATCTGGACTCCGCCCTGTCTACATAGTTGCAATCCCGCTCAGTAGCAACTCCTCCAATCCTTCATTCCGGGGGACACCTTCCTCATATTTTTTTACTCTATGACCATTGACTTTGAATGGCGTGCCGTCTCTTGATAACAACTCTATAGCCTCATGTGGAAACACCGTCTTGACCAGAAAAGGACCATCCCACCTTGATTTGAGTTTGCTCGAGAAAAGTTTTAATCGGGAATTGAAAAGCAATACTTTTTGGCCTTCATGAATGTCTTTACTCTTGATCCTTTTATCATGCCATTTCTTGGTCTTTTCTTTATAGAGCCAAGAACTAGAATAGGCATCATTCCTTAGCTCTTCAAGGGCATTCATTTGCATCAACCGGTTGCTCTTTAATTCTTCTATGTCGAAGTTGCACCTCTTTAAAGCCCAATACGCCTTATGCTCGATCTCGACCGGTAAATGGCATTGCTTTCCATAAACTAACCTATATGGTGTAGTACCAATAGGTGTTTTGAAAGCTGTACGAAATGCCCATAACACGTCATCCAATTTATCTGACCATTCTTTGCGGTTGCTTCCCACCGATTTCTCTAAAATTCGCTTCAAGGCTTGATTGGTCACTTCGGTTTGTCCACTAGTTTGTGGATGGTATCATGTGGAGAACTTATGGGTAACCCCATATTTTTTGAGCACCTTTTCCAATTGATCATTGGCAAAATGTGTGCCTCGGTCACTGATTAAAGCCTTCGGAACACCAAACCGTGAAAATAGTTTCTTCAAGAATCGTACCACTACCCGTCCGTCATTTGTTGGTAAAGCTTGTGCCTCCGCCCATTTTGAGACATAATCGACCGCTACTAGTATGTACTTGTTTCCTTTGGATATGGGAAAAGGTCCCATGAAGTCAATGCCCCACACGTCAAACACCTCGCACACTTGGATAATATGTTGTGGCATTTCATTTTGAGATGAAATGTTTCCCACTCTTTGACAAGCATCACATTCTTTGACAAATTGGGCTGCATCTTTAAAGATTGTAGGCCAATAGAACCCAATGTCAAAGATCTTCTTTGCAGTGTAGTGTGCTCCATGATGTCCTCCCGTGGGCCCGCTATGGTAATGTTCTAATATTCTTCGGCTTTCCTTCCCGAACACACATCTTCGTATGATTCCATCCGCATAGCTTCGGAAGAGGTATGGGTCGTCCCAAAAGTAATATTTAATTTCCGCAAAGAATTTCTTCTTTTGTTGACTACTATAATCCTTCGGGATGTAATTTGTAGCTAAATAGTTAGCTATGTCTGTGAACCATGGCTCTTCTCCCACTGACACCATAATGTATTCGTCCGGAAAGTCGTCTCCATCTTTGTCTTCTTGCAATTGCGGGTTCTCTAGCCTGGATAAGTGATCAGCCACTACATTCTCCATTCCTTTCTTGTCTTGTATTTCTATGTCGAATTCTTGAAGAAGCAGCACCCATCGTATCAGTGTTGGCTTAGCATCCTGTTTGGAAAACAAATACTTGATAGCCGAGTGGTCAGTAAAAACAGTGGTTTTAGATAAAACCAAGTAAGGGCGAAATTTGTCAAAAGCATAAACCACAGCTAACAATTCTTTTTCAGTGGTGGTGTAATTCTCTTGGGCTGGGTTTAAGGTCTTGCTAGCATAGTAGATGGGTTGAAAGTGCTTATCAACCCTTTGACCAAGGACCGCTCCTAATGCATAGTCACTAGCATCACACATGATCTCAAAGGGTAAGTTCCAATTTGGTGCAATAATGATCGGGGCATTAGTTAATTTTTCCTTTAGAAATTCAAATGCCTCTAAACACTCTTTAGTAAAATTAAATGGTGCATCTTTAAGTAATAATTGTGTTAGAGGTTTAGTGATTTTGGAAAAATCCTTTATAAAACGCCGGTAAAAACCTACGTGTCCTAAAAAACTCCTAATGCCCTTCACATTAGTTGGTGGGGGTAATTTGGCAACGGTGTCAATCTTTGCCCGATCCACCTCAATTCCCTTTTTGGAGACTTTGTGTCCCAAAACTATACCCTCCTTGACCATGAAGTGACATTTTTCCCAATTTAGGACCAAGTCGGTTTTCTCACACCTAGCAAGCATTGAGTTAAGATTTGTGAGACAGTCATGGAAAGAGGATCCGAAAACAGAAAAGTCATCCATAAAGACTTCCATGAATTTTTCCACCATATCGTGGAATATGGCGGTCATACACCTTTGAAATGTCGCAGGTGCATTGCATAGCCCAAAAGGCATGCATCTATAGGCGAAAGTCCCACTTGGGCATGTGAATGTGGTCTTTTCTTGGTCCATTGGGTCTATGGGTATTTGAAAATACCCCGAAAACCCATCTAGAAAGCAATAATAGCTATGGCCCGATAGTCTCTCTAACATTTGATCTATAAAAGGTAGGGGAAAATGGTCTTTACGAGTGGCATCGTTTAGCTTTCGATAATCGATGCACACTCTCCAACCGGTTACCGTTTGCATCGGGATTAGCTCGTTCTTTTCGTTGGTTATGACCGTTATTCCTCCTTTCTTGGGCACCACTTGGACCGGACTCACCCATGGACTATCGGAAATGGAGTAGATGATTCCTGCATCTAAGAGTTTGACCACCTCCTTCTTGACTACTTCTTGCATGTTCGGGTTCAAACTTCTTTGGTGTTGCACCACCGGCCTTGCTCTTTCTTCTAGATTGATTTTGTGAGAGCAATAGGATGGGCTTATTCCTTTGATGTCGGAGATGCTCCATGCGATGGCTCGTTTCCGTTTCTTCAACACGTGCACTAGTTCCTCCTTTTCCGACTTGGACAGATCCGAGGCTATGATCACTGGCTTTTGATTACCTTCTTCCAGAAAATCATACTCCAGATGGTCGGGTAACGTTTTAAGCTCTGTTTGGTTGTTCTTAGTGACGGACTCGCCGAGTGCAGGTGTGGTACTCGGCGAGTTTGCGACTGCATTCACGACTTCTGTCTTCTCTTCAGATATACTCGGCGAGTAGATAGGCCCTACTCGGCGAGTAGGGCTGTCAGATTGCTTTATTATTTCTTCATACTCCGCTTCTTCCAACAGTATTTCAATCTCTAATAAATCCTTTTCTGGATCAAATGCTTCATCTAAAGCTGCAAACTTGCTGGAATTTTCAGGTATGTCTTCCTCCAATAGTTCGCCAAGCATGTCGATTGAGAACGCCGTGTCGTCACTGCTCCTAGAGTACTTCATAGCTTGGTCTACCCCGAATGTTACTGAATCGTCCCCAACCCGCAAGGTGAGCTTAGAATCTCTCATGTCTACGATAGCGCTGGCTGTGTTAAGGAAAGGCCTTCCAAGGATAATTGGTACTTGTGGGTCCGCCTCCATGTCTAGAATGATGAAATCAGCCGGAAAGACAAATTTATCCACTTTCACTAGCAAATCTTCGCATATGCCTCTTGGGAAGGTGACTGTCTTGTTTGCCAAATGAATTGCCATGCGAATTGGCCTTGGCTCCGGGAGGTCTAGCTTCTTAAAGAATGAGTATGGCATAAGATTAACACTTGCTCCAGAATCAGCTAAGGCATGAATTGCAGCCAAGTTGCCAAATTGGCAAGGTAAAGTTAAGCTCCCCGGATCACCCTTCTTCTTTGGTAGCTTGTTTAGCATTGCGGTGGAGTAGTTCTCATTAAGCACTACCTTGTGCACTTCTTCCATCTTTCTTCTATTGGTGAGGAGTTCCTTAAGGAACTTTGCATACTTGGGCATTTGCATGACGGCTTCAATGAAAGGAATGTTGATTTGAAGAGTTTTAATGTGGTCTAGAAACTTCTGATATTCCTCTTCCTGCTTCTCTTTCTTGGCTCGGGCTGGGTATGGCATTGGAGGCTGGTAAGGTTTTTCAGGAGACTGTTCACTCGTTTTTGATGGGGTACTCGCCGAGTCCATCGGCCCTACTCGGCGAGTAGGACTCTCAGATTGTGATTTTTGGTTTTCTGCTTGTTCTTCCGCTCCTACCTTCTGTGAGTCCCTAGTTGCTTCAGTTCGAATGGGGGCCAGGGGAGTGATGATCTTCCTACTTCTTTTTGTGACAATGTTTATTTGCGCGCCTCGTGGGTTGTTTTCGGTTTTGCTAGGAAGTTCACCCGGTGACCTTTGGTTAAGTTGTTGAGCAAGTTGCCCAAGCTGCGTTTCTATATTGTGGATGGATGCCTGCTGGTTCCTAAGCATGATTCTTGTTTCTTGGATAGCAGCATCATGATCACTATGCCTTTTTTCGGAAGCAGCCACAAATTTAGTAAGCATATCTTCCAAGCTTGGCTTCCTTTCTTGCACCGACTCCTCCTTTTGGTAAAATCCTCTCCCTTTTTGTCTATACTTCTCCTCCTTGGCCTTCTTGTACTCTTCGTAAGGAAGCCACTCTTTCTTTTGTTTGCGCCAGTCCTCATCATATCAGTCTCCGCTCGAATAACACGCTTGCGCCTTCTTGTTTCCATTCTCATCCAAATCGCAGTCTCTAGTGAGGTGAGGTCCATTGCAGTTTTCACAACCCACCCGAATAGCATGGATCGTTTGATCCATTTTATCCATTCTCCTATCCATGGTTTTTAGCATAGCCATGACCGCGTATAAGTCTTTAGTAGCAGCATAAGCGGCTCCCCTCGTGACATCATGTCTAGGGTTATAGTATTCTCTAGAGTGTTTAGAGAATTCTTCAATCAATTCTTTAATCACCGGGGGTGGCTTCTTTGTAAAAAAAACGTTCTGAAATCAATAGAATAAAAAGCGTAAAAAAAACAAAAAGATTGTACTAAAAAATAAAATTTACTGCTAACTAAACTGCTACTCGCCGAGTAGGTGCGATTGCACTCGGCGAGTATCAGTGATATTTTGAAAAAAATTCTAAATTTAATACTAAACTAAAACAGATACTAAAACCTAATTACTAATTACTAAATTGCAATAAATGAACTTTATGCAAGTAAACTCACACAAAGGATCGAAAAAATTAGGAATTAGCTTAATTATTTAGAACCGTTCCCCGGCAACGGCGCCAAAAACTTGATGCGTGTGAAATGCACTTGTTTTACCCCTACTTTTAATTAATAAATTGAACACACAAAGGCAGTGAACCTGCCTTTTAGTGGTATAGATTAGTAAGTAAGGTGTCGAACTCAGGGAACGGAAAATTAAACTAATAACTAATTTTAACTAAAACAAATAATAAAAGTAAAGGGTTTTTCTCTAGTTTTGCAAGACTAGAAACTTAGACACACTAAATTAACTAATTAACTAAAGCAACAACTATTCACCAAATTTGATAAAGATGTTTCTATTTAGGTTCAACCAATTCACTCCTATGGTTATTTAAATTTATGGTAGATTAATTGCTATTGGTTACCAATTATAATAGTTAGGTTCATGTTCATTACTCCTAACCCTTAGACAATTAACTAATTTAAGCGTTGATCAAGTGTTTAAACTAATTAATTCCCTAGATTAATGATTTGGATTAAATAAGATTTGTAATGGTCAATTAAGTTATTAATTCAATTAACCTCTTGTTGATGGTTTCTCAAACAAGCTCACACATTAATCTTCCTATTTTCTTATTAATCTTAGTTCATAATCATTACTTCTAAGCATATGGTTTAGTGTTCACATAGACATATGAGGTTAACAATTAAGAGATGTTCATGCAACCTAATTGCCTTCCAATTAACAGAAAATAGTAGTGATTAATACATAAGATTCTTTAACAAACTTAATTTAATAAATCACCAATAGACAATTAAGCAAAAATTAATAATTAAACCATAGGAGTTCCTTGGTATTCCCCAAACAGAAACAAAAACGAATTTAGTTCATAATTGCAGTAGAAACAAACATAAAAACAAAGTTTACTAAAGCAAACATATTCAATTCCTAAATCTAAGTGGTAGAATTAACCTAATTGCTTGAATTCTTCAAAAGATTGAAGCTTAGGGTTCCTTAGCGTCTTCTAGGGCTCTTAGTCACAGCTTAACCTTCAAAAATCGCCAGGAATGTTGTCCCATTAGATAAGGATTCGTCTTTTATAGATATCCCAAAACAGGGTGTACTCGGCGAGTAGCAGAACCAACTCGCCGAGTAGGTCGATAGTTATCCGTCTTGAATCAGAAGTCGTAGCTATCTTCTGGAACATCCTCGTGTACTCTTCGAGTAGAGTCGATCTACTCGCCGAGTAGATGGCCTTTTTTCACTCTTTGATCTTCAATTGCTTCCCCTTGCTCCCTTTTACTTCCAAGCATATCTTCTGGACTGAAAACAAAATTCACAACATTTTAAGTACCTTTTGTCCACATTATTCACATAATTAATTAAAAATAACTAAGAATATATGCTAAATAATTAACTAATTATGCACATATCAATAACCATCATTAGATGTCCACTCTCACCTACCGCTCCCTTGTATGGTGGATGGTCATTAGCCGAATGGATTTGATAGACATAATCTCATTAAAAGTATGATGATATAAAATTACTAGAACTTTCTTTTAAAATCTTACTATAGTTACTTTAGGAAAAATGTGAAAAGTATGCTAATCCATGAAAACGCACATCATACTTTAATATGTTGTTAGTGGAGCTTGTGTGGTTAACTGACACACTAATAGGGACTTTAAAGAGAAATGATGGGCATCTCGAAAATTATCATTGTTAATGGAGTACGTGTGGTTAAACGACACATTAATTAAAAATAATAAATGACATTGAGGTTGCTAAGCGTGTTTGTGTGGTTATTCACATCTTGTTTGTGATCCTCGACATCCCAGTCACAAATAAAAGAGCATAATATGAGATTAAACATGACATTGATAAGATTCAATGAATCTCAAAAGACCTAGGAATTTCATAGATTGAAATTCGTAAATTGTTTAAGTAAAGTAACATCCCAAAAATTCTAGATAAATTTTTTGTTTTTAATTCCAAAGCATAAAATAGTCATATCAAAACAACCAAAAGTGTATCATAGTGGTAACAACATCAGAGTACAAAATCCCAAAATCACATAATGCGGAAAATGTGAGTGGATGCGATGCGATCAGGTCGGGACCTTCTCTTTTTAGTGAAAGTACCTGAAACCATAACATAAATTGTAAGCACAAAGCTTAACGAGTTTCCTCAAAATACCCCATATTGTAACGCCCGCTTTTCAGGTTTGGTTTATGTGATAATTTTATTGATTTCAAGGTGTACTCGACGAGTTGGCTGCCCTACTCGTCGAGTAGCAGCGGATTGGTCCGTGTGTTTTAGTGATCTACTCGCCGAGTCCAAGAAGAGACTTGACGAGGAGGAGCTGGCAGATTAAACCCTAAATCCAGGGGTTTTGCACCCTATTTAAAGGATCATTGGCCATCCCCAGCCTCCCCTTTACAACTTCTTGGCACCCTTAAACCCTAAATCGTGTGTGTGTGTGTGTTTTATTTGGTGTGATAGAGATTTAAAGAGAGATCTTGATGAGGAACACTTGGGGGAACAAGTAATTGAAGCTAGGAACTCGTGGGAAGCAAGGATATACATCAGTTGACACTCTATGGGAGGTATTAAGCTGTCTCTTTGGCTCATCTTATCTTTAATCTCTTTTTGGGTGGGTTTGAGGAAAGGATTTTGTGTTTGAGCCAAGATCTAAAGATGAAACTTCAGATCTGGACTCCCTTTGGTTCCTAGATCTATAAAGGTAATAGTTTTGGCAAGTATGAGCTTTCCCTTAAGTGTTGGACTTCATGTCAAGCTTAGTTTTGTCATTTTAGGGCCTTAAAGCTTTGCATGCATGTAAAGTTTGCAACTTTATGTGATAAGCAGGCCTTGGAAGGTTTGATCTACAATCTGGAGCCTTTGCATGGCTTAAAAAGTGTCTGTATGGATGAAGGATTGAAGTGACTCGGCGAGTCGCATAGCCGACTCGGCGAGTCATATGAAGATGGTCCTGAACTCGAAGAGTTGGATGAACAACTCGGCTAGTCCTATGAAGATTGTTGTAGACTCGACGAGTCACTAGAGTGACTCAGCGAGTCGGTTAGGGTTTTTCCCAACCGTTGGATGCGTGTGAACTTGTCAAGTTGCAAGGGGGAAAACTTGATGAGTGGTCAAGGAGCTTCGATCGCGAGCCTTAGGAACTTGACGAGTCACTCTGGTGATTCGGCGAACGGATGAGTTATGCAAGGAACTCGGCGAGTGGCTGGATACACTTGACGAGTTCATGTCAACATGGACTGTTGACCCGAGCAGTTGACTTTGACTTTGACCAAGGGTTAACCAGTTGACTTCTCGGGGGGGGGGGGGGGGGTATCTGGGAATTTATGAACCCTATGATGTGTTGGATATAGGTGGTGGAGTTCATGGCAGTGATTCGAGAGTTGAGCTTTCTATTTCCAGTCAGCAGTTGCTAGGTGAGTTATCCTTACTATACTCAAGGGTCTAAGGCACCAAGGCCTGCCCTTTGGATTGTTACTTGGTTATGTTATGCCAGTATGATTTGTTAGATCGGTATCCTAGAGGGTAGGATAATATTATGTGGTATGTGGTAAGATCTGTTAGATCGGTATCCTAGAGGGTAGGATGATATTATGTAGTATGTGGTATGATCTGTAGATCGATATCCTGGTAGATAGGATGGTATTATGTGTTATGTGGTATGATCCGTTAGATCAGTTGTTGTATATAGAATGCTATGTGATTATTTGTTATATATATGTGTACATATTTGTTTGGCGGTTGAGGCTTATTTGCTTCGTGCGAAAGCCAATAAATCTGGGCATTCCAACCTGTTGGTTGTGGGCCGTGAGTATTCCATCCCGAGGATGATTGGACACATAGTATGTGGGAATTCCAACCTATTGGTTGTGGGCTTGGGGTATTCCATCCCGAGGATGATTGGGCCCATAGTATGTTGGCATTCCAACCTGTTGGTTGTGGGCCTAGGGTATTCCAACCCGATGGTTGACTGGACCCATAATATGTTGTTTGTGATTTTATGTGTATTGCTGTGAGTGTGGGTATTTTGGGGGAGCTCACTAAGATTTTGGGCTTACAGTTTCAATTTACTATTTCAGGTACATCAGGGATTGCGATAAGGCAAAGGCGTGATCGTACATCTCCTCATCTTTTGTTATGGTATCTGGGAAAACTCTGATATAGACTATTTTGGAAACAAAGTTGTAATAACTATTGATTTAAGGTGTTTTTGAAAAGTTTAAATTTGGTTTGAATTTTATGGGTGTTACACATATCATGCATACATAACATCAAAAAACATAATTGGGACTATTTCACCCTTTTTGGGCTCTTTCAACTAGTACTCGGTCTATTTCACCCCCATTCGGTCTCTTTCAACCTGTATTGGGTCTATTTCACTCCCCTTCGGTCTCTTTCAACCAATATCAGGTTTATTTCACCCCTACAACTAACATACAATCATACCAACAAGAGTTACAAAGACAATAAGCACATACAAGGCATAACAGTAATTGTCATGAAGATAACTATCATCCTACAAACATAATCCAGTGGGTTGACATTGGTGCCTTAGACCGATGAGTACAGTGAAGGAACTTACCTTAGTTTGAACATAAAGAAATCACACTTGACTGTTGAATAGTAAAATCTCACACTAAATCACAAATAATAGAACCCTAATTAGCAATTAGGTCATTAACCCAAACTGAGAGTCTAAATCCTTAATCTCAACTCTTAAAGGTAAAAGACTGTGTTACCCTTCATTTTTAGAGTTTGTTCAAGAAGGATTTTATTGATTATTTACAAAAATAATCAAAAGGTATGTAAACCCCAATCCCTTTGTGAATTTCGATAATAGTAGGTTTTTCCTAGGGTTATTTGATGTTCGTAGATTATAGCTATCAATAGAGAAAACTTAGATCCAAATAGGTTGCATGTGAACTTAAGGGTTAAGTTTTTTTTCACCACATCATTTTAAATATAACATATACAACCCATCAGTGGGATCAGAGCCATATGTTTTTTATTTGGCCGTGTATAATATTGAATAGATCAAAATTAGGGTTTATGGAAATTAAACCCTAATGTCCATGATTTTCGACTTGGCTAGGATTTCTTGAGACCCTAGCCTCCCTAACTCTATTTAGAAAAATGGGGGAGCCTTTTTAGGGTTTTATCTTGTTTTCTTAATTATCATTTTAAAAGCTTTAAAATTTGAATTATTAAACCTGATAAACTCCACCCATTTTTTCGATAATTAGGGGGTTTGGATTAGGATTAAATTTGAATTATTTTATTAGTTGTTTGATTTAAATAATTATTTAATCCCTAGATGATTTAATTAATTTAATTATTTGTTCAATTAACAGATCAAGATAAATCATAATTGGTTTAATATTAATTAATTAAAAGATTTAATTTGAATAATTAATATTTAAACTTCGTATTTCGAAAAGCTTTAAAATACACCTTATATATACTATTAAAAGATTAATGTATTATGTATATAAGACACGTTAGTCAAATCGCTAGTAAGCCTCATTCACGAAGTCTTACTATAAGGGAGGTATAAGGATGCAACTTATAAAATAACCATCATTAAGTGTCCACTCTCACCTACTACTCCCTTGTATGGTGAATGTGCGACTAAAATGAGATGATGAAATGATGAAGTTATCTAACTAGATACTAATATAAATTCTAAAAGAGTTAGATAAAATGATAAAAATATTAAAAATAGAGACCTAATGTGGACAAAATTAGAACCTTATTATACATCATAAACGGTTGTAACAACCATGTTGGTGTAATATGTAAAAAAAGATGTTAGGGACCTAATGTGAACAAAATTAAAACCTTATTATATTTTTTAAACGGTTATAACAACAATATTGGTATAATATGTAGGAAAAAAAACCATTAAGGACCTAATGTGGACAAAGTTAAAAAAACCTTATTACTCTTCTAGGTCATTAACCCAACCCTTTATATTGTAGTTGGTGTCGGTATGAAATTACTTCTTTACCCTTTTTAATTTCATTTATATTTTTCTTTAATTAATACTATTTAAAAATAAAAAAAAAATATCACCCCACCAAACCCTCTTCACTAGCACCTTCTTCCTTCACTTCACTGTACCTATCGACACTTGATGCAACCACCCCGTACTTTGAACTTGAACATAAGTTCCAAGAGATAGGATTGGAGGGAGGTTCTTTGTTTCTTCTTTGTAACTTCGTTACCCAATTATTGGTTTTTGTAATGGTAATTGTAGTTTGATGAAACATGTTGAACAAGAAACAGGGGAAGAGAAGTTGTCTTCTGAAGTTGTATACAAACACAAAATGGCAGCCAAGATTGTTAACGGTAACTACCTTTCATCCCTTAATTTTCATATATGTTATTTTGATTATGACATTTATCTTGTTTTTCTGTTGCCCAAGTGTGATATTTCGTATTTATGCATTTTTTTTTTAAATATTGAGAATCGCTAAATATTCAAGAATGCATACGACGTATATATCTTCACTCCAATCATGTTATCTTTTTGTTGCTTATAAGGATCAGCGAAGGATCAATTTGCAATGCGATTAGTGAAATGTATTGTTATAGGGTTAAACAATCAAAATGGGTACTTAGGGTTGAAACAATCAAATTGGGAAAAAGAGGTCAAAGTTTATTATGGAGATATTTTGGGCTCTAATCACTAGTTATGTGATTTCTTTCTGATGACTGATTATCAATTTTTTCATAATCTTGAAATTCACATCCAACTACCTTACATAATCTTGTTGGGTGAGAAATTTAATTAATGGAATAAGCCAAGTATATAATAGTTTTTGTGTATTTTGAAAGGGAATTTGTATGATTGTATTCATTATTTCATTTGCTATACTTGTTGAGAGGTTTCAAAGCAATAAAATGAGTTATTTACTTTTTCTTTTTATAACTCTATTTTGATATTTTTTGGTATTTCATTAATTTATTTATTATAGTAAATAGTTACTTCTAAAATGATAAATAAAACTTTTTCATAATATATTTTCGATGGGCATGAAATATGCTTCTATGTAACTTATTTAGTGTTATCATCATGAATTGATTATTTTTTTATTAGATGCAAGTTTATATACTTTTTTTTTACTTAAAAGTTAATGACTTTGATATGGGTTATATGTATTAGAAATGCAAGAAAATGATTGGTTTTGGGGTGTCATATTGATGGTTTCATTGTTGTTGTGGTCCATAAACATGTCATTCGGGCTTCAACAAGGAGCAGCTGATGCTATTGTTGCTGCAAAAACCACTGCTGAAGTTGCCTTAGGGCTTGTAAGACTTGGAAAAAAGGTAATTTATCTGACATTTCATTAACATCGTTATTTGTGTTTCTGTCTTTTGAGGGGTGCAATTTACTTTGATCTTTTCATCTTTTTTGATACTAGTACATTTTTTTATAAGGAATGATTTCTCCAATGATGCAAGTGCTTAATGAACTATGGAGTTCCTCCTCTAATGCTTCTTATAGTCATAGATTCATCTCATGACTTTTATAATGTTGTAAGAAATTGTTGGCTTCTAATAGTTTTCTTTGTTGGTTCTTGTTTTACTTCCTATGATGCTTTAAATAGTCGTAGTTACACTGATAACAATTTTCTTCCCCATTTTAAGTATCTTCTGGTTTCCTTTTATCCACTAGAAGTCATTTCCTTCGTAAGAAATCACTTTGTCAACATATTTCCTACAAACCTCATTTACTTGCAGTATTCTCTAGTAAATAGAGTTGGTTTTTAAGGCTTTTATAGAAACTTTTAATTAAGTGCTCTAATCTATTTTGTGAATGATGAATATTTGTCAAAAATTATTTAAACAAAATTACAAATGATGCTTATGTCATAGTTACTATGATGTGTCTTATGATTGCCATAAATATATTATATTGTTAGTGGATTTATTTATATTTTTTTATAATTATATCCCAAGTTTTTTTTTTGTATGTACGTAAAATTAATGTGTTTGCTCCTTTTTTTTAATTACAAAACCAAGATGTGACATAAGCCTTTAAAAAGGTTGTTGCTGCATATGAGTACTCTAAATTGTAAAATTGTGGAATGGAAGAAGTTGGGCGGTGTAACAGGAGTGGGAAGAAAAACCATAGAAGAAATCATTGTGATTAGGTCAAATAAATCTCAATTAATTATCTTTCTATTATCTTTATATGGAAAGTAGAAAACTAAAAAAATCCAAAAAAATCAACCTATATCGGTAAGTACGCATCATGTAAAGCACACAACTTCTCTCATCTGAGGCTTCCGCCACAATTAGAACACCTAAGGTCGCACATCATATAACCTCGAGGCATATGCCTCAACCGATATTTAAAACCACAGTGGTATGCATGATGTTACTTATTACAACATATAATTTACACTAGAAATGAAGTGTTGAAGTTATTTTGGGAATGCGCATCTTGAACTGATGTTTTTTCTCTCATGTCTTTTCTTTTGACTCCTGACTGTTGAAGTTTTCCAAGCGTTAATCTCAACGTCATCAACGGTTTTAGTAGGCGTCCAATCTCGGAGTTTATGTGATGTGATGCGTTATGTTCTGCCCAAAATTAGTAGAACTGTGAATTTGATATGTGCAACCAAAGTATCTGCTTCAAAAATGCCCAATATTTATTCAATTAATCAAATTTATAAGGATAAAAACATAACTCTTATCAAGATTTTTATGAAAAATATGGTATAACTGCAAAAACACTTTTTTCACACTCAACCAATCTTGATGCATCGTATTTTGCTGGCACCTGTCAATAATTAAACCCATAATCCATCAATTGAAATAAGAAATTGAAAGATAAAAAAAATAAAAAGATATAGAACATATCAACACACTTACACCTAATTGAAAAGGTCACAAGCATGATCAGAAAATCTTGGTTTTATAAAACTTAACACGTGGGAACACCAAGTGACTGTATTATTATTCAATTGCTCTTCTTTTAAAGATCTTGCTCTGAACCCACCGGTACGTTTTGATGGCTAAGAATGTTCTTCTTTTAAAAATCTTTATAGGAAGAGCAGTTGAAGAAGATCGTCATTTGAAGTTCCTATGTGTAAATGAAATGTTAAGATGTATAAAACCAAGATTTCTAATTTGTCCCCTTTTCAACTAGGTGTGTAATTGTGTTGATGTATTTTATATCTTTTTATTTCTCAACTTTTTATTATAATTGATGGATTATGGGTTTAATTGGTGACATGTATGTGCAGTGAAATATGATACATTAAGATCGGTTAACTGTGTGAATGATGTTTTTTTTTGCTGCTATATCCAGTTCTTAATGAAAAATTTTGTAGGTGTTATATTTTTATCCTTATAAATTTGATTATTTGAAGAAATAGTAGATAAAGTTAACCCTTACAGCATTTTGGGCGCCTATGCTTTGGTTGCACATATCAAATTCACGGTTCTACTAATGTAGAGTGCATCACATTGTATAAATTGTAGGATTTGCAGCCTACTAAAACCGTTGATGAACCTGCGATTAACGCATGGAAATCTAGCTTCGGTTGTCAAGAGCCAAAAGAAAAGACAATATAGAAAAGATATTAGTAACAGTTGCGCATTCATAAAATAACTTCAACACTTTGTTTCTAATGTAAATTATATGTTGCAATAAGTAGCACCATGCATCCACCATGGTTTTAAAAATTAGTTGAAGCATATGCTTTAATTGCAATAGAAGCCTCGAGGCGGTAGGAAAATGTATGTGAGGCGGCGCCTCAATTGTTCTAATTGCGACGGAAGCTTTAGATGAGAGAGGGGTGCGTTTTAGTTGAGGCGTGCTCACTTGATTTTTTGAAATTTTTAGCTTTGTATTTTCTAGATAGAGATAATAAAAAGATAAATATTTGAGATTTAAGATTTATATGGCTTAATCACAATGATTTCTTCTATGGTTCTTCTTCCCGCTCCTGTTAAACCACCACAAAGCTTATTCCCTTCAACAATTTTACATTGTTATGCAACAACCTTTTAAAAGGCTTCTGTCACATCTTGGTTCTGTAGTAGCAAAAAGAACAAACATATGAATTTTTTGTACATACAAGAGAAAACTTGGCATATAATTATCAAAAAGTATAAATCCATCCAATAATCGTATAATATATTTATGGAAATCATAGGACGCATCATAGTAACTATGACGTAAGCATCACCCGAAATTTTGTTTAAATAGCTTTTGACAAATATTCATCCTTTAGAGCAAAATAGATTGAAGCACGTGATCAAAAGTTTCTACAAAAGCCTTGAAGAGCAACTTTATTTACTTGAAAATGCTGCAAGTAAATGAGGTTTGTAGGAACTATATTTACAAAATGATTTCTTACGAAGGAAATGACTTCCAGTAAGGATAGTAAGGATAACAGAAAGCCATAAGATGCTTAAAATAGGGAAGAAAATTGTTTATCTATCAATGTAACTATGACTATTTAAAACAGCCTAGGAAGTAAATTCATAACACATAAACCCAAAATTGTTTCCCTGCAATTACTTGTCTATGAGCTAAGTCTTTCTTGAAATACAACTAAGGCCATTGTAAGGGTTTTACTTCACTTATTCTTTGTTCTTATGTTAATATTTTATGGATTTTAGTTCCCCTTTTCTGCAATTTATTTTATGTCTCTATAAAGGTGTTGTCGGTTTTTATGCATTTATTATGTTTTTAAGAATTTATTATGTCTTTTCTGTTAAATTATTTATTATTTGTATGTATTTATGTGTGGTTATTTGTGTGTTGATTTGATATTAAAATTTGATTTTAATTTATTTATGATATTTTAGACCTTTGTGATAATGACATTAGGAATGAATAACCAACTTTGCCTTTAAAGAAATTTCTATTAGGACATTGTTTTATGAAAAATTTACCCAGTTATGCATATAAAATTTAGTGTTTATATGTATTTGTTGTAATTGGGTAGGTTTTTTGAAGTACAATGCTATAAAAAGATGTTTGAAAGATACAGATGAAAATACATTGTTATTCACCGAAAGCATATGACGTTATATAGTGGTTGAGGGGCGAGGTGATGGAAGCATCAATGCAATTTAGGAATCATCAATTGGTGAAAATAGTTTTTTTAACAGCCGGTTAATGGTTAAAAGTTAGTATCATCAAGTTGGTAAAATTCACAAACGTTTGGATTCGAACCCGAGATCTCCAACCTAAGATGTAGCTTGTGAAGACGGAGTGATTCCATTGTAGTAGATTAAGCTTTTGTGGCGGTGTGTGATTTCTTAATGGTTCTTGATAGCGTCATTTGGGGACAATCAACTACACAATTATACAATGATGTATAGTGGTTGAACTCTACTCCAAAAGCTTAATCTACTACAATGGAATCACTCCGTCTTCACAAACTACCCGCCCCACCCATGGTTTGATCCATATGAACACAAGAAGTATTTAATGCTAGACTTTATTACCATGTTTATTCTATTAAAAAAAACTATTCATATTTCTAAAAGTTTAAAATTCATTTCTATTTATAGAACATAATTTCTTTTAAGAAAACAAAAAAAACAAAATTTCAAATGCAACATACTTTCCCGACTATGAAACAAAACAAAGTTTCTTAAATACTAGGAGTGAGCATAGTTTGATAGCCCTTATGTTTTTCAACTAAAACCAAAAAGTGAAAAAAAAAAAAAAAAAATTGGGTGTTAACTTTTGAAAAACCAATACATCATTCTTTTTTGGTTCCGGGTTCTCATTTTATTTTTATATTCTAGGTTTTTTTATTGACAATGTTGATAAAATTTAACAAAAACGCCTAATTTCCTAAAAATATGATAAAATCGAGGCATATCATTTTAATTTTCAATAGAAACCATAAATAAATGATAATTATTTTAATTTTTAACATTTACATGAAATGACATAAATTAGGGCATTTCAATTTTCTTTTTTAAAGTTTGACAAAAATCGTAAAAATTAAAGTTGGTAACATGTACACTTGTACCTGGTATGACTACATGGAGACCATTTCATAGTTTTTGGCTATTTGACTATTTCGTTCAAAATTTCAATTCACAAACATTATACAATACTATTAGCTAATAATGTTGGATCAAATACTCGTGCTCCAATGCTGATTCCTGGAGAATATGACCAATGAGAGATCTATCTGTATTCAATCAGTGAAGATGTTTAGAGATCCATCACAGTCGGACCCATAATGTTGAATCTATAAATATAACTGCTTGTTTTATGGCTTCAGACCACGATGATACAACTTTTTCTGTTGATAGGAAGAAAATTCAAAACGATATTCATTGCAGAAGTGACCTCATGTATGGACTTCCACCAAACATCTTTGTTCATGTTTAGAAAAACAAAATCACAAATATACTTTCCAAATTCGGTGATTTTAAGCAAAAGGATGATGAATGTTTAGATCAAACCGTTGAAAGGTTCAGTCAAACTCAAAAGAAATGGAATCGAAAAGGGTCAACATGAAATTATTGTTACTTTTCTGCTTTTTTAAGGAATGAATGAAAGTTAATCACAATAATGGTGAAAGGTCACAGAAGTATGGTGTTTTGTAAAATATAGTCTCAAATTTATAAGAGCAATTACCAATGTTAGGGATTATTATACATACAACTAGGAAAGTGTACCTAACCGATGTTAATATAGTGTTGGTAAGACCGGATGTTGAAATCAAAGGAAGGGGTACGATTCAATTTAGAAAATTGAAATACTAATTAACCTACAAACTAATTAAAGTTTGGGAAAATATTGTTTTCAAATATGAAACGAAAATATATGAATATCAAACTAAGAAGCTAGAAACAAGCTTAAAACAAAACAAGTTGAAAGTTAGATTTGGAACAAATAATTTAGAGAAAAGTTTTCACTTAGATTCGATTACCCACTTTAGTTATGTCTGATATTAATGAAGTCCATGAATATTAACAACTCCTTAGGAAGCCAGATCTGGAGTTTGAAGCCATGAACTCGACTGGAATGAGCTGAATGTGAAGTGGCTGAAGGAACTCGACGAGTTGGATAAGGGTTTCCCGCTTTCTAGATTCTGCATGAACTCAGCAAGTTAGCAAGGTGACTCGATGCGTTGGTTAGGGTTTTCCCGATATTTTAAATGTTGCATGGAATCGATGAGTTACTTGGTAACTCGACGAGTTGACTAAGGTTTTTGCAACTTTCTAAGTTCTGGAGGAACTCGACGAGTTGGGTCAACATGGACTATTGACATTGACCGTTGACTTTGACTTTGACCAAAGGTTGACCAAGTTTGACATCTAAGGGTATTTTGGTAATTTGGGTTTTGATAGAAATGGTCTTATGGTGGTTGTAGGTGTTTGAGTTGGAGCTGTGTTTTGGGAGATTGACAATATCATCCAGAGCTACGCGCGAGGTGAGTTGTCCTCACTATACTAAGGGGTCTAAGTCACCAAGTCCAGCTCATTGGGTTTGATATCCCGTAGTTGATTGATATGTTGAGTATGATATATATATATATATATATATATATATATATATATATATATATACTAGTTTAATATGCTAGGCTGGTAGATTTGTAGAACTACCTATGATACTGCCTAATTACCTGTATGTGTACTTACCTGTTATATGTCAACATGTTGTGTGGTTGGGTTGAGGTTGCACTGTTTCATACCAGACTCATACTGAGGACTCATATGCATTCTAGATATGAGCTGAAGGTCGGGTAGAGTATGCCAGACTCGTACTGAGGGCTACTAATTATATACCAGTCCAAGGACAGAAGGATCAAGCCAGACATAAGTTATGGGTCGAGGTAATCCAGACTTATGTTGAGGGCTCGAGAGCAAACCATTTATGTGCTGAGGGCCGGGGTGGGCATACCAAACTCATATTGTGGGCTCATGGGTAATCCAGTCTGTATAGTTATGGACCCATTGCATGTTGTTACTGTTATTGTTGTTATTATATTGAGCTATGTGTTATGTATCAGTATATTGGGGGTAACTCACTAAGCCTTCGAGCTTACATTTATCGATTATTGTTTCAAGTACTTCGGATGACCGCGGGAAGGCGAAGGCGTGACTGTACACTTCCTCACATGTTATGACTTTGCTTTGTGGGATACTCTGATTGAACTATTTTGGAAACACTTTTAATAAATAATGGTTTTTAAATATCTTAAAAAGTTTTAAATTTTGTGAATTTTTATGGTTGTTACAAATCATGAACGCGCCTAAAGATTTGGTGAATGATAGATGAAATTAAAGTATTAGCAAGTACAAGAAAAGAATATTAACAAAAGTATTACTTTGATATTAGAACGATGGTGCCCACCAGTGGTGGTGGATTTGGGAGTGGATCGGAGACACAAAGACATGGGAAGTATCAAGGATTCATTCAGAGGGTTGGGATCTTGGACCTTTACATCTATCAAGTGGAAGAGATAAAGTTATGTTTGTTCATGATATCAAAACTTTCATTATAATGATGAATAGTATTAAGATAATACATGGAATCATAGAGGTCATGTAGAGAAGCAGGAAGGGATGGAATTTTCATAGGCTTAGAATCTTTAATTTATCACGTACTACTAAAGGTAACACCACCGAATGGCATCATTAGATTTAGGAAAAGGAGACAAGCTAGATCCTTATATATGGTTTTTGTGATAGAGGTACCCAAGTTAAAGTTCATGATATATCTTAATTGGACACTGAAATAGGGAGATTGGTGTTGTCGTAGATATGAATTGGTTGAGGCAACATCATGCCTTGATCGACTACAAGCGACAATAAAAGGAAGGTAAACCCCAAGTAGGGAAGAGCTAAAACTTCACAAGGAATATAGGAAGTATAGAACACCGATCAGTGACGATGATGTAAGGGAGTGAGTGCTTAGCAACACTAATGTAGTCAAAAAAATATAGAGGATTTCCAAAGAATTGAGGATGATTATGAGTTTGCCAAGAGTCATCATGGAGCTATACATGATTAGAATTATATAGGATTGATTTTTTTTTTTCACTTAGCCCTTCTATATGTTCTTATTTGGTTATTGCATTAGGGTGAGGTCATTTATTCGAAGGCTAATCAGACTATGTAGTTATACATAGTTACTTATTATCAAGGTTGTAATTCATAAAAGGGGTTCGAGTTAATAGTCCAGTGAAAGGAACCAATATGTTCCTAAGGGCCATGGAAGAAATGTAACTTGGTGACCGAGTATTAAGTATACACCTTGTGATGACTAGGACATTAGATAACTTAGGATTCTGCCATAGACAATAGTTCTAAGATATCTTTTAAGGGAACGATCATAAAACAAAAGTCTTTCTTTGCAATGAGTGGTTTGGGGTTGAGGACTTTGAAGAAGATCTATTTTCATGTTCTCTTTTTATTGTTGCTTAGGAATTTGAAGCATGGTCTGGAGACTCGATTTAAATTTCTCAACGCTCTCTAAAGGAAAAGAATAAGAAAGGTGATGAAACATATTCACTTCAAGAGTATGGATTATTGTGCTGTGAATTATCCTAATTCATTGTATCCATTATTGACCACCATATTCTAGTGGTTGTGTAACTTGGATGACTTCATTCTCATCGTACACATATATCGCGTTTCCTTCATGTTCTATTATCATGTTATGCAATATGATACATGTATATATCACCTTTGTCATAGTAGAAATATAACGAAACATGGGTGCTTTTGCAAACTATATGCCAACGCTTTTTAAGTGCTCCAAACGCCCGTTCGATATCTTTTCTTCTTTTTTCTTGGACTCTCTTAAATCTGGACCTCTGATGGTCATCCGGACATGACAAACTTTTAACGAAAACAGAAAGGTCATGATAGATCACATCCACAATATAGTACCCAAATTTGTATTTCGTTTCTCAGAGTATAAATGACGAATCTGGGGTAGTACTGTCATACACATTTTTGAATATTAATGAGTTATTCAGAATATTAATATCATTAAGGGAACCGGAACTACAGAAAAAGGCATGCCAGATCTACAAATCCTATGAGGCTACAGCTTCAAGCACGATCGTAGGATAATGATAATTGCCCTTTGTGTATCGTCCATGCTATGCGTTAGGACACATACTCTATTTCCAATGAATGCAATCTAAACTTCCTAACATCCCAGGCAAACCATGAACATTTCCATGATGAGCATACAACTTTTGTATGTCACTAGCAGTAGGACGATACAAATATCGTGGACCATACAAAGACATAATAGTTATGCAAAATTTGTGAAGACTTTCGCAGGCGGTACGTACGGACATCCAAAACCTCTCGTCTAGTGCATCAGGGCGGGGGGGGGGGGGGGGGGGTTGACATATACTAACATACGAAATACAACAATACATTTTTGAATTGGATCAAAGCCTAATGTACCGCTTGTGTCCGGGCATTGCCTCATATACTCAGACATTGAAGTCACACCTTCTATAATACGCATAAAAAAATATTTATGCATCTTGAACCGTCGACGGAAATAATATACTTCAAACATAGCATTCTCGTAAAAATAATTTTGCATGGGACGTTGGCGGGCCGCTTCATGCTACCTTTGGATATGTCTTCTTCGTTTACGGTGTGTATTGCGTGATTCATTGTTGTTAAGATGTTGTTCTAGCCTATTACGTATGGAGAAGACCGACTGTACTATGCTATAAAAAACATCGTCCGATGAAGATGACAAAGACGAAGACAACATTTTTTGTAGGAAGAGTTGTTAAGATGTGCTCTTATATATAGTGTGGTTTGGGAGAGTTTGTAAAATATATGATATTTTGTGTGTATGAATTGTTGAGACTTGAGAGTGTGGTTTAATTTATATTAGTTGATATATATATATATATATATATATATATATATATATATATATATATATATATATATATATATATATATATATATATATATATATACTAGTAGTGTACCCGCGCAATGCGACGGCGGATAATAGTTTTTTCAGGAAGTTGTGTTTCGGCAATTATGTTCTTTTGTTTCATAGATTATGTTCTTTTCGCCAATTATTTTGGCGCGTTGTTTCGTTTCGGCGATTACGTTTTTTAGGGCGGCTAACCACTTCGCTAGTAGTCGAGGTAATTACAGATGAACCACAAATTATAACACTCATGTTTACCTTAGTTAAAATTTATCATCGTCATTGAATATGTGTGTGATTAAAGTTAAAATATTAGTATTTAAGCAAATATAAAATTTAAACTATTTGTTCGCCTATTATTGATGTTATAGGCGATTTATAACATTTGACACCGAATACCAAAAACTTGAATAAGATACTCAATGAATATTAATGTTTACACCCTCAAAAGAGTTAGCACACAAGATTTAACAATACAACACAACCATTTGTCTTCTTCTATAAAGCAGCTACATATGGATTATGTTTTAAAATCATTTAATAAACCATTACTACTCTTATGCTCTGAAGCAAACACATGAAATTCTTCGATATTTCTTTGCAATTGTCTTAATATTAATTAATAAAATATTATTTCACTACATTGGTCAATATAGATTTGATATGATTTTGAAAGTAAATGTACCAGATGTTTCAACCACCATATCCTAAAATACTACTCCCTAAATTCATTTATGAAGTTCTAGTTTACAAGCAAAGTATAAACAATTGATAAAAAATGTAAATAAAGTATGAAAATCAGAATATATGTTTTAGTTTCAATGTATAATGACATAGAAAGTTCAAAAATGATAGAAAAATTTACAAATAAATATATCAATTAAGAGGTACAAGCATCTAGTTTCTATGTCCTTAGGACCCATCTTCATGTTCATCTTTGCTCTCTATATCCCCAGGCCCCATTGAAAGCCCAACTTGTCCCTTCCCATCCTTAAAGGATCAACATAAAAAAAACATTCACATGATAAGTATCTTTTTATACATAAAATTTTAAATGTTAAAATTGATCGTATTTTACATCTCTTTTTATTATCAACTTGGCTCATCAAGTTACGTATTAAATCCATTATTTCATCTAGTTAAATTTTTGGACAACAAACAAATTATAAATTAAAAAAGAAAACAATAATCTTTGTCATCACAAATGATATTGAATATTACTTAGAAATACTCAATATTGCTATGAGAATCCGAATAATAATAAAAAAATAAAAAATAATACGACCAATTTTACAAAACAAAACCCTTTCATTATATAAAATTTAAACCTCCATTTTACTATACATGATAATCTAAAAGAATAAAAACTCCTTCAAAATCCAAAATCTACAAAAAAAAAAAAAAAAAAAAATGATTTGACTTAATACTAAAAATCACCCAACAACTCACCAATAATTATCTATTTAACTATTAATTATTTCAAACATTAGCCACTAAGTTTATCTAGTTGCAATTAAGTACCAAATTTGATCTTCATTACATCAGCTTTCTTTGCTTCGGCACAAATAATAAGCTGGAATGGAACAAAAATAAAAGGTGAGATTTTGACATGTAAAAAATTAACTGAAGCATCATTTTAATTTTAAATTAATTAAAGAAATATACGAATCAAGTTTCAACCATTTATAAACAATACATAAACAGGTTGAGCCTTTAGAAAAAAGAATTCAAAATAGCTATCTTTGGTTGCCAAAATAGTTTAGTGCATTGTGTTTCTCGGTTGCTTCAGAAATATGACCCTATAAATATTGGCAAATGCCATACTCACTTTATCCAATAAGAGCCTAGTATGTTACCTCTATTTGTACCTACCAATTTTACCAGATTACCAAACCCATGGGAAGAATTGTCAATTTTCATGCTCAAACTTAATTAGATCCATTCCAAAAGCACGCCAAATAAATACTCTTCAGACATTTATTCTTGGTTTTTACAAAACTTTGCAGATTTCAAGTAATGAGATACATAACGATTACAAACCTTATACAATTATACCCAAATTTCAAATCTTTATTTGTAGATTACTTTATACCAAACTGTGCATATCAGGGAAAAAAAGCACAAAAAACTGAAATTAAAAAAAAAAAGAAACAAAGTAAGAAACTTATAATTAAATCGATCGAGTGAGAAAGAGAGAGGGGTTGGAAGAGGAAAGAAATTCAGATTCACACCGCTACATGGTCAAATTTCTTTCAAACCCCACATCGGAAATCACTAAAAAAAGTAAAAAACACAAGCATATATAATTAGAGTTAAACATACACACACATACAATTAGAAAAACAGAAAAATTAATATGGAAGAAAAGAAAAACGAAGCACACACCTGGTATTGTCACATGGAAAACCTCGATAGATCTCTTATGGTGGGATCTTGAAAAAAAAATTCTAAATGTCAACAAAAACGAAATAATATGGAAGAAAAGAAAAACGAAGCACACACCTGATATTGTCACATGGAAAACCTCGATAAATCTCTTATGGTGGGATCTTTAAAAACAATTCCAAATGTCAACAAAAACAATATAAATTAAAGAAATTAAATGATACAATTTTAACCTATCCAAATATCATACAAAAATTAAGACATTTATAGGATATATAGTGAAAGAGAAATAATGAATATTGCATTTAAACGAACTAAAGATGGACCAAGAAGAGGACACAACGGGTAGATGATATTTAATGGTGGTCACCACAATGAAGCGGATGATGGTAGTTGCAGATGGCATCTGATATGCTTCCCATTTTCTTCATCTCACATGAAATTTAAGACACAAAAACATATATATAAAAAATGAGAGATCACCCTGTAACTTAATTAACCATCTTAGATCTTGGCGAAGAAGGAGGAAATTGACAGATGAAGATCGTTGACTGCACACATGAACCTCGAGGGCGGAAAAAAAAAGAACTGGTCGATAAAGCAGACGACACACATGGAAGGGAAAAGGCAATGGCATAGCTATTATAGGGTCGACAACGACGGTGTAGAGTATTATCTGGTGGTCGACGATGGTTGTTCTGCTAGAGGTTTGCTGAATGTATGAAATTAGGTTAAATATAAAGGGGGGATAAAATGTGTTGAAGAGAGAGGGAGCATATGTTTACTTGTTTAGATGGTTGGGAGGAACAAAGCGACACAATATATTACTTCTATCGAGGTTTTTTCAAAAAAAAAAAAAGAATTGCCCACCCATAGAGTTAATGGATACCAGTTGTTAAAGATTCATAGAATGGGGGAGACGAAGGGTGGGTAGCATAGTTATGCATATATAGGTTGTATTATTTTTAAGACTTTAAGACTTTTATGCTGAAAATGTTAGTAAATTATATGGGTTGCATTGTGATTGGTTCTAAGTAATTCATACGAATCACTACCAAAATAAGATAGATATAGATTTTATAAAATACTTAATTTTGATTAGTTTAAATCTATTGACATGGATCACTATCCTAACCATTCAAATCATTCAAATGAAATCCAAATACCAAAAATTCATAGCCTTGTTTTTAAGATTTTGGTCTTAAAATATGTATATTATTAAAAACGTTTTTCCTTTTTAATGTAAGTTGGTAGATAATTTATTACATCTCAATTGAGTCAAAGAACTAGCAATCCGGTCAAACCCCCCTTCATCCAATTACAAGCCAAACAAACCTTCTCTCATCTCGTTACGTCTGTAGCGAGGCAACTTGGGATGAATATGTGATGGAACCGGTACCGACCCGTCCCGTTCCCAATTTCCCAAATACCAAATTCGATCGAAAGTTAATCCCGAGTACCAAACCGAATTAACATCACTGGTACCGATTCTCAAATTTATACCGTTCCGTATTTTTAAATTCGGTACCAATTACCGATTCCGATACGATACTGGTACATGATCGGGATTTGGAACAAACTAATCATCCTTAAAGACAACCATGACGAGCCCCCTAGCGAACGCTAGAGGACAGTGTTCGAAATGCCTAGCAACAAATGGTGAGCAGCTTTAACGACTCCACTCCCCCTACAGTAAGTGTTAGGTTACCAAGAAGGGGTGTTTCATCGACCATAAATGGAATATACTATTTATTTCGAATTTAAATATTATCTGGTAGTAATATCTACAATAAGGCCTTTCAGTCCTGGAAAAAGAAAAACCTGCCCTTGTTCATTTCCTTTGGAGGTTACATGGCCGGCGCCGGTGGAGCCAAGAATTCGACGATGGCGAAGTCATCTTCCTCCGCCGCTGCCAAACGTAACAACAACAATCTAAAACTTCAGCAACAACAATTGCAACAAACACCCTCAACTCGCCGACAGAACCTTCTTCAATTGGTCGCAGCGGCAGCGTCCGCCACCGCCGCCGCTCACTCCTTCCTCGCCAACCACGACCTCGCTCTCCACCCTGCCCAAACCCTAACCCTCGAATCCAACATTTCCGCCGTGTCTCTCTCCATCTCTAACCTACTTTCCCTCATCCACCATCCGATCGCCTTCGCAGTCCCCCGCCCCCCTCCTCCTCCACCCTCATGGTTTTACCGCTTTATGTCTTCACAGAATGATAACGACCAGTTATTCATCGAATCATTTCGAATGTCTAAACAATCGTTTTCTTACTTACTCGCACTCCTAACCCCTTCCCTATCATCCCTCACAATTCCTCCCAATTACGCCGTTTCCGCTACTCTCTTCCGCCTCGCGCACGCTGCTTCCTTCAATGCGGTTGCAAGACGCTTCGATCTCGATTCTCCGACCGCCTGCCGGGTTTTCTTTGTGGTATGTAAAGCAATTATCGATAATCTAGGTCATTTCTTCGAGTTAAGGACTGATTTGAACAGAATCGTACTTGGTTTTGGATGGATTTCACTTCCCAATTGTTGTGGGGTTTTAGGAATCGATAGTTTTGCTGTTAAAGGAAACCTATTCGGTGAAAATGGGTCTGTAATGGTTCAAGCATTGGTCGATTCAGAAGGTAGATTCTTAGACGTTTCAGCTGGTTGGCCTAGCACAATGAAACCCGAAATGGTTTTAAGACAATCAGAACTGTTCTCCTCCATTGAAGAATCAAGGGAATTGTTAACCGGTCCATCTTATGAACTCAACGATGGCACTTCAATCCCTCAATACATTTTAGGTGAATCCTGCTTCCCTCTTTTGCCATGGCTGATCACCCCTTTTCGAAAATCTGATACCGATGATCATGAAGATGAAGACGATGTTAATGATGGTTGTTTGAATCTGAGTTCTTCAAAACAAGCTTTCAATTCTGTACATAATCGAGGGATGGAGTTGCTTGATACTGCATTTGGGAGACTTAGATCAAGGTGGAGAATTTTGTCAAAAGAATGGATGGAGGAATCAATTGAATCTTTCCCTTATGTTGTGGTTGCATGCTGTTTGCTTCATAATTTTCTTATAAAGTCTAATGAGGAGTTTCCTGATGAAGATTCAGATTATATGAGGAATCATGATCTTCCAGATTATGAAGGAGAAGGGGATGAGACTGGAGAGAGGATTAGAAGTGCCATTGCTTCAGATTTAAGTCGGGTAAGTCTAAATGCAATCATTCATTTGCATAAAAATTCCTTACTTTTTTTAATATTAGTATGTGTCATAGAATTCAGTTTTGGTAACAATGCACATATTAGTTCTTATGGTTATTGGTATCAAAAATTTCCTTTTTAGGGAAAAGATGGATGTCTAATCCACAATTCCATTATGTCAAAAATATTAAGGATATGAATCTTGGATTGATTGTTGTTTGGATAAATAAAGTTTAAGAATTATTTAAGAAAAGAAGCCTCCTTTCCATGACTTTCTATTTTGAGTATTTCTTTATGCATTATGTCATAAAGAAATATCAATATATACCTTATCCAATTAAGTTCTGTCTCCATTAAGTCTCTATTAAGTCAAAAAGGATATGATATAAGAATGTTCTTCTCTGTAAAGATTTGGCAAATTCTACTTTTAGATTCGATAATAATGTTTTTTTATAAGTTATTTATAGTTTTTTCAAGAATGTCTATTCATAATTTGGTATGTTATCTTATTTTTATTTTTGCACATCCAAACAACTCCTTGATGGGAAGAACAAATTGTTTTTTTTATAGAATTTTTTTGCCTCCTTTTCTTTTTACCTTTTAAATTTAAACAACTGCTAAAGTTAAATCTTTTGTGATTCGAAGGTTTTGTCATGAAATTGTTTTAGCATGAATTGTAATTGAATCTTTATTAAATATTTGCAATACTTTTCATTATCTCAGTGGGAAGATTGTTGATTTCTGATAAAGCAGGAGAAGAGAAGCAAGGTAAGATTTTAGATATTGCAATGATTCTTAATTTCAAAAAAAAAAAAATTCTTTTTTTTGTTCTTATGTTACTTTATTGTTAATCTGATGAAGTGTTTTTGTTCAAGAAATCACAGAAAACGGTGTTGCTGGCTACCTGGAATTATCAGAAATGAAACTTTGATCGTTGTGAAAGGTTCTGAATTTTTGTAGATACCTTCAAGGTTTTTTTTTTTTTTTTTTTTTGCAAATTTGGTAAGAAAAAATACTTGTCAAGTTTGTCTTTTTGGTAAAAGAATGCTTCCTAGATATCATATATGGAATTGAAATCGAAAATATCGAGTCTTTTTGTTGTCATGCTTTAAGTACTCGTTTTGGTCTTGTTTGTAAGGGCATGACACAACATAGTGGCGTTATAATGTGATGGTTGGCCTAGTGAGACTGATACTTGAAACTGAGACTATTGGGTTGGCCTCGTGAGACTGATACTTGAGACTGCGTGAGACTGATACTTGAGACTGAGACCGAGACTGATAAATCTCGGATAAAACTAATGTTAACCATCCGCAATATGGAGCTTTTTCAATATTTTAATGGGGCCTATAGCTTTCAACTAATTAAAAAAACTAAACCAAAAGCTTATTTAATCATTTCAATGGGACCATGTGTATCTTTTATTATTTATAACTTTTATAACAAAGCTTTGTCAAAAAGCTTTCTTATTGTGGAGGAATTTTTAAACCAAGAGCTTATTTAATCATTTTGGTGGGCCATATGTATTTTTTATTAATTTTAATTTATAACAAGATTTAATTAAAAAGCCTTCTTGTGGATGAAAATTTTTATATGAAAAATCTTGCCAAAAAACTTTGTTGTGGGTGATCTAATAGAATAATTTTTTTTTTTTTTTTAAATATACTTTTTTTAGCCTTCCAGGTGGAGAGTAGGTTGGGCTTATCGTGTCACTAGGTCAGGTTCATGGGCATGAGCTTGGGTATTTTAACATTTGCTATAAATTTTAATCTTTTATAATTTTTTTTAGAGCAAGTTATATTTTTGATCCCTAAATATTGTTGGTTGATCATTTTGGTCCTAAAACTAAAAAGTTTTCTTTTTCAGTTTTGGTTGGACAAAACTTCATGGTCCCTATGGTTTAACAAAATCTGAAGTTTCGTCACTAATTTTTAAAAAAACTCACAAATGGTTCATATAGTTTTAAAACTTTTAATGTTTAATCCTTATGGCTTACTGTATCAGTATTTGTTTGTTAAGTAAATGATATTTTTATCATTTTACTACCTAGGCTTATGAGGTTTTCTCTTAATTATTTTTTTTAAAAGAAAAAAATGAAATTTAATATTCTCTCTCACACACACAAACAATGTTTGATTGAAAAGTTAATGTTTCTCCTCATTTCAATCTTCTTCGATGACTCATAATCTGAATCTAATAACTGCTCATGTGTGCCATCATCACCACCACCTACGATCCAATATCATCGCCTCTGGTTCACCTCTGCAAAAGCCTTCTTCGACCACCCATTTTGGGTCTAATGGGTACAAAATAGTTGCAAGGGGAGAAAAGAGGCTCTGATCGTTACCATTGAGGAAGGAAAAAAGCTGGATTGGACTCTTCGCTGGAGGTCCAATGGTGGCAGCGATTTCTAGCAAGCGGCAACACCAAACCACCGTCAATGTAACACCATCAATCTCCTCTTCCATAAACGTCACCATCCACCGATAGTGCATTGCTGAACAACCCTGCACCACCATCACACCTAAACACTCATCCTCAAACGTTATTTGCAAGTCCGGAAATCGAATTGAAATGGGTTGTTGTCCCTTATTTTTCTCTTCCTTTTTCCTTTCTTTGAAATCCACCACCGCAAATTTATGCGTTCGATTCCGATTTTGTTCTTTACATGAACGATTGGCTTTGATTCGTTCCCAGATACCTTGATGAAGAATTTGTAGCAATGATTTTGATTTTGGATTCATTAAGTGTAGCAGTCGAGCTGAACACACAACCTCTAGCACCTCTCTCTCTCTCTCTCTCTCTCTCTCTCTCTCTCTCTCTAAGAATACCAAATACACGACATCAAACCGTTAGTAGATCTGAAAATAAAACATAAATGGATTTAGTTTGCGATTGACTTGGATTTGGTTTCCTATTAGCTTTGAAATTTCAGTTTGGTAGAGGAAAGGACAATCATTCAACTTCATGCTCTTCTTGGTAACATATACAAATTGAATGATTCATAATGATGCATCATCATCACTATTAAACCATTACTGTAACCGTAACCATATAGGTGAAAAATCTTTATAAATGAAGGGTTCGTTCCTAATTTCACATTTCTACATTTAGATGATCAACAATTGTTGCTCACTTGCCAAGGACAGATAAAGAACCAATGGCGGCTTGAGGATGATAACAGTTAGCTAGAGTTCAGTTTTTTATCTGTGTTTTTTTTTTTTTTCAAATGGAGTTCACATTTTGTTTATAAGTTATAGGTGAGGAATACATAGGGAAAAGGAAAAACAAATCAAAGAAAGGAAAACAAGAAACATAAATGAAAGAAAGATATTTTGTTCTTTTATATATATATATATATATATATATATATATATATATATATATATATATATATATATATATATATATATATATATATATATCAAGAGAAAACCTTATAAATGGTCCTTAGTTAGTGAAATGATGAAAATGTTCTTTACTTAACGGATAAATACTACGGAGTGAGTCGTAAAAACTAAACATTAAAAGTTTTGAAACCACCAAGAGGTTTTTTAAAGTTATGGATGAAACTTCAGATTTTGTGAAACCATAACAACCACCGGTTTATTTTCCTTGGATATGAAAAAGAAAAACGTTATAATACTCTCATATAAAGATCAAGTTCTAAGAGAAAGCATCTTGAGAATTCTATTTTTTTTAATATGTTAAAGATGTGAGTTTTTATACAAAATGTTTTTAAACATATTTTTCTTTGCATTTTATCAAAATACCAAGTTTTATATGAACTAAAAGGAAAATATTTGGTTCTTCAAATTAAAAGTTGTTTTAAGGTTTTTTGTATACCTTATATTATGGCTTTTAAAAATATATTTATCATAAAGAAAAGTACCTCAAGTCATCTCACTTTATATCACAAAGTCGTAAAATTTTTATATAATATATAAAGTTTTGGGCTGAACCTTCATATATTAGGGACGAGAGAAAAGGAATTGCGTTATATATAGTCTATATCACATAATTGTAATTTTTGTATACAATATAAAGTTTTCAGTTGAACTTTTATATTTTAGGGACGAGAGAAAAGGATTTAGATTTTGTATAAAGGGAAAATAATTTACGGGTATAATAACTTTTCGATTTTGTTTTGAACTTTTATACCATCCAACTTGTTGAATCTGTCCACATATTATCCTTGTTAAAGAGTCTTTTATAAACATTTTCAACAAGTTTAATGATATATGCTATAAAAAAATAAAAAAATAAAAATAAAAAATAAATGTGAATGATTTCAACTTGTTGAATCTCGTTGCCTACTAACTCCACCACTACAACCGTGATCATCACTTCTACCACCACTACCTCTTGCCATCATTATTTCCGCCACCAAACACGATTATTCATATATTATTTTTAGATTTAATCATATATGATTACATCACATCCCTTCCTCCTCCACTTCCCCCAACAACACAACCGCTACCTCTACCACAGCCATAACATCCATCGACCGTCATAACCAATTGCTAGTATTCATATATTACTTTTATATGTAATCATATATAATTTCACCACCTCCTTTTCCTCTGCAACCGCCACAACCTCCACTTCCTCTTCTAATACGTAAAACATAAAAAAAACTCAAACTCTTAAAATTTTCATTCTATACATTATGTTCTACTAAAATTCGTCTAACACATTAAACATAAAAGAATGATGATTGTGTTGGTGCCGGAGGTGCCGGAGGACGAGAAAGGTGATGTAATCATATATGATTACATATAAAAGTAATATATGAATAATGACGTTTGGTGGTGTAGGTCGGTGGTGGTGGCGGCGGTGTCAGATGTGGTTGTGGTAGAAGTGGCGGTGGTGGAGATGGTGGTAGGTGGTAAGGGAGCAAGTTTTAACAAGTTGAAATTGTTTACATGTAACATTCATAAAATTCTTAAAAATTTTAAACTTTCAAATTTACTCAAAACCCATCATTGTTTACAAATTGTTTTCAAAATAAGTTCAACATCAGAGAAATCCCAAAATCTTGAAATAAAATATGAGGAGGTGCATGATCATGCCTTCGCCTTCCCACGATCCTCAGAAGTACCTGAAACACAATCCAAAACTGTAAACTTAAAGCTTAGTGAGTTTTCTCCAAAATACCAATACATAACAAACAACATAAAATAATAATAACATACTATGGACCCAATCAACCATCGAGTTGGAATACCCTAGGCACCTTAACCATCAATGCCAACATACTAAGGGTCCAATCATCCTCGGGATGGAATAACCTAGGCCCTTAACCATCAGGTTGGAATGCCCCAGCCCGTTGGCTTACACACAAAGCAATGGAGCCTTAGCCACCAACCAATCACGTGCACACAATACAGATAATCATACAATGAACTAGTCAGCAATAGACAAACATATCTTACAGATCACTAAGCATAACAACATCCTAAATACCAAGATACTGATCTAACAGATCACAACAATACTCAATTATGCAATAATCAGGATAACAATCCAAAAGGTTCGGTCTTGGTGCCTTCGACCCAACAAGTACAGTGAGAAACACTCACCTCTCAAGTAGTGCAAAACTGATAAGAGCCGACTTCGAATCTCAGCTCCAGACTCAAATGCCTACAACCACTGTGTAACAATTCCATCAAAATCTCGGAATACCCAAAATGCCCTCATAACTCAACTTGGCCAAACATGGTCAAAGTCGAGGTCAACAGTCCATATTGACCCAACTCGTTAAGTGCACCAATAAACTCGTTGAGTTCCTACAGTAATCAGAAGGTCGGGAAAATCCCAACCAACATGTCGAGTTGGCTTGCAAACTCGCCGAGTTTGCTTGAGCTTAATGCATCAAGTTGGTCCACGATTCCAGGGACTCCAAGACTCATATCTAACCTCAAAGGTTATCAAAAAGGATAAAGTTTCCAACTTTATCCTTTGGGGCTACTCCAAGTGCTCAAGAACCCACTCATAAGGCTTGAAGATTCAAGGGCTTAACCAATAAGCATAAAATCCTTGACATCTGGAACCCAACCTTTCCAGAAGAGATTCAAGCCTCAAAATCGACCCAAAGGTTGGTGCTTTATAGACATGTATGTTCAATGCATGTCTTGAACCCAAAATGGGTCAAAAAGAGGAAAATATGGCTTAAACTCCATGTATGGTATCAAATCTTGACTAAAGGCCAGATCCAAACCACTACAAGGTCATCTTGACCTAGAGATTCATAAATTTGCAAACTTTATGAGGTCCACTCATTGCAACATCCAAGAATAAGGAGAAAAAGAGACAAAACTCAAGATCTAACTACATAGAGGAATAAAAATTGAATTTTGGACACTTACAAAGATACTGAATAGTGTCAAACCAAAGATGAGAGCTTTGCTTGCTAGATCCTTGCTTCCTTCTTCCAACTTTCTTCTTCTTTTGCTCCAAAATGCCACACTAATTCACAATATGAGAGGGAAGGATGATTAGGGTTCATAAGGGCCGATATGAGGGTTTGGAGGCTGATAAAAGATCAACCCAAGGGACTTAAGGGGATTATATAGGGTGCAAAACCCTAAAATTTAGGGTTTCTCATCCAGCCATAAACATGTCGAGTTCCCCTCACCAACTTGCCGAGTTGGTCCATAAAAATACGCGACCCAAAAGTCCTTCAACACACCGTGTTGAGGCTACCAACACATCGAGCTCAAAAGGAAAACATAATTAAGGGAATAAATCTCATACCTGGGAATCGGGATGTTACATTACATTTAGCCCCTTTCTTTTTAACACCATATACCATCTAGGCGCCACCTAGTAATTTCCCTTAAATAAAATTGAAGAATGGCTTACATATAATGCCCTAAGGCTAGAGGGAGTGGTGCTACTTTTGTTACCACGTAGGCATTATCTAGGATTTGTCACACCTCTTCTAAAGTTTGCCATTTAAAGGGGGTGGTTTTCCAATTTTGACATGTTATATTTTTTAAACTAAAATTAACTTATATAAAAATAATCAATTTAAATGAATTATTTTTTATAAAATCTAGAATTTCATTAACTTGAAAGGAAAATTGCAATAACTAAAATTTCATCTAAAACTAGTTTCGGATGTTTAACGTCTTTTAACTTGAATGAATATGTAACACTCGGTCTCGAATCGTTTCATTATTTGGGGCTGTGGCCCGATCATCTATTATCATAAGGCTTGGGAGCTTGAGGAAGAAAGGATTTGGTCTTTTTTAGATGAGGGTGTTAAAGTCTAAGTGATCCGAGTGTTCGATGGTGTTTCGGAGCCCAAGGGCATAATTGTAATTTGATATCTTGGTACTTTATGAATTTTGGGTTTGGTTTGGGGAACTTTAAGGCTATGATGGGTTGCTAGAAGTGTAGGGCTTCTCGTCACCTTTCTGTGGATATAAAGTTCGTCGGAAACATACTTAGATCAAAGAAGTTATGGCCTTCAGAGTATTTAGGGTTTTGGAGGGAACCCTAGTACACGGGGCGTACGGCTGCATAAGTCAGTACACTTGGCGTAAAGAGGTATACACTGGGCGTAATGCGAAGGGTGGTGCGGGGGTACGAGGCCTCGTACATTGGGTGTACGAGGAGTACGCTGGGCATACGTGGGTCAGTTAGAAAACCCTAATCTTTTGTGTTGTGCCCTATATAAGCTTTATGATATCCCCTTTTGGTAATTTCTAAGTCAACCTCCATGCTCTAAAAACCCTAATCCGACCCCTAGCCCATGTTTGGTGATCTTGAAGCTCTTGTGAGATTTGTGGAGGGTTTGTGGATCTAAAAGAAGAAGGAGGAACTTGAAGACTTGTTGTTTGAAGGAAAGCTTTGAGATCTAGCATTTGCATCTTCTTTTGGTAGCTTGGGAGGTATAAAGTTCAAACCTTTCCTTTTCATGTCATGGATCTTCTTCTTGTTGCATTTTTGGTCAATTTGACCCCGTTTGGTTGATGATTGGGAGTGTAAGTCGTTTGTGAAGCTTGTAATTGTAGATATGATTATATCATGGGTTTCTTGGGCATAAAGGTGCAAAATTTATAATGGTTTTGGTTCCATGCATGTATTAAGTCAAGTATTAAGCTCTTTTGAGCTCTAGAGTCCCATCTAGCTATGCATGCGCATAAAGTTGGCAACTTTATGTGATAAACCACCTTGGGAAAGTCATATTTGAGTTTGGATCCAAGTCTTAATGGATTAAGTGCTTAATTGGGAAGTTGGCTTTGGGCTAGTGAGTACGTTGGGTGTACAAGTATGTACGTTGCACGTACAAGCCTCCCATGCTATATGCTGAGCGTATAGGCTGGGTATAACATTTTACTTTCAAAATTTCCATTATAGCGTTTTACTTTTATTTTTTTCAATTATAGCGTTCAACTTTCATGTTAACATTGATTATAACATTTTACTTTCAATTTTTTCAATTAGTGTATTTAATTTCATTTAAGTGTCGGTTATAGCAATTCCTTCCATTGTTTTTCAATTATATTCAACTTTCATTTTGATATTGATTATAGATTTTATTTTCAATGTAGTTTTAGTCTATCAACCATGTACTACAATGGTTATAACCTTTTATATATATATATATATATATATATATATATATATATATATATATATATATATATATATATATATATATATATATATATATATATATATATATATATATATATATATATATATATATATATATATATATATATATATATATATATATATAATACGAGACGTTCTGTGACGTTGTTCAATTTGATATCTTATCAATTCAAGATAAAAATGAACACTAACTACAAGAAACATAAGCTAAATATTTACTTCCAAAGAACCGATTAATCATTATGGATTCAAGTATGCTTTGGATTCATTTTCTTACAAATCCAAGATATAATGTATAGTTAGTTATAACATCATATTTTGTTATTCAAATTGTGTCATAATGTTCTTTTTTTGAAATATTCAGTTGAATTTTAAGTAGAGATTGAGCCATTATTATATCGTTGGTGACAGTAGCGTGAGTCATAATATAATAATATAATCTCGACAAATAAACAAATTTCAAGTAATCGTTTACACTTTACATGTCTACAAGCACATAAGTATGCTTTTATTTAAATATTTTTGATAAGAATAAAAGTACATTGTATTCTCTTTTATAATTTCTCTTTCATGTAAAATAGTGCTAGGAACACCAAACAATGCAAAAGAATTGAGAAATGCCTGACCGAAATCAGATTGATGAGATCAACAATAAAGAATTCAAGTTTTTTTATTTTTTTATTTTTATTTTTTTTAACGACAATTTATTAAAATAATATAAAGACCAATGTGAAGTTGGAACAAAACAAAGAGTTATACTATAAAATACAGGTTACCAAAAGAGAAACAACTAAAAAACACCGAATATTATCAGGGGCTGATTAACATTTTAATTTCAATTAATATATGTCAGTTTTAATTTATGTTGGTTTAAAACCTCCTATAAAAATGTACGTAACATTTGGAGGACATCCTGAATATTTCGAAACACTTTTTGTTTATTTCATTCAAAATATATGTTACATCATGAAAGATGAGCAAACAATGCAAGTATTTGCTTGTTAGGGAAAAGGTCACGTAGGTGTGGTCTCCATCACTATCTTATAATAAGTTGCACCAACAATGGCATCAAGACACTTCAATTTTGAGATAAGGTTTTGAAAGTGAAAGGTGTTATGGTTGCCCCTACAACATCTTTTTCCCAATTCTATGCCCTTTTCTCCCACATCATTGTCAAAAATATAATAAAATTATTAAATCAAAATTATATGAAATTCTTCTACATAAATATAAGCAATTTTGAAAAAGTTATGATCTTTAGACAACATGGGGCAAACTATTACACGAGGAATATTAAGTTGTTAGTGGGTTTAAACAAAATTTGATGAGAAAGTCATAAATGTTTTAAAAGGTGGCGTAACTGAAAAAGAATAAAGTTGAGGTGTCGAATATGAAAAATAAGGTTACATGATAGAGTACCGGCAGTTGGGCCTGATGAAACGAGTGGGCCCAGTAAGGACAGCCCACATGAATAGAGAGAGATTGATTTGATGTGCTGACGAACCAAAAGTGCGGTGGGGTCCACTCAATTCGATGGGCGTTAGCTGTACCGATAAAACTTTTTGTCCAACCTTAACGATGCATCTTAAGCATTTGCGATCACGTTTATTTATGTTAAACTTTTTTTTTTTTTTTTTTTTTTTTTTTTTTTTTTTTTTTTTTTTTTTTTGTTATCTATTTGCTATTGAACTATTAAAACTGTTCATATTTTACCCTTATGATCGGTTGTTACTGGTCATAAAGGTAAAATGTGAACAGTTTCAATAGTTTAGTGACAAATAGATAACGAAAAAAGTTCAGTGACTAAATGTGAACAAAATCGAAAGTTCGTTTCCCTCTAAAAAGTTCAATGACTAAATGTGAACAAACTTCCTCTTGTATTATGTTTTAACAACTAGTTAAATTGTAGCAACATTTGTTGATGAAGAAATCTATAAAATTAAAAAAAAAAAAAAAACAAAACTCTGAAAATATATTTAAAAAAACAAAAAGCCGAAACCGAAATAAAAAACCAATGGTTTGACATTTTCCAAAATAAAAAATCAAAATTTCAAATCTGATTTTGGTTTTACAAAAAAATAAACCATTCTTACTGATGTGAATTATGACCATTGGTTTGGCATGCGGAATTAAAGAACACACAAAGAACATGATGATTTGGGTGTTTAACAGATGCATTCGATTATGAATGGTGTTTACAAAAAAAAATCTAGATCTAAATCTACATAATTAACACAGACTAACACTCTCAATGTTACATCTCTCAAGCACACCTTTACATGTGGTATGAACCCACCTTATATAGAGGTGTTTACATGTCTCTCTCTATCTCTCATGTCATGAAAGGGGAGTTTTGGATAGAAAATTCTGAATTGAGCGCTTTCGCATTCTCTTTTTGGTTTTATAATCATTTGTCGATTATAAAAAGGAGGGAGGGATTTAGATATGGAAATTCGAAAGCTGAATTTTTGTAAAACCAAAATCAGATTGGAAAATTGTGATTTTTTATTTTGGAAAATACCAAACCATTGGTTTTTATTTCGATTTCGGTTTTTCGTTTTTTTTTAATATATTTTTCGGGGTTTTTTTTTTTTTTTTTATTTCATAGATTTCTTCATCAACAAATGTTGCTACAATTTAACAAAAATAAATAATTTGCTAAAACATAATACAAGATGAAGTTTATTCACATTTAGTCATTGAACTTTTTCGAGGGAAATAAACTTTCGATTTTGTTCACATTTAGTCACTAAACTTTTTTTCGTTATCCATTTGCCACTAAACTATTGAAACTGTTCACATTTTACCCTTATGACTGGTAACAGCCGGTCATAAGGGTAAAATGTGAAAAGTTTCAATAGTTCAATGGCAAATAGATAACGAAAAAAAGTTTAGTGACTAAATGTGAATAAAATTGAAAGTTCGTTACCCTTTCAAGTCATTATCCCTTGATATTATTAGGGTTGTAGATGAAATGATTTATTTGGACGTGAAGTTACTTTAATTTTATCAAATTTGCCTTTGAATACCAAGCTAACCTCCAAACATGTTTTTATTAAATTTCTCATGTTATAATTATGAAAACTTATATTTTTACATGCACAATATATCATTTTTCGAATTTTGAGTGGGAATATCATTAAACACTTGAATAATTCTAGGCTCGTCTATGAAATGCTTTCGAAAATCTATGATTTTTATTTTGTTGCATGGCGTATCATGAAACCAGATTTAAAATAATCCACCAACAAGAAATCTTAATTTCAGGCTAAATTAACAGGACTACCGCTAGCGGCGTTGCCACTTGGAACCCACCAGGAACGTTGCCCCCAGATCCCTGCGTTCACGAGTTCACATGAGCTTTTGCGAGTGTACACTTCACACCTTCACTCTAGAGTTATAACTAAAGATTAACTTTATAACCAAAGCTTGACTTAATGTGTCTCAAGTTAATCCTGACTATACCAAAATAATACCAACATCATTGTCCAATTTTGTTCCCTAAGCGTGTAACATCTATTCCAGGTATTACTTGAATTATTTAATTTTAGGGTTTTGGTGCGTGGACTCGAGGAGTTGGGAGCCTAACTCGTCGACTAGAGGACATTTCGAGGACACAGGATCTACACCCTACTCAACAAGTTGGAAGGCCAACTCGACGAGTAGGCGTTGTAAAGATAAAACCCTAATTTTAGGGTTTACACCTTATATAATCTCCTTAAGGACCTTGAGGCTGACCTTCCATCAGTCTCCAAACCCTAAGAACGTCTGTGCTAAACCCTAGTCTCCATTCTCTTTCATTTTGTGAACTAGAGTGTCTTGTGAAGCTTAAAAGAAAGGAGATGATGAGAAGAAGAAGAAGAAGATCCAGCAAACCAAGCCCTCATTCTTGAACTTGACCATCTTGTGGATTGTGGTAAGTCTTCATGATTCGATTTTTATCGTATAATATGGCTAGATATTGAGTTAACTCTTCATTTTCCATTATTCCTATTGATTGCATGCATGGGGTTCACAAAGTTTGCGACTTTATGGATCTCCAGATCTAGCTTTTGATCAAGCAAGGATGCCATACAAGTGTTTTTAGAGCATATTTCCTCCTTTTGGCCATTTTGACCTAAAGACATGTATTGGAATTTGGACATGCATGTCCATAAAGCCTCCATATTTGGAACGTTTTGAGGACTAGAAACTCCTCTGGAAAGGAGGGATTCCAGATCCCTAAAGTTTTGGGAATGCATGGCAAGACTTTGAGCTTTCCAACCTTGGATAAGGACCCTAGAGCATTTGGAGGGGTTATAGAGGGTAAAGTTGGAAACTTTATCCCTCTAGACACCTTAGGGTTTCAGATCTAAGCCCTGGAGTCCCTGCTTTCAGTGAATCATCATAATAAGCAAACTGGGAGGGGGACTTGACGAGTTGCCTTAGGGATTCGATGAGTCGGATTGGGTTTCCCCGTCTTCTGGATAGTAAGTAAACTCGTCGAGTTAATGAAACAACTCGGCGAGTTGGCTAGGGTTTGTTCAGGTACTCTGGACTCTGTAGGAATTCGACGAGTTGTTAGATGCACTCGACAAGTTGGGGTCAACATGGACAGTTGACCTTGACTTTGACCATGGTTGACCAGAGTTGACTTTGAAGGTAATTATGGGATTATGACGAGTTAATATTATGATGCTTATAGGAAGTTGAGTTGGAGCTACACGTTGGGACTTTTTGTATCTTATCTTGTCAGCACAACATTTGTGAGAGGTGAGTCTCCTCGCCATACCAATGGGTCGAAGGCACCAAGGCTGGCCCATTTTGTGTGATAAGCGGCATACTTGTTGATTGTAAAGATATGTGTTGCGATAGTTAGTTATGTTAGTAGTTTTCTATTAGTATGTGTTATTTGTAGGGAAGACCATTGGGGGGGGGGGGGGGCATGGCACTTGAATGTAAGACCATATGGGGTAGACCATGGCTTTTCAAGTAAAGACCATGGGGGTGCCCATGATACCTGGGTGTAAGACCATGTGGGGGAGCCCATGGCTTTCTGGTTAAGGACCATGGGAGGAGCCCATGACACTTAGTTATAAGACCATGTGGGGGAGCCAATGGCATCCTGGAGTAAGACCTTGGTAGAAGCCCATGGCATCCTTATTTGTTGTATGCGTGGCTTATGAGATATGTGTAGCTTTTACAGCTAATATGATATGTATTATCTGGATTGTATGAGTGGTATGCTCTGGGGAACTCACTAAGCATTATCTTACAATTTGTGGATTTGTTATAGGTAATTCTGAGCCCAAGGTCAAGGGCAAGCTTGATGGTGCGGTGTGCACTCTCTCTGACATTTTATGGGACACTCTGATGTTTTGAAATAAAATTGTAACTGATATGAGCTTTGAAAACAATTGTACTTCGATTTTGTGGTTTATGGAAATGTATTTTGGGTAATAAAAAATGAATATTTTCTTTTGAAAAATTGGGTCGTTACAAGTTGGTATCGGAGCCTTGGTTTGAGGGATTCAGGCACACTCTCAGGTGTGTCAGTACTGAAACTGAGGAAACGGTAAAAAATTGTTTTCAAAAATAAAATAAAGAGTTTTAAAGAAAGGAAAAGATGAGTGTGCAACGCGCGTGATCAGCCGAGCTAAGTAAGTAGTTCCCTAATATGCACTAATATGTGAGTCATGATAATTATATGAATCTTGCTACGTGTGTGATTTCTAAATTGTATATGGTTAGGGTCTTATAGCCTCAGAATGATTGATTTGGCCTTATTTATTATTCCTTGTTTGGTTATGGTCTTAGGTTAGAGTCTATTTGATCCTTTTCTGTGTATAATTTGCATGCATAAGGCAACCCGTTATGATTGATATGGGTAGAGAAAATCTTAGAAGACCCTAGGATTTTAGCTATTCAGTAGCCTATGAGATATGGTTTGTTTTGAGACAAATTAAAGTTATCAGGTATAGCCTTGGGAAAGGTACAGGTAGGTGTGGAAGGTAGTATTAGGCTCGTACTACTGAAAGTACAGGACCGGTACCCGAACTAATGATAGACCTGAAAACTCTAAGGAGAATTCGTATGGGATGACCCCCTCTATTGATATCATGATCATTATAATTTGTGATATTGTAGTTTAGTATGGTGGTCACATGATTTGGAGGAGGAGGATCAGGATCGGGGTCAGGATCTGGGCCTGGGTCAGGCAACACTATTGAGCCCATTAACGAGAGGTTGTGTGAGCTCATCGCAGTTGAGGTTACGAGGGGCATCCTTGACGCTACCCCAGTTATCTTTGGTACAGTCAAGGAGGGAATGATGGAGATAATAGAGGAGAGGCTCAGCGCATTCAAAGCCGAGATTGCTACGAGACAGGTCGGGGCCCGAACTCCCTTGTTTTGGAAGTTCAAGGCGTGTGGAGCGCCAAAGTTCTTCAGGCTCAAGGACCCCATTGTTAACCAACGCTAGGTGGTGGATATCGAGAACGCCCAATGCATGATTTCTTGCCCTGATGTGGAAAAGGTGTGTTTCGCTTCGTGTATGATGAGAGATAGAGCCCAAGATGGTGGGAAGAAGTGACTAGTCATGTGGGAGCAGTCGGTGTGGCTGAGGTGATATGGGCCGAGTTTGTTCGACGATTTGATATGGAGTTTGCACCACCGATCGAGGTGAAATGACTAGTGAGGGAGTTTCATGACCTACAGCAGACCACCGAGATTATGACGGAGATCACCGCCAAGTTTTTGGAACGAGAATTGTTGATTCCTCAATATGCCACCGATGAGGATATGAGGAGGATGAGGTATCATTTCATGCTGAGGGATGATATACAGGAGTTTGTGAGTTTCACAGGGTGCAAAACCCTGAATGAGGTAGAGAAGGCCCGTGAACATGAGATGGAGTTGGACTTCCGCACCAAGCGGAAGCCAGAGCAGGTGTAGGCAATAGTAGGCCAGGCTAAAAAGCCTAATACCTTGGAATCATCCAGTAGGGGACAGCAGGGTCGTGGCCGGTGCGCCAAGTGCGGTAAACCACACAGTAGGACCTATCAGATGACACGCCAAGATGCTATGCGTGTGGCCAATAGGGTCATTTGAGCAGGGATTGCCACAAGAAGGGCTTGATTTGTTTCCACTGCAACCAGACTGGCCACAAGCGGTCTGATTGTCCGAAGTTGCAGGGAGGGGGAGGAGTAGTGGCGGCGCTGGCGCACGCCACACTGAGGATCACGAACGGCCGCCCCGCCAAGGCGGATGCTCCAATAGTGAAGAGCCACACATTTCAGTTGACTACCGAGGAGGCTCAGGCAGCGCCAAACGTTGTAGCTGGTACGTATTTTATTATTCTGCTCTATATTTATTTGCATTGCTTATGTATGTATTGTGCTTATGTATAGGGACCTCTCTGTTCAATGGTATGTTGGCTCATGTTTTGTTCGATTTGGGAGCTACTGGATTATTTGTGTCTCTTGCGCTTAGAAAGAAGTTTCAGGATGCGCCGGGAAATTTGGATTCCCCGCTCGAGGTAGAGATTGCAGACGACCGCACTGTGAGTGCTGCGAGAATATATAGGGACTATGTCATGAATGTTCTTGGGGAGAGGTTTTGTGTTGATCTAGTCCCAATACTGCTACGAGGACTGAAGATTATTGTTGGGATGGACTGGTTGAGGGACAATGGGGCCATGATTTTGAGCACCAGCTGGTGAGGGTTGGAACCCCAAGTGGGGGAGAACTGGTTATTCACGGTGAGAGGGCTAGGAGATTTCTGCAGTAGGCATGTACGGGATTTCTGGCTTATATCTAAGATACGAGGGTTGAGATCATGACGGATGTGGGCAGTATGCCGGTTATACAGGAATTTCGGGATGTCTTTCCCGAAGAGTTACCAGTAGTGCTTCCAGAGGGGCAAGTGGAGTTTTTCATTGATATGGTGACGGGTGCCGCTCCGATAGCGAAGGAACCATACTGATTGGCACCGCCCGAGATGCAGAGTTATCTACGCAGCTTTAGGAGCTTCTAGACGGAGGGTTCATCCGTCTGAGCAGTTCCCCGTGGGGAGCACCGATCCTGTTCGTGAAAAAGAAGGATGGATTACACATGATATGCATTGATTACCGAGAGCCATGGTTGCAAAAATCGGGATTAATTGGCGATTAATCATGGATTAATCGCTTGACGTTCTCCAACTATCGAGGATTAGGGCATTAATCGGAAATTTAGGATTAATCGGGTTTGGCGGGATTAATCAGCCTTGGCGGGATCAAACGGTCAACAAAAGTCAAAAAAGTAAAAATATAAGTCAAAATTAGTAAAAAAAGGTCAATTTTTTTTTTAAATTCAAAAAACCAACTTTCTTTTTTTACTCCAAAATTTTCAAATTTTCAAAATTTCAAATATTATACCAAAATGTTCATATTTTCATATTTCCAAATTACAATTTTTCTTATTTTCCAATTTTGAAGTACTTGTTTTTCTTAAGATATATTAATATTTAATTAATTTTAATATTTTATTAATAATCTATGGTCCTCGATTAATCCCCGCCAAAACCGATTAATCCCTTAACAATAGTCGACCGTCGAGCTGCCGTCAAACAATTTTACAACATTGCCGAGGATCGATGACTTGTTCGATCGGCTGCAGGGTGCATCTTGGTTTTCCAAGATTGATCTTCGGTCAAGGTACCATCAGATGAAGATTTGGGATGAGGATATACCAAAGACAACGTTCAAGACTCGATATGGGCATTATGAATTTGTGGTGATGCCGTTTGGGCTCACCAATGCCCCAGCAACGTTCATGGATCTCATGAACAGGGTGTGTAGAACTATGTTGGATCGGTTGGTGATTTTATTTATTGATGATATCCTGGTCTATTCTATGACCAGGGAGCAGCATGAGCAACATCTGAGAGAGGTATTGGAGACCCTGAGGGCAGAGATGTTTTATGCCAAGTTCTCCAAGTGTGATTTTTGCCTGCGAGAGGTATAGTTTTTGGGGCACATCATCAGCCAGGAGGGCATTTCGGTTGATCCAACCAAGGTTGAGGTAGTGATGCGGGGGGAAGTACCAAAGAATGCGTCTGAGATCCGTAGCTTCTTGGGTGTAGCTTCTTGATGTGCCATTGACCCGCTTGACCAAAAAAATGTGACATTTTGGTGGGGCACGGATCAGCAGTTGGCTTTTGAGACCCTGAGACGGAGGTTATGCGAGGCTCCGATCCTAGTACTACTCGGTGGGTTAGACGATTTGGTGGTGTACTGTGATGCATCGATTTTAGGTTTAGGCGTGGTACTGATGTAGAGGGGGCACGCGGTAGCTTATGCCAATAGGGAGTTGAAGCCTCATGAGGCGAACTACCCCACTCACGACTTGGAATTGGGGGTAGTGGTGTTCGCCCTCAAGATCTGGAGGCACTACTTGTATGGAGTGCGGTACACTATCTATACTGATCAAAGAGTTTGAAGTATTTGATGGATCAAAATAACCTCAACATGCGAAAGAGGAGGTTGGTAGACGTGCTGAATAATTATGACTGTGAGATCCTATACCATCCAGGGAAGGCCAACATAGTGACCGATGATTTGAGCCGCAAGACGGCAGGGTCCCCGATTGGGAACATTTGTATGGGGATGACGGTGATCTCTCCATGGTTGGATATGATCAAGGAGGCCTAGGCGAGGGTGTGAAGAAAAATAATTAGAAGATAGAGCAGATTTGGGGACAATATCCTTTGTTTGTCAAGGATAGTTGTGGCCTTTTGATACAGTGTAGCCGTGTGTGGGTACTAGTGACTGGAGGAGTGGGACATAGGATATTAGAGGAGGCACATAAGTCCAAGTTCTCTATACATCCAGGGGCTATGAAAATGTATAGAGACTTGAGACTGAGCTATTAGGGCCTTGCATGAAGCAGCAGATCACCTCGTTTGTGGAGCGGTGCTTGACATGCAGGAAGATCAAGACCGAGCATCAGCGACCTCATGGCAAGGTTCAAATGCTACCCATTCCCGTGTGGAAATGGGAAGAGATCACTATGGACTTTATATCGAAATTACCAAGGACAACAAGGGGTATGGGTGCCATAAGGGTGATCGTGGACAGATTAACGAAGAGTGCCCACTTTATTCCGATTTCTGAGAGTATATCCGCTAAGAGGTTGGTGGATATTTATGTACAGGAGGTGGTGGCAAGGCACGAGGTGCCAGTGTCAGTAGTCTTCGACAGGGACGTTTGGTTTACATCTAGGTTCTGGACGAAGTTCCACGAGGAACTAAGCACTTAGCTGCATTTTAGTACGACATACCACCACCAAACAGATGGCCAGAGCAAGAGGACGGTCTAGACACTGGAGGATATACTGCGAACTTGTGTGTTGAATTTTGGGGTTAGCTACGATACATACCTCCCGCTGTCAGAATTTTTCATACAATTGATGGGTTTTAAGCATTCTAACACTTCCTAAGTGTACATGCAACCCTAATAACCTTGGATCTATGTTTATCTAATTATCATGCAATGTTGAATTCCAAGGTTATATTCCTATCTAGCATACATGGGGAACATTTTTAACTTGAATGAAAGATAGAATAACTTATCTTGTTGTTGATTATGATCTTTGAAACCTTGTGAGCCTAGCACCCCAAGTGTGATGCCTCAAATACTTCACACAACACCAAATGCCTTTAGAATGACTTTAGAGAGAATACACACACTTGAAAATCGGCCTAGCCCTCTCTTGTACTTGTGTAGCCAATTTTGGTGGAGAAATTGATCCTTATATAGTGTTGACACATCTAGGGTTACACCATGTAAACCCTAATGTGTCATTACTCTTCATTTCCATGACCCATGGGTTTGTAACTCCCATGGAGCATCCATGGAGAATCCTATGGGTTTAACCCAACTTGATAATCCATGGAGCCTCTTAGCCTACTATACAAGTTATGGATGATTTACATAATCAACCCATATATTTAATTTGTTATCTTTTGATCACTTAATTAATTCTAAATTAATTCTTGATCAAACTAATTAAATAATACTATTAATATGTTAGAACTTATAATATATTAATAAACCACAAGTGTTATTTCTCTCATTTAGTCTATCCAATTGCATGGTGCCATGTATCCTAAATGGGCCATGCCGGGTCGGGTCAAGTACATACTAGAAATAATTATGGACGTAGACACCTTATCCAACAGTCTCCCACTTGGATAAGTCTAATAACTATAAATGCAAGTATGACTTCAGGAACCGATCAGCAATCGTAGCTCTTTCAAGGTTTCTCGGAACTGAGAAGATGATGATACGCCATTTAAGATAAGTGATCATATAATCCTCTGTTCTAGATATCAGCCAGACAAATACATGGAACAATGTCTTACTTATTGTCCAGCAGTTTGTTTCCCGATTTCTGATTTGTTTGACAAATAACTTAATTGAACACATCAACTTAGTTCTGACCAGGCCCGGTACATAGGTCAAAACAAAATCATCGAGGGGCCCATATATCAGCTTCTAATCCAAGAAGGAACAGATAAACTTTGACTCATATGTTTGTTCTACTACTCAATTAATTATACACAAAAGCACGTTTTATAACATCGAGTTACCAATGCGTTTTCGTAAAATCAATGCATAACCAACTCATAAGTAACAAATCATATCTCTAGGTTTGAAGACTTATATGATATTACCGTCTCACGATCACTCGAGATAAATTCCATGAAGTGATTCCAGTGAGCGTGGGTTGAGTCCAATGCTCAGAACTTATGAGCACTCATGATTGTTGTAGCCATGTCCAACAACTTAGACCTCTGCAACCAATCATGATAGTCTTGATTTATACCTACTTCCGACATATGACCGACTATGGAGGTTCGAATAACATGATATACCAACCATAATTATTCTGGAAGTCAAATCATGCAAACAAAATATAGTAAACGATCGACAATAGATAGCAACACTTTACTCATAAATAAAACACCTTTTATTCATCATCTAATGTCAATTACAGTTTACAAATGTCGAGGTTATCTAACTAATAAATCTAATATCATCCTTCAGCCCTATGCTCCGAGCATGCTGGAGATGCTTAACCCGAGTCAGTCCTTTCGTGAGGGGATCTGTTGGATTGTCGTCCGATGATACCCTCTTTGCCACGAGGAGTCCTTCTTCTATTCGATGTCTGATGAAATGGTATTTTCTGTCGATGTGTCTGGATCTCCCGTGATCCCTTGGTTCCTTGGCTAAGGCAACAACACTTACACTATCACAACAAATTTCCATTGGCTTCTTAATAGCTGGTACAACTCCTTTGATGCCTCGCTCGCTGCTATATACTCTGATTCGCAAGTTGAATCAGCCACTGTCTCTTGCTTGGAACTCTTCCAAGAAATTGCTCCTCTGTTTAAAGTAAAGACTCATCCTGTCTGAGAGCGGAAATTATCCCTATCAGTCTGAAAACTAGCATCACTATACCTTACAACTCTCAAGTCATCACTCCCACCGAGGGTAAGAACCCAGTCCTTAGTCATCCGTACGTACTTGAGAATATTCTTTACCGTAATCCAGTGTGCCTTGCCAGGGTTCCCCTGATACCTGCTAACCCTGCTCAAGGCAAAGGCTACATCAGGTCGAGTACACGTCATAGCATACATGATCGATCCCACAGCCGACACATAAGGTATTCAACTCATTTATGCTATCTCAGCCTCAGTACTAGGGCTTTGTGTCTTACTTAATCTGGCATTACTCTGGATGGGTAACTCTCCTTTCTTGGAGTCCTGCATGCTGAATCTCTTCAGCACCTTATCCAAGTAGGTACTCTGACTAACTCCAATTAGTTTTTTACTTCGATCTCTCAAGATCCTTATCCCTAGAATATAGGTAGCTTCTCCTACGTCCTTCATAGAGAAACACTTCCCAAGCCAGGACTTAACTTCCTGCAGAGTTGGGATGTCATTTCCTATGAGTAGTATATCATCCACATACAATACCAAGAAGCTAACTATACTCCCACTATATTTTTCATTTCCTATGACTTTCTCATCAAAGAAAAGAGCCCATCTGCGAGGTGTTTGCTTTAATCCATAAAAGGATTTCTCAAGCTTACACACTCTATTAGGGTACTCTGTATTGACAAAACCCTCTGGCTGACTCATGTAAACATCCTCAACCAACTTTCCATTAAGGAAAGCGGTTTTGACATCCATTTTCCATTTTTCATAGTCATGAAATGCAGCTATGGCTAACAGAACCCTAATAAACTTAGTCTTGTCCACTGGTGAAAAAGTCTCATCATAATCAACTCCCGGAGTTTGTGAGAAACCCTTTGCAACCAGTCGTGCCTTATAAGTGTGTACATTACCATCCATGTCAGTCTTCTTCTTGAAGATCCATTTGCACCCTACAGTCTTATGACCTGGTACATTCTCAACCAAGTTCCAGACTTGATTGCCATACATGGACTGTATCTCTCTGTCCATTGCCTCTTTCCATTTGGCTGACTCAGGGCCTGTCATGGCTTCCGCGTAACTGTTAGGTTCATCCAGACCTTTTAGTGTCTCATCACTGATAAGTGTATCACCTTCCGCAGTAATATGGAATCCATAGTAATGCTCAGGTGCATTCCTAACCCTTATGGAATGCCTCATAGGTACATACTTGTCAATTGGCTCAACATGAGTTTCCTCCTCAAGTTGAGTGCTAGCGTTTGAGGTTCTTTCACCACTTGACTCTTGAATTTCTTCAAGGTCAACTTGCCTCCCACTGTTTCCTTGGATTATGAACTCTCTCTCTCGAAAGACATCCCTCCTTTGCTACAAAGACCACATTTTCACTAGGTCTGTAGAAGAGGTAACCAAAGGATTGTTGTGGGTAGCCGATGAAAATACCCCTCTTGCTTCGAGTTTTGAGCTTATCATGAGTCTCGCGTCTCACGAAAGCCTCGCAACCCCAAATCTTGATGTGGTCTAGTTTGGCTACTTTACCAGTCCATATCTCCCGAGTGGACCTGGAAATCGCAGGACGAGATGCGAGATCACTACCCGGATTTGTTTGGATCAGCAGACTTTGAGAACGAAGTCTAGTTCAACTAGGGGATATATGTAACACCTGTTCCAAGTATTACTTGAATTATTTAATTTTAGGTTTTTGGTGTGTGGACTCAGCGGTTTGGGAACTCACCTCGTCTAGTATAGGACATTTTGAGGACACAGGATCTACCCCCTACTCGACGAGCTGGAAGGACGACTCGACAAGTAGGCGCTGAAAAGATAAAACTCTAATTTTAGGGTTTTCACCCTATATAATCTCCTTAAGGACCTTGAGGCTGACCTTCTATCATCCTTCAAACCCTAAGAACGTCGATGCTACACCCTAATCCCCGTTCTCTTTCATTTTATGAGCTAGAGTGTCTTGTGAAGATTAAAAGGAAGGAGACAGTAAGAAGAAGAAGATGCAGCAAACCAAGACCTTATTCTTGAACTTGGCCATCTTGTGGACTGTGGTAAGTTATCAAGATTCAATTTTTATCTAAGAATATGGCTAGATCTTGAGTTTACTCTTCATTTTCCATTATTCCTATTGATTACATGCATGGGGTTCATAAAGTTTGCAATTTATGGATCTCCGGGGCAAAATAGTCCCGAGGTGGGCTAAGTCTAGCTTTTGATCAAGCAAGGACACCATGCAAGAGTTTTTAGAGCATATTTTCTCTTTTTGGCCATTTTGACCTAAAGACATGCGTTGTACATGCATGTACATAACGCCTCCATCTTTGGAACGTTTTGAGGACTAGAAACTCCTATGGAAATGAGGGATTCTAGATCCCTAAAGATTTGGTAATGCATGGCAAGACGTTGAGCTTTCTAACCTTGGATAAGGACCCTAGAGCATTTGGAGTGGTTATAGAGGGTAAATTTGGAAACTTTATCCCTCTAGACACCTTAGTGTTTCAGATCTACGCACTGGATTCCCTGTATTCGGTGAATCATCATAATAAGCAAATAGGGATGGGGATTCAATGAGTTGCCTTAGGGACTCGATGAGTCCGATTAGGTTTCCCCGTCTTCTGGATAGCAAGTGAACTCGTCGAGTTTATGAAACAACTCAATGAGTTGGCTAGGGTTTGTTCAGGTTCTTTGGACTCGGTGAATTGGGGTCAACATGGACAGTTGACCTTGACTTTCACCAGGGTTGACCAGAGTTGAGTTTGAGGGTAATTATGAGATTATGACGAGTTAATCTTATGATGATTATAGGAAGTTGAGTTGGAGCTATGCGTTAGGATTTTTTGGATCTTATCTTGTCAGCACAACATTCGTGAGAGGTGAGTCTCCTCACCATACCAATGGGTCAAAGGCACCAAGGCCGGCCCATTTTGTGTGATATGCAACATACTCGCTGATTGTAGAGATACGTGTTGCGATAGTTAGTTATGTTAGTGTTTTGCTATCTCTATGTGTTGCTTGTAGGGAAGACGATGGGGGAGCCCATGACACTTGAATGTAAGTCCATGTGGGGGAGCCCATGGCTTTTCAAGTAAAGACCATGGGGGAGCCCATTGCATCTAGGTGTAAGACCATGTAGGGGAGCCCATGGCTTTCCAGTTAAAGACCATGGGAGGAGCCCATACACCAAGGTATAAGACCATGTGGGGATCCTATGGAATCCTGGAGTAAGACCTTGGGAGTAGCCCACAACATCCTTATTTGTTGTATGCATGGCTTATGTGATATGTGTAGCTTTTACGGATAATATGTTATGTGTTATGTGGATTGTATGTGTGGTATGCTCTGGGGAACTCACTAAGCATTAGCTTACAGTTTGTGGATTTGTTTCAGGTACTTCTGAGCCCAAGAGAAAGGGCAAGGCTTGATGGTGCGACGTGCACTCTCTCAGACATTTTATGGGACACTCTGATGTTTTGAAATAAAATTGTAATTGATATGAGCTTTGAAAACCATTGTACTTGGATTTTGTGGTTTATGGAAGTGTATTTTGGCTAATCAAAAATCAAAATTTTCTTTTGAAAATTTGGGTCGTTACAAGTGTGATTGGGTCCATGTGATTGCTTTTCATTTGACAAGCACAAGTTCCATTTTTTTATTCATTAACTTTTCGGTCTTTGCTTCACGGATAGATTTAGGTTGTTCAATCAATTTTTGGAAGCTTCACCTTTCAAATCAGTTAGAGTGATGATGTCATCATCATTTTCAAAGTACTTCTTCATGTATTATACATGAAATATGTCATGCATTCCTTTTAATTTCCCAAACCAACATCAAACCTCAAGATCTAGTATATTCTAACACCTTGAATAGTGTGATATATCTAGGATTTAGATTTACTTTATTTCCAAATCTCATGACACCTTTCCAACTTGATACATTCCACATCACCAAATGTCGCATATTTATGTTAAATGGCCTTTTATTAAAGTTTGCATAGTTTCACTATCTATCTTGAACCACTTTTATATTTTTCTTGAATCACTTCCACCTTTTTCATTTTTTATCCTCAAAATTTATGGGCCCATTAGTTTCTATTCCCTGTCTTCAAGCAAGCACAATGATGTCCCAAACTTTCTTCTGTATAAAGCTTTCTATGGTGTTATTCCATAGTTAGGATTACGTAAACTCCACTAATGGTAAATGCTCATTACATTTGTCACCAAATCCGATCACACATTGTTCATGCATGTCTTTAACCTTCTAAATGGTCCTTTCACTTTGATCATTCATGTAGGAATGGTAAAGCTTGATCAAACTAATCTTTATCACTAATGCATCTTCTAATGGCGTCCATAATCATAATGTGAGTCTTGCCTCTCTATAAGACATAATGGTTGATGTAGTCAAAGTACATCATGCACATATAATTTTTCCAACTTTTCTAATGAGGCTACTTCTTTTTATTACAAAGAAAAGATAACTTTAGGTCAATTAAATAATGATGAACCAAATAACATCAATGTTCTTTACTTGTTCTCAGTAACCACACAATGAAATTCCTATTATACCATTTTACTAGCCAATCTCGATGATTACACAACTTTTAGAATCCAGATGAATACTCCCCAAAATCTCAACAAGCCCGATAATCATGATCACTTCCTATGATACCGCATCAAAACCTTAGGTCTTTAATGCTGTTGATGAAGACTATAACCCTTGACCGGAACTGGCGAATCTTCACTCCAACTTCCCGTTCCCAGAAGGACCTCTACATCCTAACCATCTTCAACCTTTGCGATTATGAAATTCCTTTGATACATCTGATGACCAAACAAACCATGCGATTTCCATCTTTATCTTCTTGCTACCGCTCCTTCCCTAGTGACAATACCTAGATGTCTACTGATCCTACGAAAACAAATGTTATCACTTCGGAACTCTAACTCCACTGATGAACTACTTCTGTTGATTCGAAAATAGATCTTCCAAACAATACCCCTAAACTGACCCCATCAAAGAACCGTAACAATAACCGAACAACTAAATCCGTTTCAGCAAGATATGACCCTAAAATAATTCTTGGCATCTAAAAAAAATGGCATATAACAATTTCTTGATGACATAACCCAGACAATAATAGGGAATTGAACCAAAGATAATTCTTACCCATAAAAAAACCAGATTCCAAGGCATTATAAATACTGATAATAAGCATGAAGAAAGAAAAACATACCATATCAGTAGCAGCAGCCGATGAAACTTTGACCTTCCCTGACTAATATTTTAATGTTCGGCTCAGTCTTATGTCCTACCTTGACAACCGTCAGTTATCCTTAAAGCAACTGGAGCAGATGTACTCACTGCTCCACCCCTCAACATCGGATAATCGACCTTCTTGTGCCCCACCTGGTTGTAGGGCAAACACATCAAAGCCTACCTAAAGGGCAATCCCTCCTAAAAATGACATAGCTAACCACAACAAAAACATCCTCGGCATGTCTCCTGACATCCTCCTTTATGGGTCCTCCTACACTTGGAACAACGACCCCAACCCTGATGGCCTCTTGAACGTGAATCCCGAGTCTTGGGCCTCTCCATGTGGCCCACTAAAATCTAAGTCTGATATAACTTCCTCTTCCTAAGGTGTTCCAAATCAAGCTCACGTTCCCGACTCTAGCAATCAAATTCACAAACTCCGTGATGACATCCCTTAGCAAGTCATGATACCTTACCTTCTTCATCTCCTTGTCCGCTGCACACTGTGGAACCAACAAAGCTCACTCCCGAACTTGGTAGTGATCTTTTCCACAGTCTCAGTTATTTGGCGAAGATCCTAAAACTCCCTCGCCAATTGTTGTGCCTCAAAGGCTGGTGCAAACTTGTCCCTAAGTCGGGTCACAACTCATCCCAATTCATTGTCTCCTGGGCTTCGCCTCACAACGAAAATTCTACCTCCTCCCATCAATCTCAAGCTCTATCTTTTTGAAGATAGGAAGAAAATCTAACCTACGACCCTTCAGGGCAGAAACTCATCCAGAAAGCGTTCACCATGTCCGCTAACCATCTCCTACTGGAAATGGGGTCCTTCTTCCTAAAGAGCTCGGGATCTCCACAAGCACGGAGTTCACAGAAGAAAAGAGTGCTAGCTCTAACAATAGCCACAATCTTAGTGCAGCATGTTTCTAAACGCTAGTCCAAAATCTATATAATCCCTTCCTTGATCGTACCAGAGATCACAAGAGTTTTCTCCAAAATGTCGCAGGTGATCTCCGAGGAGATAAACTCCCGCATTCGCTCATCAATCGGGTCAATACCTACACCTGAGCCTGAACCAAAAATTGAACCTCCTCTTACTGTGCTCATCGCCACACTGAGACAAAACAATCATACCAATAATCAGAACATACCTAAGAGTCCACATCTCATAGGTTTCCTAGATTTTCCAAGACTCTCCTCAATTTGAGTATGAATCATGTGCTTTTAGTATTACAGGCCAAATACTACCTTCCACACCTATCCATACTTTCCTTAAGAATCATCGAGAATCCTCTAAGTCGCCTTCTCAAACTGATACCCCACATTGTTGGGTTTTGAGCATTCTAACACTCCTAAGTGTACACTCAAGCCTAAATACCTTGGATCTGTGTTTTCTCTATTATACATGCAAATATGAACATCCAAGGTATTATCCTAATCTAGCATACAAAGCAAGGAATATAACAAGATAGAATACATACCTCTTTGATGTAGAATGTCTTCATGAAGCTTGAGTGCCTAGTGCCTCAAGTGTGACACCTCAAATGGTTCACACAACACCAAATACACTTGGAATAACTTGAGAGAAATCCACAACTCATTAAATCGGCTAGCCCTTCTTTTACACACACTAGTGCCGATTTTGGTCAAGAATAAGATGCATATATAGTTAGGGTTACACCATGTAAACCCTAATTGATATGGCCTTTCATTTCCATGATCCATGGGTACAAAAAACACCATGGAGCATCCATGAAGCATCATAGGGGTTTTAGCCCAACTAGATAATCCATGGAGCATTAGCCCACTATATAAGTATGGATGATTTACACAATTAACCCATATATTTAATTAGTCTTCTTTTGATCACTTAATTAATCCTAGATTAATTCTTGATCAATACTAATTAAATAATCGTATTAATATATTAGAACTTATAATCTATTAACAAACCTTAAGTGTTATTTCTCTCATTATAGTCTATCCAAATGCATGATGCCATGCAACCCAAATGGACCATGTCGGGTCGAGTCAAGTCTTACCAATTATCGTTATGGACTTAGACATTAATCCAATAGTCTCCCACTTGGATAAGTCTAAAACTATTATAACGTATGACTTCAAGAACCAAATGGCAATCGTAGCTCTCAAAAGCTTCTGTCGAACTCTGACCTTGTAGTTGAACTCTGACCTTTGTCAATGACATGTCCATTAGATAAGGGATCATATATTCATCGATTCTAGATATCATATGGACTGAGACATGGATTGTAAATCAGTCTCTCTATCCATCTATTGTTTCCCGATTTCCGATTCATGACGACTAACTAATTGAACAAATCAAATCAGTCCTGGCCCGGCCGAGCACTTCCATTTGTCATCATCAAATCATCGAGGGGCCCACAAATATCACTTTTATCCCGAAGGTAAAAGGAATGGATAAACTTCGACTCATATGGCTTGTTCTACTACTTGGTGAATCATACACAAAGGCACGTTTTATAACATCGAGTTACTAATGTGTTTTCATGCAATCAATGTACTATCAACTCATAGTAACAACTCATATCTCTAGGTTTGAAGAATATAGATATTATCGTCTCATGATCACTTGTGATAAAATCCATGAAGTGATTCCAATGAGCGTGGGTTGAATCCAATACTCAGAACTTATGAGCACTCATGAGTGTTGTAGCACCACCTTGTCCAACATCTTAGACCTCTACAAGCCCAACCCATGACAGTCTTGATTCATATCTACTTCCAACATATAACCGAATGTGGATGGTTTGAATACCTTAGTCATCCAGAACAATGACGTAGTTTATTCTGGAAGTCAAAACATGCAAAATGAAACACAATAATAATGGAATCTAATATGGTCTCAGAACTTATGAATATAAATAAAACACCTTTTATTTATCACCATATGATTACACATTATTCATTGTATACTGTTTCAGCTATCAACTTTATTCTTGAATTAAAACAATAGTTGTCCCATGCTCCAAGCATGTATACTATGTTTTTCTAAACACTAGTCATGTCACACACCACGTATGCATACTATGTTTGTCTATGATCTTTACTTTGTGAAATAGATCAATTGAACGTAACTCCAATGATTCTCATTCACAATCCCAAATCCTTACTGAAAATGCAAGAATACCAAATTCATGCCATTTACTAAAATCTGTTAGATTCTAAACTTATATGCACTGATCCTCTTGTAATGATTATGCACAAAGTCAGAAAGACTTGACAACAACCATTACAGAGCATTCCAAAGGAGATCAGCTCCTTGGAAACATCCTTCTTGCATTAAGTTTCCAAATCCTACACATATTGAATTATTTCTAACTTTGAAACATTTCTGGATTCCATTTTGACTATCACTTCTGAACAAGAGTTGCTTCCTTACAGATTATGTCAATATGGTCCTTCCATAATTATCTCTATACTTCCAACTATCCTTGAGCAACCAATCTTTGGTAAACCTTTGATTGTCCTCAACAATTGTTTAATCCTTTTAGTCATATCCAATTCTAGACCTTTTCCCTTCTTAATGCCCCAGACATTTGGAAAATTTTAGAACGGATGAATATAGCACATGTAATCGATCCTATATACGAAGCATATGGGACACGATTCATGATATTTCACATAAAGACTAAACCAATCTTTCGCTATAATATTTCCATTTCAATTTTCCAAGTTCTCATAATTCAGATTATGAAAAGGGATGCCGTAATCATAATCGAATTTTAGAACGCAAATAATGGACCTATATATATAATTTCCTTATGTTGAGCCATTCCAACACGAAATTCATATATATATATATATATATATATATATATATATATATATATATATATATGAGTTCTATGGAAAACAAATAACTAGGGCAACATCTACCGGAACCAATAATCAAATGACATGTGTCCATTTCTTTCTTCACAAGTAATGTATTGTGGAAGTTATTGTGGAAGTGATGTGTTGTCATTTTTTCATTGGTTCAAAAATGTGTTGCCCTAATTGTTTATTTTCCATATAACCCTTCCCTATATATATATATATATATATATATATATATATATATATATATATATATATATATATATATATATATATATATTTGACTAAATACGATTAAAACCTCAATCTAAGCTTTTAGATTTGAGATGAAGTATAATTTCCTCTCCCTTAATTATAGCAAAACAACTTTTTCCCAATTGAAACCTTTTGTTTTCTATAATTAACATTGCTAACTTGCAATACTTATCATAATTATCATGCTCCCACTAACATGATGATTATTAGCATGACACTTTTGCTCCCACTAGCTTTGACATGTACTCAGAAATTAGTTGGACTTCTAGAAATCAATACTTTATTGACTTTCTTACCAAACTTCAGATTTCTGATACTAGATTTCTTTGATAAAACTTTATCAATATCATACACCTTATCTTAGATAGCTCACAGGTGTGTCTAAACAATTTTAAGAACTTTGAAAAGGGATGCCATAATCATAGTTTCAATTGTTTAGACCTTTGCCACTTCTCACAAGTCCATGTTAGTGTGCCGGTTAACCACACACGCTCCACTAACGACTTTGAGAATGCAAATATCACAATTCTATCTAGCTAAAATCTACTTAGTGAAAGTGTTTCCTCAGCATCATTTTCATAAATCGGAGAGAAACCTTATGACACTTAGATTTAATGGTGTATGTGTTCTTATCCATGTGAATTGTCAAAAACATAGTCACAAGACAATGATAATGACAAATCCAAACTCATATGGACTGAACTTAATCTTATTTTCTTGCCACCTGGCAGCTCAATGGTTTGCCATTGCTTCCAAGTTGTTGTGCAATCAATTGAGAACTCTAAGAACTCATATGCAAAGCCAACTTTAACTGGAATGGGCACAGAATATGTCAACACGATATGTTATGAACCTCAAGTCATGTGCTAGTGAAGAACTTCAGGTTTTATTCTTGATTAGTTCTTGAGACTTTCAAGACCTTTAAGACTCCCACTGTCCTCTTGACATATAAGACTTTCTTGTAAAATATTCAAGAGATAGTGAGGATTCTAATCAAGACAAATACTTCACACAATTGGTCTTAGTTGGTCTTTGTTTTATCCAAAACATCACAACTTACCAATTTCAAATATACAAGAGTAGAAACTTTTACTCTTACATTTGACAATTGTTTTAAACCTTCTCTAGGACATGTCACTCAAGTTACAATTTTAGAGTATAACTCTAAGACTTGTATTGGAACGAAGTATGACTCATCTTCTTGATTTAACCATTCCAACAATTCAAGATTCCTCTTCTTAGTCATAAGAATGCACTAAGATTACCTTAGAGAACTAATTGTGATATGGTTTCTTAATCATTAAGATGATCACAACAACTGATACTAAAGTACTCTCCCATCTTTGCAGATTTGAGAAAATTTTATTTTTCTACCTAAGTTGATTCTTCTTATTCGCTTTGTCATACATTGGAACCTTTTCCAATGTCTCAGAATTACACTTAAGCTTGTAAGTATAACCATATTTACTGAGCTATATTAAATTATGACGAATAGTCTTATCTATCTTTTGTGGTGGACTTAGCCAGTGCACAAGAATGTGTACTCGATCCGTTAGTCCTTCACTTAACTCACACATCCATGTGAACAAGTAGTTAGTCTTAAATTTTCCAATGCTCGAAAGTTCTCATTCATCATGCTATACAACTTGCATGATTCCAAGTTTCTATCCAACTGAAACTTGGGTGATGAGAATCTTTCCTTATTTGGTAAATTTAGACATTACCACAAATGAGAGAATCAAATTCACTTTCCAATATTGCTATCATTGGAATCTTATAAGCAACAATTTTCCACAAACGCCATTGTAAGGATACATAAAATAAATAAAAATAAAAAATTTCCTTTTATTTAAAACTTTGCAGAAAACCTTATCCTTACAATCCATATGAAAATTGTTGTTATCTATTCCTAAGCAATATCTCATAACTCCTAAGAAGTAGGTCAAGAATCCGATCTTCAAATTATGCGATAGAAATCCATCTACGCGATCAGATTCAACATATTCTTTCTTTAAGCTCTTTCACTTTTCTTTGATTCTTAAAACATCACCATGTGACCCAGTCACATCATGTATCAAGAATCTCAGAATAGAAACTTAGCAGAGTTAGATAGTGGACTTTACCTGAAGTAGAGTCAAACTTATTGACTTTAACACCCTTAGGTAAATTGGCATCTTCGCAACCAATGCCCCTTCCTTTGGCAATTTAACATATGGACGCTTTGGTAATGGAACATGGGACTGTCACAGACTTAGCTTTTCTCTTTACCATTTGGTCAACTGAGTTGACTATGGCCGATCCCTTTCCATTGGGAAGAGAGAGCTTTACTGGATGTCCAATGTCATTATTGTCAAGTCTTACCAATTATAGTTATGGACTTAGACATTAATCCAACACAAATACCCACTAAGCAATGCAAACAAAGCACTATAGCACACCCTAGGCTCTCCTAGGTTCCCGACCTCGCCTTGCCGTCAGCTGCTGAAGAATTCCTGATAGCGCCAATTAACCACCTCATGTGTAACGACCGAATTTTTAAAAGAAAATTTTCATTTTTGATTACCCAAAACACTGTCCACAAACCATGAAATCTCAAATACAATTGTTTTTAAAATTCATATTAATTACAATTTTATTTCAAATCATCTGAGTGTCCCATAAGAAAACACATGAGAGAGTACACGTCGCGCGATCAAGCCTTTCCCTTGACCTTGGGCTAAGATGTACCTAAAAAAATCCACAAATTGTAAGCTAATGCTTAGTGAGTTCCCCAGAGCATACTACACACATAATCCACATAAACATATATCATATCAGCCATAAAAGCTATATATACCACATAAGCCATGCATACAACATACAGGGATGTTGTGGTCTCGTCTCTAGGGTCTTACTCTAGGATGTCATAGGCTCCCCACATGGTCTTACATTTAAATGCCATGGTCCCTCCTATGGTCTATAATAGGAAAACCATGGGCTCTCCACATGGTCTTACATTCGATTACCATGGGCTCTCCCATGGTCTTTAGTAAGAAAGCCATGGGCTCTCCCATGGTCTTTAGTAAGAAAGCCATGGGCTCTCCACATGGTCTTACATCCAGGTGACATGGGCTCTCCCATGGTCTTCGATACAAGCATAACACATATACAACTAGCATACTTCCTAACACATAACCAATTATCATGCCTCGAATATAACTTCAGCTAGTCTACCACATATCATAAAATAAGTCAGCCTTGGTGCCTTAGACCCATTGGTATGGTGAGAAGACTCACCTCTGTCTGAAGAATCCGAAAGCCACTCTCCTAACAGTGCGTAACCACCCATGCCGAACAATAATCACATAACTTTAGGTTAGGAATAAACACAATCTAGTTGAAGAACCCAAACCCCAATTCCTTTCACACTGGCCCCAAAAAGCTTTCCTTTGCTAATGTGCCCCAAGTCCATGTCCAACTCATTAATGAGCCTCATGGCCCAATAAGGCTCAACCAAGATATCCATGGCCCAAAACAGATCAGGTGGCCCACTAACTTTAAAACGTGATCAGGCCTAATGACTGATTAGGGCCAAAAAGCTTGCAAGCCCAAAGTAAGTCCAAGCCCATCGATTGTGCGTACACCTTGCATACTACCCTGGTCAACCATGGTCAAAGTCAAGGTCAATAGTCCATGTTGACCTCAACTCATCGAGTGCGTCCAACAACTCGTCAAGTTCCTCCCAAGTTCATTCCATTGAAGCCCGAGCCAACTCGCCGAGTCACCTTTGTGACTCGTTGAGTCCATCGAATGTCCAGAAAGCCTAAAGTCCATTTAGACCAAACCCTAATCCTTCACTACACTCAATCAGAAACTCAAAAATGGGCAAACCCCACCCCGACTCATCGAGTCAACTAAGGGACTCGACGAGCCCTTTTCCAGTGAGATCTAAGGTCCCATATTTCAAATCTAACCTCCCATAGTGCAGATACCACGTAAAGTTGCAAACTTTACGTGCATGCTAGGCCCTTCAAGTCTATAAAATTGAAATTAGGCTTCTCAAAAGGTTTTGTGCATGGAAAGGGGCTAAATTATATAAAGTGAGCAACTTTATGTAATTGGGGACCTAGAGAGTCCTGATCTGGAACCACGTCCTTGTGATAAGTCCAGATCCGAGTTTGAGTCCACTTTGCCCCAAAATGGTCATTTACTTTCAAGAGAAGGGATCTAATCAACTAAAGATCAAGGTGCCTACTTTATACCTCAAGATGATGGCTAATACAGAGTAGATGTCAGATCTACTACTTCTTTCCTGGCTCCTTCCTCTTCAAGCTCTAGAATCCTTCACAAATACCCCAAAATTTGCTAACAAAAGATCTTACTCTCACTCAAGAAGGTACAATGCCAAATTAGGGTTTTCTCAGGCTACTAGGGTGATAAGGGAGGCCACAAGAGGTGGATTGTGCTCTTTAAATAGGTTGAAAACCCTAAAAATTAGGGTTTTTCATTAAAGCTCCTACTCTTCGAGTCGGGGCCTTCTGACTCGTCGAGTAGATCTCAAATCCATGTTCTCAAAATAGACTCTACTCGACGAGTTGGAGCATCCAACTCACCGAGTCCATGCACATAACCCAAAAAAATCATATAAATTAATCAATACATGGAACAAGTATTACATCATACTAACATACTAGCATGCTATTCTAAGAGCTCAAACAATCAGGCATATAAAGGCATATCTCCTTATAATATCCTGAGCAGATCCTTAGCCATAATCTAGCATGAAATTCTCATAACATATAATCATGACAGACATGTATGGGTATTCTGAGAATCACTTACTCGAGCTCGGCTGATTGCACGCACCACACCTTTTTGTCTATATAAAAATCTTTTTCTAAATTATTCCTTCTTCAAAATCTTTGTAGAAACTCATTTTCTTTCAAAAGATTATCAATTCCTCAGTTTGAGTTCAGACATACCCGAGAGTGCATGATTCCCACAAACCAACACTCTCATACCAATTTGTAACATCCCAAAAATAAGACTCAAATATTTTATTTTTATTCAATCAAAACACCAATTATCTTTACAAAAACATTCAAAGTAATAGAGTTATTAGAGTACAATCCTAAACTCAACATGTTGCGGAAACTGTTGGATTAGTGTCTAAGTCCATAACTATTTTGGTATGTATTTGACCCGATGGTGCATGGTCCTTTTGGGTTGCCTTCACCAAAGCAACTTGATTGGAGAAATATATAGAGAGAGAGAGAGGATAATATGATTTATTAATATGTTATAAGAATAATATATTAAAGTAGAAATCATATTTGTTTAATTAATATTGGTCAATAATTAATTAGGAATTAATTTTGTGATCAAGTGTAATTAATTAAACTAGAGGGGCTGATTTGTAATTATGAGATAGTTACAAAATAAGGTAAGGATTATCTTAAATTTAGGTTGGACGAATTTAAGGTGATAAGGCCTTAGAATTTGACTATGATAAGGATTCAAGGATTATCTTATGGGTTGCTTTGTGGATAAGCAACTAGATAAGGATAATGACTGAAACCCTATCTCTACACCTATATAAAGACCCTAAGGCTCATGAATTCGTGAATCCCTTCCCAAGAAGTCCTAAGGACGAATTCTAACCTCTCTCCTCTCTCTTTATACCTTCTCCATTTGCTCTTGGTGTTTGTAAGCCATTAGAGGAGTGACACTTGTGACTCTAAGCATTCCAAAGTTAATTCAAGGTGGAATTAGGATTGTTATTGCTATATAACAATCAAGGTATGTTCTTAAACCTTATTATATGTTAATATCGATTTCCATATGCTAGAATTAGGGTTTGAAGTCTTGGATTCAAAGCATGTACAATAGAGAAACCTATATCCAAGCATTAGGGTTTGTATGAGCACATATGATGTCTTATGACCAAAACCCATCAGTGGTATCAGAGCCTTGATTGGTTTCTATTGTATTGATGCTTGATATGTTTGAAAATTTCGAATTTTGTGTTTCTAGAGGCTGGACTCGCCGAGTCCATAGATGAACTCGCCGAGTCCAAGGTGACTCGACGAGTCCATGCCTGACTCGACGAGTCAGCTCGTCAGATGGAGGGTATCTCGGGATTTCTTGCTGTTTTTGCATTAGGATAGTTACCTTATCATATTAGATCAATATAAATCCGATTTTATGATATATATATATATATATATATATATATATATATATATATATATGACTATATTGTTGATTTAATTAAAGATAATTATCAATTAATAAGATAATTGTTTCCTTATAAGATAATTGATTAATTATTTTGAGTAAATTGATAAACTGTTTTGCAAGAAATCATTAAACAAATCAAATATGGATAATTATGTAATTAAATGTTAGTTTAGATTATTTGTTATTTGATCCTTGTTGTTATGAAAAGTTTCATATTTTGCCCTTTAGGTTTTATAGTTTAAATTTGAACCCAAAAGTTTTGTTGTTTTGAAATTTAAATAGTTGAAACCCTAATGTTTTGAAAAAGGTTTCAAAACTTGCCCTTAAGTTTTGGAATTTAAAAGTTGATTAAAAGTTTAATTAGGAATGTTAAATTTTAAAACCTTAGTAATGTTTTGAAAAGTTCAAATCACACCCTTATGGTTTAATTAATTAATTAAGGTGTATAATTAAAAGAAGTTTAATAAATCCATAAAAGTTTAGGTTTACAATTTAATTGAATTAAAAGTATAATTGTTAAATTTGATCACCTAATATTTTAAAAGTGTAAAAATGCACCCTATACTATATATAACATTAAAAGTCTAACATTATATATATGTATGAGTAAAAGTCAGTTTTACCGTTAGTAGGCCTCATTCACGAAGCTGGTCTATAAGGGGTGTTTAAGGAAATTGCCTATAAAATGGCGATTGAATGGGTATCTACTCTTACCCACCGCACTCTTGACTAGTGGAGGGTCGTTAGCCGAACGGGTAGGGTAGGACGAAACCTTCCATTATAAGTATAATAAAGTATAAAAGTAACTAAATGTTTTCATAAAATTCCCAATCTTAGGTACTTAGGAAAAAGTGAATTGATGCAATTCCATGAAATTACACTTTGTTCCCTTGCGAAGACGTTAGTGGAGCGTATGTGGTTTACCGGCACACTAAATGGTTCTAAGCGAAGGTAGCAAAGAGTGACTCAATGTTTGTCATAGTTCGGTGGAGCGTGTGTGGTTTACTGGCACATCGAATAGGTGACTGTAACATGTGAGGGCACCATGTAAGTTTGCATGGTTATTCACACCCGCTTTGTGATCCTCGGCATCCCAGTCACAAACAAGAGGGGCATATCGAGATTTAAACATGCCATTGAAATGTTCAATGAATCTCAAAGGTTCTAGAAGTTTTCATAGATTTAAAACTTAAATTTCCTTTTCGTTTTTCATGGTGGAAATTAGTGAATCATCATTCACTTACCTTCAAATATTCTACAACTAGATTACGGCATTCCTTTTCTAGGTTGTAGCGTATTGTGTTGGGTCCTAGCCTTAGTATCTCATTTGGGTGATTTACTAAGGACTCAATCGATCAACTAACTTGAATTTGTTTTCTCCCGTTTTGTAGATGTCAAAGTTCGACAACTATGGTCTTCTCAAATCCCGTGGAACAAGCATTCCACATGAAGATGATATTCCACGCTTCGATCGAGGAACAAGAAATCATGCCTCACTTCCTCCTCCTCCTCCAATTGTTTTCCCTAACCCACAAGATCGAAGAATTGAAAGGTTCAATATCACTAAAGCCCTATTGGAAATGAAACATGAAGATGGTAAGCCCGTGCGTGCCCACGTTCTAGGAATGAAATCACACATTGATAGGTTGATACTGTTGGGTGTGTCATTCCCAAATGAGTTGGCTGTAAATTGGGTTTTGCAGTCACTTCTTGAATCATATAATGAGTTCAAAAGAAAGTATTATATGATGGATCATGACGACAACCTCATTGACCTAACTTACATGCTCATTGCTGCTGAATCAGAAATGATTTGGCGAAGCAATGGAGCGTATTTGTTGGGAGAGTCAACCGACCATGCTTCCGAGGACGTTCTAAGAGAAGCGACCTGCATTTGCTGCCAAGAGAAAGGGTGTTGGATAGAAGTCTGCACCAAGAGACTGAAAATTCCAAAGATGGGAGAGTCAAAGAGTATCACTGCGCTTCACGTAAAATCCACTATCTAACTTCGTTAAGTTCCTATTCATTGATTCAAAATGCATGATGTGATAAGATTGCATTTGAATGTTTTGTAGGATCGGTGAAAAGAAAGGAAGCTTGGTGAAAGAGCAAGATGAATCTAATCACAAGAAATGGATCTTGATCGCATGGACTTGAAGATTAGATTTTGAGCTTAGATAGTTATAATAGAGTTGTTAGAAATTTTCATTTTGAAATACATAGTTTTCAATGGATTTTGCATTGTAAGGACAAATGTTTTCCACTGCTTTTATAAATAAAATAAATTTTGTTTGACTTATTTATTTATTTGTTTACCTCCTTGCAATGAAGTCATTATGAAAATTGATGTTTGCATATTTCTACAACAAATGGATATGATTCTTAGTTATGTTATTTATGGAAATGTCGAGAATTTACCAAATAAGGAGAGTTTCATCGCCCAAAGTTTCAATTGGACTGAAATTTGGAATCACGCAACTTGGTTGCATGATGAATGAGAAATTTCATATTTGGAAATTAGACAAATTCGTTGACAAAGTATCAAGTGAAGGACTAGGAGATCGAGTACACAAAGTTGTGTGTTGATCAAGTTCACCATAAGAGTAACAAAGATATTCGTCATGATTTACTAAAGGCTTAGTAAATATGATTACACTTACAAGATTAAGTATAATTCGGAATTGATTAAAAGAGTTTAAATCAATAGCAAAACAAATAAGAAGAATCAAGTAGGCAGAAAGATAAAAGGTTCTCCATTCTAAGAAGAAGGGAGAGTACCGTTTATGCTTTATGATAGGTCTTAATGATTAAGAACCATATCTCAATTGATCCTCTAAGTGAGTCTTAGTACAATTATATGTTTAAGAAGAGGAATCAAGAATTGAAGAAATGGTTAAATCAAAAGGTCAATCATACTTCGTCCCAATAACAAGTCTTAAAGTTAAGATTGTGACAATGAGTGACAAGTATTAAGAAGGTTTATAACATTCATCAAATGTGGAAAGTTGTGATGTCTTGGATAAGACAAAGGCCAACTAGGACCAATTTATGAAGTGTTTTGATAAAAGCTACACTAACTCTTGAATATTTGGTTGTCAAGAAATGTTTATTGACAAGAGAATCTTATATGTCAAGGAGTCAGTGGGAATCTTAATGGTCTTGAAAGGTTTCAAGAACAAATCAAATAAACCTTATCGATCATCACTAGCACACGAGTTGAGGTTTACAACCTATCGTGTTGACATTATTTTGTTTATGTGTTGTTCCAATTGAGTTAATTATGCATGTGAGTCCTATGAGTTCTCATTTTGAACGCATAAAAGGCAAGGCACCTTGATCAATGAAAGGTACATTGATAAGAAAAGATGAGATGCTTAACTACTTGGAAGATGTGGTGGGCAGCTGTGCTACCATAAGGCAAGAAATCAAGATTAAGAAAGTTCGGCCCATATGAGTTTGAATTTGTCGTAAACTTTGGTTTTAACAAATTCACATGGATAGGAACAAATACACCGTTTAAATCTAAGTGTCATAAGATTTCCTCCTTCATGAAAATGATTGTGAGAAAATGCTTTCACTAAGAAAGATTTTAAAAGGATAGTGATTGTAAAATTGCATTCTCGAATTCGATTATGGTTACGGTATCCCTTTCCATAATTTGAATTGTGGGGTTTGGCAATTAGTCTTAATTGTTTAGACACACATATGAACTATCTAAGGCAAAGGTGTATAAGTTCAAGAAGCCTTGATAAAAGATTATCAAAGCATTAAGTATTAGAAACATGGACTTAAGAAATTCAATAGGTATTGTTTTTCTAAAAGTTAAGATGTTTATGAATACATGTCGAAGCTAGTGGGAGCATAAGTGTTATGTTTTATAGTAATCATCATGATAGTGGGAGCATAAAAGGATATTCAAAGAATGTACTTTGAGTGAGAGACATCATATCTAAGGAATTGGCTTGTAACAATATCCGATAGAGGACTTTGTAATATCATTGGCAATAGTCTTTGTGACTTTGGTACAATGATATTACGAAAGAATCATTGCATACAATGTTAGAATCTAGAATATTCTATAAGTAGCAAGAATTTGATATTCTTTTACTTATGAAAAAGGATTTGGAGTTGTGAAATGAGAATGATTGGAAATGTGTACAATTTGATCTATTTTACAAAGTAAGAACCATAAGTAAACATTGTGTGCATGCTGGGAGCATGGGACAAGTGTAATAATTCAAGTAAGAAGTTGATTACCCGAAACGACAAATAATGAGTAATCGATATGGTGATAAATAAAAGGAGTTTTATTTATACTCAAAGGTTTGAGGCCATATGGGATTAGTATTATTCTTGTGTTTCACTTTGCATGTTTTGACTTCCAGAATAATTGAGTTTATTAAGAATAATCGAATTATTCAAGCGGGGCACAGTCGTTCATATGTTGGAAGTAGATATGAATGAAGACTGTCGTGAATTGGTGTGTGGATTGTCTAAAAGAGTATTAGACATAAGCAAATGTTTGTTGCAACGTTCATGAGTGCTTATGAATATGAATTTGAGCATTGGATTAAACCCACACTCACTTGGATCACTCCATGAATTGTGTCACGAGTGATTGGTGAGACGATAACATCTTATATTCTTGAAACCGAGATGTGTGAGTTGTATCTTGCTAATCGGTTGCACATTGATAATATGTAAACGCACTAGTAACTTGGTGTTATAAAACATATTGTTGTGTGTGATTTGGTTAGTGAGTGCAAGCAAGCATTGTATCAAAGTTTATCCGTTCCTTTTATCCAAGGTAGGATAAAAGCGATATCTTTTGGGCCCCTCGATGGTTTAGTGATGACAAACGTAAATGCTCGGCTGGGCTAGGGCTAATTTGATTTGTTCAATTAGTCAGTCGTCATAAATCGAAGATCGAGAAATAGTACAAAGAGAATGATTAGAAATCATATCTCATACGATATCTAGAATGGAGGAATATATGATCCCTTATCTAAGGACATGCGTATCTGATAGGATCAGAGTTGATAGCAGCATTGGAAAGCTACGATTGCAGATCAGGATCTGAAGTCATACGCATAATACTTATTAGACTTATCCAAGTGGGAGACTGTTGGATTAGTGTCCAAGTCCATAACTATTTTGGTATGTACTTGACCCGATGGTGTATGGTCCTTTTGGGTTGCCTTCACCAAAGCAACTTGATTGGAGAAATATATATAGAGAGAGAGGATAATATGATTTATTAATATGTTATAAGAATAATATATTAAAGGAGAAATCATATTTGTTTAATTAATAGTGGTCAATAATTAATTAGGAATTAATTTTGTGATCAAGTGTAATTAATTAAACTAGAGGGGCTGATCTGTAATTATGAGATAGTTACAAAATAAGGTAAGGATTATCTTAAATTTAGGTTGGATGAATTTAAGGTGATAAGGCCTTAGAATTCGACTATGATAAGGATTCAAGGATTATCTTATGGGTTGCTTTGTGGATAAGCAACTAGATAATGATAATGACTGAAACCCTATCTCTACACCTATATAAAGGCCCTGAGGTTCATGAATTCGTGAATCCCTTCCCAAGAAGTCCTAAGGACGAATTCTAACTCTCTCCTCTCTCTTTATACCTTCTCCATTTGCTCTTGGTGTTCGTAAGCCATTAGAGGAGTGACACTTGTGACTCTAAGCATTCCAAAGTTAATTCAAGGTGGAATTAGGATTGTTATTGCTATATAACAATCAAGGTATGTTCTTAAACCTTATTATATGTTAATATCGATTTCCATATGCTAGAATTAGGGTTAGAAGTCTTGGATTCAAAGCATGTACAATAGAGAAACCTAGATCCAAGCATTAGGGTTTGTATGAGCACATAGGATGTCTTATGACCAAAACCCATCAGAAACATGGGTGGATACGTTGTTATCAAGATGAACTTTTCACTATTGAGCCAGAAACACCTGAAACCAAAACTAAAAACCGAAGCACGAAGCTTAGCGAGTTCCCCAAAATGCCACATACCATACATATCAAACATATATAGGGATGGCAAAAGAAACTGAACCCGATGGTGAAAACCGAAAACCGACATATTAGGGTCGGGTTTGGGGTCGGTTAATTGGGGTCGGGATCGGGTTTGGTATGCTTTTAGAAAATTTTCACGGCTTTGGTTACGGGGACAGTAAACAAAATACACGTCCCGATTACCCGAAACCAAAACCAAAACCGAAACCATTAATATGATTATATATATATATATATATATATATATATATATATATATATATATATATATATATTATGTTCTTTGAGTTATCTTCTTTGTGGTGAACGATTTAAAGATAATTTCTTGAGATAGCTTCGTGTTTATTTGTAATGTTAGTGTTTTGACATTTTTTTATTCATATTACTTAGAGTAATAATGATATTATGGTTTATGAATGTTAGTGTTTTTATTGTTTTTGTTGCCACTAGTAACCACTTATGTATCAGAACAAATATGTATGCTCCTAGTAGTTTTGTAAATTATCAAAATTATTTTGGATATGAATTTATGTTTGCATCACTAAGTCTAATGGTTTGTATTCTCATTTCATCAAAATTATTTTTAATTTGAATGTTAAACGGGGATCCCCATTACCCCGTTGGGATACCCGCAGATCCGATAGTGTTTGGTAAACAGATACCCGTTGGGAATCGAGCTGGTGATGGGATCGATTTTTCATATTCGAGGACGGGGGCGGGATTACCAAAACCCGTCCCAAACCCGCCCCGTTGCCATCCCTAAACATATAGTAGGCCCCGCTCGATGAGGGTAACGGGCCCCGACCTAACTTGCATAACAGGCCTCATCCTAACTCGGATAACGGGCTCCACTCACTTAGTATAATGGACCTCTCCCTAACTCGCATAACTGGCCTCGCCCACTAACTATAATGGGCCTTGCCCTAACTCATATAACGGGCCCTCCCCACATACAAACATACAAGTATACCAATGGTAATAGCATACTGAAAAACCATCGGGCCCCGCATAGCATAGATTTGTACACGGTAATCATAAAAATACATACAAATAACTAGCATACAATATACTCATTAGTCCCCACCTGGCATCGGGTGCTGCCCGACACAACTACAGACACATAACCAATATCATACATGCAAGAGCCATACATACAACTAGCATCCTAATAATAATAAACCAGGAGCCGACATTGGTGCCTTCGACCCACCAAACACAGTGAGGAAACTCACCTTAATCCGCTTATAATCAAATGACTGCTCGGATTACTGAACCAGATAACCTTGCGTTAACTATCAAATACAATCTTAATAAATAATTATCCCAACAATCCAAAATCTGAGGCCCACTTCATAAACCAACTTCTTAAAGTGTAAAAGATCATTTTACCCTTTTCTTTCTTGGCCCAAAACCAAGGCCGAGTCCAAAAGCACAAAAAACCCAAAATGGCAACACAAAGCCCAATATGGCTCAACTGAAAGATCTAGTATGCCCAAGAGTCATTATAGAATGATATTACTAATAATATATGATCTATAGGGTCACACCATATATAAAGTTACCGTCAATTGATTATTTATTAGTATAATTTGATTATTAATAAATATATCAACACTTGTATTTAATTGGAAAATTATTATTTCATGTAAATAATATTTTACAAATTGAGAATTTATTATTTGTGGAAATAATATTTATTGGAGAAATAACAACTTATGAAATATATCAAAAAGTATGATTATTTATAAGCTATATGTATATATCTTAATAAACTAGTTTAATTTATATAAAAGGTAGTTTTATATAAAATAAGATATTTATATATTAATATTTATATTTTAATAAGCTAGTTACAATTTATATAAAAGATAGTTTTGAATTCTAGCATGTTTTGATGGTTCTACTCTTGCTTGGTGGATATTTGTAGAGAACTCTTGCTTTAGAGTTTCCTGTCACACTTCATCAACTACCAACCTCCCATGAGGATCAAATTCTTCAAAGGTTGTTATGCGTTCCCTTCTATGATTGTTTTAATCTTTCTAACTCTTGCAAAATGATCATTGGTTGGTAAAATAGTTTTAGTTTTATTCATCAATTTTAAAGCTCCGTTGTCATTTTTACCGGTTGTGAAACCGGATTTTTTGAATAAAAACCCAACACCAGCTTCCTAATTGGGCCCAAAAACTATCATGGGACCAAAACTACTGAATCCCACAACCCAACCATGGCTCACAATCAGAAATCTGATGGTCTGACAAGGCCCAACTTCTCCAAGAAGTTCATTTCTTCTTCTATGAACACCAAAAAGCGTGAATACCACCAAAAGCACAAAAACCACTTAAATAAGGGCGAGGGTTTCGATTCTAGGTTTTAGAGGGATGGAGGATGAAGATAATAGGGTTTGGTGGGGATTTAAGGAGCTTAAATAGTGTCCAAGACCCTAAATTAGGGTTTAGGTCTGACTAGAGTACGCCCTGTGTACTTCTGGTACGCCTAACGTACTCCCTTAAGCATTCACGATCCATCTGGTTAGTACGCCTAGCGTACTCCAACGTACACCCTGCGGACTGGACTTTGCACTAGTACGCCTTGCGTACACATGTGTACGCCCCGCGTACTCAGTTTCACCCTAAAACCACTAAACTTCCGAGGCCATAACGTCTTCGTTCTAAGTCCGATTTCAATGATCGTTATATCCACAGAAAGGTAACGAGAAGATCAACACTTCTACCAACTCATACCTGCCTTAAAACTTCCTGAACAAAAATCCAATTTCCATAAAATCGCGGATTGCCAGTTTACTGATATACCCCTTGGCTCCAAAACACAAATCAAACTCCCAGATCATCTATCCTATGTTACCCACACCCCAAATAGGTCCAAATCTCCCTTTCCCAAAGGCCCTAGACCCTATGATAACTGATCTTCAGGTCACGACCCCAAATTAGGAAACGATACAGAGCAGGGTGTTACAACTAATATGGTTTTATTGTAATCTCTTACGCTTCAAATATATAATTACTAAATATTTTATGGTTCTTTATGATTTAATAATATATTACTAATTAGATCCATCTTCAGTGATAAAGTTTCATGAAATATTGTTTCAATCGTAATCCTTGTTTTCTTTGAAGGTTATGGGACATCAAACCCTAATACCAAACAAGTCTATCTTTGATTAAATTATATGTGCTCAAAACCAAATCAAGTTTTTTTTGGTTAAACTTAATCAAGATTATGTTGGTGATTTTATACCTTCAGTATTATTTTTAATTGTAATGAGATTACTTTTTTGATCAATATAATATTGATAAATACTGAACAAGTGAGGTTGGTGCGGAGTGAACATATTCTTGAGTTTATTAAGATTAAAATACACTGTTATTTAGAGGTGAAATGTAACGGCCGTGTATTTCCTTAAACATTTTGTAGAAGAATCTTTATTCACATTAGTTAAATGTAAATTTTCTAATAGATAATAAATAAGAATTATTCATACATGGTATGTGTTTAGTTCACATCCAAGTTACTCCATCTCTCTTTCTCTTTGTTCTCTCTATTGGTTAGCTGCTGTCGTCGCCACTATAGAACCAACTTAACTTCCGATCTGATCTGTCCCCGACTTGCGGTAAATATTTTCAGCTAACAGTGATAGGTCCGACGTCTTTTCTGGGTACCAATGAACGTTCAACGATGTCTTTTCTCTTTAAATTTTATTGTTTTGTGTATAATTGGTCAATTTATTGGGAATTTGAACTTATTATATGATTAATAAATAAAATTTAGCCGGTGTGATTAATACTAGGACGGTGTGTAAAAAAATATTTCGAAAAGAATATTATCCATGTTAAAATTTGTGAAATAAACATGTGAATCTCGGTCCTAATGGTGTTTTTAGACCATTTTAACAAATTTATTGATATAATGAGTAAAAAAAATGTTAGATGGTTATTGTTACTATAACTAGTTCGTTTTTCTATACCAATTTTACAGTAACCATGGACAACAATCATCACCCAACTCCCAAATGTAAAAAGAAAGTTGAAACCACTCTCATATCTTTTAGGTAGTGTTTGTTTTTTGTCTGCAGATCTGCGAGACGTCTTCTGTCTGCGCCGCGCAGACCACGCGCAGACATTAGTCTTCGCAGACTGTTTGTTTTTTTGAAGACTGCAGACCTAAAAATGTCTGCGCGCCCTGTTCTTGGCGCAGATGTGGACCAGAGTCTTCAAACATCTTCAGACATCTTCTAGCTTAAAAAAACATATATATCTTTATTTTTTTTAAGTTTTTTTTTAATTTATATTTTTTCCAACTTTATTAATGATAAACAATATGAAAAAAAATTACAAAACTTAAAAAAAACATTTGACGATACAAACATGATATTTTTAACAAATTTATAAATAAAAATTTATTATAATAATAGTCATTGAAGTTGTTTATATAAATATGAAAAAAAAAAATCATAATATATTCTTATATTTTTTTGCCAAAATTTTGTAAAACTTTATTTAATAGAGTATCATCAATTTCTCGAGAAAATATTTATCGTACGTTTTTAATAGATTTATTTGAAAAAATCGAAGTTTATTTCCATCTATTTATGTATCAAATTCTTTGATCACTAATTATAATGTTTAGTTATAACTTTGCAATCAAAGTTTTTATCAAATATGTATATGAATTAATACCATTTTTATTTTTATTTTTTATATAATAATACATAAAAGTTGATCTAGATTCGTTATATATTTATAATAAAGTCGTAAAAATATATAAAAAATTCGCTTTGAAGTTTTAAAAAATCAGTTTATTTAGATTTCAGTTTATTTTAATAGCCCGCAGATGTTAAAAAAACAAACAGTCTTCTTTTTTCAGATTGCAGATGTTTGGTCCACCTCTTCTACTGCAGAGATCTACAGATGTGATCCGCAGACTGCAGACATTTTGCCTCAGAAAAAACAAACAACACCTTAGTCTTTTAGGAAAGCCATCTCCCTTTTGTAGACAATTTATCACGCCCTACTTCTAAAGCTTTACCTTTACCTAGTTTAGCAATTTTTGTTATTGTTAAAATTTTAGACAATTTATCACGCCCTACTTCTAAAGCTTTACCTTTACCTAGTTTAGCAATTTTTGTTATTGTTAAAATTTTTGATAATATGTAGCCACAATCATGTCTTATTCAAAACATTACTCTCTTTTTAAAATATTTGAAATTTAGCAAAATATTATTCCACTGTTTTAAACAAAGTTTATAAATTAACACCAAGTGTGTGTCGTATCAGTATAATAGGTCAGATTCCATTTTAAAAAGCTGACCAAATTGTAAAATTAGTTTTTACCCGTCAGCGCAGTAAGATTCCATTATAAAAAGTTGCGAAATTCTCATATTTATATGGAAATCACTAGATCTTATTCTTATCATTCTAATTATAATATTAGTAAACCTAATTAGTTTAATTAAGCAAAAGTTATTAAGATATTTTCATATATTAAATTCGATGCATCTTGTTCTTGAAAACAGCTAGCTACCACTCACCAAATTCCATACTTCTGGTTGCATCCGTATGTATGTAAAATAAGACTCTAAGTAGTTCACCATATCAGCTCCAAGTTTATGCTTTATTTTGTTTTTTAATTTCTTAAGTTTTTAAATGGTGAGAGACAAATAATCGCTTGTTTTTAGGTGCCAATAATTGATATGCCTAGAATCATCCAAAGCAAAGGTAAGTGGTCCATATAGTCGACACCAAAATTAAAGTCGTAAGTGGCACAACGATCCACACCTCTGTATCCAAAAGTCCAGCCTGTCTACAATGAAGAAACTACGTACCTTGCAAATTAAGAAAAAAACGAAAAAAAATAATAATAATAAAATTGAAATACGAAAATACGAAAATAGATTCTTACCAGACGACGGAACGGCGAAGAAACGGAATATCACGTATCCCAAACACGGAACGTAACGGAAGTTAACGGAACGGAACTGAGCTCAATGGAACGAAATCTGAGAAACTGAACTTGACGGGAACGGAGATAATCAACGATGGAAATCGAGATGATCAACACAGACGAAAGCTCACTGTATACAGATTGAGGTGATTGTAGTTGAATTGAGTTATGTTTTAATGATGAGGGTGATTAGATTGGATTTTGGAGCTGAAGCTCTGCTTGATTAGCCATTAATGGCATCAACGGATGATATTTATATATTGTCATCTATATCTATATACACATGAAAAGAGGTCATTTATCATGTAAGGCTTGCTTCCGTCCCCTGAATTCATAAAAAAATTGCTCATCCAGATCTCTTCGATCTCCGATTTCTCCACGATCTGTTGTTAACCGTCGATGCCGCCGGATAGTTGAGATTGTAGTGTGATCAACGAACATACCGAAACTTTTGAAATCTACAACTCCTCCGCCTTTGACATGACTGATAGCCGACTAGGCCTAGCCTGAAACGAGGTTCTCCGTCGTTGCTGATGAGATGATGGCCGGATCAACGCCGCAAGAGCTCGCTTCACCAAATCACCACCTTCGACAGTTCCTATACGGACAAGCGAGTTAGTCATCGCCGACCTCCGCGCGTTGAGACGATTTGAAGGATACGTCGCCGTATTGTGGTGGTTACTGTTGTTGTTGGTGTTCTTATGTAAGCTGCACCTGAATGATCCTGGATGTGACGTAGGTGAACACATACACGTCCTCTTCGGAGTTTCCTGTTTCTTCACCGCCTGATTATGATTCCTAGGCAGCGAAGATATTGATCTGCTTGGAGAAATCGGACGGTTGTCGAAGGAAAACCGTACGGACGACGACGATGTTCCGAATACGTTCACCGGAGTTGGCGACGCCGATCTTTGTTCAAAAAACGAAGTGGATCTGGATGAGAAAGCGGAGCTGGCTGAGGCAAAGGAAGACGACGACGAGTTGTAGAATCTCCCGGCTGGCGAGTGAGATCTTAACACCGGTCCGGTTGTTCTTCTTGTTGAAACCGCCATTGTTGTGTAACAGTAGAGAGAGAAAGTAACTGTATTGAAGGAGAAGAGAGAGGATCTTTTTTTTGAAGACTGCTTTGTGTGTGTAAATTGGCAAACATAGCTTTCCTCAAGGAACGTATTTATAGGGCCGGAAAAGTGGGTTTTAATTCTTCAATAAAATAAATAAAGGAATAAATACTAATTTCTGGTTTCAGTGGTTAGGTTTGTTTACGGTGGGTGTGTTTAAATTTTAAAGAAAGAAATAAAGAAATAAGTTTGTTTACAGTGGGCGCCAAACGACAATAGTAAAAGCCGTTTTAAAACGGCTGTGGTTTAGTATGGTAATGGTGGGGCGCCACGTACACGATGAACGCTCAAAAGGTGGGGTGACAAGGCCCATTTAGATTCCCACGTATTAAGCGCGGAATACGAGGTGATTACGAAAAAAGTATAAAATAACAGACATATTATTGGCGACATCGACATATAAAATAAGAGAAAATAACATTAAGATCTATTTTCTCATAAATTCCTCAAAAATTTGAAAGTATAAAAAATTAATAATGTGTATTTGGACCGAGTATTTGAATCGAAACCGAAATTTGGACCGGATCGTCCTGAATTAAAACCAAATAAGTTATTTGGGTTGGTTTTGGATATCTATTTTAGCCTAATTTGGTTTTCGAGTTATTTAGTTTGGATTATCCAAATAAAAGTTTAATCGAGTCAAAAAGACTGATCAGGAAATTGAATAATCACTTGATCGATGATCGTATCCACCCACTATAATCTTGTGTATTGATGTATCCGCCCATAAGCCAATATCAATCGAAGTTTAACACCCCCCCTGCACACACACACACACCATTAAAGTTGAAGTCATCGCCCTAGCATCCTCGCTTCCTACTGTGATCGAACACAATAGTTCGATTAATCAATTCCATTGATTCATCAGCTTTGCTACCAAAAAAAATAACTTCTCCTACTCCCCTTTCGTTCTTATTGTGATCGAACACCAAAAAAAAAAATCTTATTGTGAACTCCACTCTAATTTCAAGAATTTGAACTCCATTCTTCATCACCAATGAAATATTTAAGTCATGGAAAATTGGGCTCCAAGTCAAAAACTTAAGTAAATATCATATATTGATCTACTACTCGAATGTTATTCTTTTAATGTGTTATTATGTTATTGTTCGTCCCAAAACCCGAACACATGTGCTTGAATCTAATAGAAACAAGGAATAATAACACAAGTATTTGACAAATAATTATCAATATTATTTATCTGGTTTTTCACTAAGAAGTATGTTCTCACAAAAAGAACGAGTACAATGATTTAGAACTCACCAAGAACTCTAAATCTAGTCTACGTAAACTCTATCTCTCAGTAAACAATACAAATCATCAACTCTCAACTAATGAGAGATGCTAATATAAATACTACTCTCAACATAGGAGATAAAAATTATGTAGATACACCAAATCTTCTAATTACATCAAGTCTTGATTTGATGGGATTAAATATTCAATGATAAATGCAGATTTGGTATTTTAAGGAACAAATCAAATAAGATTTTCAGAATACTTTTTCACTAAGTAAGATCATTAACATGGAGGACAAATGTTTTAATAATTGTTGGTTTCACAGCCAATCATTAACATCGAGTAATAGAATAGTAAGAGCTAGGCGAATAAGAGCCACCGTCAATTCAGATTGGTACCATGTCATACCTCAGACTAGGATGCTAAGGACATGAATAATCCTTTATCATTGAAGGACCAGACAAGTGACACTCAGTTTGATGACTATGAAATAAGAGTAAGCCACTGGGTAATGCTCGATGTTTCATTAGAACATAAGACTAAATGCATACGGCAAACATGCTTCTAAGGACGGAGTCTGGATAAAACAGTTAATCAAAAATAAACACCCAATCCTTATAATAGTTTTTTTTATTTGGACTAACCAATCTCATGTTGAAGGATATTTCAATGCATAATAATCAGTGTAAGTGTGTGACTCAATGTCATCTTAACAGATGGTTTCACTAATGAGATACTTAGAGAGATTTAGTCGCATACAACAACATGCTTCTAAGGAAACTTATCGGTCCAAATATATATAAAGAAAAAGATTGATTAAAGAGGGGATAACATACTTACCTTTTAATATTTTCAATTATGACTAGACAAATATTTGTAGGGGAAGAATACACTTTGCTAGCAGTTTCAACACAAGATATGGTGGCTCATTTAGTTTCAACAAATATAAACATGACATGTTGGGTTAAAGACTTCTGATGTAACATCCCAAAACTCAGAACTAAAATTTATTATTTTTATATTAAATAAACCATCAACCATACATGTTTTTCAAAACCATAAGGTATTCAAAGGGTATCCATAAACATCCTAAATGTACATCAAAGTCTATTTATATCAACACAAGGCTGTACCAGGTCTATTTTACCCCACATATATATAACAAACAGACACACAAGCATACAATGCATACAACAAGAGTCATAAAGACTACAAGCACATACAATCCATAGCATCCTATAGTATAGTGAGCAAATTCACCTCGCACAACAACTCAAAAGTCAACAGCAGGTGCTAAATGCCACCTAGATAATCACATAAGGCAAAACCTTAATCTACCTATTAGGACATAATAGTTAAACAAAAATCAAAAAGTCAAAAGTCAACCCTCAAGGTCAATAGGCAAAGTCAACAGTCAATGCTGACTCTAGCCGACCGACACGAGTGGTCTTCCTAGGCCACGTCGTGACCCGCATATGACCAACAGTCAGGAAAATCCCAGCCGCCATGTCATGGTGACCTAGGACCACACCGTGGTAGGTGGGAGTTCCAACAACTTAATGCATCAAGCTGTTTTCTTTGATTCCAAGAGCTCCAAAGCTCATTCTGTTCCAAAATGTGATCTAGATGGATAAAGTTTCCAACTTCATCCATTATGACCACCCAAAAGGTCCAAAACCCAACTCCCAAAGTCCCAAAAGGCTTAACAATGCAAGATCTTAACCAATAAGCACTTATTCCATAAGGTTCGAAGTCCATCCTTTCCAATATTGATTCTAGCACCAAAATTAACCTAAAAGTTGGTGCTTTATAGACATGCATGTCCAATGCATGTCTTCAACCCATATTAGGTCAAAATGAGGGTTTATGACCTAAATCTCATGCATGGAATGAAAACCCAACCAAACTCTAGATCCAAGGCACAAATTACACCAAATGTCCCAGAGATTCATAAAGTTGCAAACTTTAAGAGATCTCACCATCCCAAAAAGAAAAAACAAGAAGTTAATGGGACAAAACTCAAGATCTAGCAACCTAGCCTGATAAAAATCGAGTCTTAGACACTTACAAATGTCCAGAAGAGTGCTAAGGTGAAAAAAAGGAGGCTTGTTTGCTTGATATTTACTTCCTTTTTACTCTTTCTTCCTTTTTTAGCTTCAAGGAACACCAAAACTAGCTCAATAATGGAGGAAAGTGATTAGGTTTCTTTATGGATTGAGGGGACTGATGGAGGCCGAGGATGAGCAAACCCTAACCTCATCATTCCTTTAAATATGGAGCAAACTTGGAAAAATAGGGTTTTCATGTCTGCCGTCTACCACGTCGTGGCCAATACTGCCAGCCGTCCACCACACCATGGCCATTATTGTCATGTTGTGCTGGCTTAAATCAAACATGCGAACCCTTTTCACCTTTCCATGACATGGTGGTGCCTCCACCATGTTGTGGAAATCCTCAAAATGATAATTTAATTATGAATAATGTACCTCAAGATCCGGGTGTTACAACTCTTCCCCACTTGAATTCGACTTCGTTCTTGAAGTCTGCCACCTCAAACAACTTGGGGTAATTCCCTCTCATCTCGTCCTTCGGATCCTACGTCCATTTTGAACCCTTTCGGTGCTGCCACTGCACCTTTATTACACAACATTGTTCTATAGATTTTTCATCCTCCAGTCAAGGACCACCACCTGTATCTCTATATAATTCAGACGATCATCCACCTGAATGCCTTCCAATAGAACCACTACGGAATCATCAACCAAACACTTCTGTAGTTGAGAGGCTTGAAAAACATTATGAATCTGACTGAGCTCCTCTAGCAGATCCAAACTACATGTCACCCTGCCCACCCGGGCTATCACCCTGAAAGGACCAATATACCTGTGGCCTAGCTTACCCTGTTTCCTAAATCGGATGACATCTTTTCGTGGTGACACCTTTAGGAGTACCATGTCAACAACCTGAAACTCCAAGTCTTTTCGGCTTCTATCTGCATAACTCTTCTGTCGGTTTTGTGCTTTCTGAATTTTATCGTGAACTTGCTGAATCAAATCTTTCTTTTTAAGTACCACCTTTGTACACCCCATGACATATTGACCGACCTCACCCCAACATATTGAGATCATACACTTCCTCCCGTAGAGCATCTCAAAAGGAGGTCGATCAATGTTAGCGTGATAACTATTTTTATACGAAAATTCCGCCAAAGGAAGATATGTATCCCAACTACCGCCAAAATCCAGAACACATGCCTGAAACCTGTCCTCCAATGTTTGGATAGTCCGCTCACTCTGACCGTTAGTCTATGGGTGGAAAGCCATGCTGAAGTTTATATGAGTACCCAACTATTCGTGGAATCTCTTCTAGGACTTGGAAGTAAAAAAACATCCCTATTTGTGACCACAGAAACTGGCACCCCATGTCGTGCCACCAATTCCCGAATGTAGATATCGACCAACTTCTCCACCGAAATACTCTCTTGGATCGTATTAAAATGCGCTCTTGGTCAATAGGTCCACAATAACCCATATCGAATCCAATCCACACACCATCTGAGGCAATTTGGTGATAAAATCCATCATAATCTCTTGCCATTTCCAAACGGGGACTTCCAAGGGGTCTACTTTTCCATGAGGTAGCTGACGTTCAACATTTACTTTCCTGTAAGTCAAGAACCTCTCCACATACCAGACCACGTCTCGCTTCATACATGGCCACCAATAGTCAATCCGGAGATCTTTGTACATCTTTGTCGCTCCGGGGGGCATAAGGAATCTCAAATTGTGCGCCTCCTCCATCAAGACTTGATGCACACCACCCTAATAGGGAACCCGCATGCTCTGATGAAGGGTCAATAATCCTAGACTATTATAATCAAAGGAAGCCACCTGAACCATTATACGCTCACTCTTCTGGTGCCATTCATTCATAGCCTAACATGAGCCTCTCGAATTTGCTCTAAGAGTGGGGTAATCACTATCATCCGAAAACACATATCCCTGATCGGAGCAGTAACCGCATTGCGGTTGAGAGAATCGGCCACCACATTGTCCTTCCCTGGGTGATAAAGAATCTTACAATCATAATCCTTCACCATATCCAACCATCTATGATGCCTCATATTTAGATTCGGCTGATCCATTAGATACCTCAGACAGTTGTGATCCATGTAAATAGTATAACGTACCCCATAGAGGTAATGGCACCAAATATTAAGGTCGAACACCATATCCCCCAACTCTAAATCATGAGTAGGATAATTCGCCTTATGAGGCTTCAGTTGCTTTGAGGCATAAGCGATCACATGACCCCACTACATCAACACTGCACCCAAACCTGTTATTGGCACATCACAGTACACCATAGAATCCTCAACACCCAATAGCAGGGTCGGAATTGGTGCCTCACACAATCTCTACCTCAGAGTCTCAAAAGTTTCCTGCTGCTCAGGCCTCCAACGAAACATGATGGTCTTCTTTGTTAACCGGGTCAAAGGAACCACTATCTTGGAGAAATCCTAAATGAATATCCGATAGTAACCTGCTAATCTAAGGAAACTCCGAATTTTTGATGGAGATCTTGGAACCTCCCATCTTATCACCGCCTCAACCTTGGCCATATCAACCATAATACCGTACTGGTTGAAAAGGTGTCCCAAAAACTACACCTCGCACAACTCAGATTCTCTTCATGTTGCTCTTAGGTCTTGGAATAGACCATGATGTCATTACTAAACACAATCATGGACCGATCCAACATGGGCATGCATACACGATTCATGAGATCCATGAATATGAGTGGAGCATTGGTGTGACTGAAGGGCATCACCATGAACTCGTAATGACCATAACGTGTTTGTAAGGCCATCTTCTACGTATCCTCATCTTCGACTCTCATCCGATGATAACTGAAATGCAGATCAATCTTGGAAAACCAAGATGCACCCTGGAGCCGGTCAAATAAAACGTCAATCATCAGGAGTAGATAACTGTTCTTCATCATTAGCTTATTTAGCTCCCGATAGTCCATACACATCCGATGCAACCCATCCTTCTTCGTCACGAACACGATCGACGCTCCCCATGGTGGACTAATCGGCCGAATAAATCCCTTGTCTAATAGCTCTTGCAGCTATGTAGACAACTCTTGTATCTCTATAGGTGCTAACTGATAAGGTGCTTTGGTTATCAGAGCTGCACCTAGAAGCAAGTAAATCTGAAATTCCACTTGCCTCTTCGGAGGCACTCTAGGAAAATCCTCCGAGAACACATCCAGGTACTCCTAAAAAAATCGGTACATAACTTATAGTCGCCATACCCTTCTCCCGGGTATCCATCACTTAAGCTGCAAATCCAAAACAACCCTGCTAAACATAACGTCTAGCCCTAGCTGTTGAACATAGAGTCGACCTATGCTGAACACACTCTCCTTGAATCACTAACTCTCCCCCACTTGGGGTCCGAATACTTACCATCTGATGCTCACAACCAATCATTTCCCCATTGGGGCTCAACTAATCCATCCCCATAATAACCTTATTCTCACGCAGGGGAATAAGAAACAAATCAATCGCATACTGCTCACTGAAAAACTCCAATATATAGCCCCGATGAACCTTCTGGACTTGAGTAAGTCTCCAAGTTCCCATGTTTTTGATTCATTCCTTGTAGATCTAAGTTTTGAGCCTTTTCCTTCATGATTTGTGATTATTATTGGTTGGTTTGGATAAATTTGACAACTTTATCACTCCTTGAAGTACCTTGGTTATCATATGCTCCAATCTAGATTCTCATGTTATTTGGTGCAATGCATGGAGTTTTGACTCAATTTTCACCCTTTTTGACCTAGTTTTGGGGAAGGACATGCATTTTGTTGGCTTAGGTATCTAAGCCCATAACTATAATTGATATGTACTTGACCTGAAGTAGCATGGTCCTTTTGAGTTGCCTTCACTATAGTAACTTGTCAGGATAAATTATGAGAAAGAGGTTGATAAATGATTTATTAATATATTATAAGAATAATATATTAGTTGAGAGATAATATTATTTAATTAGTATTGTTCAGAAATTAATTTAGTGATAAAAAAGACTGATTAAAAGAACGGGGACTGATTATGTAAATCAGTAATAGTTGTAGTTTGGGCTAATTTACCCTATTGATAAGAGGTGGAAGAAAATCTATGGGAATCCCATAGAGTTTTTGTCCAACGCCTATTGATGTGTGTGAAATGCACTTGTTTTACCCCTACTTTTAATTAATAAATTGAACACACAAAGGCAGTGGACCTGTCTTTTAGTGGTATAGATTAGTAAGTAAGGTGTCGAACACAGGGAACGGAAAATTAAACTAATAACTAATTTTAACTAAAACAAATAATAAAAGTAAAGTGTTTTTCTCTAGTTTTGCAAGACTAGAAACTTAGACACACTAAATTAACTAATTAACTAAAGCAACAACTATTCACCAAATTTGATAAAGATGTTTCTATTTAGGTTCAACCAATTCACTCCTATGGTTATTTGAATTTATGGTAGATTAATTGCTATTGGTTACCAATTATAATAGTTAGGTTCATGTTCATTACTCCTAACCCTTAGACAATTAACTAATTTAAGCATTGATCAAGTGTTTAAACTAATTAATTCCCTAGATTAATGATTTGGATTAAATAAGATTTGTAATGGTCAATTAAGTTATTAATTCAATTAACCTCTTGTTTGATGGTTTCTCAAACAAGCTCACACATTAATCTTCGTATTTTCTTATTAATCTTAGTTTCATAATCATTACTTCTAAGCATATGGTTTAGTGTTCACATAGACATATGAGGTTAACAATTAAGAGATGTTCATGCAACCTAATTGCCTTCCAATTAACATAAAATAGTAGTGATTAATACATAAGGTTCTTTAACAAACTTAATTTAATAAATCACCAATAGACAATTAAGCAAAAACTAATAATTAAACCATAGGAGTTACTTGGTATTCCCAAAACAGAAACAAAAATGAATTTAGTTCATAATTGCAATAGAAACAAACATAAAAACAAGGTTTACTAAAGCAAACATATTCAATTCCTAAATCTAAGTGGTAGAATTAACATAATTGCTTGAATTCTTCAAAAGATTGAAGCTTAGGGTTCCTTAGCGTCTTCTAGGGCTCTTAGTCGCAACTTAACCTTCAAAAGTCGCCAGGAATCCTATCCCATTAGATAAGGATTCGTCTTTTATAGATATCCCAAAACAGGGTGTACTCGGCGAGTAGCAGAACCAACTCGCCGTGTAGGTCCATAGTTATCCGTCTTGAATCAGGAGTCGTAGCTATCTTCTGGAACATCCTCGTGTACTCGCTGAGTAGAGTCGTCTACTCGCCGAGTAGATGATCTTTTTCACTCTTTGATCTTCAATTGCTTCCCCTTGCTCCCTTTTACTTCCAAGCATATCTTCTGGACTGAAAACAAAATTCACAACATTTTAAGTACCTTTTGTCCACATTATTCACATAATTAATTAAAAATAACTAAGAATATATGCTAAATAATTAACTAATTATGCACATATCAAAATACCCCATACTTGACTTTTGCTTGCCCCCAAGCAAAACTAAATTTTAAACATACTAGAATCACATATAATAACTCCATTCCAACCCAGCCATTATGCCAAGACCGCAACGCATGCATTTGTGTCTAAAATCTCCTAAAAACCCCCATACTCCAAATACTCACAATCCTCATAAACATTCGCCTACTCACCCCGAACAATGCTCATTTTATGCAACCCTCCGAATCCATCCTCATAAAATTTCTTTACCCTCAAGGTATTTTTAATTGAGCAACCCAAGCATACATATTCTAGAATTACAACTTTTCGATACCACTATGGAGCTCTTTGAATTCTTCACTTCCTTGGTAATTTGATCTTTGATATCTTTGAATTCACCACCTTGTATTGATTGATTTTTGGTATCTTTAATTTTTTTTTTGAATTTCTTGGAATTTTGTTTTTTAGATCTTTACTTCATTTGCTCCAAAATTCTTATAACTTTTTCTAGTAATTCTTTTTCTCTTTTTTTTTACATGTAACTCACTCTTCTTTTTTTTTTCACTCAATTCCCTACATGCTTAAGCAGGGGCGCTCAATCTCAACCTTTATTGGCTAACGATAAAAATTTTCCTGGATACATTTCAGGTTTAGGCTGCTAAACATATTGCATCCCTCAGGCTGAGCAAGGTTGTGTTTTTGTCTCATGATTTCACTGAAATAAGGAAGCCACAAATGCACTAGAACGTATATAAGCTCAACTAAACATTTGGGTTTTCATGCAATTATCAACACAATTTTAACATGGAATCCTAATTTTTTACCAAAATTTTCTAAATTAAAACCTAAGCGTGTTTTGGTATGCAACAATTTTTTAAAATTAGCCTAAATTAAGATTCTAAGTATTCTAAGATGTGACTAACCCCCTACCCCACACTTATTTTATGCAATGCCCTCATTGCATATTATGCAAACTAAACATGCAAATATAGAGAAAGTTGGAACAAACTCCCCTGGGGTAGCAGTCGCTAGGTTGACACTCTCCTCTTCAACTCCTTCTTCTATTGAATTTAGCCATGGGAACATCTCATCCATGGCACGGGTGTCATACGTCTCGTGTGGTTGATAGCTCGAAAACTCCATGGAACAGGGTTGTTAGAAAATCTCTAGTAGTAATCCTTCATAAAGAGTGTATGAATGTTGCAGTAAAAATAGCCAAAGCAATTCGGAAACTTCACAAGTAGCAGGATACATGGCGAGTAAGCTCGAAGACTCGACGAGTAGGACTTGATGGGAAACCAGATCATGTAAAATCATATGTACTCGCCGAGTAGTGTTAGTGCACTCGGCGAGTAGGGCGTATTTTTCCAGAACTCTTCTAATTGCTGTATCTCTCGACTTTGGTGTTGAAACGGAAATATAAATGTACTCTCACTCGAATTTCCTAAGCAGCAACACTCCATAAGACTCTCGACTCGCACGGAATCAATCCTAAGGACAAGACTCCATAATTGCTCAAAAGTCTCTCATTCCTCTCTTGACCCGTTCTAATTAGCATGCTTCCCTATCTTCAATCCCTGAAAAGAGAAACTAACAGTGACACTAATAATCCAACCACCATAACAAAATCCAAAGTGTCAACAATTGTTTTAGAACAAAACATCATAAAAAATTAAAAAAAAAACAAAACAAAGTCTTCAATCTTCATCTTCCATTCCAGCTCCTCCTGCTCCACTTCCTCCCTCTCCATCTCTTCTTCGCATCCTCTCATCCCAATCCATGATATAAGGGTAGCCGGGTCCAGGTCTCGGGGCAATGTGCATTTGTTGAAAAAGATACTCGAAAGATTGATTAGTGTAGTTAACCCCTCGCCCAATATCATCCAAGTAGTGTCGGTACTCTACTTGGTTCCAACCATCATTATCCTCCACCGGAATAATCGGTGGATCTTCCCGCACCCGTTCGCTCCTTTGTCGGACCCGCCTTCCCGGCTCCTCGGGGACCGCCGACTCATCTTCATTCGGAATAGTAAAGGAATCACCAAACTTTTCAACTATCCGTGCCCTCCTATAAAGTGCAGTGTTGAATGGAGGAGGGTGGATAACCATTAGTGCTTGAGCTTGTGGCAAATCCAAGATCCCAAATGACTTGGCAAGTCGGGTAATAAACATGCCCCCATTTATCTTTGAATTTATCTTCTCCTTGACCACCCCCTCCGCAAGAAATTTGGCAATGCAGTAAGGGAGGTTGCAGAAAACGTCTGGAGTGATGATGCTCCACAGGTAGAAGATGTCAAGGGTGGGAACTTTGTCCCCATCCTTCCGCATGTTTATCGTGCTTGCTACGAACCGGTGAATGAGTCGGTGGATCGGAGAACGGATGTGACCTTCTTGCGCGGTGGAAGGAATGTAGACTCGGTTCGCAATTGTATTCCACCATGTAGATGCCACCACCTCCTCGGGAAGTTCTTGGTAGCAATTTTCCAAGAAGGCTTCAAAATAATCCGTAATCACCATGTCTTGGTCATAAATACCCAACCGCCATGGGAACTCCACCATGCTGCATTGTCGCAGCTCCCCGCCCAATGAGAAAGAGATTGTGTTAGGATTGTAAAACTCACTACCACCTCGGAATGAGATGGTAGCAAAGAATTCCCAGCACAACTCAGTGTATACCGGCTCTTGGATTTTGAATAACTGCAACCAACCATCACAAGTGATGTTGGCATATCCCAAATTGCAATCTTTCACCAAGTACGGGGTGAGTTCTTCTTCCAAACCTACATTTCCCTTCCATCCCCAATCCACTGCATTTGGAAGGTGGATTTCCTTTTGCCTAAGTGCCTCCAATATGTTTAGAGCTCGTGTTTTGGATGATTTGGAGGTAATTTTTTGAAAAGATAGCCATGATTGGCCTCTTCTTGCCATGCTACCTGTATACACATATCAAGAACACAGCAACAAACAATACCCAGTAATTAAAACAAAAATATGTGATCTGAGTGGGACCTACTCGCCGAGTACACGACCCTACTTGGTGAGTAGTATGAACTCCATGACAGATCGAGATCGGATCTGTGTAATCTGTGCAAAAGTCCAAATTGTTCATAGGGTTTTGTTGTAATTACTTATCTAACCATAAATCTTGAAGAAAATACTCCTAACAACATCTAATTCATGACTAAATCAAAACCCTAGAGTTTGGGAAAAACTCCCCAAATCCGAAATCACTTCAAATCTGGGTAAATCTGTGATAAAAATTGAACCTTTCAGGAAATTAAAGGGTAAAGATGTTACCTTGTTGCTTGAATGAAGAGAATTAAGTAGAAAATTGGAGAGATCTTGAAAAGTTCTTTAAAAGATGGTTGAGAGAGAGTGCACGGCGAGTAATGGGATGACATGGTGAAAAATAACGTTTTTTTACAGATTTTATTTCACTGGATTTGAACCGGCTACTTGCATAGTAGAATGGGTCTACTCGCCGAGTAGACGCGCTTATTATCGACTTTTGACTGAAATAGACACTTACTCGCCGAGTACACGATTTTACTCGGCGAGTATATGTCACAGGTTGAAAAAATTTTGTATTTTGGAAAAAATTAATGTATTAATCCATGTTTTTAGCCCATCCACCCCACACTCTAAGCATAGCTTGTCCTCAAGCATTTATAGGCATAAAATAGATGAAGAAGAATGAAAAAAAAATGTGAAAAATAAAGAAAAGGAAAGAAAATGCAAACTTGAGACTCGGGTTGCCTCTCGAGAAGCGCTTCTTTTTATGGAGTCATTAGCTGGACTCCGCCCCGTCTACGTGGTTGCAATCCCGCCCAGTAGCAACTCCTCCAATCCTTCATTCTGGGGGACACCTTCTTCATATTTTTTTTACTCTATGACCATTGACTTTGAATGGCGTGTCGTCTCTTGATAACAACTCTATAGCCCCATGTGGAAACACCGTCTTGACCAGAAAGGGACCATCCCACCTTGATTTGAGTTTGCTTGAGAAAAGTTTTAATCGGGAATTGAAAAGCAATACTTTTTGGCCTTCATGAATGTCTTTATTCTTGATCCTTTGATCATGCCATTTCTTGGTCTTTTCTTTATAGAGCCAAGAACTAGAATAAGCATCATTCCTTAGCTCTTCAAGGGCATTCATTTGCATCAACCGGTTGCTCTTTAATTCTTCTATGTCGAAGTTGCACCTCTTTAAAGCCCAATACGCCTTATGCTCGATCTCGACCGGTAAATGGCATTGCTTTGCATAAACTAACCTATATGGTGTAGTACCAATAGGTGTTTTGAAAGCTGTACAAAATGCCCATAACGAATCATCCAGTTTATCCGACCATTCCTTGCGGTTGCTTCCCACCGATTTCTCTAAAATTCGCTTCAAGGCTCGATTGGTCACTTCGGTTTGTCCACTAGTTTGTGGATGGTATGATGTGGAGAACTTATGGGTAACCCCATATTTCTTGAGCACCTTTTCCAATTGATCATTGGCAAAATGTGTGCCTCGGTCACTGATTAAAGCCTTCGGAACACCAAACCGTGAGAATAGCTTCTTCAAGAATCGTACCACTACCCGTCCGTTATTTGTTGGTAAAGCTTGTGCTTCCGCCCATTTTGAGACATAATCGACCGCTACTAGTATGTACTTGTTTCCTTTGGATATGGGAAAAGGTCCCATGAAGTCAATGCCCCACACGTCAAACACCTCGCACACTTGGATACTATGTTGTGGTATTTCATTTCGAGATGAAATGTTTCCCACTCTTTGACAAGCATCACATTCTTTGACAAATTGGGCTGCATCTTTAAAGATTGTAGGCCAATAAAACCCAATTTCAAAGATCTTCTTTGCAGTGTAGTGTGCTCCATGATGTCCTCCCGTGGGCCCACTATGGCAATGTTCTAATATTCTTCGGCTTTCCTTCCCGAACACACATCTTCGTATGATTCCATCCGCACAGCTTCGGAAGAGGTATGGGTCGTCCCAAAATTAATATTTGATTTCCGCAAAGAATTTCTTCTTTTGTTGACTAGTATAATCCTGCGGGATGTAATTTGTAGCTAAATAGTTAGCTATGCCTGCGAACCATGGCTCTTCTCCCACTGACACCATAATGTATTCGTCCGGAAAGTTGTCTCCAAGTGTGAGTTTTGGCTCTGTAGTGTCAACTTCCTAGGGCATGTTGTTAGTCAAGAAGGAATTCATGTGGATCCTTCCAAGGTCAAAGCCGTCGAAGGATGGGCCGTCCCGACAACGCCCACAGAAATTCGTCAATTCTTAGGCCTAGCAGGCTACTACCGGAGGTTCATTCAAAACTTCTCTAAAATCGCCAAGCCACTTACCTCACTTACACAAAAAGCGTACCATTCAAATGGACAGACAAACAAGAGATTGCGTTTCGAACCTTAAAGCAAGCCCTCTGTAGTGCCCCGATACTATCTCTACCGGAGGTAACGGAAGACTTCGTAGTCTACTGTGACGCGTCAAATCAGGGTTTAGGTTGCGTTCTCATGCAGCGTGGAAGGGTGATAGCTTACGCATCCTGCCAACTAAAGACGCACGAAGCGAATTATACAACCCATGATCTGGAATTAGGAGCAGTGGTCCTTGCTCTGAAGATTTGGAGGCATTACCTTTATGGTACAAAGTGCACCATCTTCACGGACCACAAAAGTCTTTAGCACATCTTGAACCAAAAAGAGTTGAACATGAGGCAACGAAGATGGGTTGAATTATTAAACGACTACGAGTGTGAAATCAAGTATCACCCAGACAAGGCCAACGTGGTAGCTGATGCATTGAGCCAGAAGGAGTATTCTAATCGTCGTGCGAAAACTCTCTCAATAACCATCCAATCCCACTTAACCACTCTGATTGGGGTAGCCCAGTCGGAGGCCATGAAGACGGAAAACAGAGCAAGAGAAGCACTACGCGGAATGAAGAAGAATCTAGAGGTAAAAGAAGACGGAGTATACTACTTCATGAACCGTATTTGGGTCCCTAAACTTGGAGGATTTAGGGAGATAGTCATGAAGGAAGCTCACAAGACGCGATACTCCATCCATCCCGGCTCGGACAAGATGTATTTGGATATTAAACAACACTATTGGTGGCCTAACATGAAGGCGGAAATCGCCACCTATGTTAGTAAGTGCCTTACTTGTGCCAAGGTGAAGGTGGAGTACCAGAAGCCCTCAAGGTTATTGCAGTAACCAGTAATCCCTGAGTGGAAATGGGAAGGGATTTCTATGGATTTCGTGACCAAGCTACCCAAGACGTCGGATGGACTAGACACCATATGGGTAATAGTCGACTGACTGACGAAATCTGCCCATTTCCTGTCAATAAAAGAATCCTACAAGATGGAGAGATTGACACGCTTATACATTCGAGAAATCGTGAGACTCCACGGAGTACCAGTGTCTATTATCTCGGATAGAGACAGTAGGTTCACTTCACATTTTTGGCAATCACTCCAGAAAGCACTCGGAACCCACCTCGACATGAGCACCGCTTATCATCCACAAACGGATGGTCAAAGTGAACGAACCATTCAAACGCTCGAAAACATGCTTCGCGCATGTGTGATAGACTTTGGGAAGTCTTGGGATACCCATTTACCTTTGGTCAAATTCTCGTATAACAACAGTTACCATTCGAGCATCAAGGTCGCTCCTTTCGAAGCACTATACGGGCGTAAGTGTAGATCACCGTTATGTTGGGCTGAGGTGGGCGATACACAACTAGCAAAAACACTCGCATCGGACAAGGCTCTAACGGGACCGGAGATCATTCGTGAAACCACGGAAAAGATCATTCAAATCAGAGCTCGACTACAAGCATCGCGCGACCGACAAAAGAGCTACGCCGATAAACGGCGAAAGCCCTTAGAATTCCAGGTCGGGGATCGAGTATTGTTAAAAGTCTCACCCTGGAAAGGAGTTATTCGTTTTGGGAAGCGGGGAAAACTGAACCCACGGTACATTGGACCTTTCGAAGTCGTCGCCCGAATAGGTCCAGTGGCATACAAACTGCAACTACCCGCAGAGCTAAACAATGTACACCCCGTGTTCCATGTTTCTAATCTAAAGAAGTGCCTATCGGATGAAACACTTGTCATTCCCCTTGACGAAATCGAAATCAATGAGAATCTCCTGTTCGTTGAAGAACCGGTTGAAATCATGGACAGGGAGGTGAAGCGTACTAAGCAAAGTCGCATCCCGATTGTGAAAGTATGGTGGAACGCAAAGCGTGGGCCAGAATTCACGTGGGAACGCGAAGAACAAATGAAGCAAAAGTACCCTCACCTATTCTAGTATTCTAAAATCTAGCTTTCAAACAGAATTTCGAGACGAAATTCCCTCTAACGGGGGGATGATGTCACAACTAGAAATTTTGTGCCTTGTAATCACAACACTCAAGTAAGAATTATTAATCCAAGACATGAAAGCATGCATGATACTTACTCTATAACAACAAAATTGCAATCAAATACACCATACAAGCATTACAAATAGTCAACAAGCAATTGGAAACCCTAGAAGTTCTTGTTTAGGTCCATTTTGGTCTAGGACTTCCTTATTGGGCCCAATGGACCAGTAAGCTTCCAATTTGACCATCTTGGGCTTAGAACTCTTAAATGGGCTCTAATTGAACCCACTTCTAATTATTTCAATGTTTTGGGCCATATTGGGCCTAGAATGAAATAAATCAATTATATGAACCATTTTTGGGCCATATTTAACCTAATGTAGCCCTAATAGGTCATAAGGATCATATTTATGGTTATTTGGACCAAGAATCACTCAACATAATCAAGATATTGGGCTTAAGCCTTTAAGGCCCAAAACTCACTTCTTTTTCTCAAATTCTCGGCCCAAGTGGGATAAACAAACAAAAAAAAGAGAGAGAATGAAATTAAAGGAGTTGACTTTTAAGTTGACACCTCTTGAATATCCAACATATCTCCAAGAATTAGCTCCCACATATCCATGCATAGTTTCATATATCAAGGCAAGCTCATCTCTTCCCCCTCTCTCTTTTCATTCGGTCGAGAGCCTCCCAAACGTACACACTTCATCCAATTTTCTTAAACCAACTCTCTCAAAGAACATCCTCACCTTCCTTTATCAAATTTTCGAGACTTAAGGGCATTTCAAGGAGATTTTTCACAAGAATCACCATCTAAGGTAAGTTTATACTTAAATATATGATCTAGGTTCCTTGAATTATCAAACATCTCTTCTTAACTCATAAGAAATCATGATCTTGCATCCTAGAATCACCTCAAATTTGAGATCTTCATCAAAGTGTTGCTAGGACCGAAAATCATCTCATTTTCTTCCATCTCTTCTCCAAAACCGAAACCACACCCAAATGTGAGCTTCATACTCCCTATTTTTCGGTTTTACAAGTTTTATGGGGGGGGGGGGGGAATACAAGCAAAGGTTTAGATCTGTGTGTACATGTATGCTTTGTGTGATTTCTATGTTTATATTTGTGTTTTTTTATGTGATTGTGATGTTGGATCTAGTCAAAAGTCCTTAAAACCGAGATTTGCATCAAGTTATATGATACTAGCATAAATTATATTACTACATACATATCATTTTTAGAAAAATAACCAAGTGGTTTGATATTAACTTCTTTGGGCTAAAAACTCATTTTTGGGCATAAAATATTAAAAATATAAAGTTAAAGGGCCCAAAATGACAAGATACAAATTCTAATGTTTGAAATATGTCAAAACAGTTTCAATAAGGTATTTTCTGGAAATATATTCTTTTGAGGGATTAAAATGTAAAATATTAAGCATAATGGGCCAAAAATGGAATTTTCGGCCCAATAAAGCCCAATATGCGAGATTTTCAAATTTGAAGGGTTGAAACCGTATTTTTCTATAAAACAGGGGACTACTAGTGCTCCAAGTCCATTTCAAGGGTTAAAAACACTTTTCATATTTAAAAAGGACCAAAGATGCAAAAAATTTCTATTTTGGGCCAAAAGTGTAAAAGTTGTGAAAAATGAGGATTCAACCGAGAAAACTTCATTTTGAGGGACTAAAGCTATTTTCAAATAAATATGAGCTGAAAAATACCATTTTCAACAAGTTTTGATATTAAAATGTCAAGAAAAATGGTCTAGGGACTAAATTGGAAATTCTTTTATTCAAAGGGTTAAAAGGGTAAACTCATAAAAGAAAGGGGTTGCAAACAGAAAAACTCCAAAGTTTAAACAATAGATCCGTTGAGATAAAATACTGGTACCGCGACTACCGACAAAACCTAATACACCATCGACACCAAAAATCGTTACTAAATAAATTGATTCGGTCTCGAATCAATAACGAATCTGAAACTACTAACACGACGATATTCAATACACATGTGGACATTTCGGGAGTTCAGTACATACGTGGGAATACACAGACGTCGATACACCATCTTTGGGCCCAAAAGTGTCAAATCTTGCTTGTTGGTCTAGCTAGCCCAATGACCTGATCTTTAGGCCCGAAGACAACTTACTTACATGGTTGTTGGGTCTTACATGACCTAACTCCGTGTAAAAGGACTTTCAATGGATTTTAGGATATTGGGCCCCAAGGGTCCTTTGGTATGGCTAGTAAAGTCGAGAATTCACAAAAATGCGGGTCGGGCCAAGGGCCCTTCGCATTCACTATAGCCTTGAACGACTTATGAAATTATTGAGGTCTTCGTGCCCTCTTTTCTCCTCGGTTGTGGGGCTACGAGAAGTTGGAGTGGTTGGATTAAGTGAATAGTACGGACGACACCTAAGGGATCGTTAGTATGGTTGTAAATTAGTCATTTCTATTAACGCGTGTTTATAACAATTCACAATTCACATTTAATTCAATGTCACCTAGAATCAGTGACTTCACATGTCGCAACGATACAACACCACACAAAAAGCGTAATTCAAAGTATTAGGAAAACATCGGGTTTTCCTAGGGTTTTTCAATACATACAACTACGAGATGCATAACAAGTACAACAAATTCTTTTTTTTTTTTACATTTATAGAAACAAACAAGCATACTTACGGATCTTCACATTTTTTATACGATACTCTTTTCAGAAAATATCGGATTTTCTGGTGGTTTTTAAAACAATACAAAACATTTTATTTCAAACATTACTTATGAACTCACCAACATTTCATATGTTGACGTTTTTCAAAATGCTTGTATTCTCAGGTAACAGGTAAATCGAAGGGAAAAATGTATTCAGTGACGTCATGTTGTTTGTTTAACTATTATCGAACAATTTACTTTTGGGGATGTAATGTTTAAAACAATGTACTAAGTGTAAACTCTACCAGTTGTACTATCTCAATGCATGGTGATGAATGATGTTATGTTTCATGTATATTCAATGTAATGGCATTCAATTGAGTCACAACAGCCCTCAGACGTTTCCGCCGTCTGGTTCGGGGGTGTGACATTTACGGGTTTTGGTTCTAAAGTTAACAAGTTTATGTCGATTCAAACTTGCATAAATTTTTTAAGTATGGTAAAATACTTGTACACTTCGGTCTTGAGTTTTAAGACAACAATACATTACATAAGGAAAATATTGGATTTTTCTCGAACAAACATCACTTTTACAAGAAGAGGATTTTAGTATCACTTTCAAAAGCTTATGAACTCACCAACATAAGTGTTGACACTTTTTCAAAACTACTTGTGTTCTCAGGGAATAAATAAACAGGTAATCGGTCGCTTTTGAGGATGGAACGCCAAGGCGTCAAACATTTCATTTCTTTTTGTCAACATAACGTAATTGATTCGGAAACATGTAAACATATGGTATGATGTAATTTTTTCACTTATATTTATGTTGGATGTCTATACATTGAGCACTATTATAATTGTTGTTATGATACTATACGTGAAGTCCTTCACCCCCGGACGTTTCCGCCATCCTCAGTTTGGGGGTGTGACAGATTGGTATCAGAGCAATGTTTATAGTGAACCAAGTATATCGAATTACATAAGATATACACACTATAAACACATTTGGGACTAAAAGTCTCTGATTAAACACTTTCAAATGACTATACTTTTAGAAAATAAAGAGTTTCTTGTAAAAAAATAGAAGTATATGCATACATGCTCGCGTAGTGTCATAACTAGGAAGACCATAAAATAAAAGAGGAGGAGTTGGGAATTTCGAGTATGCCTCGGGATATGTTGTCAAGTCTGGGATGGATATAGCCTGATCAACTATATTTGTTCGAGAAGTGACTTGCATACATCAGGGGATAGTCGTAGTGGACAACAAATCTAACAACCTAACATCACCCTATAATGAATGCGCTAAAAACCAAACATAACATTTAAAAATACTATAGGAGTATTTTATAACTTCATAACTCAACATTTTAGGTTCATTTCATATCTCTTACACCTCTATTCTCGTACAGACGACATGGAAGGATTCCTTCTACCTGGAGATTCTTACTTCCCTAATGAGGGAAACGCTGGATGGCTCGAGGAAGAACCCGAGGAAATGATCGAGGAGGATCCTGAAGAAGACCCTAAAGAGGTTGATGAAGAAGAAGAACCCGAGGAGGAAGATGAAATGGAATCGAAGAAGAAGAATCCAAATAGGAAGAAGAAGAAGAGGAACCAGAGTGTAACATCCGGATTCCTAGGTATATTATTATTCATTTATTTTTTTGGGGTTTGTGAAGGAACTCGGTGAGTTGGCGCCAAGACTCACCGAGTAGGGACGCGGATGTTCATTCTATTTCATGACCGGACTCGGCGAGTCCATTCATGGACTCGGCGAGTCCACGCTGTTTAGTAATGCCCTAATTTCTAGGGCTTGGAGCCTATTTAAAGGGCCTTATGGCCGTCATTTGTGCTCACCAGCCCCCCAGAGCGAAACCCTAGTGAACTTGAGCGTTTGGAGTGAGAGAATGAGCCATTGTCGACCTTGGAGGTGTTGTCTAGCAAGGGAAAGGAAGCTATAGCCAAGAGGAAGCAAGAGGGTTAACTTCCTGAAGATCTGAGGTCCAGAACATCACGTTTGAGGTACTATTTTCGAACCATTTTCTGTTGAGGTGATGTTCATGTTGATTTAGGGCTTATTGAGCCCTTTTGTGACTAGATCTAGTGCTCCCATGGTCCCTTAAGCGAGTTAGGTTCTGGATTTAGACCCATGGAGGTCCAGAGTGCCTCTTTGTCGAAGCTTTATATGAGTCTATGGAGGTTTTGGTTTGGGATCATTGTGTGTGAGATTAAAACACCATTTATGAGTCAATAGGTGTGATATGAGCGCCAAGACATAAACTTTACGTGATAAATAAGCTTGGAAAGACTGGATCTATGAGCTAGTGGAACAGATCTGACCTCAGAAGGTCGTTTAGGGTTATGCATGGAATGCACTCGTCGAGTCCATTGGTAGACTCGGTAAGTTGGAGCGAGTTATTCCGTGCTTTTGAACCAGGGGTTGGGTAACCAAGTTGGGTGAGTGACTCGGTGAGTCGGAAGGGATTCAAAGGAATCGGGTCCTCGTAGGGACTCGGTGAGTCCACGCCAGACTTGGCGAGTTGGGTCGACCGTTGACCAGAGTTGACAAGTGTTGACTTGATAGAGTTAGTCAATCCTAGTTGGGAAAGTATTAATTAGAGATATATTTGTGTATACGAGGACTATAGCTCGGGAGATCGAGCACTAGTGATTTCAGGGATTTACGAGTTACCGAGATACGCAAGGTGAGTCTTCTCACTATACTTTACCTTAGGTAGGTAAATAGAGTTATGTGATACAGTGTTTTATATATATTGTTTGCTGCACTGCATTCTTCTATGTGATTTATGTTGTGCATGCTTGCAGAGTTAGAACCTGAGGGTTCACAGAGATTCAGTGCACGGACCCACAGAGTTATACCCTCGGGTGGCTAATATTTGTTATATGTGGTATTTTGGGGAACTCACTAAGCTTTGTGCTTACAGTGTTTTGTGTTATGTGTTTCAGGTACTAGTGAGGATCGCGGGAAGGCGCCGGCTTGATCAGTACACACACGAGATTTTTATGCTATGAGATATTGGGATTGATATATGTTATAAATTGAGTTTCAAACAATGATGTTTTTATGATTTACAAATGAATTATGTTTTTATAAAATGCAAAAAATTGTTTTGGAAATTCACATCATTACACAGAGGAGGAAGTCATCAACCCTCCTTATATCGCCAGGGTGCCTGTGAACCGTTTCGGCTACAACATGCATGAGCCCCGCTGGGCAACAGTGATCGAGAGGTAGAGCCGACAACAACTCCAACGATCACCATATGGCGATCAACGGGGTTACTACAACCTCAGCCATGGGGGACCTTCTGATAGAGCCCTCCCCCATCATAGTCCAGCATATTACGAATCTGGGAAACCAGAATAGGGAAATGGCAGATCAAGTTCGAAATCTCAATGTTGTTACGGAAGCCACCGATGCACGCACCAGGGAGTTCAAAAGGGACTTCTATCCCGTGGAACAACTTGTCGAGGACCTTACTGTAACTCGAGCGGAGGTAAAGGAGTACCAGGTGAGGCACACAGCTCTCGAGGAGAGAGTGATCATGGCCGAACGCCGGATTGTGGAGTTTCAGGGAGCCTCGACCTTATCTTAAGGCCACAATGGGCCAGATGCCACCCGCCTCGAGTAGTTTTTACACTGCTCACATTTTGTTATAAAATTAGGATTTCGAGTATACATTGGTGCTACTCTTCTTGCAAGTAGGTTCGACCCTACGTCTAAGTAATTACACTATTCGAAGGGTCGTTATGCTGTTAAAATTTTCTTCTACATTGATGTAATGTAGACATCCTATGAGGTCAAGTTTTCTTAAGTAATATGAACTAAACTTATGTCAATGAAATTAACTTGAGTTTTATTGGATGTTTGGCACTGGACCTCATAACATGATAACACAAACGATTTGCAAATACAATAAAGTTGGATACGCCAATAATTTAGCTCAAATAGCACCCGACTCGTCCTTACTAATTGAAAACTCACCAACTTTTCGTCCTTAAAAATTTATGATAGAACCATGCCGCCAAGGAAAAGACCAAGACCTTCCAGCAGCACAGCACCACCTCCTCCGCCACCACCCCTACAGTTTGATTCCGTGGTGTTCCAGGCTGTAGTAACAGCAGCCGTGGCGGCAACAATGTCGCAGATGGGTACCAACGGTGCTGGCGGTTCTGGATCCGGGGCTACCCACTCTAATCATGGGGACAATACATGGCGTACAAAAGAGTGTTCTTACAAAGACTTCACGAATGGAAAACCCGATTCTTTCAATGGAAGCGGGGCGTCATCGCGCTAATGCAATGGTTCGAGAGAACCGAAGTAGTTTTCGAAATTTGTGCTTGTCCCGAAACGAGCAAAGTCAAGTACACAACATTTACTTTTACTGGTAGGGCTCTCACTTGTTCGAATGGCCGGGTTAAGTCACTTACTCCTGCAATGGCTAACTCTATAAGCTGGGAGGACTTGAAAGCGTTGATGCTAAAGGAGTATTTCCTGAGGGACGAAGTGCAAAAACTTGAAGAAGAACTTTGGAACCTCAGGATGTCGAGCACAGATCTTGAAACTTATACTGCCCGATGATTAGAGTGGGTAGCAATAAAAGAACAACAAAAATAAGCAGTTGGTACCAAACGCTGTCAAGAAGCAACAAACTGTTACCATCCATGCTGCCATTACTCCACCCACTTCGGCTCCATGGAGGCAATACGCTGGAACTCTCCCCAAGTGCAACAAGTGCAACTTCCACCACACCGGTGCTTGTCGGGAAATGCACTGCAGTAATTGCAACACGAAGAGGCACACTACTCGATTCTGTAAAGTGTCAACCCAATCCATCACTCAAGCCGCCCCGGTCGCCAACACCAGAGCAAGTCAAACCTGTTACGACTGTGGAGGGAAAGGGCACTTCATAAGAGACTGTCCAAAAGCACGAAACGCCAATGATGGGGGTGCAGGAAGAGTCCTAGTTTTAGGACACGGAGAAGCAGTCAAGGACCCCACGGCGGTTACTGGTACGTTCCTCCTCAATAACTCTTATGCATGCGTACTTTTCGATAGTGGGGTAGAAAGGAGTTTCGTGAGCCGCCAATTCAAACATTTACTTAAACTAAATCCCCATTTATTAAAAGAATCATACGTTGTAGAAATGGCAAACGGAAATGTTGAGTGCACTAATGATATTTACCCAGGGTGTACCCTCACTCTAGACAACCATTCATTCAAAATCGATCTAATGCCAGTCATAATAAAAAGTTTCGACATCATCATTAGTATGAACTGGTTAAGTTCTAATCGTGACTACATTTTATGTTATGAAAGGGTCGTCCGCCTTAATCTTCCCAATGGCGAAACTCTTATTATCTACGATGATAAACCCAATGCAAGTCCACAAATCATTTCTTACGTCAAGGCTCAAAAGTAGCTCCGAAAGGAATACCACACCTTCTTAGCCCACGTGGTAGATAAGGATCAAGAAACAAAGGACATCAAGGACATCCCGGAGGTTTGTGACTTTCCTGACGTGTTCCCAGAAGACCTTCCAGGCGTACCTCTTGCACGACAAGTCGAATTTCGAATCGATTTGGTCCCAGGAGCTATCCCCGTAGCCAAGGCTCCATACCGTCTCGCGTCGGTGGAAATGCAAGAACTATCCAGTCAAATGAACGAGCTACTGAGAAAAGGATTTATCAGGCCAAGCTTTTCACCTTGGGGAGCACCAGTCCTATTTGTGAAGAAGAAGGATGGGTCCTTTCGCAAGTACATCGACTATCGAGAACTAAACAAACTCACCATCAAAAATCGATATCCCTACCCCGAATTGACGACCTCTTCCCCCAGCTACAAGGAGAGAGTTACTTTTCAAAAATAGACTTGAGGTTGGGTTATCATCAACTGTGAGTTTAAGAGGATGATATTCCCAAGATAGCTTATAAAATGCGCTACAGCCATTACGAATTTGTAATGATGCCCTTCGGACTAACAAACGCACCTGCAGTGTTCATCGACCTAATGAACTGAGTGTGCTGACCTTTCTTATACAAATTCGTAATCATATTCATCGACGATATCTTGGTCTATTCACGAAGCAAAGAAGAGCACAGCCAGCATTTGCAGCTAGTATTGGAGACTCTAAGAGTTGAGAAGCTTTATGCTAAACTTTCAAAGTGCAAATTTTGGCTCCGAGATGTGGGATTTCTTTGCCATGTGGTTAGCGAGAATGGGATTCATGTGGATCCCTCAAAAATCAATGTGATCAAAAACTGGGCTACACCAACAACACCAATGGAAACCCGACAACTCCTAGGGCTAGTAGGATATTATCGGAGATTCGTCCACAACTTCTCCAAGATCGCAAAGCCACTCACCACCCTAACTCAAAAGGGTGTGGTGTTTAGTTGGGAGACTAAACAAGAAACTACTTTCCAAACACTGAAGCAAGCCTTATGCAGCGTACCAATCTTGTCTCTTCCAAAGGGGACCGAAGATTTCGTGGTCTATTGCGATGCTTCAAATCAAGGCCTCGGATGTGTGCTCATGCAAAGAGGAAAGTTCATCGCCTATGCCTCAATACAACTTAAAACACACGAAGTTAACTACACTACTCACGATATCCAGTTGGGAGCGGTGGTGTTTGTCTTGAAGATCTGGAGACACTACCTCTATGGCACAATTTGCACTATATACATGGATCATAAGAGCCTCCAACATATCCTCAATAAAAAAGAACTCAACATGAGACAGCGACGATGGGTAGAGTCACTAAATGACAATGAGTGTGAGATTTACTATCATCTGAGCAAGGCCAATGTAGTATTAGATGCCTTAAGCAGAAAGGAATACTCAGGACGCCGAGTAAAGTCACTGATAATGACGATCCATTCTCACCTGTTTACACAAATCAAAGGGGCCCAACTAGAGGCCTTGAAACCAGAAAATGTGACGAACGAGGCATTGCGAGGAATGGATAAGAACCTTGAAGTCAAAAACGATGGAGCTCGTTACCTCATGGATCGAATCTGGACCCCAAAGTTCGGCGGATTTCGAGACGTTGTCATGAACGAAGCCCACAAAACTCGATACTTCATTCACCCAGGTTCAAATAAGATGTACCTAGATCTTAAGAAGTTATACTGGTTGCCGAACATGAAAGCGGAAATTGCTACTTACGTGGTCAAGTGCCTGACTTGCGCTAAGGTGAATGTAGAATACCAAAAACCGTCAGGCTTACTACAACAACCAAAAGTCCCCGATTGGAATTTTGAACTGATAACTATGGAATTCATAACCAAGTTACCCAAGACGAAGAGTGGATTGGATACCATTTGGGTAATCGTGGACATGCTGACCAAATCTGCGTACTTACTGCCGATCAAAGAGACTGCCAAGATGGAGAAACTGACTAGGATGTACATTAAGGAGATCGTACGACTTCATGGGGTGCCGATGTCTATTATATCTGACAGAGATAGTAGATTCACCTCACAATTTTGGCAGTCTTTACAAAAATCTCTGGGGACTAGGCTGGACATGAGTACAGCCTACCACCCGCAGATCAACGGACAGAGCGAAAGAACCGTTTAGACACTTGTAGACATGCTGAGAGCTTGTGTAATAGATTTTGGTTAAGCATGGGATACCCACTTACCACTTATCGAATTCTCTTACAACAATAGCTATGATACCATCATCAAGGCCACTCCATTTGAAACTCTATATGGTCGTAAATATAGATCACCCCTGTGTTGAACGAAGTGGGGGACACTCAACTATCCAAGGGACAAGTCCCAAATAGCTCCCTCACTGGTCCTGAAATCACAAGGGAGACCACATAAAAGATTGTTCAAATACGAGAAAGACTAAACGCATCTCGTGATCGATAAAAGAGTTATGCCGATAAACGATTCAAACCATTGGAGTTCCAGGTTGGAGACTGTGTGCTATTAAAAGTCTCACCCTGGAAGGGTATGATATGTTTTGGTAAACGTGGGAATCTAAACCCTAGGTACATCGGGCCATCTTAAATCCTTGCCAGGATTGGTCCCGTGGCGTACAAACTCCGACTACCACAAGAACTTAATAACGTACACCATACCTTCAACGTATCAAACTTGAAAAAGTGTCTATCCGACAAGACCCTCGTAATACCACTCGAGGAAATCGAAGTTAACGAGAATCTCCACTTCGTGGAAGAACCGGTTGAAATCATGGATCGGGAGATCAAAAGAACAAAGCAAAGTCGTATTCCCATTGTGAAGGTCCTATGGAATGCTAAACGAGGACCCGAATTCACTTAGGAACGCGAGGATGAATGAAACAAAAATAGCCACATCTTTTTCTAAATTCTTGAAGTCCTAGGAGAAACGCTAATTTTGGGACGGAATTCCTTCCAACGGGGGAATGATGTGACAATCGTCAATTTATGATCAAGTTAAAGTCAACCAATCAAACCGGTCAACTCATTTAACCCTTGTATATTAGGGCTTACACTATGTACTATTGTGCAACTCACTATTTTAATAAGAAGTTATCACTTGGAAACTTCATTCGTTCAGAAATTTCAAACCCTAATCAGGGTAAGTGATGAAACTATTTGATAAAATGTTATTTCATATCCCTCGGGGGCATAAAACCATCGTAACTAAGCTTAACGGGGTATACGAACCTTGCGTTGCAAAGCTAAACACCCAAACAGGCACAAACAAAGTCTCTCTTAACCTCTCCGAAATCTCTCTAAGTATGTGAAATCTCTCCCAAATCTCTCAGAGTACGTGAAATATCTCCCAAATCTCTCAAAGTATGAGAAATCTCTCTAAGTATGTGAAATCTCTCCCAAATCTCTCAAAGTATGTGAAATCTCTCCCAAATCTCTCAAAGTATGTGAAATCTCTCCCAAATCTCTCAAAGTATGTTAAATCTCTCCCATATCTCTCTAAGTATTTGAAATCTCTCCCAAATCTCTCTGAGTATGTGAAATCTCTCCCAAATCTCTCTAAGTATGTGAAATCTCTCCCAAATCTCTCTAATCATGTGAAATCTCTCCCAAACCTCTCTGTGTATGTGAAATCTCTCCTAAATCTCTCTCAAAGTCTCTCTTAACTTTTTATAGTCATCTGAGTCATCCCTATCCTTATCTTAGCCAAAAACTACGTGAAACACAGAGTTAACGCGAAAAACAGCCCCTTAGAGCCAAACCCACTTAGGAGCCGAACCCTCTTAGGAGCCGAACCTGTTAGAAGAGAACCTGTCAGAACCGAACCTCGCAGATAACAACCGAGACCGAACCTCGCAGACAGCAGCCGAGACCGAACCTTGCTTTTGGTTCCCCCTCTCGCACCTTCGGTTCCCTCTCGTACCTTTGGTTCCCTCTTCGCACCTTCGGTTCTCCGCATTTCCAAGAACCGAACCTCGTAGGTTCGGTCCATATTGTCCGGTTTTCGACTACTTTCGCCTCCTAAGTCTATTTTTGACGTGGAATTTTCACCAAAAATCATATTTTAACATATTAAGACCCTAAATATTCATAATTTAAACTCATTTTTATTTAAATTTTTATCTAGGGATAAAATCTAGTAGGTGAGGTATTTTAGGTGGAGTGTTGACTTTACCTTAGTGTGTAACACAAGCAACCTCCCATACCCAATCCGTGACCATCCCCAGTCACTATTCCACCATACCTAGTCAATCATTGTCCTTTTCCGACCATTTTTCCAGCTATACTCTTGAACAAAAGGCTGGAAAAACTCTTATCTCTCCTCACCTTCACTCCTCCTCCACCAAAGAACAAACTCCATTCTCTCTCACTTCTCTCTCTAAAGATTTCGAGATTTCAAGGTTGATTTTCAAGTTCTTCATCTACCTTTGGTAAGTAAAATCGTCCTTCATATGATTATTCCACGTCTTTCTACTTCAATCATAAATTTCTTACATCAACTTCATTATATTTATGTTAGAACTTCGAATCTTCAACCAATCTTCTAAGTGTTCTTGAGTTGAACACTTTCGTTCTTCTACATCCATCCACTAAAATCACTCAAGGTGAGTTCATTTCCCCAAATTTTCCTATTTTCTTCAAGTTTTAGGGGGAGAATTCAAGTTAAATCACCAACAACCTAACTAAACTCAAACAACAACTTTCAAAAGAAAACTTAATGTTCATTCACGAACTGTTTTGAGCACCTTAAACTTTTTTGTTTTCAAAACTATATTAGGTGCAAATATTTCAGGTTTATAAATTTAAAATGACTACTTGCACATGTCAATACGATACAATTTATGGTGATTTTTACAAAACTACCTGTCATTGTAGCTACGAATTCGGACCAATCTGTGAATCTGAACACTTTCAAACATAGTTAGAGACATTTAAATATCATAATAAAATTTATGAACAAATTAGACACATTTTCTAACCTCTCAGAGTTTACGGATTCAGTTTTCGACTTCATATGATTTTTCCAAAACAATGCAGAAACGTTAAAAACAAGTTAACAGCTTACAACTTTCATCACACTTTGTAACGTGTTGAGAAAAGTGTTAATCTTTGATGTTTTCATATCTTACCTGTTTTTTCCGTTCTGGTATAACTATATAATAGAAAATACTCACTGATTGATAGAGTCCTTTGTTATTCCAAATAATACAAGATAATGCATGATAAACATAGTTATGTTTTTGCTATACATTTGACTTACATAAAATGGGGTTCATTTGCATTACAAACGTTTTGGATAAACTATTATAGATATAGTCTATGTTTCACATACATTACAAACAGTTATGTTAAACTATAATAGGTATAGTTTATGTTTCAATTACATTTCAAACTCATTACCAAAGGTTTTCAGTTCACATAAACGGGGTACGAACACATAGTACCGGGTTTATACAAAAAGGGGTTTTTCAATTCAGTTCAAGTAAATCTGTTAATGAATAAATTTGTGATACATTCTCTTCGCGTTACATCCAAAGTAAGAAATCAAAAGTCCTGTAAATTGTAACCAAAGTCCTGTAAACCCACACCTGAGTTGCACGCAATAGCTAGACCGGAAGGTCTGGGGTGACAAGTATCATTTAACTTGTGACGCCTGAAGAACGTCGTATTACGAGGCCGTATGAGTCATATTATGGTTATAATAATTCACATGTGGTATTAACAAAACATAATATTTACGGGTTTTGGTTCTAAAGTTAACAAGTTTATGCCGATTCAAACTTGCATAAATTTTTTAAGTATGGTAAAATACTTGTACACTTCGGTCTTGACTTTTAAGACTACAATACATTACATAAGGAAAATATTGGATTTTTCTCAAACAAACATCACTTTTACAAGAAGAGGATTTTAGTATCACTTTCAAAAGCTTATGAACTCACCAACATAATTGTTGACACTTTTTCAAAACTACTTGTGTTCTCAGGGAATAAATAAACAGGTAATCGGCCGCTTTTGAGGATGGAACGCCAAGGCGTCAAACATTTCATTTCTTTTTGTCAACATAATGTAATTGATTCTGAAACATGTAAACATATGCTATGATGTAACTTTTTCAATTATATTTATGTTGGATGTCTATACTTTGAGCACTATTATAATTGTTGTTATGATACTATACATAAAGCCCTCCACCCCCGGACGTTTCCGCCATCGTCGGTTTTGGGGGTGTGACATAAGGGTCCATATTTAATTAGCCTCTTTTGATCACTAAATTAATTCCAAAATCAATTATTGATCAACACTAATTAAATAATATGATTTCATATTAATATATTATAACTTATAATATATTAATAGATCATAGACATATTATTCTCAAAAGTATATCCATACAAATTGTTAGGTGAAGTGCAACCCAAAATGGACCATGCCGGGTCGAGTTAAGTTCATACCAAATATAATTACGGACTTAGACACCTTATCCAACCGTCTCCCATTTGGATAAGTTTGATAACTATAGTTTCAAGTATAACTTCAGGAACTTACCAGCAATTGTAGCTCTTTAAAACTCTGTTGAACTATGAAGCGCCATTTTAGATAAGTGATCATATAATACTCTGTTCTTAAGATATCATCCGGACAAATACATGGAACTATGTCGTACTTATTGCCCATCAGTTGTTTCTCGATCTCTGATTTTTTTGACATAGAAATGAATTGAACACATCAATTAGGTTCTGACCACGCCCGTCACCTAATCAAAAACAAATCATCGAGGAGCCCATATATCACTTGTATTGCTAGAGGGAACAGATAAACTTCGACTCATATGCTTGTACTAACTACTAGTTGAATTATGCACATAAGCACATTTTATGACATCCAGTTATTGGTGCGTTTTCGTACAATCAATGGATAACCAACTCATAGTCAACAACTCACATCTTTAGGTTTGAAGATATATATGATATTACCATCTCACGATCACTCGAGATAAATTCCATGAAATGATACAAGTGAGTGTGGGTTTAATCCAATGCTCAGACCTTATGACCACTCACGAATGTTGCAGCAACCATTGCAATGTCTAATGTGTAACATCCCGAAATTTCAAGAGTTGAATGGAAGGGCTAAAAGTGTAATTTAGGAAAGAGTGACTCGTCGAGTCCATGGATGGACTCAGCGAGTAGAGTCGCGACTTGGTCGCGTGTTAAATAGCCGACTCGGCGAGTCATTGAGATGGACTAGGCGAGTAGGCGCTGAGTGGAGAAAACCCTAATTCTCGGGGTTAAGCCCGATATAAAGAGCATTATGTTTCCTCCCCAGCCTCTTTATCACCCATTGAGTCCCTGAAACCCTAAAATCGTGGAGAAGCACCATTGTTGAGTGGATTGGGGCTTGGAGAAGTATTTGTTGAAGAAAGTTTGGAAGTTTGAAGGTGTGGAGCAAGGGGCTTTGCTTGGATTCGAGTTCTTTGCAGGTTGGGGCGTTCTTTTGAGGTAATATCTCGTTCTTAGGCTATTGTTATCTTGTTGATTCATTTTGGGGTTTGAGGGAAGCTTATCTTGGGTGACATTCGAGTCTAGAGGTTAGATCTGAGGTTGCTACGTCAGATCTGGAATGGAGGAGAGTTGGAATGCAGGAAAGTCCATGTGTTGAGTGTTGGATGAAGCTATCTTGTCCCAAACCATAGCCCTAATGTGCAAAATGCATAGATCTCTTTGGATTCACGTAAAGATTGCCACTTTACGTGATGGATGAGTTGTAGGAGGCTAGATCTATGTTTTGGATCAATTGCATGGTCTGGAACGCTTCTGTTTGGATTCAGATCGGTGGTACTCGGCGAGTCACATGGGTGGACTCGACGAGTTGATTGAAGACGAGTTGGGACTCGACGAGTTGGAAGAACAACTCGGCGAGTTGGATGAACAACTCGGCGAGTAGGTTGAAGATAGCCTTAGACTCAACGAGTCTGTTCTTGGACTCGGCGAGTCTTGTCGAAGAGTCCCAATATTTTCTTGTTGAGTCGAAGAATCGGCGAGTCAAGGGATGACTCGGTGAGTTATGTGCGAGTGGACTCAGAGTTGTTGGACTCGGCGAGTCTCGGGGTGACTCGGCGAGTTAGGTCGTGGATTGAGTGAAGTTTTGAGTTGGGAACTCGACGAGTCATAGGGTTGACTCGGCGAGTAGGGTCAGTCAGGGGTTGACTTTGACCCAGTCTTTGACCAAGGGTTGACCAGTGGTTTCCAGGGGTATTTTGGTAATTGTTGATTATGGTTTTGAGTTCAGTGCATTGATGGCTATCCAGTGGTGGAGATCGTATCAGGGATCGGAGCGGTTCGGGTTATCTGTTCAGTCGGCAGTTTCAAGGTGAGTTATCCTCACTATATCTATAGGGTTTAAGGCACCAAGGCCGACCCTTTTTATCGGATGGAAATCCGAGTAATTGTCTGCTGTATGATATTACGGGATATGGGCCGGAAGGCGTTACGTTATGGGTCGGAAGGCATTACATGTTGTGGGCCGGAAGGCAATGCGATGTGGACCGGAAGGTCATGGCCTGGAAAGGCGTATGTGCATAATTAGTATGTTGGCTGAGTCGTAGGGTGATGTTATGCTAGTGATCGGCTAGGCTGGTATCTTGGTTAGAGTAATGATATGTTATGTGATCTGTTGATCGATTTGCTAACTGTGAACTGTTATATGATTACATGTTATGTGCATGGTTGTTTTATGTTCTGTCATGATATGTATGCTTTTTATGTTGCGGGCCGGAAGGCTATGTGTAACGCCCGTGTTTCTAGGCTTGCCATTTTTAGCAATGTAATAGTCTAGGTTAACCTTGTAACTCAACTTGAAATAATAAGAATGTATTATTTGTGAATTATGTGATTTATGTGTGTATTTTTGATGTGTGTAAAACCAACTAGTTTTTGGCGCCGTTGCCGGGGAACGGTTCAAAAAGTTAATTTTATTTGCTAATTGTTATCATTTTTTTATTTTATTTGTTGATTAATTTTTTTTATTTAGTTTAATAGTTTATTTTTATTTTTTATTTATTATGTATTTTTCAAATCTCGATGCTTTTGATGCTTTTCTTGAGGAAGTAGTGCAGGTAAATGAGCAAAAAGATGAGGACTATGACTCACATGATGATTTGAAGAAATTTGATAGATGGTTAGATAACATCTTGCCCAACACACAAGAACAATCTGAGTCACAAGAGCTAGAGTTAAAAGATGAAGAATTTAATCCAGAAAGAGATTTGGAGGAACTAGAAAGATTGCTAGCAGAGGGGTCAGATGAAGAACAAGAAAAACCTGAGTTGCAGGAACCAAGTTGTTGTTTGACCATTACCACGACGTGGTCCCCTGTTCTTCCGGTTTGTGTTTCGAAGCGTGGGGTGACGACTCCAACTTTGGAGAAAGTTCTGAGGCACGATCCATTTTTGATTAGTATCCAACTGGTTCCAACCCTTGTCAACATTCTTGGGTTTTATGAATTCAATCTCATTTGGACAATTTTTGAAGCAACGAGCCAAATTTTACACATTGGTCAAAAGAAAATATTTAATGCAATGGATGGATGGGCATCAAATTTATTAGATGTTTATTAAGTTGGGAGTCCAGCTAAAGACTCGCACAAAAAGAAGCGCTTGCGGGAGGCAACCCGTCATTAGAGTTTTCTTTTCTTTTTCTTTCTAAACTTCTAGTTTATTAGGGTAATTTAGGATTTTAATTTTGATGTTTGTTTTCCTTTTTCTATTACTTGTGTGCTTCAACTCAGCAAGTCTACATACTTACTCGACGAGTCGCTCATTCTTCTTACTTTTGAGCTGAAGATTTGATGACATTTGATATGGGCATTGGTTCTATTCTTTGAAGATCATTTTCCTAGCATTTCCAAGAGTCTTTCTCTTATATTTTGGAGCTATCAATCACACGAGACGCATGACACCCAAGGCATGGATGAGCTGTTCCCATGTCTAAAGTCAGCTGAAGATGGAGCTTTAAACGAAAAAGTTCAACCTTGCAACTACTATCCCAGGGGAGTTTGTTCCAATTCCCTTTTTATTTTATTGTTCTTTATCATGCATAATATGCAATGGGGACATTGCATAAATTAAGTGTGGGGTAGGGGGTTGGTTAAATTAGTTAAAATTTAAGTTAAATTTCGAAAATCTTGAAATTTTAGTTACTTTTGAAATTTTTGCATAAAATTTGCTAGGATTAATATAGAAAATTTTGGTAAAGCAATTAGGGATCATGCTAGTGTTATATTTGATGATTGCATGAAAGCCCAAATATTTAGTTAAGCCTATATACGTTCTAGTGCATTTGTGGCTTCCTTATTCCAGTGAAATCATGGGACAAAAACACGACCTCGCTTAGTTTGAAGGATGCAATATGTTTAGCATCGTGTACCAGAAATGTATCCAGGAAAATTATTATCGTTAACCAATAAAGGTTGAAGTTGAGCGCCCCTGCTTAAGCATGTAGGGATTTGAGTGAAAAAAAGTGAGGAACATGTAAAAAAAAGAGAGAATTACAAGAAAAAGTTTGAAGAATTTTTGGAGCATCAAAGTTAAGTATGAAATTAGAAGATCGAAAATTCCGAAGAAATTCAAAAGGTTGAAGATACCAAAAATCAAACAACAAGGTGGTGAATTCAAAGAAATTAAAGATTAAATGTCAAAGAAGTGAAGAATTCCAAAGAGCTCCAATGTGGTATCATAAATTGTAATTGTCTAGATTATGTATGCTTGGGTTGCTCAATCAAAAATACCTTGAGGTTAAGAGGTTTTCTGAGGATGGATTCGGAGGGATGCATAAAATGAGCATTGTTCGGAAAAAGCGGGCGAATGTTTATGAGGATTGTGAGTATTTGGAGTATGGGGGGTTATTAGGAAAATTTTAGACACAAATGCATGCGTTGCGGTCTTGGCATAATGGCTGGGTTTGATTGGGATTGTCTTATGTAATATTAGTGTATTAAAATTCAGTTTTGCTTGGGGGCAAGCAAAAGTCAAGTGTGGGGTATTTTGATATGGGCATATTTAGTTATAAAATTCATGCATTATCTTAATACTTTATGTTGATTTTGTCTCATTTAATGAACAAAAGGTGCTTAATTAGATTAAATATTTCATTTTCAGCAAAAAATACATGCTCGAAAGGAAAATGAAGCGGAACTAGCGATTGGACGCTTGGATCATGGATTTTGAAGAAAGAAGGACGTTGCTGGACAGCTTGACCCCTCGTCAGTGTTTTGGCCATATCTCATGAACCGTAACTCCGATTGACGAGATTCAAAATGTTCTGAAAACTAGACACAATTTCGGATGACTTTCGTGTTTTGAGAAAATGCTGATTCCAAACGTACTCGGCGATTAGGTTCGATTACTCGCCGAGTTGGTCTGAAGTTTCGCGATTCTGGACGCGCTGACTTGCCGTACACGGGTTTTAAGTGACGTACTCGCCGAGTAGGTCACTGGACTCGCCGAGTAGCCCCTGTTTTGTGAAAATCTATATAGAGGGACTTTCAGATCGATACCCTAGGAGAGAGATGAACCCTTGGAGGCCAATTGTCGACTAAAGGTGCTGTTGGAGCGTGGGAAGCAAGGGAATCAACCCTACATTCAATTTTAAGGAGAATCAAGTCAAAATCAAGTTTACTCTTACCTAATCTCTTGTTTGAACTATGTTTTTACCAATTGATTTCGTTTTTGTGCTTGTTTCTGCTGTAATCATGAGCTAAAAACTCATAACTTCTGTTTGGGTAGACAATTTTGTGAACATGGATTAATTATTTGAGTAGGATTAATTTTAATTGGTGATTATGTTTTATTAAGCTTGTTAAAGAACCTTATGTGTTAACAATAACTATTCTTCTGTTAATAAATTAGTAATTAAGTTGTATGAACATCTCTTAGTTATTAATTTCATATGATTTATTGTGACCACATAGTTGTATGTCTAGGAATAACGAATGTGAAACTAGAATTAACTAGAAGATAGGTAAGTTAATGTGTGAGATTGTTTGATGAACATCAGCAAGAGGTTAATTGAAAGGTCAATTTAATTAACCATTACAAGTCTTATTTAACCCGAATCAATAACTAGGAAATTCGTTAATTTAGATAACTGGCCACTGCTTGAGTTAATTTGTTTCCTAAGGATTAGTAATAGCACACGTGAAACTAATCATCTTAGTCGGTAGCCAATGAAGAATTAATCCGATACATTGAAATCATCCATGGGAACAAATGAGTCGAACCTAAACAGAATTCCTCTTTACTATTGAATTTAGTTGGTAATTAATTGTTTTAGTTGCTAGTTAGTTAATTTGTGTGTTGGTTATTCTAATTAAGTTTCTAGTCTTGTAAAACTAGAGAAAACCCCCTTTTTGTTATTTGTTTTATTTAGATAATATTAGCATTTATTTTAATTGTTTACCGTTCCCTGTGTTCGATACCCTACTTGCTTGAACTATATTACTAATCGATAGGTACACTGCCTTTCGTGTGTTTATTTTGTGTCTAAGTTAGTAGGATTAAAACTAGTTGGTTTTACACACATCAACCAATCCTTTGCATTTTCGCCCATGTAGTAACTGATCCGGGAGGGAGTGACTTCAACCAATCCTTTGCAGCTCCCTTGAACGTGACAGGAAGCATGCGTAGTAGCTGGACCTCGCGGGGCACATTAGGTACATTGAAGTAATCCGCCACGTCATTTACTTCATCTAAGTGCTTATAGGCGTCTTCATGATCTCTCCCGTGAAATGGTATCTCCTTGAGTTGAGCGAGAATATGGCCCTTTAGTTCGAACGTAGCGGTAGCGGGGATTGCGGGTTGCACAAGTCCCAGGCCGGTGTCATCACGCATCCATTTCTTCCACTCCCCCATGGGGATCTCGTCAATATTAGCCATTGCGGTGGCTAAGTCTTCTTCGATATCAGATGTGTGCTCGCTTTCTTCTTCGGTCTCGTATTCGGTGTCTTTCGGGATCGGATCTTCGGTTGACAACGATGCACTGGATGCTCCTGCTTTGCTGCTCCTCTTTTTGCCAAACACGGATTTGAAGTTTTTGAGTGGTGAGTTCTTTGAAGAAGTGGTTTCTCCAACGGTTTTGCCCTTGTTTCTTCTTAATGCGGTTTCCGGATCTTCAAGAGGAGGAATTAGAGGTGTAGAAGATCCTCGGGTCATGAACTAACTGCAACTTAAAACCAAACAGAACGCGTAAAAAGAATAAAAATTCAATCTGATTCAGCGTCAGACTCGCCGAGTCGGGGCGAATGCACTCGGCGAGTTCACGTGAAAATCAGTTTTTTTTTTTTTTTTTTTTTTTTTTTTTTTTTTTTTTTTTTTTTGAAAACTTAAACAAAAATTGAACAGAAATTAACTTTGCGTAAGATGAATCTTACACAAAGGGTCGATTGAATTAGAATTCAATGCTAATTTTAGAACCGTTCCCCGGCAACGGCGCCAAAAACTTGATGTGTGTAAAACCAACTAGTTTTAATCCTACTAACTTAGACACAAAATAAACACACGAAAGGCAGTGTACCTATCGATTAGTAATATAGTTCAAGCAAGTAGGGTATCGAACACAGGGAACGGTAAACAATTAAAATAAATGCTAATATTATCTAAATAAAACAAATAACAAAAAGGGGGTTTTCTCTAGTTTTACAAGACTAGAAACTTAATTAGAATAACCAACACACAAATTAACTAACTAGCAACTAAAACAATTAATTACCAACTAAATTCAATAGTAAAGAGGGATTCTGTTTAGGTTCGACTCATTTGTTCCCATGGATGATTTCAATGTATCGGATTAATTCTTCATTGGCTACCGACTAAGATGATTAGTTTCACGTGTGCTATTACTAATCCTTAGGAAACAAATTAACTCAAGCAGTGGCCAGTTGTCTAAATTAACGAATTTCCTAGTTATTGATTCGGGTTAAATAAGACTTGTAATGGTTAATTAAATTGACCTTTCAATTAACCTCTTGCTGATGTTCATCAAACAATCTCACACATTAACTTACCTATCTTCTAGTTAATTCTAGTTTCACATTCGTTATTCCTAGACATACAACTATGTGGTCACAATAAATCGTATGAAATTAATAACTAAGAGATGTTCATACAACTTAATTACTAATTTATTAACAGAAGAATAGTTATTGTTAACACATAAGGTTCTTTAACAAGCTTAATAAAACATAATCACCAATTAAAATTAATCCTACTCAAATAATTAATCCATGTTCACAAAATTGTCTACCCAAACAGAAGTTATGAGTTTTTAGCTCATGATTACAGCAGAAACAAGCACAAAAACGAAATCAATTGGTAAAAACATAGTTCAAACAAGAGATTAGGTAAGAGTAAACTTGATTTTGACTTGATTCTCCTTAAAATTGAATGTAGGGTTGATTCCCTTGCTTCCCACGCTCCAACAGCACCTTTAGTCGACAATTGGCCTCCAAGGGTTCATCTCTCTCCTAGGGTATCGATCTGAAAGTCCCTCTATATAGATTTTCACAAAACAGGGGCTACTCGGCGAGTCCAGTGACCTACTCGGCGAGTACGTCACTTAAAACCCGTGTACGGCAAGTCAGCGCGTCCAGAATCGCGAAACTTCAGACCAACTCGGCGAGTAATCGAACCTAATCGCCGAGTACGTTTGGAATCAGCATTTTCTCAAAACACGAAAGTCATCCGAAATTGTGTCTAGTTTTCAGAACATTTTGAATCTCGTCAATCGGAGTTACGGTTCATGAGATATGGCCAAAACACTGACGAGGGGTCAAGCTGTCCAGCAACGTCCTTCTTTCTTCAAAATCCATGATCCAAGCGTCCAATCGCTAGTTCCGCTTCATTTTCCTTTCGAGCATGTATTTTTTGCTGAAAATGAAATATTTAATCTAATTAAGCACCTTTTGTTCATTAAATGAGACAAAATCAACATAAAGTATTAAGATAATGCATGAATTTTATAACTAAATATGCCCATATCAATTTTCTTAATTTTTATAATTTAATGAATTAAGAATAAAATAAGCGTCAAAATTAAAATGTGAGATAAGCCCGATATCTTTGCATAAAGTTGTAGTGGTCGAAACAAGGATTCCGGAGATATAAGGAATGCCAAAATCCGAGTTATAACGAAGAAGTTATGACCTGTCGAAGTTTCGCGACAGAACCGGCATGACGCTGAGTGACGTAAAATATGAATTTAAGATAGAGCGATATTTAGCCTTAGCAATCTAAACGAAAGTCGTAGATTTCGTTAAACCGAGAGCGTGCATAAAAGGAACGCCCAAATCTGACTTCGTATGAGGAAGTTATGATTTTCTGAAGTTTCGACGTGGCAGTATGCAGCCCGAATACTCGATTTGAGATCGAGCGGTTTTTAGCCGAAACAATCTAAATGAGAATCGAAGATCTTGTTGTTAGTAGCGAAACAATGAAAAGTTAGGTGAGAACGGACATCAGACGAAGAAGTTATGAATTTATAACGAAGTTTTTCTGTCCCGGCCTTCTAAAAATAAATAATAAAAATAAAAGGCAAAATTAGCCGACGGAGTCTAAATGAAAGTTGTAGAGTATGGTCTGACCTTCGCGTGGATATAAAGAACGTCGAAAACGGAGCTCGTATGCGAAAGTTACGCAATTTAGAAGTTTGACAAGTCAATTACGCCCCGCGTAATTTGAGTACGCCCCGCGTACTCAGTCGGATGCAACTTGTCTGACCAATACTCGAGTGCCACCAGTCGACGCACGCAGTGACATCAAAGTACGCCCCGCGTAACCTGAGTACGCCCCGCGTAATTTGAGTACGCCCCGCGTAATCCCAGACCCAGCAGCCTATAAATAGAACTCGAATTCAGCCATTTTCTCTTGTTCAAACTCTTCCCTCTCTCTAAGTTTTGCCTCGATTTGCGTGCCGTTTATACCCCAAAGCCCCGGTATCATTCCCGAGCCCCGAAGCAAGATCCGAAGCCCCGAGGATCCCGAAGAGCGTTATTCCCGAGCCGAAACGCTGCCCGCGAGGAGCCCGGTTTTGTGAAGATCTTCCAGATCTACGGAGAAACACCTCTTCTGCAAGCCGTAGCGCTGCCCGATCATCTTCTGATCAAGTGAGTGTGTAGTTACTTTCATTCCAACACAATATTATGAAGTATTTCCTATAAAATACGTGTTATGTGTATATATTTGGTTGTTATACGTGTGAGTGTATATTCACTCTCTTCTATCTTATAGATCTGAAGTATTCTTTATGAAATACGTGTTATGTGTGTATGCCTCATCTGTTATGTGAAAAATGTTTTGATTGAGCATGCTATACAGGTTTTGAAACTACGTATAAAAATGTATATTTTATCTACTAATATGTTGGGTAGAATATGGGTAGATAGTTGGTGTGTAATAAACAGATGAGAGGCCTCGATGTTGTTTTGATCCAGTCATCTAGCGGAATTTAGATGACGACCACGGACTTTTCTAGATAGTCCAGTGGAACGCTAGCAGGCTCATAACCTGTAGGTGTTAATGAACTTGGGTGTTCATTCGCTGTATTCCATCCCCCCCATGGTTGCCTTATTTGACTTATATTGCTGAGGAACCCCCGAAGCATGTGTAGTCGCCCCGATGAAATATTCTTAGACTAGGTCCCTTGTGTTAGTTATTTAGGGACATAAAGTGAGAATAACGGGAATGGGTAACTGGGTTATTGTTGGTTGATAATAATTAATTTAATTATTTATTGTGGGTTGAAAACCCTATATGCTCACCAGGCTCCCAAGCCTGACCCACTCAGTTGATTTATTTTACAGGAAGTGGCGCAAGAGCTTAAGATGGGCGAACATCAAGTTGTTTTGTTTACAAGTCTGTATATGTATATATTTGTTGAAAGACTTGTAATGCTATCGTTTATGCTTTATGATCTGTATCGGAACATGACATCCCGACTTTTGATTATGAAATGAAATCATATTTCTTTATGAAATGTTTTGATAAATATCTATTTTATCATGTTTTGTTTTTGGGAACAAATTCCGCATCTCTTTTAAAATTAAAAGGATGTCACAGTTGGTATCAGAGCATTAGTTTAAGCGAATTAGGAATTTGTAGGATTTCTAAACTTAAACTTAGCATTCTAAGTGGAGATTGCGAGGTGTGTGTCTGTGGGATCTTAGACACGAGCACTAGTTTATTTTAGGAAAGTTGCCTAAAATGCTTTTATGTGCTAAATGTTATATGTTGCCATATATGATATTATTTGTTCGGATCTACGGTTTGTTGCCAACCGGATCTGAAGGTTTATGTGTTTAGGATTCTAAGCGTATGTATACGATATTAGAACTAGCATGTAATCGTTTGGAGTAATAAGGTGAAATTATTCGGTGTGTAGATCAAAAATGGTGAGAACAAGAAGTGGAGTTGGAAATGCTGATGAAAATAGGAATCAACCACCAGTGATTGAACAAAGACCTGTTGTAGCAGCAGCACCTGAGCCAATAACCATGGCTGGTGTGCAATTGATGATTCAGACGATGTTGGATCGTCAGATGGAGGAAACTAGACGGTTGCTTCAACAAAATCGTGAAGAACTGTCGATTCGTGTGGAAGAGCCTGAATTAAATGAAGGACACTCGGAAGGTGGAAACTTCAGTGGATCAGTTGGTCAAGCCAACCCACCGATAGTTAGGCAAGATAACCGCGATGGAAGGAATGATGGAATGGGATGCAAGTATAAGGACTTTTTGACTTGCAAACCATCGACCTTCAATGGAAAGGAGGATCTGATTGGGGTTATGGATTGGATCTCCGAAATGGAGCTAGCTTTCATGACGTGTGGCTGCAGAGGTAAGTTGCAAACCATCTATGCCGTGCGTCAATTCCGAGGTGGAGCCGTTCGTTGGTGGAACACTCTAGGGAAGACTTTGAGCCCTAATGATCCACTGTAATTGTCATGGGCGGAGTTCTTGGTGCAGTTTAAGCGCAAGTTCTGCTCGGCTCAAAATCTGTTGGAGTTGGAGAACAAGTTCCTGACATTGACTAAGGGCAGTATGTTAGTTGATGAATACACCAATAACTTCACCGATAAGATGGAGTTTGCCTTGCGTATCGTTCCAGACGAGCTGACGAAGGTGGACCGGTATGCGAAGGGACTCCCATGGGAGTATGAGGTGCCAGTACGTCAGGCACATACTTTAGAGGCAGCTATCTGGGCTGCCAAGTCTGTTGAGAACATGATAAAGGGGAGAACCACCAACAAGGTTGAGGTTGGTGAGAAGAGGAAGTTTGAGGGAACATCTGGTTCCGGCAAGAAAAGCAAATTTTCGAAATCTGATTCGAAAAGGTTTGGTGGGGGTAAAGGAGGGGAAGCGAAGTGGTGTGAAAAGTGTAAGAAAAAGCACTTCGGGAAATGTAGCGAGGATGTAACTTGCTACAAGTGTGGAAAGGTTGGACATTTTGCCAATGAATGTCCGAACAACAAAAGGATGTGTTTTGGTTGTAATGAAGAGGGGCATATTTTGAAAGACTGTCCGAAGAAGAAGGAGGCAGCTAAGCCCAACATTCCACCAAAGCCGAAGGCGAGAGCATTCCAGATGACACTGGAAGCTGCTAAGGATGAAGCTGATGTCGCTTCAGGTACCTTTCTCGTTAACAATTTGCCTGCCCAAATTTTATTTGATTCTGGAGCCAACTACTCCTTTATATCGCATGAATTTGGTAGAAAACTAGCTTTGCCTGTTGATAGACTAGATAATGCTTTATTAGTCGAAGTTGCTAGTGGCAAGTTTGTACCTGTTAGCTATCGTATGAAAAACATCTTAATCGACTTGAATGGGAATAAGTTCCACGAGGAATTATTGCCTATCGAACTTAATGGTTTCGACATCGTGTTGGGAATGGATTGGCTCAGCGCCAATGATGCCGAAATTTTATGCAAAAAGAAGATAGTTAAAGTAAACCCGCCTGGAAATGAATCGTTTATGGTGTATGGGGACAAGCGCCGAGTGAATTATGGAATCATTTCCCTAATGAAAGCCAGAAAGTGTTTGACCAAGGGATGTACATCATATTTAGCATTCGTGATTGATGCTAAGAAGGAGAAGAAGGTGATGCAGAGTATTCCTGTGGTGTGTGATTATCCGGAAGTATTTCCCGAAGATCTTCCTGGATTACCACCTGATCGACAAGTGGAATTCCGTATTGACTTGTTACCAGGAACCACGCCAATAGCAAAAGCACCTTATCGATTAGCACCAACGGAGATGAAGGAGCTGATGATGCAACTTCAAGAGTTGTTGGACAAAGGTTTCATTAGACCTAGTTCATCGCCCTGGGGAGCTCCGGTGTTATTCGTGAAGAAGAAAGATGGAAGTATGAGAATGTGCATTGATTACAGAGAGCTGAACAAGGCAACAATAAAGAATAGATATCCGTTGCCAAGGATTGATGACCTATTTGATCAATTGCAAGGTTCGAGCTATTTCTCGAAGATCGATCTTAGGTCAGGATATCATCAGCTGAAAGTAAGAGAGCAGGATATAGAGAAGACTGCGTTCAGAACTAGATATGGACACTACGAGTTCTTGGTTATGTCGTTTAGACTAACCAATGCTCCGGCAGCATTCATGGATTTAATGAATAGGGTTTGTAATCCGTTCCTTGATAAATCCGTGATAGTGTTCATCGACGACATTCTGATTTACTCAAAAAGCCAGGAGGAGCATGGCAGACACTTGCGAGAAGTGTTAGAAGTTTTGAAGAAGGAGAAGCTGTATGCTAAGTTCTCCAAATGTGATTTTTGGATTCGTGAAGTCCAATTCTTGGGTCACGTGGTCAACCAGGAAGGGATAATGGTTGATCCAGCAAAGATTGAAGCTGTAATGAAGTGGGAACAACCGAAAAGTCCCACGGAGATCCGAAGCTTTTTAGGATTAGCCGGATATTACCGAAGGTTTATCCAAGGCTTTTCTTCGATTGCTACTCCATTGACAGCTTTGACCCACAAAGGAGCTGCTTATGCTTGGAGTGAGAAGCATAAAGAAGCATTCGAGAAGCTAAAGAAGAAACTATGCGAGGCACCGATACTTTCTCTACCCGATGGAGTTGAAGACTTTGCTGTTTATAGCGATGCGTCTGGGGTTGGATTGGGTTGTGTTTTAACCCAAAGAGAAAAGGTGATAGCATATGCATCTCGACAACTGAAAGAGCATGAAAAGAACTACCCGACTCATGATTTGGAGTTGGCAGCAGTAGTTTTCGCTCTGAAGATATGGAGGCATTACCTCTATGGCACTAAGTGCAAACTTTTCACTGATCATAAGAGTCTACAATATCTCTTTAATCAGAAGGAATTGAATATGAGGCAACGACGCTGGCTGGAATTACTCAAGGACTACGACTGCGAGACACTTTACCACCCCGGTAAGGCTAATATTGTTGCTGATGCTCTCAGTCGGAAAGTCAATCTTGAAAGGAAAAGGCCAAGAGCGTTGAGAATTGAAGTTTTCTCGACCATTGTGGAAAGTATAAAGAAAGCTCAAGAGGAAGCTTCTGAGAAAAATGACCGAAAGGAGGAACGTTTGGGTAAAACGTTGGTGTTTGGTACAAACGGTCATGGACTGAAGGTATTCCAAGATCGTATTTGGGTACCTAAGTCAGGAGGAATTAGAGATCTTCTGATGGAAGAAGCTCACAAGACCATGTATTCGATTCATCCCGGTAGCACTAAAATGTATAGGGACCTGAAACCCTACTACTGGTGGCCGACGATGAAGCTTGATGTTGCAAAGTATGTGGCCGAGTGTGTGACTTGTGCGAGAGTCAAGACACAACATCAGAAACCGTACGGGAGTTTAGAACCTTTACCTGTGCCTATGGGTAAGTGGGAAGACATTGCCATGGATTTTGTCACTAAACTGCCCAGAACAAAGAATGGTCACGACATGATTTGGGTGGTCATTGATCGATTCACTAAGAGTGCGCATTTCATAGCAGCCAAGGAGAAATGGTCTATGGAAAAGCTTGCGAATTCTTACGTAAAGGAAATTGTGAGGCTTCACGGTGTTCCGTTAACAATTGTGTCGGATCGTGATAGTCGTTTCACCTCGCGATTTTGGAAAAGTCTACAAGAAGAATTGGGTACCAAGTTGTGTTTAAGTACATCTTACCATCCGCAGACCGATGGTCAGAGCGAACGAACGATACAAACACTTGAAGATATGCTGAGAGCATGTACCTTGGAATTCCTAGGTAATTGGGATGAACATTTACCTTTGGTAGAATTTTCCTATAATAATAGTTTTCACTCGAGCATAAAGATGGCACCTTATCAAGCCTTGTATGGACAGAAGTGTCGTACGCCGTCTTGTTGGCTTGAGGCTGGGGAAAAGCAGTTTATGGGACCGGAGATGGTTCATCAGACTGCTGAAAAGTTGAAAATAATTAGGGAAAGAATGTTAGCAGCTCAAGATCGTCAAAAGAGTTATGTTGACAAAAAGCGAAGACCGATGACTTTTGAAGTTGGGGATTCGGTTTTGCTTAAAGTCTCGCCGTGGAAGGGACTTATAAGATTTGGTAAAAGGGGAAAGTTGAGTCCAAGGTTTATTGGACCGTTTAAAGTTCTTCAGAGGATTGGGAACCAAGCTTACAAGCTCGAACTACCAGAAGAACTGAATGGAATTCATAACACTTTCCATGTGTGTTATTTGAGGAATTTCACGGGAGAAGTTCCCGACATAATTCCACTTTCAGGGTTGAGGATCGATGAGAACAAAAGGTTGATTGAGGAACCGGAGACAATTGTTGACCGAAAGACTAAGAAATTGCGACGTAAGATGGTGGAGTTAGTGCTTGTCCGATGGAAACACACGAATGGGCCAAATCTCACCTCGGAGACGGAGAGTGACATGATGAGTCGCTATCCACATTTGTTTGCTGGTGTGTGATTCCGGGGACGGAATCATTCTAAGGTGGAGAGAATTGTAACGCCCGTGTTTCTAGGCTTGCCATTTTTAGCAATGTAATAGTCTAGGTTAACCTTGTAACTCAACTTGAAATAATAAGAATGTATTATTTGTGAATTATGTGATTTATGTGTGTATTTTCTTAATTTTTATAATTTAATGAATTAAGAATAAAATAAGCGTCAAAATTAAAATGTGAGATAAGCCCGATATCTTTGCATAAAGTTGTAGTGGTCGAAACAAGGATTCCGGAAATATAAGGAATGCCAAAATCCGAGTTATAACGAAGAAGTTATGACCTGTCGAAGTTTCGCGACAGAACCGGCATGACGCTGAGTGACGTAAAATATGAATTTAAGATAGAGCGATATTTAGCCTTAGCGATCTAAACGAAAGTCGTAGATTTCGTTAAACCGAGAGCGTGCATAAAAGGAACGCCCAAATCTGACTTCGTATGAGGAAGTTATGATTTTCTGAAGTTTCGACGTGGCAGTATGCAGCTCGAATACTCGATTTGAGATCGAGCGGTTTTTAGCCGAAACAATCTAAATGAGAATCGAAGATCTTGTTGTTAGTAGCGAAACAATGAAAAGTTAGGCGAGAACGGACATCAGACGAAGAAGTTATGAATTTATAACGAAGTTTTTCTGTCCCGACCTTCTAAAAATAAATAATAAAAATAAAAGGCAAAACTAGCCGACGAAGTCTAAATGAAAGTTGTAGAGTATGGTCTGACCTTCGCGTGGATATAAAGAACGTTGAAAACGGAGCTCGTATGCGAAAGTTACGCAATTTAGAAGTTTGACAAGTCAATTACGCCCCGCGTAATTTGAGTACGCCCCGCGTACTCAGTCGGATGCAACTTGTCTGACCAATACTCGAGTGCCACCAGTCGACGCACGTAGTGACGTCAAAGTACGCCCCGCGTAACCTGAGTACGCCCCGCGTACTGAGTACGCCCCGCGTAATTTGAGTACGCCCCGCGTAATCCCAGACCCAGCAGCCTATAAATAGAACTCGAATTCAGCCATTTTCTCTTGTTCAAACTCTTCCCTCTCTCTAAGTTTTGCCTCGATTTGCGTGCCGTTTATACCCCAAAGCCCCGGTATCATTCCCGAGCCCCGAAGTAAGATCCGAAGCCCCGAGGATCCCGAAGAGCGTTATTCCCGAGCCGAAACGCTGCCCGCGAGGAGCCCGGTTTTGTGAAGATCTTCCAGATCTACGGAGAAACACCTCTTCTGCAAGCCGTAGTGCTGCCCGATCATCTTTTGATCAAGTGAGTGTGTAGTTATTTTCATTCCAACGCAATATTATGAAGTATTTCCTATAAAATACGTGTTATGTGTATATATTTGGTTGTTATACGTGTGAGTGTATATTCACTCTCTTCTATCTTATAGATCTGATGTATTCTCTATGAAATACGTGTTATGTGTGTATGCCTCATCTGTTATGTGGAATATGTGTTGATTAAAACATGTTATACAGTTTTTTTAAACTATGTATAAAAATGTATATTTTTATCTACTAATATGTTGGGTAGAACATGGGTAGATAATTGGTGTGTAATAAACAAATGAGAGGCCTCGGTGTTATTGGTGTTATTCTAGTCATTCATCAGAGTATGGATGACGACCACAGACTATTCTAGACTGTCCTGTGGAACACTAGTAGGCTCATTACCTGTAGGTGTTGTGAACGACGTGTTCACCGGTGTACTCTATCCCCCACATGGTTGCCTTTAGGACACTTATTGTTGAGGAAGCCCCTCTGCAGTGATGTCCGTCCCGATGAAAAATCCTGCAATAAGTTCCTTATAATAGACGTTATTTTTAGGAACGTAAGGTGAGGATAACGGGAATGGGTAATCGGGTTTATTGTTGATTGTTGAAATTAAATATAATTATTGTGGGTTGAAAACCCTATATGCTCACCAGGCTCCCAAGCCTGACCCACTCAGCTGATTTATTTTACAGGAAGTGGCGCAAGAGCTTAAGATGGGCGAACATCAAGTTGTTTTTGTTTACAAGTCTGTATATGTATATATTTGTTGAACGACTTGTAATGTTATCGTTTATGCTTTATGACCTGTATCGGAACATGACATCCCGACTTTTGATTATGAAATGAAATCATATTTCTTTATGAAATGTTTTGATAAATATCTATTTTATCATGTTTTGTTTTTGGGAACAAATTCCGCATCTCTTTTAAAATTAAAAGGATTTACTCTGAAAATTATTTTAAAAAGCATAAATGAAATCGGTCTTTTCTGGCCGAGATTTTGGGGATGTCACACTATGTGTTATGGGCCGGAAGGCATTACGCTATGGGCCAGAAGGCGATATGTTTTGGACCGGAAGGTTGTGGCCTGGAAAAGCGTATATGTGGTTGGTATTTTGGGGGTATCTCACTAAGCTTTCGGGCTTACAGTTGTTGTTTTTATGTTTTCAGGTTCTCCGGAGTCTGTGGCAAGGCAAAGGCGTGATCGTACCATTCCTCGCGTTGGTGTTTTATGAAATGGACCTGGGAAATACTCTGTTAAATAATGTATTGAATACCTTTTTGTAACAACGTTATTAAAATGGGCTGTTTTTTAAAAGTTTTAATTGTTTCGAAATTTCGGTAGTTACAAGTTGGTATCAGAGCCTTGGTTTGAGTGAATTGGAGGAACACTTGTGTGACTCCAGTCTCAAATCGAGGAAGGTTTTAAAGAGAAATTAAAATGGTTTTAAAATTTAGTAAAAGGAGGACGCGGAGGTATGATCAGCCGGAGCCAGTAAGTAACCCCAAATTACCATTCATGACATTTGTTTTATTGAGCTTTGATAGAACAGCATGCTAGAGTTAGGCTAAGGATCTTCAGGAATTCATGTTAATGTTGCCTGATTGTGATGCCTGTAGCCTAGGGTTCCTTATGGGAGATTCTCAGTGTTCCCCTAGTGGTGGGGGTTGAGCGTTGTTATGCATGTTTCCTTAGGGTGTTGTGGTAGTACTTCATACAAATATGGGTAGGTGTGGAAGGTAGTATGGGCCCGTACTACTGAAAGCACAGGACCCATATGCGTATCAGGGAAACCATGACCTCTAGGGTTGGGTTGAAAGTTGGTTATCGGGATAGTGGGAAGACTCTGAGGTTTTCTAGTATATTTTCAGTATGGAGATTTCGAGGCATGCTGGAAGAGGATCCGGGTCAGGAGGAGGAGTTGCGGACGGGTCAGTACCGCCCGAGATTACTGGTCAGATGAGCTCGTGCGAGTTGGATGCGAGGATTCGCGAGATCCTGCATGATGAGGTTGCTGCATTGTTCCGGGCTGAGTTGCCGGGGTTGTTTGGGTCGATCAAGACCGCCATGGTTGAGTATTTTGATGAGCGCTATGCGGCTCTCGCGGAGACGGCTGCCGCGGCGGCTACAGTGGCTGTAGCAGCAGTACGGGGAGGAGCTGATAGGGATTTTCAGTATCGGGACTTCGATAATACGGAGCCTCCCACGTTCGATGGAGTTCAGAACCCGATTGTTGCTATGAGATGGTTATCGGATGTGGAGGGGTGTTTCTTCATGAGTTCATGCCATGCTGATCAGAGGGTGAGGTGTGCTCTGAACCTGTTGAGGCTCGGGGCAAAGGATTGGTGGAGGTTGACCACGGGGTCATATTTGGATGCGCAGAGGGCTGCGATTTCATGGGATCAGTTCAGAGAGATGTTCAGTACTCGTTATGTTCTGCAGGTAGAGAGGGAGAGGTTGGCTCGGGAGTTCCTCGAGCTGAAGCAGGATTCGGAGTCGGTGGCGGAAATCACCAGGATGTTCACTGAGGGGGCGATGTTTTGCCCTGAGTTCGCTTCGGAGCAGGCTCAGATGTCCCGATATCTGAGTATGCTAAAGAGAGACATCAGATAGTTTGTGTCCTCACAGAGGTGCGAGACATTGTTGGAGTTGCAGGAGGCCGCCAGGCGGCGTGAGTTAGAGATTGAGTTGCAGTTGCGTGAGCTGAGGCAAGCTCCGGTTCAGTCGGAGCCGGCAACGAAACGGTCTAAGAGCGTTGATTCCAGGATGGGGGATCAAAGCATCCACACTTGTGGGAAGTGTGGGAGGAGTCACACCGGAGTTTGCAGGTCCGGTGGTGCATGCCTCAAGTGCGGAAAGGAGGGACACTATGCGAGGGGTTGTCGGCGGTCAGCACCGGTTCGGGATTTGAGGTTTTGCTATCATTGTCGTCAGGTTGGACATATGAGGGTCAACTGTCCACAGTTTTCCGCGGGACCGGTGCAGGCTCCAGCACCAGCCACTTTGAGGATTTCAGGAGAAGGTCAGGGTGGAGCGGAGCCCCCAAGGGCTCAGGGTCGTGCTTATTAGATTGCGGCAGAGGAGGTCAGAGCAGTGCCAGATACAGCTGCGGGTATGTTTCTTTCTGGATGTCATGTTATATTGCGATTGTTATGGTGTATTGTTTGTGTTGGTATCTTTGTGTGGTTTTGATGCGGTATTCGTCGTTTTACGGGTTGAGGGTTTGGCATGGTTATGGAATTGTGATTCGGGTTTTCATCTTGGTATCCGTTGTTCCTTGAGGGTTTGGCATGGTTATGGATTTGTGATTCGGGTTTTCGTCTTGGTATCCGTTGTTCCCGGAGTGTTTGGTATGGTTATAGTTTGGTGTTTTGTGCTTTCGTTAGTTATCATTCGTGAGGGTTATTAGTGGAGATGCAACATTGGGTTGAAGGTCGGGTAGCATCGGCTTTCCGAGGAGTGGTTAGATATAGTTTGAGTTTCTTTCGAGCGGGTTAATCAGTTTTGATGTGAGATCTCGTTAAGGTTGTTTATGCTTGTGGGAAGCAGTCCGCGTGTAAGTGTTTCTTTGTACATGGTTGTTCTGGAAGGTTGGTGATGGCGAATGGTGGTTGTTAATCAGTGCTATAAGTGGGGGAGAATTGGAGAACTCTATGGGTGGTTGAGGAGTATTTTAGAGTGCTTAGCTGTTGGGATTCAACAGTGTTCTGTCAACCCAGAGTATAGGCTGATAGGAGCGCGTGTCGGGCATGCGGGGTGGGATACAGACCTAGGGCATTGATTGTGGAGGCCTGGGAGCAGGCCGGGATCGAGTATGTATGATGGAACTAGAGTTCAGAACCCCCTAGAGGGCTAGAACGGTATGCATGGGAGGATTTCCAGGGGCGAAAGCTCGGAATGATGGATGCTAGTTGAGCGGTCTAGAATGGGCTGAAGGCCTGGTAAGACGGTCCAGCCATGCTGAAAACCCGGGCAGGCATTGTTGAATCAATTTGAGGATATGGGTTGTGTAGGTTGCAGTGTGAGTACATTGGGAGGTCTGGCCCCGGGTAGTGATCTTGTTAAGTTGAGATAGTGCATGGGCTTGAGAGTCCCTGCGATGAGAGTCAGAATATGTGTGTTGGATGGACAGCAGATACGCTATGAAAGGGGTGGTGTAACATTGGGCGAGCACCGTGGCACTTGTCGGAGTGACATTGTGGTCGAGTGGATTCCTTGCTAAAGGTGGAGAGAGTGAGGTGTAACTCCGAGAAGGAGTGCAAGTTCACGGAACTAAAAAAAATGGCAGAGCAGAGTTATGAAACGAGTACTTCGAGTATGGTTTGAGCAGCATGTTTACGGCAGTGGAATAGAAGCTTATCCGGTTTGGATGCCTGTTGAGGTTGCAAAGGGAATTCCGCAGGTGTAGAGCCAAGAGGCTCGGAAAGGATGCAGGGAGAGAGTCTTGAACTCTCAGTGTGATTTTGATCAGGGTATGGGGTATGTATTAGTGGCTTATCCGGGGGATGTTTGAGGATATTATCAGTGTATCAGGTTTTCCCAACCTGAGGGTGTTAGGACTAGTTCAGCATGTGTATGCGGTTGCAAGGGGAGAACTCGTGATAGTTGCCCTGAGATTGAGAATGGGTCTCTCAGTCGTCCCGGATTGGATAAAGTGGGATTCAGATCGGGGATCCGACGGTTCAAAGTGTTCTAACCCTTATGGGTCGAGTGATTATTGAGATTTGGGATAGTAATGCATCTTGGGTAATTCTCGGGTATTGAGTGTGATTATCAGAGGGTACAGTCAGTGCCCGGTTTGAGACGGTGGTCAGGACACCGTAAAGGAAGGGAAAGTGTGTTCGACTTTCGACGGGTATGCCTTGTGGGACCTGGTCCGGTTAAGGCCAGATGGCGTGTTGTGAGAACATCTTTGGAGTTGTATTGATGTAGGCTTCGGGGGCGAAGCCTAATTTAAGTGGGGGAGAACTGTAACATCCCGAAATTTCAAGAGTTGAATGGAAGGGCTAAAAGTGTAATTTGGGAAAGAGTGACTCATCGAGTCCACGGATGGACTCGGCGAGTAGAGTCGCGACTTGGTCGCATGTTAAATAGCCGACTCGGCGAGTCATTGAGATGGACTCGGCGAGTAGGAACTGAGTGGAGAAAACCCTAATTCTCGGGGTTAAGCCCTATATAAAGAGCATTATGTTTCCTCCCCAGCCTCTTTATCACCCATTGAGTCCCTGAAACCCTAAAATCGTGGAGAAGCACCATTGTTGAGTGGATTGGGGCTTGGAGAAGTATTTGTTGAAGAAAGTTTGGAAGTTTGAAGGTGTGGAGCAAGGGGCTTTGCTTGGATTCGAGTTCCTTGCAGGTTGGGGCGTTCTTTTGAGGTAGTATCTCGTTCTTAGGCTATTGTTATCTTGTTGATTCATTTTGGGGTTTGAGGGAAGCTTATCTTGGGTGACATTCGAGTCTAGAGGTTAGATCTGAGGTTGCTACCTCAGATCTGGAATGGAGGAGAGTTGGAATGCAGGAAAGTCCATGTGTTGAGTGTTGGATGAAGCTATCTTGTCCCAAACCATAGCCCTAATGTGCAAAATGCATAGATCTCTTTGGATTCACGTAAAGATTGCCACTTTACGTGATGGATGAGTTGTAGGAGGCTAGATCTATGTTTTGGATCAATTGCATGGTTTGGAACGCTTCTGTTTGGATTCAGACCGGTGGTACTCGGCGAGTCACATGGGTGGACTCGACGAGTTGATTGAAGACGAGCTGAGACTCGACGAGTTGGAAGAACAACTCGGCGAGTTGGATGAAGATGGTCTGGAACTCGACGAGTTGGATGAACAACTCGGCGAGTAGGTTGAAGATAGCCTTAGACTCAACGAGTCTGTTCTTGGACTCGGCGAGTCTTGTCGAAGAGTCCCAATATTTTCTGGTTGAGTCGAAGAATCGGCGAGTCAAGGGATGACTCGGTGAGTTATGTGCGAGTGGACTCAGAGTTGTTGGACTCGGCGAGTTAGGTCGCAGATTGAGTGAAGTTTGAGTTGGGAACTCGACGAGTCATAGGGTTGACTCGGCGAGTAGGGTCAGTCAGGGGTTGACTTTGACCAAGGGTTGACCAGTGGTTTCCAGGGGTATTTTGGTAATTGTTGATTATGGTTTTGAGTTCAGTGCATTGGTGGCTGTCTAGTGGTGGAGATCATATCAGGGATCGGAGCGGTTCGGGTTATCTGTTCAGTCGGCAGTTTCAAGGTGAGTTATCCTCACTATATCTATAGGGTTTAAGGCACCCAGGCCGACCCTTTTTATCGGATGGAAATCCGAGTAATTGTCTGCTGTATGATATTGCGGGATATGGGCCGGAAGGCGTTACGTTATGGGTCGGAAGGCATTACATGTTGTGGGCCGGAAGGCAATGCGATGTGGACCGGAAGGTCATGGCCTGGAAAGGTGTATGTGCATAATTAGTATGTTGGCTGAGTCGTAGGGTGATGTTATGCTAGTGATCGGCTAGGCTGGTATCTTGGTTAGAGTAATGATATGTTATGTGATCTGTTGATCGATTTGCTAATTGTGAACTGTTATATCATTACATGTTATGTGCATGGTTGTTTTATGTTCTGTCATGATATGTATGCTTTTTATGTTGCGGGCCGGAAGGCTATGTGTTATGGGCCGGAAGGCATTACGCTATGGGCCGGAAGGCGATATGTTTTGGACCGGAAGGTTGTGGCCTGGAAGGGCGTATATGTGGTTGGTATTTTGGGGGTATCTCACTAAGCTTTCGGGCTTACAGTTGTGGTTTTTATGTTTTCAGGTTCTCAGGAGTCTGTGGCAAGGCAAAGGCGTGATCGTACCGTTCCTCGCATTGGTGTTTTATGAAATGGACCTGGGAAATACTCTGTTAAATAATGTATTGAAAACCTTTTTGTAACAACGTTATTAAAATGGGTTGTTTTTGAAAAGTTTTAATTGTTTCGATATTTCGGTCGTTACATAATGCACCTTAGACAAATCTTACAAGCCAAATTCATGACATTCTTAATTCAATACCTACTTCCAACGTATGACCGAATGTGGAGAGTTTTGAGTAAAATAATTATTCTGGAAGTCAAAACATGCAAAATTGAAACAATAGTAAATGACACCTTTCTTATAAATAAACAACAACTTATTTAATCATCAAATGTCAATTACATTTTACATGTTTCAGAAATAGCTATCTAATTGCTAAAACTAATATCGTCTCTCAGCCCGATGCTCCTCGCATGTTGCAAATGTCTAATCCTTGTCAGTCCCTTGGTGAGGGGATCTGCAGGATTATCTTCTGACGATACCCTCTTTTCCACGAGGAGTCCTTCTTCTATCTTGTGTCTTATGAAGTGATATTTTCTGTCAATGTGTTTGGATCTACCATGATCTCTTGGTTCTTTGGCTAAGGCAACCACACTATTACTATCATAGAAAATCTCCATAGGCTCATGTATATCTGGTACAACTCCAAGGTCTCAAATGATGTTATTCAACCATATTGCCTCCTTTGCCGCTTCACTTGCTGCTAATTACTCTGATTCATAAGTAGAATCTGCTTCTGTCTCCTGCTTGGAACTTTTCTGTAACAGCCCGGATTTCCAGGTATCTTTTATTCGCATATTTTTTTGGTGTTTTGTGAGGGGACTCGGTGAGTTAGAGCTCGAACTCGCTGAGTAGGGTCGCGGTTCTGGACGCGGGTTCGTGCCTGGACTCGGTGAGTCCAAGGGATGGACTCGGCGAGTCCGCGCTGTTTGATGAAACCCTAATTTCCCAGTCCTAAGCTCTATTTAAAGGACCTTATGGCCCTTCATTGCAGCCACCTTGATCCTTGAGAGCACCAAAGCAGCTAAGGGTTCCTATGAGTGAGATAAGAGGCTATTGTTCACCAAATTTGTGTGTATTTGCAAGAAAGGAAGGGGGAAAGTCAAGCTAGAAGAGTTGGGAGCTTGGATCTACTTCCATTTCGCCAAGAGAAGCTTCTTGAGGTATCTTTCAGAGCTTATTTCCGTGTTTTTTTGTTGATATGGTCAAATCTAGGGTTTCTTCTTGCTTTATTTGCTTTGTAATTGAAGTGTGAGAGGTCCCATGGAGATATGGTACCTAGATCTGGACCTTAGCAGGTCCAGAAAGTCCCAAATGCTATGCTTTATATCCTTCCTTTTGGGTTGGCGACTAGGGTTGCCATATTAGAGGTCATTTCCCCAAAAAGAGCCTTGTAAGTGTTGCATGGTAGCCAAGACTGTGACTTTACGTGATAAATGAGCTTGGGAGGGCCATATCTATGAATGTATGGAGCGGGTCTGACCTTAAAGGCAAGATTGAGTTGATGCATGGCATGGACTCGCCGAGTCTGAAGAACAGACTCGGCAAGTAGCATGAAGATTGTCCTTACCCACTCAGTGAGTGGTCCTGCCGAGTTGTGGTTGACTCAGTGAGTCACGGAGAGTTAGAGAGGGATTGATAGGTGGACTGAGTCGAGCTGGAACTCGCCGAGTTGTCCTTGCGACTCGGCGAGTTGAGTCGCAGTGGCCCCGCGCTTCATGACCAGGTGGAACTCGTCGAGTTAGAGGAGTACTCGACGTGTCAAAAGAGAATCCTAGAGAGTTGGTGAAAACGCATAGACTCGCCGAGTCGCTCTAGTGCACTCACCGAGTCCGGTCAAATTGACCGTTGACCGTTGACCAAAATTGACCAGTGTTGACTTGATAGGGATAGTCAACCTTAGTGGTAAAAGTATTAATTAGAGATATATGATGTTATAGGGGGATTATAGCTCAGGGGTTCGAGCACGAGTGATTTCCAGGGTTCGTGAGTTATCGAGATATACGAGGTGAGTCTTCTCACTATACTGTACCCGGAAGGGTTTGACTGTGTGACCGGAAGGTCGAATATGATATGAGATATATGCATTATGTGTGATAAGTTAATCATTATATGTGCCATGTATGATATGCTTGATAAGGGCTGGAAGACATTATGTTATGGGCCGGAAGGCGAATATGTTATGGGCAGGAAGGCATTGTAATGTGGACCGTAAGGTTGACGTGGGTAGGACTGGAAGGTTTACCTAGTCGGGACGGAAGTCCCCTGAGACACATGGACCGAAAGGTCAGGGCCTGGAAAGGCGTATGTGCGTAGATAGTATTTTGGGGAATTCACTAAGCATTTATGCTTACAGTTGTTGTGTTATGTGTTTCAGGTACTAGCGAGGATTGTGGGAAGGCGCTGGCGTGATCGTACACATACTCGGGGAAAACTATTTTTATGATCTATGTGATGTAATCGGTCGTGACAATATTGTTTACACTGGAATTTAAATTATTACTCGATGTTTTGATGTTTGTAAAAAAAATGAAAAAAATTGGTTTTAAAATTTGCGACGTTACATTTTCCAAGTAATTTCTCCTCCATTTAGGGTAAAGACTCAGCCTGACTGAGAGCAGAAATTATCCCTATCAGTCTAAAAACTAGCATCGCTATACCCTACTACTCTCAACTCATTACTCCCACCGAGGGTAAGAACCCAATTCTTAGTCCTTCATAGGTACTTGAGAATATTCTTTACCGCAGTCCAGTGAGCCTTGCCAGGGTCTCCATGATATCTGCTGATCATACTCAAGGCAAACGCCACATCAGGACGAGTACAAGTCATATCATACATGATCGAGCCAACAACGGAAGCATATGGAAATCGACTCATCTCAGCTATCTCAGCCTTTATACTCGGACTCTGAGCCTTACTCAGTCTGGCATTGTGTTGGATCGGAAAGTCTCCTTTCTTGGAATTCTCTATGTTGAACCTCTTTAACACCTTATCCAAGTAGGTACTCTGACTAAGTCTAATTAGTCTTTTACTCGTGTTTCTCAATATTCTTATCCCTAGAATATAGGCAGCTTCTCCTAGGTCCTTCATAGCGAAACACTTCCCAAGCTAGGACTTAACCTCCTCCAAAGTTGGGATGTCATTTATTATGAGTAGTATGTCATCCACATACAGTACCAAGGAACTAACTATACTCCCACTAGCCCAAACATATACACAGGACGCATCCTCGCTCCTCGAAAAGCCAAACTATTTAACTTTCTCATCGAAGCAAAGATTCCATCTGCGAGATGCTTGCTTCAATCCATAAATGGATTTCTCAAGATTACACACTCTATTAGTGTACTTTGCATCGACAAAGCCCTCTGGCTGATTCATGTAAACATCCTCAGCCAACTTTCCATTAAGGAAAGCGGTTTTGACATTCATTTGCCATATTTCATAATTATGAAATGCAACTATGGCTAGCAGAACCCTAATAAACTTAATTTTTGCTACTGGTGAGAAGGTCTCAACATAGTCAACTCCAGGAGTTTGAGTAAATCCCTTTGCCACCAGTCTCGCTTTGTAAGTGTGCACCTTCCCATCCATGTCGGTCTTCTTCTTGGAGATCCATTTACACCCAACTGTCTTCCGACCTGGTACATTGTCAAACAAGTTACAAACTTGATTGTCATACACAGACTGAATCTTGCTATCCATAACTTCCTTCCATTTAGCAGACTCGGGGCATGCCATGGCTTCCCTATAATTATTAGGTTCATCCGAATCTTTCAACGTACTATCAATGAAAAATGTATCACCTTCAGTAGTGAGGTGATAACCATAATAAAAATCAGGTGTGTTCCTAGCTCTAGTGGAGCGCCTCGAAGGTACGGACTCATCTATCGGCTCAACATGAGTTTTGTCCTCAGGTAGGTCACTAATGTTTGAGGTTCCTTCACTGCATGACTCTTGAAGCTCTTCAAGGTCAATTTGCCTCCCACTGTCTCATTGGCTGATAAATTCTCTCTCACGAAAGACTCCTCTCCTTGCCACAAAGACCACATTCTCAGTGGGTGTGTAGAAGAGGTAGCCAAAGGATTTCTGTGGGCAGCCGATGAAAATACACCTCTCATTTCGAGGTTCGAGATTTTTTATGAGACTTGCGCCTCACGAAAGCCTCGCAACCCCAAATCTTGATGTGGTCAAGATTGGGAACTTTCCCAGTCCACATTTCATGAGGTGTTTTGGCAGCCTTTTTGATAGGGACTAGATTAAGGATATAGGCAGAAGTCTTTAAGGCATACCCCCAAAATGAGATTGGTAACGAAGCTCGACTCATCATGGAACGAACCATGTCCAACAAGGTCCGATTGCTCCTCTCAGCCACACCATTCAACTGTGGTGTCCTAGGAGGTGTCAATTGTGAGACAATCCCACATTCCTTAAGATAGTCAAGGAACTCAATGCTAAGATACTCTCCTCCCCGATCGGATCAGAGCATCTTGATGTTCCTGCCCAGTTGATTCTCTAGTTACTATTTAAACTCTTTGAACTTTTCAAAGGTTTCTGACTTATGCTTGATTAAGTAGATATATCCATATCTACTGTAGTCATTAGTAAAAGTCACATTGTAGCGATTAGCATCCCTAGTGGCAGTTTTGAAGGGTCCACACACATCTGTATGTATATGGTCCAACAAACCTTCACCCCTCTCACAAGTACCAGTGAAGGGTGACTTTGTTATTTTTCCAAATAAACAAGAGTCACAACTATCATCTGACGTTAGGTCAAATGATTCCAAAACTCTAGCCTTTTGGAGTTGGCCTATGCGCTTCTTGTTCGCATGTCCAAGACGACAATGCCACAAGGATGCTTTATACAAGGTAATCGAAGAATCAATATGAAATACATTATTTCCTAAGTTGTCTACAATCGACACAGTTTCATATACACCATCACAAGGTAATGCTTTAAAATAAAACACATCCTTATAAAAAAGCATCAATAGCACCAATTTTATTATCAAATGAAAATGTGAATCCTTGCTTGTACAAACTATGAAGGGAAATAATATTTCTCGCAATTTCTAATGAGTAAAAACATTTATTCAAATCTAAAGTTACCCCATTATTAAGCAGTAAAGAATAAACTCCAATCTTGGTCACATATGATGCTTTCCTATTACCCATGATTAGGGTTATCTTCCCGTGCTCCACTTCTTCAATACTTCTTAGGCCATGCAAATCAGTACAAATGTGAATACCACAACCTGTATCAAGCATCCAAGAGTTAGTATGCATTAAGTTTTTAGACAATATGGTATAAATATCTGCATGGGTGGGTTTAACTTTCCCATCCTTTACATCCTGCAAGTACTTAGGGAAACTTCGCTTCCAGTGCGCCTTTTCGTGGCCGTAGAAGCATTATGTTTCCTTTGGGTTTGAAGAAGGAGGAATGGGACCTTTCTTGGTCCCGCTTGAAGAGGAGCCATCAAGAGACTTTCCCTTGGTACCCTTCGAAAGGGTCTTCCTCTTCTTCCTATTTCCATGCCCAATTGCCAGAACAGGAGTTGTTATAGGTGTAGGAGTAAAAGTAACAACCGATTTACCTTTAAGGCCACTTTCAGCGGTCCTTAAAAGACCTTGAAGTTTGCTAAGTGTAACTTCCTCCTTGTTCATATGATAAGTCATACGAAACTGATCATAACTTGGAGGTAAGGAATGGAGAATGATATCAATCGCCATGTTCTCAGGGAAGTCCACATTAAGCTTTAGCAACCGGTCCATGAACCTTTTCATTTTCTGCAAGTGATCGGTGATGGGTTCACCACCCTTCATTCTGGCTGTTATCATGGAAGAGATGATCTCATACCTCTCTTGACGTGCGCTCTGATGGTACCTTTCCATCAGATCCTGGTGTATCTCATCGGGGTAGAAATCTTCATAGGATTTCTGGAGTTCAGGAGTCATAGTAGCCAACATAATGCAGGACACTTTAGTAGCATCCCTCTCATGTGCAGCAAACTCTGTAATCTCCTCAGGAGTAGCAACGAACTCATTGATAACCTTAAGCTCCTTGTCAAGGACATATTCCTTGCCCTCATAGAGAGTAGTCATTATGATGTTCCTAATCCATTCATTGAAATTAGAACCATCAAAAGTGACTTTCCACACAAGTTCATGAGGGAAAAGGAGCATGTAGGGTTTGAGCTAGCAAGAGTGTTGAAAGACATCTGAAGGGAAAGAAAGACAAGTTTTAATTAGATAAAGAGTCCTTAATAAGTCACCCAAATGAAATATTAAGGCTAGGATCCTACAAACTATTTCATAACTTGGAAAAGGGATGTCGTAATCCAGGCTATAAAATATTTGAAGGTAGGTAAATGAAAATTTACCAACTTCCACCATTATAAACAAAATAAATTATTAAGTTTTAATTGGATTTGAAACTCCTAGATCTTTTAAGATACATTGAACTTTCAATGGCATGTTTAAATCTCGATTGTGCCCACTCAAGTTTGTGACTGGGATGCCGAGGATCACAAACAATGTGTGAATAACCATTAAATTGACTTGGTACCCTTAATTTTATCACCTAATCGATGTGTCGGTTAACCACACACGCTCCACCGATCTATGATAACACTTAAGTCACCCTTTGTCACTCTTACTAGTCCTTGTTAGTGTTTCGGTTAACTACACACGCTCCACTAACGACTTGGTACGGTACAAAGTGTAATTTCATGGGTTAGCACCTATTTCAGATTTTCCTAAAGTAACTAAGATTGGGAATTTATAAAGGTTTAGTTACTTTATAATTTCATTATACTTTTAATGAGGATTAAGGTCCTATCCTACCCGTTCGGCTAACGACCCTCCACCGGTCAAGGAAGCGGTGGGTGAGTGTGGACACCCATTAAACCACCAATTTATAGGTAGTAACCTAATACCCCCTTCTAGATTGGCTTCGTGAATGAGGCCTACTAACTTTAAGGCTGACTTATTCTTATACATACATACAAAATTAAACTTTTAATATTATAGAAGTATAAGGGTTGAATTTTAAACTTTTAAAATTCTAAGGTTCAATTCGGAATTAAAGTATTAATGTGTGAGACTTTACAAATTCCAAACTTAAGGGCAAGTTTTGAAACTATTCAAGACCTTTCAACTTCATAACTTATGAGTTAATGGTTTATTAAAATGAGAGACTTTTCATTTTATATAACCTATGTGTTTTTTAATGGACTTTTGGTGATCCATAACTTGAGGACAAATTATGGATTCCATTAAAACACATCATTAATCAAGAATTAAGCATTAAACAATTCAGCAAATAATTCCTATGATCAAATAATAACTCATAAGAACATGAACATTCATATCAAAATTTCAAGAATCATATTAACATATATAAAACATGTAATTTTGATATTAGCCATTGTAAATGGATTAGCATAACAATTACACCATCTAAAACAAGTTTTAAAACACCTAAAACAGTTTGGGGTAATGTTTCTACTCCATTTCCAACAGAAAAACTCGAAAAATGCACTCTGACAAGCCAACTCGTATAGTGCATGAACTGACTCATCGAGTTGGTTGAATATAGGCATGGACTCGGTGAGTGCATGAACTTATGATGCCAACCATCTACCTCCTGAATATCATCATATTCACTTGGTAGCTGACTCTCATCATCAAAAGTGCCACAAAGCACATAGCAAGCAACATTCGGGCATCGAATAATCTCTACCAGCACGTAAAACCCCTCTAGGTTACAGCTCCACTTGCTCTACACACACTCAAGGTATCACCAAACTCAAGCAACCTTACCCCTCGCGGGTATCTAACTACTTCCTCAATAGTCTCCTTTAATACTCATCTAGGTATCTCTCCTAGATCACTCCTCTACTCTAAGCTCTCTTTAAAAGGTTCATGTTGGATACTCTTACTCTGCATACTCAAAGCACATCACATATAACAATAACTACTAGGCTAAGGCGTCACAAATCAGGCAACTCTAGCCGTAATATATGAAATACCTAGCCGATCTTCTAACATGCATCCCTAATATCTCAATAATAACTCATAACGCAAATAGGTAAGGGTATTTTGGGAAATCACCGTTCGGGCTCTGGCTGATTGTACACACTGCTCCATCTCATATTCTCTTTAAAACTCTTAATAGTTTTAGAAAAATCATTTCTTTTTAAAAAAATTTCTCAAATCCTCAGTTTGAGTTCAGACATACCCGAGAGCACATCCGAATCCCTCAAACCAAGGCTCTGATACCAACTTGTAACAACGAAAATTTTCAAACAAAATTTTCATTTTAAATTCACATGAATGATATCGTCACATTTCAAAAAAATCTCAATATATCAATTATCAAAACACGTATTCACAATTATTTAAATAAAATACAAGATCCTTAAAGTATAACTCTTTCTCTGGTGTGTCCAATCAAGTTGGCGCCTTCCCGCGATCCTGATAGAACCTGAAACACATATCACATAACACGATAATCACAAAACTTAGTGAGTTCCCCAAAATACCACACACAAGTAATCAGCCACTCGAGGCTATAGCTCGGTAAGACCTTCCGGTCAATGTGTATCAGTGGAACCCTCCAGTCCCATAGCTCGTTGGACCCTCTGGTTCGGTCATAGCTTGTTGGACCCACTAGTCCGGTTATAGCTTATTGGCCCCACTGGTCCGGTCATAGCTCTTTGCACCCACTGGTCCGGCTATAGCTCGTTGGACCCACTGGTCCGGTCATAGCTCATTGGTAGGGGTGAGCAAAGAAACCGGGTAACCGCTTTTGGAACCAAAACCGCCTTGGAACCGCCGGTTCCAAAACCAGAACCGCCTTAAGTGGTTCCGGTTCTGGTTCTCATTTTTTTGGAACTGCTACCCACTGGATACCCGCCGGCACTGATGTGTGTGTGTGCGTGTGTGTGTGTGTGTGTGTATATATATATATATATATATATATATATATATATATATATATATATATATATATATATATATATATATATATATATATATATATATATATATCAACATGTTAAACACTCTAACATAAATTTAAACGTGTTATTACTTTGTTTCTGGCTAAACTTTTGGACATTGAAGCGTTAAGACATTTTCATTCACAGAAACCCTACTATGATTATTAATTTAAATGGTCCGTTAATAAGATGGTGATTATTATGTCTTAATTTTGATGTTTGTTACAACAATGGTACTTAAAGGATTAAATTGTGATAATATTAAAGAGTTGCTAATAATTTTAATTTGTTTTTCTACATTATTAACAACGACTTTTGGTTTTGAACACATATATAAAATGATAACTATATTGATAGCTAATTTATAATGTTTATTAATAATTACTTACTAATAAATTTTAGTTAATAATATATTGTAAGTTTAGTATTTCGAATTATTAAATTATAAAAAGAAAATTATGAACTGGGTACCCGGTATCGGAACCGGACTGTCGGTTCCGCTTCCAAAATTTCAAGAACTGCCGGTTTCGGTTCCGATTCCAAAGAATTAGGGCAGGTACCCGCCTTTGTTCACCCCTACTCATTGTACCTACTGGTCCATTCTAAATATCACATAGTATATAGTGCACATCACAAATCACATAGTAATGCGTAACTCAAGCAAGCACATAAGACCCTCTAGTCACACCTAATTACCACTCTAGGTAATGTATAGTGAGAAGACTCACCTCGGATGGAGAACATATCCTAAAAATGCTGCTGCTACACTCCGACTTCTATCACTAAGACAAACCCACAAATAACCCCATTAGGATATAAGACAAACCTTCACATTATTAGGTCTAAATATGGTTCCCCAATCCGGTCAAAAAATTATCCAAGCCCAATGGGCCCACCAAGGTACACTACCAAATGGGTTCAAAAAAAGTCCTCTAATAGCCTAACTATGACCCAATTTTCCAAATTGGGCCCGAACCTTCACATGGGCCTTACCCTAAAACCCATCTAAATATTCTAGCACATGTGACTGCTCTTGTACGACTGATCAATGGCCCAAACACCAAAGCCCAATAAAAAGGCCTAACTCAAGGCCTAAGCAAAATTAGGCTTTTCACATAAAATGACAATTAGGGTTAAGTGTTTCTCACTTAACCCATTTAGGAATTAACCCATTAAGTCCATTATTCCACTAAGCCATCATACAATAGAATCGTCATGAGTTATATCTTCAGTCCATTGGTCCAAATGCGGGTCCCAAACGGCCCAAACCAACAAACCCAAAAATTAGGGTTTTCTAGACCAATAACCTTCCAACAAGCCTAAATCAAGCATTTGGGCCGATTAGGGTTCACTATTCCAAGCACCACACACTACCACCCCGGGTAGTGGTGTTCATGGGTGGTTCCTGGTAGCGGCCACCACCTCACAATGGTGGTGTTTTATCCCTCAATCCCTCCACCAAAAACGCTAGCACAAGACCCATTCCACAAGACTTACTCATAATCATCACAACAAATATACACATCCACCACCGTATGGTGGCTGGTGGTGGTAACGTGGTGGCAGGAGGCCGCACCCACCATGGTTGGCAGCCATGGTGGGTTTTTCAAGCCAAACCAATTGTATCGTCCTCTTGAACACATAACTCAAAAAGTTCTCGAATTTGCAACACACAGTCGCCGCCTAGGCGGCGGAAGTCACTGGAAAAACGCACACAGAAGCCCTACAGCCACTGGCGTCGGCCATGACGGTTCTGGCATCACACCCACAGAAACAACGAGAGAGAGGAAAGAAGGCGGGTTGTAGTAACCTACCGATGGCTCCCTAGTCACTCTTAGCCACACATGACGAGCCAATTCCAACTTGATCTCGGCGGCCCCTCCAGCCGCCCATGACGTCTTCGGCCAGTAGCAGGGTTGTGGCGGCGTTACAATGGCAAGGTAGTCATTTAGCTGCCTCATTTGATCGGAAAAGCGAACGGGAAGGAGGTGGCTGCTGTAAGGCTCTCATGAGGGTGGCGGCTGTAGTATATGCTTCTAGGTTTAGGGTTAAAGGACGAGGAAGGAGTGTTGGGTATAACCCGTGCTTTGCTTTCAAACATTTCAGCGTTTTTACAAATTTAGTCCCTCCTCACTAGATTTCCTTCAATATTAGTCCATTAATTACACTTTTGCCCCTAATTCCATAATTTCTTTTCATAATAACTCCAAAATTACCAAGCAGTCCCTTTTCTATAAGTTGTTTACAATTGAAACCCCCGACTTCATAAATATTCACAAACCTAATTTGAAACTTATGCTTTTAACCCCCAAATTCTAAAATTATGACGGTTAACTCCTCGAAACCAACACCTTACTAAATTATTGATTATTTTAGGGTTTCTACTCATATTAACCCTTATCTATTTATTTATTGAATATACATGATGTTACAACTCTCCCCCACTTAAGCTAGATTTCGTCCTTGAAATCATTCCTTACCATCCCTTACACGCCTGACAACTTGAACGACATGGCCACAAGTCCGAGCATAACCCCAGTCGTTCCATCCAACAGAGCTATCTCAATCAATCCACATTATACATGCAACCACTAAGTTTGCTTTACTCCAAGTCGTATTACAACCGATCTGTAGTCACAGATCATTTGCGACCTTAGTCGTCTAACACTCAGTAACTCGATACATGTTGCACTCCTTCTCAAACCAATCGAACCGACCCTACCAGGTCTAGAACATCAGATGCAACCCATAACCACTAAAAATGAAAACCATCAGGAATCTGAAATCTCAACTCATCTATCCTTTACACAGATAGGGCCAAACTAAAGCTTGAGAGTCTGGTTCGACAACAAAATTGGGACCACTCATATCCAATCTGATACTAAACTCACAACCCGTGATTTGCGAATCTACGCGTACATTACTCACCAATTCCTTACCGTCATGGAGACCCTAGTCTCGCTCCAGGTCCGACCACCAGCCTTCCAAAAACTCAAATATTAGGGCTACCCGAGCCTAAAACTCTTCTGCGTCATGCTTTGATCAAAGACTACGTCATCATAACAACGTCTCGCTGACTAGTGAGTACTACGACTCCCCAGAGCATCAGAAAACCTCTTACTGACTAGTGAGTACTACGACTTCATGCAACATTACATCAACCTCTCACTGACTAGTGAATACTACGGATCCCCGCAGCATCACAACAACCTCTCACTGACTAGTGAGTGCTACGGCTCCCCTTAGCATCACAACAACCTCTCACTAACTAGTGACTGCTGCGGATCTCCGTAGCATCACAATACCTCTTATTGACTAGTGAGTACTACGGCTCCCGGAAGCATCACAACAACCTCTCACTGGCTAGTGAGTACTATGGCTCTCCGTAGCATCACAATATCCTCTCACAGACTACTGAGTTTTAAGGCTCCCCGTAGCATCACAACAACCTCTCACTGACTAGTAAGTACTACGGCTCCCCACAACATCACAAAAACCTCTCACTTGCTGCTATTGGCCGAAGGGCTCCCACTAGAACCATAGATATGTGATACACCACTTTCAGTCTCCAATTTTAGACCCAAAGTAATCCGAAATTCAAGGCATTAAACTCAGATACCTCGGTACACCATCACAGAACCTCACAATGTCTTGCCTCAGCCATTGATCTCCTACATAGCACATCATACTCTGATACGCAACACATCCCTACATAATTCCATTCACCAGTGATATTCCTGTCACACAACCTGAAATTTCGGAATATTCGAATTCTCAATTTGAAACATAGAGAAATGGTCAATGACTCAGAAAATGTTGACGACAATTCGAAAGTCCCTCCTATAATGCTCAGAACCCATGCAAGCATACTCATGACGACCCGGAAGTTCGTTGCCGAATCAACTTCTACCCTTCCCAACTACATATACCAGCCCATACATTGTACCAGAAATTCTCGACCGCCAAACTAACCTTACAAGCCAATCCCCTCGAATTCGCCATTATAACCTTGAAGAATTCCTGACCACCACAAGGACTCCGACCAACAACCACCTACCATTGAGACCCTTATCCTTTCTCGAACACGCACAACATGCATTACCTTGCTTTGCACCTCGCCTCGACCGCTAATAACCCAAATCTCATGAATCCGTTCCGTAGGTCTATATATCCAGTTCTCTAACCGCTCTTGAACAAGGCTATGATCCCTTCAATAAAATACCCGGTTCTCGACCACTTAGGGTTTGACCCGCAATAACAATCTATCCCACAGACTGTTTCAACCAGTAACACCGCACCTACTCTTGGAAGGTGCTACGCAATGCTCGATGATCTCCCCGTTGGAGACCAAGCAACTCCAAATACCCCGAATCTCAGATAAGAAACTTCTCATCATGACTACCTCTAATTATTCAGAATCTCATACCATCCCATTACCGGACATCTCAACTGTCCAGGGGTAACCCTGACTCTTAGTCTGGAAATAATGAACTATCATACTCCTCACCCTCGACTCCTCAACCCACGTTCCATCACGTGTGTAACACCGTAAATTTCAAAACAAAATTTTCAAATTTTTATAAAACATAATTCATTTAATATTCAGAAAACAACCACATTTAATTATCCAATTCAAGTAAATACAAAATCCCAAGATCTCAAATCATAACTCCCATGCGTGTGTACTGATCAAGCCGACGCCTTCCCGCGATCATCACTAGTACCTGAACAAATAACATCAAACACTGTAAGCACAAAGCTTAGTGAGTTTCCCAAAATACCACATATAACACATATTAGCCACTCGAGGCTATAACTCTGTGGGTCCGTGCACCCAAACTCTGTGAACCCTCAGGTTCTAACTCTGTAAACATGCACAGCATAAATCACATAGAAATAATGTAGTACAACACATAACACACATAGCATACAAATACTCTATCACATAACTCTAGTTACCTACTCAAGGTAAAGTATAGTGAGAAGACTCACCTCGCGTGTCTTGGAAATTTGTAAATCCTTAAATCACTAGTGCTCGATATCCCGAGTTATAGTCCTCCTATAGCATAATACATCTCTAATTAACACTTTCCCAACTAAGGTTGACTACTCTTTAACAAGTCAACTTAGGTCAACGCTGGTCAACGGTCAACTTTGACCGGACTCGGCGAGTGCACTATAGCGACTCGGCGAGTCTGAGCGTATATACTGATTTCCCTGGAATCCTCCCTTGACACGTTGAGTATTCACCTAACTCGACGAGTTCCACCTGGCATGAGTCGTGGGGCCACCACGACTCAACTCGCCGAGTCTCAAGAACAAATCGGTGAGTCCAACTTGATTCAGTCCACCTGACCACTCTGAATCCCCCCGACTCACTGAGTCAACCCTCCCCAACTCGGCAAGACCACTCGTTGTGTGGTCGGGCAATATTCATACTACTCGCCGAGTCTGTTCTTCGGACTCGGCGAGTCCGTGCCATGCAATGACTCAAACTTTCACATAAGGTCAGATCCAGTCCATTAACCCATAGATCCAGTCCTTCCAAGCTTATTTAGCACATAAAGTCACTATCTTGATGCACATGCAATATCTATATGACCATATATGATGCTTTTGACCCATATACTACAACTCAAGGTCATAAACTCCATTGCTATACATAAAGCTTGATGAGTGAGGCTCTCTGGACCTCTCTGGATCCAGATCCAGCGCCTCAACACAAGAAGGGAACTAGTTGGCATCAAATCAATCCAATAATGTCCATAAGAAACCCTAGATCCCATTATACTTCACAAAACAGAAGATGAGCCGAAATCATACCTCTAGATCGATGATCTAAGCTTCAAATCCAAAGTATAGCAACCTCCTTTGCTTCCTCTTGTCTAGAACCTCCTCCTTCTTTGCTAAATAACACACACAAGGTCAAGAAATGCTTCCTTTCTCTCTCAAAACGTTCAATCACTCAAGGGTTTCTCTCTAAGGGTTGGGTGAGCACAAATGACGGCCATAAGGCCCTTTAAATAGGCCTCAAACCCCGTAAATTAGGGTTTCACCACACAGCATGGAATCGCCGAGTCCGGACGCGAACCCGTGCCCAATATTGCGATCCTACTCGGTGAGTTTGAGCTCCAACTCGCCGAGTCCACTCATAATTTCTAAAAATAAGCCAAAATAAATACCTGGAAATTCCGGGCTGTTACAACGTGAATTATCAGAAGAGCAGAGACCTCATTACCACACTCGATACCCCACATAGATAATAAGAGCCACCACCCCGATATACTCCTCTTGATCGTCTGATGATGCAGCTAATACATGCTCTACTATACTCAAATAGGGTGTACCCTTGTCCTTGACCATCTCAATCCCCACTGATGCCCCCTTCAGGGTATATATAAGAAATATACCTCACATTAGACTCATTGCCCAATTACACTGGTGAAAAGGTCACCATCATATGCTACCCCACTGGGTTTACCTCCACTTCTGAAATAGAAAACTCGATATCCTTTCTTCTCCTCACAAAAATAGCATACTGCAGTCACAGGAAGTGACATTTCTGCTACCGGCCGACAGCGTAGCTCAAACCGTAATCCTGCATGAAGTATCATCTCTACTCATCCCGGAGTCTTGTAACTCCAATTGACATCTCATTTTCCCATCTCAAGGTACACTCCCTTGAAGCTCGTCAACATGGCCCTCTGGCCCCCACACTCTTTCATACCTGATCCCAATCAGAATAACCGGTAACACCAGAAGCAATAACCGCCATGAATCATGGTACTCAAACCACTTGATCACTTCTTAATCTGCTATAGATCATGGTACTCGAACCATGTGATCACCTCTCATTCTACTACAAATCATGGTACTCGAACCACATAATCACCTCTCATTCTACGACTTAGAACCTCTGGAATTTTTCCGTATCGAGTATGGGTCCTCCGCTTTTAATGGTACGACCCCATACTACTTGCCACATCCACCTATACTTTCCACACAGATCATCCCAGATTTCCTAAGTAGCTGATCAACCTCCTCAATCACCAATCCCGTCATACCCGATCTCTCTTCCATGAATACTCTCCTCTATCAGCATATTCATCTGACATTGTCACTCCCTAGGCCCTTCCTAGGTTTTCACACTTCTCTGCCATCAGTTGCTGAAGAACCTCTTATGATGCCAACATCTACCTCCTGAATATCGTCAAATTCACTTGGTAGCTGACTCTCATCATCAAAAGTTCCACAAAGCACAAAGCAAGTATCATTCGAGCATCAAATAATTTCCACCAGCACGTAAAACCACTCTAGGTTACAACTCCACTTGCTCTACACACACTCAAGGTATCGTCGAACTCAAGAAAACTTACCCCTCGCGGGTATCTAACTACTTCCTCAATAGGCTCCTCAAATACTCATCTAGGTATCTCTCTGAGATCACGCCTCTACTCTAGGATCTCTTTAAAAGGTTCATGCTGGGTACTCTTACTCTGCATACTCAAAGCACATCACAGATAACAATAACTACTAGGCTAAGGCATCACAAATCAAGCAACTCTAGCACTAATATATGAAATACCTAGCCAATCTTCTAACATGCATCCCTAGTATCTCAATAATAACTCATAACACAAATAGGCAAGGGTATTCTGGGAAATCACCGTTTGGGCTCTGGCTGATTGTACACAGTGCTCCATCTCGTTTTCTCTTTAAAACTCTTAATAGTTTTAGAAAAATCATTTCTTTTTAGAAAAATTTCTCAAATCCTCAATTTGAGTTCAGACATACCCGAGAGCACATCCGAATCCCTCAAACCAAGGCTCTGATATGAACTTGTAAGAACGAAAATTTTCAAACAAAATTTTCATTTTAAATTCTCATAAATGACATCGACAAATTTCAAAAAATCTCAATATATCTATTATCAAAACACGTATTCATAATTATTTGAATAAAATCCAAGATCCTTAAAGTATAACTCTTTCTCTGGTGTGTACAATCAAGTCGACGCCTTCCCGCGGTCCTGATAGAACCTGAAACACATATCACATAACAAGGTAATCACAAAACTTAGTGAGTTCCGCAAAATACCACACACAAGTAATCAGCCACTCGAGGCTATAGCTCGGTAAGACCTTCCGGTCAATGTGTATCAGTGGAACCCTCCAGTCCCATAGCTCGTTGGACCCTCTGGTTTGGTTATAGCTCATTCGACCCACTGGTCCTATCATAGCTCATTGGCCCCACTGGTCCGGTCATAGCTCGTTGGACCCACTGGTCCGGTCATATCTCGTTGGACCCATGGTCTAGTCATAGCTTATTGGTAGGGGTGAGCAAAGAAACCAGGTAACCACTTTCGGAATCGAAACTGCCATGGAACCGCCGGTTCCGAAACCGGAACCGCCTTAAGTGGTTTCGGTTTCGGTTCTCATTTTTTTGGAACTGCTATCCGCTGGATACTTGCTCGCACCGATGTGTGTGTATCTGTGTATATATATATATATATATATATATATATATATATATATATATATATATATATATATATATATATATATATATATATATATATATATATATATATCAACATGGTAAATACTCTAACATAAATTTAAACGTGTTATTACTTTGTTTCTAGCTAAACTTTTGGACATTGAAGAGTTAAAGACATTTTCATTCACAGAAACCCCACTATGATTATTAATTTAAATGGTCCGTTAATAAGATGGTGATTATTATGTCTTAATGTTGATGTGTGTTCCTACAATGAGACTTAAATGATTAAATTGTGATAATATTAAACAGTTGCTAATAATTTTAATTTGTTTTTCTACATTATTAACAATGACTTTTGGTTTTGAATATATATATATATATATATATATATATATATATATATATATATATATATATATATATATATATATATATATATATATATATATATATAATGATAACTGTATTGATAGCTAATTTATAATGTTTATTGATAAATACTTACTAATAAATTTTAGTTAATAATATATTGTAAGTTTACTATTTCTAATTAATAAATTAAAAAAAGAAAATTATGAACCGGGTACCCGGTATCGGAATCGGAACCGCCGATTACATTTCCAGTTCCAAAATTTTCAAGAACCGCCGGTTCCAGTTCTGTTTCCGATGAATTAGGGCGGGTACCTGCCTTCGCTCACCCCTACTCATTAGACCTACTGGTCCAGTCTAAATATCACATAGTATAGTACACACAACAAATCACATAGTAATGCGTAACTCAAGCAAGCACATAAGACCCTCTGGTCACACCTAATTACCAGTCTAGGTAAAGTATAGTGAGAAGACTCATCTCAGATGACAAACATACCCTAAAAATGCTATTGCTACACTCCGGCTTTTATCACTAAGCCAAACCCACAAATAACCCGATTAGGATATAAGACAAACCTTCACATTATTAGGTCTAAATATGGTTCACCAATCTGGTCCATAAATAATCCAAGCCTAATAGGCCCACCAAGGCACAATACCAAATGGTTTCAAAAAAAGTCCTCTAATGGCCCAATTTTCCAAATTGGGCCCGCACCCTCACATGAGCCTTACCCTAAAGCCCATCTAAATATTCTAGTCCACGTGATTGCTCTCTTGTATGACTCATCAATGGCCCAAACACCAAAACCCAATAAAAAGGCCTAACTCAAGGCCTAAGTAAAATTAGGCTTTTCACATAAAATGACAATTATGGTTAAGTGTTTCTCACTTAACCCATTAAGGACTTAACCCACTAAGTCCATTATTCAACTAAGCAATCATACAATAGAATCGTCATGAGTTATATCTTCTGTCCATTGGTCCAAATGCGGGTCCCAAATGGCCCAAACCAACAAACCCAAACATTAGGGTTTTCTAGACCAATAACCATCCAACAAGCCCAGATCAAGCATTTGGGCCGATTAGGGTTCACTATTCCAAGCACCACCCACTACCAGCCCGGGTAGTGGTGGTCATGGGTGGTTCATGGCGGAAGCCACCACCTCACGGTGGTGGTGGTTTTTCCCTCAATCCCTCCACCAAAAATGCAATCACAAGACCCATTCCACAAGACTTACTCATAATCATCACAACAAATACACACATCCACTGTATCGCAGATGGTGGTGGCGATGTGGTGGCAGGAGGCGGCAACAACCATGGTTGGCAGCCATGGTGGGTTTTTCACGCCAAACACAACTGTATAGTCCTCTTGAACACATAACTCAAAAAGTTCTCGAATTTGCAACACACAGTCGCTGCCTAAGCGGCAAGAGTCACCGGAAAAACACATACAACAGCCCTATAGCCACTGTCGTCGCACCCATAGAAACATTGAGAGAGAGAGAGAGAGAGAGAGAGAGGAAATAAGGTGGGTTGTAGTGACCTACCGATGGCTCCCCAGTCGTTCTCAGCCACGCATGACGAGCCAGCTCCAAATGGATCTTGCCGGCCCTTCCAGCCGCCCATGACGTCTTCGGCCGGTAGCAGGGTTGTAGCGGCGTTACAATGGCAAGGTAGCCGTTTGGTTGCCTCATTTGATCGGAAAAGCGAACGGGAAGGAGGTGGCTACTGTAAGGCTCTCATGAGGGTGACAGTTGTAGTATATGCTTCTAGGTTTAGGGTTAAAGGATGAGGAAGGAGTGTCGGGTATAACCCGTGCCCCGCTTTCAAACATTTCAGCGTTTTTACAAATTTAGTCCCTCCTCACTAGATTTCCTTCAATATTAATCCATTAATTACACTTTTGCCCCTAATTCCATAATTTCATTTCATAGTAACTCCAAAATTACCAAGCAGCCCCTTTTCTATAAGTTATTTACAATTGTAGCCCCCATCTTCATAAATATTCACAAACCTAGTTCGGAACTTACGCTTTTAACCCCCAAATTCTAAAATTATGATGGTTAACTCCTCGAAACCAACACCTTACTAAATTATTAATTATTTTAGGGTTTCTACTCATATTAACCCTTATCTATTTATTTATTGAATATATAGGATGTTATAACTCTCCCCCACTTAAGTTAGATTTCGTCCTCGAAATCATTCCTTACCATCCCTTACACGCCCGACAACTTGAACGACATGGCCACAAGTCCGAGCATAACCCCAGCCGTTCCATCCAACAGAGCTATGTTAATCAATCCACATTATACATGCAACCACTAAGTTCGCTTTACTCCAAGCCATATTACAACCGATCTGTAGTCACACATCATTTACGACCTTAGTCGTCTAACACTCACTAACTCCGTACATGTTGCGCTCCTTCTCAAACCAATCGAACCGACCCTCCCAGGTCTAGAACATCAAATGCAACCCATAACCACTAAAAAGGAAAACCATCAGGAATCTGAAATCTCAACTCATCTATCCTTTACACAGATAGGGCCAAACAGAAGTTTGAGAGTCTGGTTCGACAACAAAATTGGGACCACTCATATCCAATCTGATACTCAACTCACGACCCATAATCTGCGAATTTGCACGTACATTTCTCCCCAATTCCTTTCGAATTATGACAACCTCTTCACAATTTGAGATAGAACGGATCCCGTCCGTCATGGAGACCCTAGTCTTGCTCCTGGTCTGACCACCAGGCTTCCAAAAACTCAAATATTAGGGTGAACCAAGCCTAAAACTCTTCTGTGTCGTACTCTAATCAAATACTACTTCATCACAACACCATCTCGCAGACTAGTGAGTACTACAGCTCCCTGCAGCATCACAACAACGTCTCATTGACTAGTGAGTACTACGACTCCCTACAACATCACAACAACCTCTCACTGACTAGTGAGTACTACGGCTCCCCGCAATATCACAACAACCTCTCACCGACTAGTGAGTGCTACAACTCCCCGTAGCATCACAACAACCTCTCATTGACTAGTGAGTGCTACGGCTCCCTGCAGCATCACAACAACCTCTCACTGACTAGTGAGTACTATGGCTCCTGTAGCGTCATAACAACCTCTCATTGACTAGTGAGTACTACGGCTCCCCGTAGCACCACAACAACCTCTCACTAACTAGTGAGTTCTATGGCTCCCTGTAGCATCACAACAACCTCTCACTGACTAGTGAGTACTACGGCTCCCTGCAACATCACACCAACCTCTCACTTGCTGCCATTGGCCGAAGGGCTCCCACTGGAACTATAGATACGTGATACACCAGTTTTTGTCTCCAGCTCTAGACCCAAAATAATCCGAAAATCAATGCATTATACTCGGATACCTCGGTACATCATCATAGATCCTCATGATGTCTTGCCTCAACCATTGATCTCCTACTTACGACATCATACTCTGATACACAACGCATCCCTGCAGAATTCCTTTCACCACTGATCTTCCTGTCACACAACCCGAAATTTCGGAATATTCCAATTCTCAATTTGAAACACAGAGAAATGGTCAATGACTCAGAAAGTGTAGACGACAAATGTAGACGACAATCGGAATTTTCGTCCAAGCCCTATTATATGTGGGTCTGTGGATTGCTTAGGGCCTAAGCAAGGAAATTAGGGTTTCCAGTTGAAAACCGTAGTAGCCTCAACTATAAAAGGAACCCCAAGGCTCTTGAAATTGGCACTTGATTCCTTAGAAGAAAACCTAGCTGAATTCTTGTAGGCTCCTCCTCTCCATCTGTTGTTCATCCATTGCTAAGTGGTGTTTGTGACTCCATTAGAGGTGTATCAATTTAGGGACTACGCTCTTGAAGCTCAAGATCAAGCTATCAACAAGAAATGTATTCTTCTAACTCTTATTTAGTTGTTAAATCCGAAAATTGTATGCTAGATTAGGGTTCTTGCTTTGGAAATTTAATTTTCATGTATAACTTGAGAAAAACTTAGATCCAAAGCAAATAGGGTTGCATGTGCACCATAAGAATGTTGTTTGATGCAATGCATGGATTTTTGACTCCATTTTCACCCTTTTTGACCTAGTTTTAGGGAAGGACATGCATTCGACATGCATGTGCATAAATTAAGGATATTTATGGCTCTTTAGAAGGCAATGAGGGCTTCTAGAAATTTGGAGTAAAGGACTTAACAAATTAAGTCCTTAATAATTTTTTTTAGCTTTTGGTAGTCGTCACGACGTGACTAAGGAATGGTCACGATGTTACAAAACCCATCATCGTGACTGTTTTGTCTCTACTTCCCCACGACATGACCAAGGAATGGTCACAACATGGCATTGAATTTGATTGGGTTGACCGTTGATCTTGTGGACCTTTATCTGTCTAATTTTGACCAGCTTGACATTGGGTCAAACTGGGTGGATTTGGATGTTAATTGAGGTTTTGTTTGTTTTGGGTGTTAGTTGGTTCGAGGGATTTATCAATGCAAGGAGTTAGAGCATTGTTATGCTTCTCCAGTTCTGTGAATCAGGAGAGTTTCTCACTATGCCACATATCTCATTGTATAACCCTTGTATGGTAGGATAGAGGTATTATTATAGTACAAGTATGCTAGTGGCTGGGATAACTCTTTGTTATGCATATGCAATGTAGGAAACTTGGTGTCTTGGTATGCTAGACTGGTAAGGTTTTCCCTGTTGATCGAATGGTACAATTAGGAGTTATGTTTGGATATGGTAACTGGAGTAGGCCAGTTATAAGGATTATTTATGTCTGACCAATGAATGACTTATTTGAGAAGTGGTTAATGGTAATGCTAGTTGCTAAGGATATGGATATGCTAGCATTTGTTATGTGTTTATGATGCTTGGTTATGTAGTAGTGATAGCTTGGCTTCTATGTAGTCTAATTAAGTTGGATGGCCTGAGAAGTCGTGGTATAATTCTTGATTGTGATGTTCTTGTGTGGTTGTTCGCTCTCAGGTGGATCATCTATTCGATTGTCTATCTAGTCCCCAACCACATATGATTTTGTTTATCATAGCGAAAGACCATGGGGTTAGCCCATGGCACTTTCTAGTAAGATCATGAGGGTAGCTCATGACACATTCTTGTAAGACCATATGGATAGCTCATGTTACTGCAGGGAAAGACCATGGGGTAGCCCATGACATTTCAGAGAAAAACCATAGGCGTGGCCCATGGTATTATTTGGAGAGACCATGGGGGTAGCCCATGGCAAGATGTATGATTATAATTTGAACACAACATTCACTCGATGTTGGAACTGACCCGTTATTTCATGTATGATTATTACTTGTGTTTATGTAGATATGAGAATTGTTTGTTCGATGCTAGAGTCAAAATTTATTGTGGATGCATTGTATATATGATAGAATATGTGGTACATTGGGGAACTTACTAAGCTTTATGCTTACAATTGTAGATTAAACATTTTGCAGGTCGTTCGTGAGAAGAGCTTGGAGGACTATACACATGCATCAAAGATTTCTGTTTCTACAATTTTGTAAACTTAACTTTGATATGGTATGATTTTTAATCAAAAGAATGTTGTTCATGGAACAAAGGTTTTAAATGGTTATCATATTTAAAAATTCAAAAATATCTTTGTAATTTTTTTGACGTTACACAACTTTAGTTGGCTACCACGTCATGTCCAAGCATACGCCACGTCGTGTAGGGATGAGCGGGGGACGAAACCGGTACCGACCCGTCCCGTTCCCGATTTCCTGAATACTGAATTTGATCAAAAGTTAATCCCGAATACCGAACCGAATTAACATTACCGGTACCGGTACCGGGAATGGTACCGGTATCGGCGGTACCGGTTCCCGAATTTCATGTATTTGGAGTACCAAGTACCGTACTGTATTTTTAAATTCGGTATGGTTCGGTACTAGTTCCTGTACGGTATCGATACAGGATTGGGATTTGGGACAAACTACTCACTCCTAACGTCGTGGTAGCCTCGCTACAAAACAATCGCAAGACGGCCTAGCACCACATTGTGATGATCAAACCACCAATTCGTATCACATGTTCGGACCAAGTTAATGGATTAAGCTCTTAATCCACAAATCCACTCGTCCATACTTTAGTGGAGGCTTTCGTACATCAGAATGCATCAGAAAAATCTATGCTTTATGGACATGCATGCCTTTTCCAAGCTAGGTAAAAAAATGGAAGAAATGAACTCAAAAACTCATCCATGAGACTAAGAACTTCATGTGACATTTAGATATGGAACATATAACCACAAAAAACCTCAAGGGTCCTTAAAGTTTTCGTCTTTATAGAATCTATCAACTTAAACCACCTTAAACATGGAGAAGAGTGCTTAAAAGTCTAGATCTAGAAAGGCTACACATAAATGTTATGATATTGGGGACTTACAAAGGTCCAGAATGTGTGTAAGAAGGTGGTGAGGAGCTTGCTTGTAGGATCTTGGACTAAGGACACCTTCTTCTTGCTTCAAAACCACAAAACACCACCAAAAAGCTTCAAGATACACCCAAGGGAGGCCAGGGTTCATTTTACATCATGAGGTAGTGATGTTTAGGGTGAGCAAACCCTAACTATGACATACCTTAAATAGGTCTGAAAACCTGGAAAATTAGGGTCTTTCACAACAGCCGCCACCACGACGTGGCCAAGAACCTTACCACGTCGTGGCTCTCATGAAAGAGGCACATTTATTTTATACGAAACCACGTCATTGTACCTTAATCACCATGACACTGTCACCTAAAATCTCTTATTTGAAGGTTTAACATGATACAATCTTAAAGGAAGCATACCTGGAACTAGTGTTACACTTTTGTTGCCTCAAAGGCCTAATCTTTAGGGTTATCAGACCACATCTTACGAGATAACGACATATGGTGTACGAATTCTGTTTATGCTTGTGCCTTGGCTTCTTTTCATAACACGCTTCCGAGTGTTGACCTTAGTAGTTTCACTAATAATGACACCCCCTAAATCCCAACATGCATTGACGTATTCCTTTTTTTGTTAAATTATCCAAGACTTAGGAATGCATTTCGACATGACGGTTCGGCAGAAAGTAGTTTTCAAGTGTTTATGATTACCATATGCTTAAGATTTTCTTCTAGCTATTCTATAGATGAGTTTGGCCAACATATGTCTCTAGTGGGTTGTCGTACTATCCTTAAATATAGACTCATGATCATAATATTCCTAGCGACGAGATATGTTTGGTGTGTCACAAAGCATGTTTGGACTCTTTTGGAGAGTTCATTGTAAAGAACTCCCGAGGTTCAAATACTAACACGATATGGTTAAGGATGTTTTGCTTGACATATTTAAGCGTGCGAGATGTTTTTGCTAAGAAAGAGACACCTATGAATTTATTGACTAACTCGACAGAGGGAATGTCAACCCTTAGACAAGATAACATTTTGGTTTTTTGATGGGTTGGAGGCAAACACGCTTGTGTGTAATTTATATGGGCATCCCCTCTCGTGGGCTTGAGGGTTGGAGGTGTCAAGGCGGGGCATGCTGCTTTAAAAGCTGCTACATACGAAGTCACAAAATATGAGAAATCATGCATGGAAAATGAACACGTGTTCATACCATTCAAGCTTGATATGTTTGGTTTCCTCACGCCGGATGTGGTAAAGCTTATCATCAAAGTACAACAGATCATACATAATAATGTTAGGTCCTCTAGATCTATGGATGCAGTTTTCAAATGAATTGACTTTATCATACAAAAATGTTTAACGATGTCGTTTGTTGCCCGTTTGTTTTCTCACTCATTGTATCCGTTTGTTTTCTAACTTATTGTATTGTAATGACTAATTAATATGAATTACAAGTTGTAATATCACCAAAGAAAAACGAATTCATTTAATAGGATCGTGACCTAGCCGTTCAAATAGAGTTGCAATATATATTTAAGAAAACATTTCATAAAATAGATTTGCTTGATCGATAATCATATCTTTATGTTTCCTCAATGTAATTTTGTGCTTTGTTTAATTCGTTTGCTAGCTTTATATAATTTTAGCTGTTCTAAATAAATCATGATTTCGTAAAAATCAAAAACTCTTGCATACTTACGAAATAAAAGCATTTTGCCAAATTAGAGTAATTTCTTTTAATCTATTTTGTAAAATAGGCGGTTGTTTTATGTTGATCGTTATAAAAAAAGAATTTCTTAATAATATATTTTCAAATTTGATATTTTGACGATTAACATTAACAAAGTAGATAATTATTTATTGTTAAAAATATCTATATCTTATTTCATGTTATTTATTGGCACATGGATAAACATCCCAATAGAATGAACCATGAATTCCGCTTAGCTGGCCACTTCAAGATAATAACATACCCAACTTGCTCCTCTTGTTAATGGAACAAAGATGAAGCGTAAAGTCTAAACTTGTTGGTATATTGATTTGATATCTTAAAGAATAGAAAAAAATAAATATCTTTTTATTTTTAATTTTATTATTTTTTGAAATAATAAATGTCTTAAATTATCAAAATGTAACAATTATCACAATTTTATATGGATGGAAAGATAATTATGAAGAATAAATAAAATAATATTTAACTTTTTTTTATATAACCAATTTAAATAGTTTGAGATAGAAACATTTTTGTTAATAAAAAAGTTATTGGATTATTTTATATCAAAATGGAATTTAAATAAATAGATTAGTTTATATAATACAAAAACATAACAAACTAATTAATTATTTAAGTTAATAAGGACAAATTACATTATAAAAAACTTTTTATTTAATTTTAAGGTGTCTAATAAGGAAATCCTAAGTTCTTTCACATGCATATAATTCCGCTGTGATATATATATATATATATATATATATATATATATATATATATATATATATATATATATATATATATATACTATTGATGTAAACAACAATCAACTATAAATAAATATTCAATTTGCCACGTATCAATCTCTAATAAATTTTGATACTTGTTTTTTTATTATACTTTACATGTCAATTTCTTGGTTTTTTTAAATTTTAAATTAAAAAACCATATAATACTTATATATTTATATTGTAAATTATTAACTATAATAAATATTATAATAATTGTAATTAATAGGTTTCTTCATTTTTTTTAAAGAATACTTAATATTTATATTTTAATATTTAATCTTTTGTTTAATCATATAATATATCCGTTCTACACCTAGAAATTTAATAAACTTCAAATACGCAAATATCAAAAACATAATATATAATATACTTTTTGATTAAACAAAATCAACAATCTCTTTTATATTTTATACTATTTACTAATTAACAACTAAAAAACATAGCTTTTTAAGTAAAATGTTCTATTTATTTTCTTTAGAAAACAAAAAAAATCTCCGCATTGCCCCCTTTTAGTGAAGATGAGAAGGGCTATGGATAGACGATCCTTTTTCGCTATGTTCGTGCAATATTTTAGATCTTGTTTCATTTTATTGATTGGTTCTAACTCAAAGCACATATGCATTGAGAATACATATACTTTTTGGGCATTATGCGAAACAATTTAGACATTGTAAAAATCTCCTTGTATACAAATAAACTTTTGTACCATAATCAATTTTATTTATATATCCCATCTGTCCAAAAATTTTTTGTCAACGTTTGATTTTTGAAATATTTTCATGTCAACTTTGACCATAAACAACTTGATTTGTGTTATATAATTTTTTATGAAACTTATAACAATGAAAATACATTTAAAAAACAATTTATTCATATCTTGCATCAAAAATTATGTAACAAAAAGTAAATTATTTAATGTTAAAATTGAACAAAAGAGACTTATAAAATCAAACATAAACAATAATTTTGAGACGAGAAAATATTATACTAATAACTTATCACCATACCATATATATATAAAATTAAAAAAATAACTTTTTAGTTAAATTAAAACATTTGAAAAGAAAAACATAAAAATTGTTAGAAAATTCTACTTTATGAAAAAAAATAACAGATATTTTTGGGAATCATGCCAAGTTATTTAAATAATCAAGTCTTTGGTTGTTTATATCAATATTTAGCTTGAAGCAACGTTAATTTCATCACTATGGACACCTAATCTATATGTTTTGACAAAACAATAGCGACAAATCTTGTAAAATCTTATCCGATAATGTCGTTGCTAGTAATATATTGTCGTTAATTTATTATCAAAGATAATTGATAAGATATTTTAAAAGATATTTTTTTGAGACCATCTTAATGTTCTATTATAAAATGGTGTATACACCGGGTCACCTCACAAAGTTATTAGGCCGAAAAAAGACAATGACCAAGGGTGGATGGTGTTATCAAAACGTACATCAATATTATTATCTAGGAGGGTATTTTAATTTTGTTGATATTAGGTTTTTAATATCATTAATTAATAAGAAAACATATATTTTAAATGTCATTTAATGTTATTATATAAATTTCAAATAACTTATAAGCCAATAATAGAACCATGGTCAAAGTAAAAAAGTATTTCCGAAAAATAATGCAGTATCCCTGATAAGTATTGGCATAGTGGGGATACCCATCGGCGGAACCATTACTTATCAGGGATACCCCATTACTTTTCTGAGATACTTTTTTACTTTGATTTTGGCTTCACCACTGACTTATAAATTATCTGAAATTTATATAATGACATAATAGGGCATTTAAAAAATGTGTTTTCTTAATTAATTAAGGGGTATATCTGAAACTTAAAAAAAAAAGTTTTAAAAAACTAGTTTAAGTAGCTTTTTAAAACGCTAGCTTATAAACTACTTTTTAGTTTGCCAAACATGACAACTTAAAAAAAATCGAAAAATAAACCAACTTATCAGCTAGCTGTGACGTATCAAACATAACATTTATCATTAAGACTTTGATTATTATTTTTTATTTATTTATTCATTTTATTTAATTTATTTTTTTGTGTAAAAATGACAAAGAATTGTTATTTAACATTTCAATTTAAACCGTGGTTGTGGTAGATGAGCGATTAAAGTGAGAATATGAAATGATCAAGTCATTTAAGTAGATACTAATATAAATTGTAAAATAATTAGATGAAATAATAAAATTATTAAAAATAAGGATCTAATATGGACAAAATTAAAACATTATTATCACTTTTTAAACGGTTATAACAATCATATTGGTGTAATATATACAAAAAAAAAAATCTTTAGGGACCTAATATGGACAAAATTAAAACCTTATTACTTTTTTTTAACTGTTATATACAACAATATTGATAAAATATGTAAAAAAAAAATTCTTAAGGATCTAATGTGAATAAAATTAAACCTTATTACCCATTTAGGTCATTAACCCTAATTTATAAAGGTTTAATTATTTAAAAAAATAATTGAAGTTCCATGTTCCTTTTTATTATTATTATTTTCTAATTAAAAATAATTGAAGTTCCACGTTCATTTAACATAGGAATCTAAGCAAACCACACATTTAAATAATATTAAATAATAAATTATTGGTAACTAATTATTGCAACAAGTGATATTGTTCCCTAACAAGCAAGCACATATTAAGAGAGATTAAACAGAAGCACAAATTATTTACATGTTCTTCTGAGATGTTATGATTACATAAATCTTTACAAAATCTTTCCATCTTTAGTGACAATTTTGTTTTATTGCGTCGTATATTTAATTAATTAATACATTTTTTATTAGAAGCATCTTTTAAAATGATATAAGAATAATCACCATCATAATAACTTAATAATGGTAACTTAAAACATTAAAACATTTCCAACTTTGAATAGTTTCATTCTGATAAAATATACAAAGTGTTTGGTGGACCCTTTTAGTAGGCTTGCAGATTTAGCCCACTTTTATTTGGTGCTTTCCTGGACCCCTCGTGTAGAGTGGAGACCACTGACATAGTCCAATTTTTAGTACAATTGATGATACTTAATGTACAAGTGATTATAGCTATATTGCTCTAGATATGAGAATTGTTGCTTTGTTCTCGAACTAGCTAATATCATCATATAATATTGTATAATTTTCTATACTTCATGAATATGAAATAATTGTAATCACTATACAAATAAATTTTTTTCAATTTTCATTAAAAGAACAAATTTTAATATAAGTAAATCACCCAAATACGAGAGTAAAAGAACATGGTACAACTATTTTAAGTTCAATATTTAATAACTAAGTTATAACTTACAACTAAATAATAATGATTTTATTATTAAAGATTAAGAATAGAATTGAATAATATAAAAATTGGAAGTATTCTTTCTTTATTTGATTCTTATGGAAGCATTCTTAAAGGAAGGGTTCATAAAGGAGGTTCCAAAGACGTCCGCCAATAGAGAAAGTGGAACGGGTCAACCAAGAAGAGTATTTGAAGGGCCAAGTTGATTTAAGTTGACCATTTGGTGTTGAAGGCTTGAAGCCAACGCATTGCATTTCCCACTTGCTTGGAATAACACACTTTTTCCTTTAAAATACAGGAAAAAGTTTAATTAAAAATATTAGAAATAGTAGAGTCTACTAGTAGAGGCATACAAAATCGGCTTTACCCTAAGAAAGTGTGAATCGATTTCTAACCGGTCTAATCTGATTTTCAATATATATATATATATATATATATATATATATATATATATATATATATATATATATATATATATATATATATATGTATATTTTTTCAAATTTTCACCGGTTCTATTCGTAATCAGTTTTACTTGTTAAGTCTTTATCCGGTTCGAAACATGTATCCATTTAAATTCGGTTGGATTGACAAAACTGAACTAGTTCCTCAAAAACTTATTTTGGTTAATTTGTTTTTAGATTTGTATTCAAATCAAATAACCGAATTTGTTGTACACATCTTGTATGTTGGAACATTGACTAAGCGAACCAATCAACCAGGGGCGGAACACAAACATTTTATCCAAAAGGGCCGAAATTTGAAATTCAAAATTAATAAAAAAATATTGTTCTAATAAAAATATAAAAGTAACTAATTTAGATGGAAAACTCTATATTAAAGCTACAATTTATCAATATTTGTGTTTGTAATAACATATATTTTATCACAGCCTTTGTTATTTAAATTAAAAAAAAACAAATTATCATCCAACTAAAAAATAATAAGATAAATCAATAAAATGTATAATTCTTGATTAACAAAGTTTTCTATGATTTAAAGATATCAAATCTCAAAACCCTATTTTCTATTCTTTTCTATTTCCTAGGCACTAGGAGTCTCTGACATATGAAGCCACAAAAGCTTTTTATATTTCCAAAAAGCTTTTGTATTTCCATAGAAAGTATCTAAATCATAACAAGAAAGCTTACAGTTTAAACATAAGAAGAATACTCCATCAAAGTTCAATCATATATACAAATTAAGAGATGATAATAGAGTGAGTGAGTGAGGCTAACTTGTGAGCATATACAAGGAGATCTACAGACAACGAAACAGCAAAAACGACAAGATGGTGAGAGTTGGGCTCGTCAAAACGAGAGCATGGATGACTGGACGGAATCTAGGCGCTGAATGGAGACGGCCTTTGGCAATAGGGTTTTTATTTTTATTTTTTTGAGCTTTGTTTTCTTAGTTTTTAGTGGGCTTTTATATAAGTTTAATAGATTTTGAAAATGGCTAGGATCTATTGTATTTTTTTTCCATATTATAATACATTAGCTTCCAATTTAAAGATTTGAAGTATTATCTTTGTTGATTTTACTTTCTAAATTTTATAGAATTGTATTTTCTAAATTTTCTTAGTTTTTTAGTGGGCTTTTATAGTTTTTTTCCATATTATAATACAATTGGTGTCTTGGTTATCCTCTTTCAGGACATTCATTTTTGGACATAGAAATAGAGGAACTGGGGTTCTAAGTCTGAAAACATGGGGGGCCATGGCCTCCCCTGGCCTCTTAAAGGTTCCGCCCCTGGACGGAATGTAGGCGCTGAATGGAGACAGTCTTTGGTAATAGGGTTTTTATTTTTATTTTTTTGAGCTTTATTTTCTTAGTTTTTAGTAGGCTTTTATATAAGTTTAATAGATTTTGAAAATGGCTAGGATCTATTGTATTTTTTTTCCATATTATAATACATTAGCTTCCGATTTAAAGATTTGAAGTATTATCTTTGTTGATTTTACTTTCTAAATTTTATAGAATTGTATTTTCTAAATTTTCTTAGTTTTTTAGTGGGCTTTTATAGTTTTTTTTTCCATATTATAATACAATTGGTGTCTTGCTTATCCTCTTTCAGGATATTCATTTTTGGACATAGAAATAGAGGAACTGGGGTTCTAAGTCTGAAAACCTGGGGGGCCATGGCCTCCCCTGGCCTCTTAAAGGTTTTGCCCTTGCAATCAACCAAAAGCCTTTAACAAGTTTTCATAAACCTGAAAAAATCCAAAACAATCGTAAATTTTGGTTGAATTTTCTCAATATTTTTAAGTTCATGTTTGCTATGATGCCTCAGTTTTTTGTAATTTAATTTTTTATAAAAAAATCGTTAATCACCTGTCTCTTCTATGCATTCTATTTAGTAATGAGGATGATATGATAGTTATTAAATAAATACAAGATATTAGTATTTTAAAAAAACAAATAACTTAGAAATACAATGATAATTTGTCTGACTATACATAATTAGTTAATGTTCTACAAAGTCTTCAATCATGGATTTAAAATATAGAATTTTTAGTGGTAAATTATCCAACCTTTAATTGTAAATTCATTTTAGAGATGGCCAATTGTAAATTCATTTTGGAGATGGCCATTATGCTTCGTTTACTCGGTATCATGATAGAGGAATCGATATTCCGTCAGTGTGCCCTATTAGGATTGGAGATGGTCGTTATACATTATTTTGGAATGATGTGTGGAGGGGGGAGGAGCCTCTACCTGTCATTTTTCATAGAGTTTTAGCTTTGGATACTATTAGATATGTTTCAAAGATAGGATGACCGCGAGTTAGGATCCAGACACTCTTAGACATACTCCTACAAGTGGTGTTGTGTGGGAGTTGTAGGATGGTATCTTTTCTCTTTTGCATAATTTTCGATTGTAGTCGACTGCAGATAGGTTGGGTTGGATTATAGATGTCTCAGATACTTTCTCCCTTTCTTATGCTCATCTTTTTCTAAATGGTAATATGCTTTACGTTGTAGGTTTTTAGACTCGGTGGGATAATTGGGTTCCAATCAAGCTCAATATTCTTTTATGAAGAATTCAGTTACTTAGTATACCCATTAGAGAGAGACCTTCTAACATGGGTATTATGGTGGACTCGATTTTATGCCCTATGTGTTCTCGTACAGTTGAGACTATTGACTATATTTTTCCAAGATGTACCAACCAGATTCATATTTGATCACGTCTTGCTATTTGGTGGGGGAGTCCAGATCCAGATCAGATTTCTGTTGATTCGCTTATTACATGGTCATGTTTTGTTACAATCAGTAAAAATCATGTAGTAGTGATTTGCGTCTCTTGTGGTGGATCTGAAAGGCCTATATACATCTGCATGTATCAGGTCTCTTGTGTTGGATCTAAAAGGCTCATATACATCTGCATGTATTAGTTCCAACAATCATTCACATCTTTCACACGGACCAGTGAAAGGATACTTGGTCATATTTCCTAATATACAAGAATCACATTGATCGTTTGATTTTAGGTCAAACGATTCCAACACTCGATCCTTTTGGACTTAGGTAATGTGTTTCTTGTTTATATTCCCAAGACAACAATGCTATAAGGATGCTTTGTCCAAATTATTGGAAGAATCAGTATTATAAACACAATTTCCAAGTTCATTCACGTACACAATAGTTTCATACACACCATTACAAAGAGAAGCTTTGAAAATAAATGCACCCTATTTATAAACTAAAATTGAACCATTGTAATTATCAAAACCATAGAGATAAACTTGTCTAAATAAAGCATGAAATGAAATTATGTTTCGAATCATTTCTGAAAAATAACAAATAATTATTTAAATCAACCCTTACACTGTGACATCCTGGAATTTGGGACGTAAACTATGAACAACTAAATTATGGAGAAATCGATTTGTAATCTAACACGTTCGAATTTTATTTTCATCTAAGGGAATATAAACAATTTCAAGTCAATTTCGTATGATGTCAGTTGATGCTTTGCTTCCAAATGTATGTGCCGGCAAACTATCAAATCACTTAAACTACAGTGCTAGTTAATACGTTTGAAAAACTAAAACTTTGTAATAAGCGGTTTAGAGTGAAGAAATTATTTTAGACTCATAGTATGTATTCTCCTGTTTCTGAAAATATAAAGAATGTTTAAAACGAAGTTCATATGCAAAAGATACAACAGTTTTAAGAAATCAAACCGGTATATTCTTATATTGCTGATGGCATTTCTTAGAGCTTTTTGGAATTAGACTATATAATATTTAATTCCACACTATAAATATTTGTAGTAAAAATATTTACAAAAGTCATGAAAATGGATACCGTGAGCCCTCAGTCGCAAAACTTCAAACACGATTTCCCGGAGTTCTGTAACTCCAAAAATTTATCCTTTCGGGTTTTTGAAATCCTTAAATTAAATCCAATTCATCGATAAATTCAAAAGATTTCTTCGACACCTGGATCCCGATGCACACGACTATGGGTACTAATAAGCTATTATTAATGGTGTAACCCTTAGATGAGACACAATATATTTGGCAAGTACAATCATCGGGATTTTTCCCTTGATGATATCTCACGTAATCTAACCTATTCTTCTTTTCCTTTGACTTACACTACATCGAAAGGTACAAATATTGTACCTGATCGGATTGGAGGAGTATATCCTCCTTAGCCAAGTGAGTACTCCACCCTACTATATATAGAGATCACCTCCTCAAGTTTTCAGTTCTCCCTTTTGCTTTCTAAAATCTCTCCCACTTCTTCTTCTCCCAAAACTCTCTTTCTTCTTTCTCTCTCTAAAAATATTTCTAGCCTTTCAAATCTCTCTTAAATCCCTCTTAAAGTTATTACAATCTTTCCCAAATCTCCTCAAGTAAACAACTCACAAAATGATTCCACTATCCTAAATCACTCCTCAATATACTTAGAACCTATTCCTTAAACACCCATATCATCCCAACCCTTCATTTTGGTCAAACACAGTCGAAATGGGAGAAGGAAATCAAAAACAATAAGCCAAGTTCGGAGTTTCAGTTATTTAGGACTTGCTACCTTCAGACCTCTTAGTGTTGGACTTAGCAGTCTCAAAGCTTCTCTCAGTCTCGGACCCTTCTGAGTTTCAGATCCTGCTCACCTTGGAATCCAGCAGTCTCAGAGTTCTTTCCTGTCTCGGACCCTTCGGAATCTCGGATCATACCTGTTGGATTAGTGTCTAAGCCCGTAACCATATTTGGTAAGTACTTGACCCGGTTGTGCATGGTCCTTTTGGGTTGCCTTCACCAAAACAACTTGACTGGAGAAATAATAGAGTAAGAGATTATTATGATTTATTAATATATTATAAGAATAATATATTAAAGGAGAAATCATATTTGTTTAGTTAATATTGGTCAATAATTAATTAAGAATTAAATCTTGTGATCAAAAGTAATTAATTAAACTAGAGGGGCTGAATTGTAATTATGTGATAGTTGCAAACTAGGGCAATGGATGCCCTATGGATAGGGTGGACGAATTCAAGGTGATAAGGCCTTAGAATTCGTCCAAGATAAGGATTCTAGGCTTATCTTATGGGCTGCTTAGTGGGCAAGTAACCAGATAAAGATAAGGACTGAAACCCTAATCTCTACCCTATATAAAGACCCCTTAGGCCTAGGAAAATCGGCCTCTTGATCCCTAGAAGACCTAGAGTTGATATTCTGCCTCTCCTCTCTCTCTCTCTCTCTCTCTCTCTCTCTCTCTCTTTTGCCTCTCCATTTGCTTTTGGTGTTTATGAGCCATTAGAGGTACTACACTTGTGGTACTTGCTTTCAAAGACAAGGAGATTGAAGATTTGAGTTGTTATTACAATATAACAACAAGAGCTATGTAATTCTTTCTACCATATGAATTTCGAAATACCTAGGAGTATGCTAGGGTTCTTCTTGTGTTCATAATGTTGTGTATCTAATAGTGAAAACATAGATCCAAATCTAGGGTTAATTGCACATATAGAATTGTTTGTATAAAACCCCCCAATACCCGCCTCGGAAGTCTGATGACCTCGGAACCCACCCGATTTCAGACCCATTTCCGACTTTGGACGCCTCTGCACTCCGAACCCTCTCAGCCTCGGATCTTCTTCCAGCTTCAGACCTCACTTGGGATTTCGTTAATTTCAGACTTTTCCTCATTTTCAGATTCTTTGACCTCGGAATTTCCATCAGGTTTGGAATTTTCTCATCTCAGACCTTTTAACTCCATATTTTATACCCATCTCGGAATTTTTACTGTTTCGGTGTTTTCTAGTCTCAAAGTTTCAACAAATCTTGGAGCTTTTTCACCTTGGAACTCCTAGATCTCGGAATTTTTGCCACTTTGAATGCCTCCCACCATCATTAGAGACTTCTATAGTCTTATCAATCATCAAGACTAAGATGAAATCGGAAGTTCAAACTCACAACCACACACCTCAGTTTTTGGATTTTTCAAACGCAACCTGCTAACCTCATATCGAGGTGAGAGTTATGACCCCTCTTTTTTATTTATTCACTTTTGGGGGAGAATACATGTGCTAAATAGTATTTTATGATACAATTACATAAGTCTTATATGTTATGCATGCTACAAGTTTAAAGTATGTCAAAGTTTCATAGACTTCTATACCTGAATACTTTTATGCATAAGACTTTACACACATACAAGATTAAAAGTATTTCATAGTTTCAAGGACTACTACCCATGAATACTTTTATACAAAAGGTTTTACACACTTATACAAGGTCATTATGTTGAACTACATTTCTCTATAAAAGCGACTAATTTTTACTTTTATAAATATGTCAACCATACTCGGATTTTACAAATGCTTTATTCATTATGCTTGGTACTTAATAATAATTAAGTTAAGGGATGAGAGTTATTCACAAACTTTTTGTTAATGGTTTTTGAGTGAGACGCTACTATTCATTAACTAACTTTATCACTTAGCCTGCCCCACACTGCTATAATCGTTAATCTTCGGAGTGAGGTACATATGTATAGATCTATACGGGGTCGACAACCCCACCTGCGGTTGCTAGCTACAACCATCGACTGATCAGTCGTAGAAGGTGATATGTGTTGACGATCGTTACTATGACGTCCAATGAAGCGTCGTAGGGAGTGGTACTTTTCGTCCATAGCTCGATTATAGAACTCACTAAAAACATTAACACGAATCTCTCTTACTTTTTCACTACAAGCATAGGTTTGGTTGCTTTCAGAACTATTTTTAAGTATAGTGGTTACTTATACAATGGATATTTATTACAAACAAGTTTTCTTTAAAAGCATGGTTTACGTATAAAGATATTTTGTGGCTTTTAAAGACTCATGGCAAGCATTGTTTTAACTATTGTTATGCAAGAAAAATACTTCTGGACTTTTTAAAAGTATTATTATTGCTGCTACCAGAAAACCTATGACTCTCATCCAACCTTGTGTTGGCTTTCAAAATACATGTATCCTAAGGAAATCAGTGAAAGTTCGGACATACTCAGACTTGAGATAACATTTCTTGCAAGTACTTTAACCTTCTACTTTTGTATTATTAAGGAAAACTTGTGCTTGTATTATTATTATTATTATTATTATTATTATTATTATTATTATTATTATTATTATTATTATTATCTATAACAACCTTTTATGAGAACACAAATTTGTAATATAAATACTGCTTTGTTTATTGTTGTACTTATGTTGTATATTCAATTTATTTGTGATCCATGAACTTAGTCATATAGCCCGACGTATTCTTCCGCCTTGGTCGGGGGTGTGACATACACTATTATTACACATTAGATCATAAGTACCAATCTTGGTAATAGAAAACTTTTACTTATTCCCCATGATCAGGTATAGCTTCCCATTCTCGACTTCTTTAATTTCACTTAGTCCCTGCGTACCTGAACAAATATGGGAACTATATCTGGTATTAAAGATCAAAGAGTTTGAAATATAAGTGTTATTGATTTTTATAGAGTACATACCAGATGAAGAGCTAGACACCTTTCCCTTAGCCTCTCTTACTTCTTGGAGGTACTTCAGGAAGCTTCTCTTCTGATTCCCCTTTTGAACCACTGAACTCTCAGCTTCTCTTCTGATTCCCCTATAGGAGGAGCATCGAAGTTAGGCTTTCCTTTTGAACCACTGAACTCTCCATTATAGGATTTCCCTTTCCACTTGGGTTGAGAATAGGCCTTTCTCTTTTTGCCATTTCCTTGTTGAATAGCCATGACTCCGGTGCTTGTTTAATTATTGGAATGATACTTTTTCATTCTAGCTTCAACTTTCTACAATATGCTATGTAGCTCCATCAATTTGATCTTAGTATTGTTCAAATGATAAGTCATAATTAACTAATCATAACTACTGGGCAAGGAGTTGAGCACCATGTCAAAATCAAGCTCCTTGTCGAAATTGACATTGACCTTCTCAAGCCTTTCAGCATACATCCGCATCATTTAAACTTGAGCACGCACTGATTCCCCATCTCTCAACTTGCATGCCATCAGGGCCTTCACAACTTCATAACGCTCTTGTCTCGCTTTCTTAGGCAAACTTTGAGAAAGAGCCACATTCATTTCGCAAGGCCAATAGTCCTCATAGGACTTTTGATGGTCAAGTGTCATGGTTGTAATCATTACGCAAGTGACCTTGGTGACATCATCTACATGTTGTTTATAATCAACGAGTTCCTCAGGAGTAGTAGTAGGTTTTTCAATTTCTGGGATTGGATTCTCAAGAAGATACTATTTGTTCTTGTATCTTAAGGTAATTTTCAAATTATGCATCTAGTGCATATAAATTTGGACTAGTGCTCTTTTCTTTTGAGAGGATCGACAAGAGATGGAAGTTTTGAGTGGGTGGAAGAGGTGGAGAAGGAAGAAGAAGAATATCACCATTTCCATACATCTATAAATAAGAGACAATATTTTAGTTAGTTGATTTATCCTTAATATTTTAACCCAAACTAATATTCAACGCTAGGATCCAAAGTGAAATTTAAAATTAAGAAAAGGGGTGACATAATTTAATCGCGAATTCATTTAAGGTAGGTAATGCCCTAGTTAGATTGTATGTCCCTAAAGAGATAAAGATAGAGATGTGGAGATAGAGGTAGAAAGAAAGGGACATGTTGAGTAGAAAAGGTACGAGAGTAGCTACACACATAAAAAGTTAAAGAGAGAAAAAAGTGGAGAAAGAAGATAGAAGATAGAGAATGAACTCATGTATAAAATAAAAGAAAGAAGGATAATATTGTTGGATAAGGTGTCTAAGTCCATAACTATTTTTTGTATGTACTTGACCCGACCCGGCATGGTCCATTTGGGTTGCATGGCACCATGCAATTGGATAGACTAAATGAGAGATATAACACTTGGAGATTATTAATATATTATAAGTTCTAATATATTAATAATATTATTTGATTAGTTTGATCAAGAATTAATTTAGAATTAATTAAGTGATCAAAAGATAACTAATTAAATATATGGGTTGATTATGTAAATCATCCATATCTTGTATAGTAGGCTAAGAGGTTCCATGGATTATCAAGTTGGGTTCCACCCATAGAATGCTCCATGGGAGTTACAAACCCATGGGTCATGGAAATGAAGAGTCATGACACATTAGGGTTTACATGGTGTAACCCTAGATGTGTCAACACTATATAAGATTCATATTCTCCACCAAAATCGGCTACACTAAGGAAACAAGAGGGCTTGGCCGATTTCAAGAAGTGTGCATTCTCTCAAAAGTCTTTCCAAGAGCATTTGGTGTTGTGTGAAGCATTTGAGGCATCACACTTGGGGTGCTAGGCTCATAAGGTTTCAAGGAACACAAGCAACTACAAGGTAAGTTATTCTATCTATCATTCAAGTTAAAATTGTTCCCCATGTATGCTAGATAGGAATATAGCCTTGGAATTCAACTTTGCATGATAATTAGACAAACATAGATCCAAGGTTATTAGGGTTGCATGTACACTTAGGAAGTGTTAGAATGCTCAAAACCCATCAGTGGTATCAGAGCACAGGCTTGTTTGCTTTTTATTTGTGCTTAAAAGTTGAAAAAAGTCGAAATTCTTGCTGTCTACGAATGGACTCGTCGAGTCCATGGTGGGTGACTCGTCGAGTTCACGTGTATCTTCAACCTACTCGGCGAGTAAGTTCATGCACTCGGCGAGTAGGGTTGACAGATTGCAGAATTTCGACTTTAGTTGCTAGAAATGGACTAGAAACATTACCCTAAACTGTTTTGGTACTTGAAAACTTGTTTTGATGGTGTAATGTTCTTTATAATTCATTTACAACAACTAGTTATCAAAATTACAAAGTTTTAAGTGTAATTTTGATTTATGAATGTGTTCATATTCATGTTCTTGTTCTTATGATGTTTTAGATGATCATAGGAATTATTTGTAACCTATGTGGTAGATTAATTCTTGATCATAATGTGTTTTAATGGAGTCCATTATTTGTCCTCAAGTTATGGAAAACCAAGAGTCACACTTGAATTAAAACCATTAAAAAGAACACAAGAGTTAGAAAAATGAAGAGTCTTCATTTTATTACTCTATTAAACTCACAAGTTACAAGAAATGAAAAGTTTTGAAAGTTACAAAACTTGCCCTCAAGTTTTGGAACAAGTAAAGTTAAGTTAAAACTTTAGTTCCAACCCTTAGAATTTTAAAAGTTAAAATTCAACCCTTATACTTATATTATGATGATTTAATAATTATATATATATATATATATATATATATATATATATATATATATATATATATATGTATGTATAAGAACAAAGTCGTCTTACCGCTAGTACGCCTCATTCACGAAGCCGGTCTATAAGGTGAGTATAAGGTTGTTGCCTATAAAATGGTGACTTAATGGGTGTCTACTCTCACCCACCGCTTGCTTGACTGGTGGAGGGTCGTTAGCCGAACGGGTAAGACAAGGACTTATAAATTCTCATTCAAAGTATGATGAATATTATAAAGTAACTAAATGTTTTACTAAATTCCTAATCTTAGTTACTTTAGGAAAATGTGAATAAGGTGCTAATCCATGAAATTACACTTTACACTTTGTCTAAGTCGTTGGTGGAGCGTGTGTGGTTAATTGGCACACTAACTTGGACTTAACAAGGTAGGTAAAGGGTGACTTAAGGTTTATTATAGTATCGGTGGAGCGTGTGTGGTTTACCGGCACATCGATTGAGTGATAAACTTTAAGGGTACCAAGTGATTTGCATGGTTACTTCACACCTCGTTTTGTGATCCTCGGTATCCCAGTCACAAAACTTGGAGGGCACACTCGAGATTGAAACATGCCTTTGAAAAGTTCATTGAATCTCAAAGAATCTAGGAATTTCTAAGAACCAATCATAAAACCTAATATCTAATATTTCGGTTTTCGTGGTGGAAATTGGTGAATCGTCATTCACCTGCCTTTCAAATATGTTATAGCTTGGATTACGGCATACCTCTTCTAAGTTATAATATATTGTGATTGGATCCTAACCTTAATATTACATTTGGGTGTTTTATTAAGGACTATCTTAATATCTAAACTAATCTTGTCCTCTTCCTTCAAATGTCTTCAAACAATGCTGCTTCTGGCTCGAATCCTAATGGCTCCTATACTCTTATGAGCTTGTGTGGGAAAGTCACTTTTGATGGATCCAACTTCAATGAGTAGATCAGAAACATCAGGATGATTACCCGCTACGAGGACAAAGAATATATCCTCGACAAGGAGTTTAAGGAGATTGATGAGACCACTGCAACTCCTCAGGAGATCGCTGACTTTCAGGCACATGAAAGGGATGCTAAGAAAGTAGCATGCATCATGATGGCCACAATGACAGCAGAACTCCAAAAGTCCTATGAGGATTTCTTCCCTTATGAAATGCACCAAGATTTGATGGAAAGATGCCATCAAAGTGCACGACAAGAGAGGTACGAAATCATCTGCTCCATGATAATAACCATGATGAAGGACGGGGATTCCGTCACGAGCCACATGCAGAAAATGCAAAGGTATGTGGATCGATTGCTGAAGCTTAATGTGAACTTCCCTGAGGAGCTTGCAATAGATATAATTTTGCGCTCCTTACCATCGTGCTATGATCAATTCCGCATGACATATCACATGAATAAGGAAGAGGTCACACTCAGCAAAGTTCAGGGACTTCTCAAGACCGCAGAATCAGGTCTTAAGGGGAAGTCGGTTGTTAACACTCCTACTCCAAACTCCACTCCGGTTTTGGCAATCGGGAAAAGTCGTGGGAAGAAGAGAAAGAGTTCTTCGAAGGGTACCAAGGTTAGGACCCTTGATGGCTCTTCTTCAAGTGGAACCAAGAAAGGTTTTGTCACTCCTTCTTTTGACCCAAAAAAGGCTGAATGCTTCTATTGCCATGAAAAATCACATTGGAAGCGGAACTGCCCAAAATACCAGCAAGATGTGAAGGATGGGAAAGTTAAACCCAACCATGCAGGTATTTACACTATCATTTCTAATAACTCACCCCATTCGAAATCTTGGGTCCTTGATACCGGTTGTGGTATTCACATTTGTTGTGACTTGCAGGGACTAGGAAGAAGTGAGAATGTGGAGCAAGGAAGAATAAAATTAATCACGGGGAATAGGAAAGTTACACCTGTCACAATGATTGGAGTTTATACTTTATCGCTAAGTAGTGGGTTAAATTTAGATTTGAATAAATGTTGTTATTCGCCAGAAATGGCAAGAAATATTATTTCCTTTCATGCATTGTATAAACAAGGTTTCACCTTTTCATTTGATAATGAAGTTGGTTCGAGTAATGCTTTCTTTAATAATGTTCTTTATTTTAAAACATTACCTTGTGATGGTGTGTATGAAGCTGTATCTGTTGTAGATAACTTAGGAAATAATGTTTTGTGTATTGATTCTCCTAATAATAATAACTTGGATAAAGCATCATTATGGCATTGTCGTCTTGGACATATAAGCAAGAAACGCATACGCCAACTCCAAAAGGATGGAGTCTTGGAGTCGTTTGACCTAAAGTCAGATGATAGTTGCGAATCCTGCTTACTTGGAAAAATGACAAAGTCACCCTTCACAGGCTCGTGTGAAAGGGGTGAAGGTTTGTTGGACCTTATACACACGGATGTGTGTGGACCATTCAAACATGCCACAAGGGATGCTAATCGTTATTATTTGACTTTTACTGATGATTACAGTAGATATGGATATGTCTACTTAATCAAGCATAAGTCAGAGTCTTTCGAGAGGTTTAAGGAATTTAACCAGGAAGTCGAGAATCAATTGGGCAGGAACATTAAGATGCTTCGATCCGATCGAGGTGGTGAGTATCTTAGTTCAGAATTCCTCGACTATCTAAGGGAATGTGGGATTGTCTCACAATTGACACCTCCCAGGACACTGCAGTTGAATGGTGTGGTTGAGAGGCGTAATCGAACCTTGTTAGACATGGTTCGTTCCATGATGAGTCGAGCTTCACTACCAATCTCATTCTGGGGGTATGCCTTAGAGACTGCCGCCCATATTCTTAATCTAGTCCCTACAAAGAAATTTGCCAAAACTCCTCACGAGATGTGGACTGGTAAAGTACCTAAACTAGACCACATCAAGATTTGGGGTTGCGAGGCTTTCGTGAGACGCGAGACTCATGATAAGCTCGAACCTCGAAGCGAGAAGTGTATTTTCATCGGCTACCCACAACAATCCTTTGGTTACCTCTTCTACAGACCTAGTGACAATGTGGTCTTTGTAGCAAGAAGAGGAGTCTTTCGACAAAGAGAGTTTATAAGCCAAGGAGACAGTGGGAGGCAAATTGATCTTGAAGAAATTCAAGAGTCAAGTGGTGAAGGAACTTCAAACTCTAGCCCTCAACTTGAGGAGGAAACTCTTGTTGAGCCAATTAACGAATCTATACCTCTGAGACGTTCCACGAGAGTTAGGAGTGCACCTGAGCATTACTATGGATTCCATATTACTACAGAAGGTGAGACACTTATTAGTGATGGGACACTAGTAAGTCAAGATGACCATAACAGCTACGAGGAAGCCATGGAAGGCCCCGAGTCTGCTAAATGGAAAGAGGCTATGGATAGCGAGATACAATCCATGTATGACAATCAAGTTTGGAACTTGGTTGAAAATGTACCAGGTCGTAAGACGGTTGGGTGCAAATGGATCTTCAAGAAGAAGACCGACATGGATGGTAATGTACACACTTATAAGGCTAGACTGGTTGCAAAGGGGTTCTCACAAATTCCTGGAGTGGATTATGATGAGACCTTTTCTCCGGTAGCCAATATTAAGTCTATTAGGGTTATGTTAGCCATAGCCGCATTTCATGACTATGAAATTTGGCAAATGGATGTCAAAACCGCTTTCCTTAATGGAAAATTGGCTGAAGATGTTTACATGAGTCAGCCGGAAGGTTTTGTCAGCAGCAAGTACCCTAATAGAGTGTGTAAGCTTGAGAAATCCATCTATGGATTAAAGCAAGCACCTCGCAGATGGAATCTTTGCTTTGATGAAAAGGTCAAGGAATTTGGCTTTTCTAGGAGTGAAGATGAATCTTGTGTGTATGTCAAGGCTAGTGGGAGTATAGTTAGCTTTTTGGTATTGTATGTGGATGACGTACTACTCATAGGAAACGACATTCCAACCCTGCAGGAAGTAAAGTCCTGGCTTGTGAAGTGTTTCGCTATGAAGGACCTTGGTGAAGCTGCCTATATTTTAGGGATAAGGATCTTGAGAGATTGAAGTAAAAGACTAATTGGACTTAGTCAGAGTACCTACTTGGATAAGGTGCTGAAAAGATTCAGCATGCAGGACTCCAAGAAAGGAGAGTTACCCATCCAGAGTAACGCCAAATTGAGTAAGACATAAAGCCCTAGCATTGAGGCTGAGATAGCAGAAATGAGTCGAATACCTTATGCTTCGGCTGTAGGATCGATCATGTATGCTATGACGTGTACTCGACCTGATGTAGCTTTTGCCCTGAGCATGGTTAGCAGGTTTCAGGGGAACCATGGCAAGGCACACTGGACTGCGGTAAAGAATATTCTCAAATACTTACGAAGGACTAAGGACTGGGTCCTTACCCTCGGTGGGAGTGATGACTTGAGAGTTGTAGGGTATAGTGATGCTAGCTTCCAGAATGATAGGGATAATTTCCGCTCTCAGTCAGGCTGGGTCTTTACCCTAAATGGAGGAGCAATTTCTTGGAAGAGTTCCAAGCAAGAGACAATGGCAGATTCTACTTGTGAATCAGAGTATATTGCAGCGAGCGAGGCGGCAAAGGAGGCTATATGGCTAAAGAACTTCATCGGATACCTTGGAGTTGTACCAGCTATTGAAGAGCCAATGGAAATTTTCTGTGATAGTGAAAGCGCTGTTGCCTTAGCCAAGGAACCAAGGGATCACGGGAGATCCAGAAACATCGATAGAAAATACCATTTTATTAGACATCGAATAGAAGAAGGACTCCTCGTGGCAAAGAGGGTATCATCGGATGAGAACCCAACAGATCCCCTCACGAAGGGACTGACTCGGGTTAAGCATCTCCAGCATGCTTGGAGCATAGGGCTGAAGGATGATATTAGATTTAGTAGTGAGATAACCTCGAAATTTGTAAAGTGTAATTGACATTAGATGATGAATAAAAGGTGTTTTATTTATGAGTAAAGTGTTGCTATCTCTTGTCAATCGTTTACTATATTTCTTTTGCATGTTTTGACTTCCAGAATAATTTTGTTTGGTATAACATATTATTCAAACCTCCACAGTCGGTCATATGTCGGAAGTAGGTATGAATCAAGACTGTCATGATTGGTTGCAGAGGTCTAAGGTGTTAGACAAGGCTACAACAATCATGAGTGCTCATAAGTTCTGAGCATTGGACTCAAACCACGCTCACTGGAATCACTTCATGGAATTCTATCTCGAGTGATCGTGAGACGGTAATATCATATAAGTCTTCAAACCTAGAGATATGATTTGTTACTTACAAGTTGGTTATGCATTGATTGTACGAAAACGCATTGGTAACTTGATGTTATAAATCGTGCTCTTGTGTGTAATTCAATGAGTGGTAGAAGAAACATATGAGTCGAAGTTTATCTGTTCCTTCTTGGATTAGAAGCTGATATCTGGGCCCCTCGATGATTTTGTTTTGACCCATGTACCGGGCCCGGTCACAACTAAGTTGATGTGTTCAATTAAGTTCTTTGTCAAACAAATCGGAAATCGGGAAACAAACTGTTGGACAATAAGTAAGACATTGTTCCATGTATTTTTCCGATTGATATCTAAGAACAGAGGATTATATGATCACTTATCTTAAATGGTGTACGATCATCTTCTCAGTTCTGAGAAACCTTGAAAAGAGCTACGATTGTCGATCGGTTCCTGAAGTCATACTTGCAGTAATAGTTATTAGACTTATCCAAGTGGTAGACAGTTGGATAAGGTGTCTAAGTCCATAACTATTTCTGGTATGTACTTGACCCAACCCGACAAGGTCCATTTGGGTTGCATGGCACCATGCAATTGGATAGACTAAATGAGAGATATAACACTTGGAGATTATTAATATATTATAAGTTCTAATATATTAATAATATTATTTGATTAGTTCGATCAAGAATTAATTTAGAATTAATTAAGTGATCAAAAGATAACTAATTAAATATATGGGTTGATTATGTAAATCATCCATATCTTGTATAGTGGGCTAAGAGGCTCCATGGATTATCAAGTTGGGTTCCACCCATAGGATGCTCCATGGGAGTTACAAACCCATGGGTCATGGAAATGAAGAGTCATGACACATTAGGGTTTACATGGTGTAACCCTAGATGTGTCAACACTATATAAGATTCATATTCTCCACCAAAATCGGCTACACTAAGGAAACAAGAGGGCTTGGCCGATTTCAAGAAGTGTGCATTCTCTCAAAAGTCTTTCCAAGAGCATTTGGTGTTGTGTGAATCATTTGAGGCATCACACTTGGGGTGCTAGGCTCATAAGGTTTCAAGGAACACAAGCAACTACAAGGTAAGTTATTCTATCTATCATTCAAGTTAAAATTGTTCCCCATGTATGCTAGATAGGAATATAGCCTTGGAATTCAACTTTGCATGATAATTAGACAAACATAGATCCAAGGTTATTAGGGTTGCATGTACACTTAGGAAGTGTTAGAATGCTCAAAACCCATCAAATATATAGGGAGGTAGAAATAAAATGGGTCAAGAATTTTATGGAAGTAAGATGTAGTGCACTCTATAAAAGGAGACATGTTGGTAATGTGTCCATAGAAGAAAGTTTGAACAAGTGAAAAGGGAAAGAGATGGAGTTGTAACTTCTAGAGTAAGAAAAGCTTGACCCGTATGATTATATATATAAATGTATGTTATGTAACAATTCACTTGTGAGCAACTATTAGAGAGAGAAGAGAATTGAATCTTATGTATAAAATGGGAAAATTAAAGAAAGATATTAAAGTTGCATATAAAGATAGTTGACTCAATAAAAGAGTCTAAGGTTAGGTATGTTGGATTAATGTCTAAGTCCATAACTATAATTGGTAAGACTTGACCCGACCCGGCGTGGTCCATTTGGGTTGCATGGCATCATGCACTTAGATAGAGTAAAATGAGAGAAATAACACTTAAGGTTTATTAATATATTATAAGTTCTAATATATTAATAAGGTTATTTAATTAGTATTGATCAAGAATTAATTTGGAATTAATTAAGTGATCAAAAGGAGACTAATTAAATATATGGGTTGATTGTGTAAATCATTCATTCTTATATATGTGGGCTTGTGATCCAAGATTCCTTATGTTGGACTAAGTCCATGGGGTGACCCATGGATACTCCATGGAGGTTAAAATCCATGGAGCATAAGGAATGGGTAAAGTCATGAGTTACATGGTGTAACCCTAATAGCCACCATATAAAAGAAACCCATGGCTCAAGAAATCGTGACTATGTGTGTGTATGAGGGCTAGACGATTTCATGAAGTGTTCTAATTTCTCTCCAAGTTATTCCAAGTGCTTATGGTGTTGTGTGAACCATTTGAGGTGTCACACTTGGGGCACTAGGCACTCAAGCTTCATGAAGACAAGCACTATCAAAGAGGTATGTATTCTATCTTGTTATATCCATTATTTTGTATGCTAGATTAGGATAATACCTTGGATGTTCATATTTGCATGTATAATAGAGAAAAACATAGATCCAAGGTATTTAGGGTTGCATGTACACTTAGGAGTGTTAGAATGCTCATAACCCAACAGTGGTATCAGAGCCTAGGCTTGTTTTCTTGTTATACCTGCAATAGAAGCTGAAAAATCGAGTTTTGTTGCTGTCAGCCCAGCAGACTCGCCGAGTCCATGAAGGGACTCGACGAGTCCAAGGCAAAATGCATCCAACTCGCCGAGTTGAGTTCATGCACTCGACGAGTTGGACCCCAGACAGCATATCTTTGAGGTTTTTGGCTAGAAATGGACTAGGAACATTACCCTAAGTTGTTTTTGAACTTATAAACTTGTTTTAATGTGGTAATGTTCATGCTAATCCATTTTCAAAGATAATTGTCAATAGATTCATGTTTTGTATTAGTTTAAAGGTTAGACTAATTACATGAAAAAGTTTGATTTGAATTATCTTGTTCTTATGAGTTGCTTAGATTAATAGAAAAGTTGAGTGAAAAAGTTGTTTTCAATCCAAATTAATCTAAGAGTTGATTCTAAAATGTGTTTTTGTAACTTGTCCTCAAGTTATATGAAAAGTCACATTTAAGTTTCATAAAAACTCATAAAAGTTGGCAATGGTTACAAAAGATGAAGAGTCTTGTCCTTAAGTTATGGAGGTTCAAGAGTCACTTCATTAATAAATAAATAAATAAAATATGTAACCTTAATTAATTCCATAAGTTATAAAAATAAAGAAAAGTTAATTCTTTTATTAGTTTAAAGTCTTCCATAAGTTATGGAACTTGAAGAGTTTTTGGATTAAAACTACTTTAAACACATAAGTTATGGAATTAATTAGTTTTGAATAGTTACAAAACTTGCCCTCAAGTTTTGGAATTTGTAAAGTTTTATCTTATGAATACTTTAATTCCAAGTTAGCCCTTAGAATTTTAAAAGTTAAAATTCAACCCTTATACTTTATAATATTAAAAGTTAATAATATATATGTATAAGAGTAAAGTCGGTCTTACCGCTGGTACGCCTCATTCACGAAGCCGGTCTATAAGGTGGGTATAAGGTTGTTGCCTATAAAATGGCAACTTAATGGGTGTCCACTCTCACCCACCGCTTGCTTGACTGGTGGAGGGTCGTTAGCCGAACGGGTTTGACATGACTATAATATTCTCTCTTCATTAAAAGTATTAATGATAAATACTAAGTAACTAAACTCTAAATAATACCCAATCTTAGTTACTTAGGAAAATGTGAATAAGGTGCTAATCCATGAAATTACACTTTGCACTTTGTTTAAGTCGGTTAGTGGAGCGTGTGTGGTTAACCGGCACACTAACTCGTATTTAACAAGGTAGGCAAAGGGTAACTTAATATTTATCATAGTATCGATGGAGCGTGTGTGGTTAACCGGCACATCGATTGAGGGGTAATTTATTAAGGGTACCAAGTAATTTGCATGGTTACTTCACACCTTGTTTTGTGATCCTCGGCATCCCAGTCACAAAACCTGAAGGGCACACTCGAGATTGAAACATGCCATTGAACAGTTCAATGAATCTCAAAAGATCTAGGAGTTTCAAATCCAATTAAAACCTAATAATACATTTCGTTTATCTTGGTGGAAATTGGTGAATCGTCATTCACCTACCTTCAAATTGTTTTATAGCTTGGATTACGGCATACCTCTTCTAAGTTATAAAATAGTCTATTGGGTCCTAGCCTTAATATTTCATATTGGGTGTCATATTAAGGACTTTAAATCAACTATCTTGAATATCTCCCAAAACATGTCTTGTTTAGACATTTATGATCTTCCCAAATCTCTTGAAACAAGCTTTCCTAAATGAAGATGATGTCCCATGGATATCATACTTCTTTCACCTCCTCCAAATTATTCTCCCTACCCCACAAGTTCTTTAATAGTTTAAAGTCACTCGAGCCCTATTGGCAAGACAAGGTCTAGGTGTGATCACATCTTGGAGATGTAGTCACATATTGACAAGCCGGGAGAGTTGGGTGTCAAAGTCTTGAGAAAGTTGGTGGTTCAATCACCTTCTAAGTCACATAGTGAGTTCTTTTGGAACACCTATGAAATAGACTATGACAAGACCCTTAATGATCTTATCTATTGTTAAGATCAACTTCCTGAAACTTTATGGACATTGACAATGGTGACACTGGAAATACAGAAAAAGTATTCTCTTCCCAATGGAAAGGGATCGGCCATAGTCAACTCGGTTGAACAAATGGTAAAGAGAAAAGCTAAGTCTGTGATAGTCTCGTGTACCATTATCAAAGGGTCCATATGTTTATATTGCCAAAGAAAGGGTCATTATTTGCGAAGCTGCCAAATTTACCTAAGGATGTTAAAGTCAATAAGGTTGACTGTACTTCAGGTAAAGTCCACTAATCTAACTCTGTTAAGTTTCTATTCTGAGATTCCTGATACATGATGTGACTGGGTCACATGGTAATGTTTTAAGAATCAAAGAAAAGTAAAGGAACTTAAAGAAAGAATATGCTGAATCTGATCGCGTAGATGGATTTCTATCGCGTAGTTTGAAGATCGGATTCTTGAGCTACTTCTTAGGAGTTATGAGGTATTTCTTAGGAATAGATAGCAACAAGTTTTCATATGGATTGTAAGGACAAGTTTTCTGCATAGTTTTAAAATAAAAGAAAATTTTTTGATTTTTATTTATTTTAAAAATATCCTTACAATGGCATTTGAGGGAAAATTGTTGCTTATATGATTCCATTAATAGCAAGAGTGGAAGTATGAAATTGATTCTTTCATTTGTGGTAATGTCTAAATTTATCAAATAAAGGAAACATTCTCATCACCCAAGTCTCAATTGGACCAGGACTTGGAATCATGCAAGTTGTATAGCATGATGAATGAGAACTTTCAAGTATTGGAAAATTAAGACTAATTACTTATTCACATGGATGTGTGAGTCAAGTAATGGACTAAGGGATCGAGTACATAGTCATGTGCACTGATTAAGTCCACCACAAAAGATGTAAGGCTATTCGTCATAGTTTACTAAAGCTCAGTAAATATAATTATACTTACAAGCTTAAGTGTAACTCTGAGACATTGGAAAAGGTTCCAATGTAAGGCAGAGCGAATAAGAAGAATCAAATTAGGCAGAAGGATAAAAGTTTCTCAAATCTGAAAAGATGGGAGAGTACTTTAGTATCGTTTTTGTGATCATCTTAATGATTAAGAAACCATATCAAAATTAGTTCTCTAAGGAAGTCTTAGTTCATTCTTATGACTAAGAAGAAGGGATCTTGAATTGTTGAAATGGTTAAATCAAGAAGATGAGTCATACTTCGTTCCAATACAAGTCTTAGAGTCATACTCCAAGATTGTAACTTGAGTGACATGTCTTAAAGAAGGTTTAAAAACACGTGTCAAATGTAAGAGTAAAAGTTTTCTACTCTTGTACATTTGAAATTGGTAAGTTGTGATGTTTTGGATAAAACAAAGACCAACTTAGGCCAATTGTGTGAAGTGTTTGTCTTGATTAGAATCCACACTATCTCTTGAATGTTTGACAAGGAAGTCTTATATGTCAAGAGGACAGTGGGAGTCTTAAAAGGTCTTGAAAGTCTCAAGAACTAATCAAGAATAAAACCTAAAGTTCTTCACTAGCACACGACTTAAGGTTTATAACCTATCGTGTTGACATATTCTGTGCCCATTCTAGTTAAAATTGGCTTTGCATATGAGTTCTTAGAGTTCTCAATGTGTTGCACAACAACTTGGAAGCAATGGTAGGCCCTTGAGCTGCCAGGTGGCAAGAAATTAAGATTAAGTTCAATCCATATGGTTTTGGATTTGTCATTATCCTTGTCTTGTGATTATGGTTTTGACAAATTCATATGGGTAGGAACTCATACACCAATAAATCTAAGTGTCATAAGGTTTCTCTCTGATTCATGAAAATGATGGTGAGGAAACACTTCCACTAAGTAGATTTTAGCTAGATAGCAATTGAGATATTTGCATTCTCAAAGTCGTTAGTGGAGCGTGTGTGGTTTACCGGCACACTAACTTGGACTTGTGAGAAATAGCAAAGGTCAAAACGATCAAGACTATGATTACGGCATCCCTTTTCATAGTTCTTAAAATTGTTTTGACACACCCATGAGCTATCTAAGGGAAGGTGTATGTTTTTGATAAAGTCTTATCAAAACAATCTAGTATCAGAAATCTGAACTTTGGTAAGAAAGTCAATAAAGTATTGATTTCTAGAAGTCGAGCTTTCTGAGTACATGTCAAAGCTAGTGGGAGCATAAGTGTTATGCTAATAATCATCATGTTAGTGGGAGCATGATAATTACGATAAGTATTGCAAGCTAGCAATGTTAATTATAGAAAACAAAAGGTTTCAATTGGGAAAAAGTTGTTTTGCTATAATTAAGGGAGAGGAAATTATACTTCATCTCAAATCTATAAGCTTAGATCGTGAGGTTTTAATCATTTAGTCAAGGATATATATGAATTTCATGTTGGAATGGCTCAACATAAGGAAATTCTGTACATGGGTCCATTATTTGCATTCTAAAATTCGATTATGATTACGGCATCCCTTTTCATAATATGAATTATGAGAACTTGGCAAATAGAAATGGAAATGTTATAGCAAAAGACTGGTTTAGTCTTTATGTGAGACATCATGAATCGTGTCCCATATGCTTCGGATATAGGATCGATTACATGTGCTATATTCATCCTTTCTAAAAATTTCCAAATGCCTGGAGCATTACGAAGGGAAAAGGTTTAGAACTGGATATGACTAAAAGGATTAAACAATTGTCGAGGACAATCTAAGGTTTACCAAAGATTGGTTGCTCAAGGACAGTTGGAAGTATAGTGATAATTCTGGAAGGACCATATTGACATAATCTGTAAGGAGGCAACTCTTGTTCAGAAGTGATAGTCGAAATGGAATCTGGAAATGTTTCAAAGTTAGAATTTTCAATCTGTGTAAGATTAAGGAAACTTAATGCAAGAAGGATGGTTCCAAGGACTTGATCTCCTTTGGAATGCTCTGTAATGATTGTTGTTAAGTCTTTCTGACTTTGTGCATAATCATTACAAGAGGATCAATGCATATAAGTTTAGAATCTAACAGATTTCAGTAAATGGCATGAATTTGGAATTCTTGCATTTGCAGTAAGGTTTTGGGAGTGTGAAAAGAGAATCATTGAAGATTATGTTCAATTGATCTAGTTCACAAAGTAAAGATCATAGACAAACATAGTATGCATACTTGGTGTATGGCATGACTAGTGTTTAGAAAACATAGTGTACATGCTTGGAGCATGGGACAACTATTGTTTTAAATTCAAGAATAATGTTGATAGCTGAAACAATATACAATAAATAATGTGTAATCATATGGTGATAAATAAAAAGTGTTTTATTTATATTCATAAGCTCTAAGACCATATTGGATTCAATTATTATTGTGTTTCACTTTGCATGTTTTGACTTCCCGAATAAACTAGGTTATTCTTCCGGAATGACTAAGTTATTCAAACCATCCACAGTCGGTCATATGTTGGAAGTATATATGAATTAAGACTGTCATGGGTTGGCTTGTAGAGGTCTAAGTTGTTGGACAAAGGGCTACAACACTCATGAGTGCTCATAAGTTCTGAGTATTGGATTCAACCCGCGCTCATTGGAATCACTTCATGGATTTTATCACGAGTGATCATGAGACGATAATATCTTATATTCTTCAAACCTAGAGATATGAGTTGTTACTATGAGTTGGTTGTACATTCATTGCACGAAACGCATTGGTAACTCGATGTTATAAAACGTGTCTTTGTGTATGATTCAACAAGTAGTAGAACAAGCCATATGAGTCGAAGTTTATCCATTCCTTTTACCTTCGGGATAAAAGCGATATCTGTGGGCCCCTCGATGATTTGATGATGACAAATGGAAGTGCTCGGCCGGGCCAGGACTGATTTGATTTGTTCAATTAGTCAGTCGTCATAAATCGGAAATCGGGAAACAACAAATGGACAGAGAGAATGATTATAATCCATGTCTCAGTCTATATGATATCTAGAATGGAGGAATATATGATCCCTTATCTAATGGACAAGTCATTGACAAAGGTCAGAGTTCATCTACAAGGTCAGAGTTCGACAAAAGCTTTTGAGAGCTACGATTGCCAGTTGGTTCCTGAAGTCATACGCAATAATAGTTTTAGACTTATCCAAGTGGGAGACTGTTGGATTAATGTCTAAGTCCATAACTATAATTGGTAAGACTTGACCCGACCCGGCATGGTCCATTTGGGTTGCATGGCATCATGCACTTGGATAGACTAAAATGAGAGAAATAACACTTAAGGTTTATTAATATATTATAAGTTCTAATATATTAATAAGGTTATTTAATTAGTATTGATCAAGAATTAATTTGGAATTAATTAAGTGATCAAAAGGAGACTAATTAAATATATGGGTTGATTGTGTAAATCATTCATTCTTATATATGTGGGCTTGTGATCCAAGATTCCTTATGTTGGACTAAGTCCATGGGGTGACCCATGGATACTCCATGGAGGTTAAAATCCATGGAGCATAAGGAATGGGTAAAGTCATGAGTTACATGGTTTAACCCTAATAGCCACCATATAAAAGAAACCCATGGCTCAAGAAATCGTGACTATGTGTGTGTATGAGGGCTAGACGATTTCATGAAGTGTTCTAATTTCTCTCCAAGTTATTCCAAGTGCTTATGGTGTTATGTGAACCATTTGAGGTGTCACACTTGGGGCACTAGGCACTCAAGCTTCATGAAGACAAGCACTATCAAAGAGGTATGCATTCTATCTTGTTATATCCATTATTTTGTATGCTAGATTAGGATAATACCTTGGATGTTCATATTTGCATGTATAATAGAGAAAAACATAGATCCAAGGTATTTAGGGTTGCATGTACACTTAGGAGTGTTAGAATGCTCATAACCCAACAAGGTATGGTTTGCTAGAGTAGAATGTGCTGACCAAGTGTCATATAGAAATGAGAAATTAGAAACATTAGGAGTATGTGACGTCCCGACATAAGAGATGGGTATATATATGTCTAAATACATCCTTTGATGTATCAATTATATAATTGATAAGAAGTAGTGTGAAAGTGATAGCAGCTGGCTTATGAGCAGCTGAGAGTTAGAGAAAGTAAATACCCAAGAAATTTCATGCGGAGAAATTTGGGTTGTGAGAAAAGAGATAGAATACGTCTGAATCAGTAATGGAATAATCAAATTGAAACTATATAATATAGTGTGCATGTAGTGTATGGTCACTACAAACACATGATACTTATTGTGATTCCATGGAATCATAGAGTTTCTTTAGGATCAGCTAGTTTGGGATGAGAAAGACTAACATGGTGTTTAGAAGAAATTGTCATGTCTAGATTGAGACTTTGGATCTCATGAACGGAAAAGAGATAGATGTGCAAGTTTGGTGCACGAACACTAAGAGATTGTTGAGAAAAAGTGTCATGGTGTGATGTAATATTTAGAATTAATGTGAAGTGAGTATATATGATACTTCACTTAGAATTTAGAAGAGAGTTAGAACGGTGGTACTCTATCCTCTTGTTGTGTAGTCATAGTAACATAATGGAAGCGCATAAGTTTGTAACCTACTTAAGAGTAAGTGGTAAAGACGTGTATTAGTTTATAACCACACTTGTGAGAAGGAAGAATGAAAAAGATAAGTGTATGCATATGGTTGTGTAAATTGGGAAAAAAGATGAAAACAGAGTTATGTATGCAATCTATTTGCTTAAGAGTAGATGTTGTAGTAGATGTCTTATATCATCCATTGTGAATGGATTGATAAAGAGAGTTTAGCAAATGAATTGAAATGCAAGGAAATAGAAAGTTTAGGTTATTAGGTTAAAGAAGGAAACAACCTTGGAAACGAGCAATAGAATGAGAAAATATCTATGGAGGTTATAAAATATTCTAATGATGGAATCTCTTAAAGGAGGGGATATTGTAACAATCCAAAATTTAGAGACATTAATATTGACCAAAAGGATAATTGGTCATTTAGAAGAATTGTACAAGTTTTTGAAGTTGTAACTTTATGAAATTGGACAAGATAGGTATAAGTCACTTTTATGAGATAAGATACATGAGTTCAAGAGAAGAAATTCAAGAGAATATTCATTTAGGCCAAAAGGATAAACATGGGAATTTTTTGTTTTTTTGTGCCAAGTTTGAGACTTAATAGATTAAGACCCATAATAAGTCTGTAAGAAATGACTTAATGTAGTTGTAGATTTCATTCACACCTTCATATGGATATAAAGATCATATAAAATAGGTTTAAGATGAAAAAGCTATGAGGGTTAGAAGATTGGATGAAAATTTCTCAAGGTTGGAATGGAATCATGTAAGAGCTTCTGTAATGCAGTCACTACAACGTGGTGAAGGTTTTACCACATTACGGTGGGCAAAGCGGTGATTGGGACGAAAGCTTCATCGTAAGAAGAGAGAAATGTACTTTGCACTACGACGTGGTATATGGATACCGTGTCATATTGACAAAAGTATGATGCTATTTGGGAAACATATTATGGCCTCGATTTGGTTTGCAGATATGGCATAATAAATTTTTAAAGGTGGTAGGTATCAACATAAGTAGGGGTTGAAGGTGTTGTATCCACAATTGTAGATTTCTAGGGTTTATTTTGGGGATACAATTTCTATATGTCTTGACGTAATTAGGTTAAATTTTGACTTCAAGCGGGGTAGTCATGGGTCCAAATTTACTATGTTAATATGAGAATCGTCGTGCGTTACGCTGGAATATATTTTTATAGTTAATTTAATAACAAATACACTTTGTTAAAAATAGTTAAGTAAATATCATTAACTATGAAATAAATATTATTAATTAGTATCGTAAAATTTAATTATTATTTTAAACCATGTTACTTGAATTCTTATAAGAGAGCATAGGTTTAACATTTATATAAATAAAATAAAATAATCTGAATGATATCTATGGTAACAAATTTAACAACTTAATAATTCGTTAAGGATATTTCGTCATTGTCATTAACTTTGAAACAAAAGTTCTCAGTTAGTATTGTAAAAAATAATAATAATTATTTTAGATGTCAATCATTTTTCATTGTAAAATAATTTATTTTTAATTTTATGTTATCAACAACTATTAATTTTTTAATTAATTAAAAAATATTTTTGGAAGAAAAGTCATTATTTTAAAAAAGTAGATTTACTTAAAAACAAAAGTAATTTGACATTTTGATTTAGATTTTACATTTACATTGTCTTAATTAATAAACTTAGATATACTATCATATACTCTTATTTGTGAGTTATGTGGGAATAAAGTTAAATAAAGATGTTGTTTAGTATTATTTTCAAATATTTCTATGGTGAAAATTTAGTAAATATTTAGTCATAAAAAGCAAAATTTTAGGTATAGACATACGTTCTACAGAGGGGTCCTCTACACGCTCCGTGGACTCATAAAATCACCACGAAATGATCATTTTTGTATGAATTTCAGACACTTTGTATGGATTGCAGAGGGCTCCGCAAAGCTATATCCGGGGACACATTAAACCCTCCGCGGAGTGTTTGGTTCAGCTTATTATTAAAGCCTCTACATATCATGTTGATGAGGTCTCTACTGATTGGTTAACATCTCCACAAAATGTGTTGATTTGGGTATTTGTGATAGTTTTTTGTCATTACTTCCACCTAGGGGGGTAGTTGAGTAATGGAATTAACACCTACGTTAGACTAAAGTTTAACAACTTAGGTTCACTATTTCCGCCTAGTATTTACCGTCAAATATTATTTGATTATACATTCAATACTAATATATCATTGTCATTTCAACACCCAGTTCATGGGTATGTTATGAATATTGTAGATGAAGCAGATGTTAATCAACTAAGAAACGTAATATCTAAAACGAAAGAGATTGTGCATTAGTATTTGGAGGTGTTGGAGGGACGGGTTGAAGAGACAACAACGTTTGACAGGATTATATCATACAATGTTCACAACATTGTATCAGATAATACCGAAGAGTGTTCGCGAGAAGAAATAGTGGCAGTAAATATGGTGGAAGAAGAAAATTTATATGACATTGGAATACGGGGTGACAAAACTTTGTTAGATGATGAAGAATCAAATGAAGGATGGTCAGAAGATGAGTTTACACACGAAAAACAGCTCCAGACATCTTTTACGATATTTCTCCCATACCTGATTTTGCTTATCATTTTCTTGAACCTAGACCATTTCATAGTTTAGGTCCAAATGATGATATATTTGTCAGTCAAACGTATGATAACAAACAACAACTAGTATTTTCTTTGATTCTTAAAGCAATGGGAGAAAGGTTTTAGTTTAAGACCAAACATTCTAACAAAAATCGTTATAAGGTATATTATGAAACTAAGAACCGTAGTTGGCGTTTATATGAAAAACGCCTTAATTCGACTGACGAATTTGAAATCAGGACTTTCAACAATGTGAACACATGTTCTTCATTAAAGATACACCTAAATTATAAATATGCAAATAAAAAAGTTATGGGGTACTATATTGCATGAGATTATAGGAATAAATAGTTCGAAGGTTTGGAGGCCTAATGAAATATCAAGCGATATGAATGCTTTCCTAGAAATCAATGTAAGTTAAACACAATTTGGCGTGTAAACAATATTCTATGTAACTATTGTTAGGGTCCCCTGAAGAATGTTTTTCCCAACTTGAAGAATCATAATCCTGGTACAGTGGCCTATATACAAATAGATTCTAAAGATCTCTTTGAGTGTTGTTTTTATGCCATCGGGAGCACAATAAATACAATAAAGTTTTTCTTATTTAATATATAGTAATTTGTAAACACTATAGAGTGTTTATGTGTTCCATGCAGATATATTGCAGATGCGAGCGTTCAAACATTTTTGTCATGAAGTCATAATTATGGATGGTGCCCATTTGAAGGGGGATTTTAAGGGAACCATATTTCATGCAGTAGTTATGGATGAATATAACCAGATAGTGCCCTTTGCATACGAAATTTGTATAAAAGAGAGTGACCTTACTTGGACATGGTTTCTTGAAAAACTGTATGAATGCTTTGGTGATTGTCAAGATTTGACTATTGTAACTTGGAGGGTCTAACATTCGCATTTTATATATTTCCCTTTTTGCGCTGAAACTTAAAACCTTATGCATTTGGGTCCTTGGCTAATATGTTGGGCATACGCTAGGAGTATGTTGGGCGTATGCTAGGAGTATGCTGGGTGTACTAGGTCGAAAAGCTGGTCGCTGAGGCATCCACGTACATTAGGCGTACGACCACCTGGGATAAAACTTATTTTTTTTGGGTTTGAGCCCTATTAAAACACCTTAAGTTTCTATTGCACTTTCGTATAACCAACCACCACTTCTCCAAACCCTGACAACGTAACCCTAATTGCCTTTGAGTGTTTCGAGCCTGGAAGCGACCTTTATGGAGGTTCTTGGTGATCTTGAAGGAAGAAGAGCTCTTGGAAGTTGCATTGGTGTAGTTGAAGCTTGTGGATCCAAAATCATCACCAAATTGGAAAGCTTTTGGAGGTATAAAGCTCTTAACTTGATGACTCTTTATGATAGATCTAGTTTAGTGCTTGATTTTGTGCATTTTAGATTCCCTTAAGTGAAGCTTGGGAGTATGAGCTACTCATAAGCTAAGGATGGTAGATCTTAGTGTTTATGATGTTCCTTATGCATAAAAATACTATCTTGATGTGTTATTTTGGACCACACATGATTTAGGGCTCTTATTATGGGTCTTAATGGTCAAAAACGAGTATTGGGTCCTATTAAGTCATGAAAAACTATAAAGTTGCCAATTTTTACATGTTAAGACCTTAAAACGATATAGATTTGAGGTTTGGACGTTTAGGTCTTAAGTAATTAAGACCCTTGATTATCCTTTAGGACTTTGGCCGGTATGTCAAGTGTACTCCTTAGCACGCTGCACATAATGGGTCAACAGCCCGCTTCCTGGTCAACATAGAGTATGCAAGGTGTACGTGTAGGGTACGTAGGGATTACACAAAGCAGTGGGATTTCATTAGTTTTGGGCCCTTTTCTGACTTAGACTTCTTTTGAGCTTTGGGCCTTAGCCGAATTTTAGGCTTTGTATCTATTGGGCCATAGTTGGACCTTAGGTAGTGAGTTGGGCCATTTGTGGGCCTTAGGACACTATAGGGTTATTGGGCCAAGCTAGTTGGGCCGAGTAGGGAAAAATGTAAATGAGACTTTTACCCTAGAGGTTGAGGATGATGAGTTGGGACCCTAGTTATGGTTTATGACCTAATTATTAGTTAGGGTATTTCTTGATGATATTTAGTGCAAAGATTTCCTGGATTAGTAGTCTAAGCATTTATCTAATTTTTTAGCAATTAGAAGTGAGTTTCCTCCCAGTGATTAGTAGTTCGAAGGCACCAATGTTGACCCATGGATAATCATCATATGTATGCTAGTTATCTGTGTGACCTTGCATGTGTGTATATATTGTATGTATGCCGGGCATGGCCTGATGAGTGAGTTGGGCAGGGCCCATCACATTATACCGATAGATCAGTTCCGAGCGGGGCCCGACGCTAGGCGGGGCCTGTTGTTTTCTTTACATGACCCATTATATCGCTACAAGAAAAAATGATTTTGCTGCGGAAGGAATCCGTTGCTAAAAGTTGAAATTCCGTTGCAAAAGACGATTTACTATGGAATTTGCAACGACCATTTCCGTCCCTAAAAACTCCTTAGCGAGGGTTTGCAACAAAAACGATACTTCCATCACAAATGTCATAATGGAATGAAATCTGTGGTGGATGGTATCCTGTCGTGTATTCAGTAGTAGGATTCCATCACACAATCTGTGGTAGTTATTCCATCACAAATTCTGTGGTGGTGATTCCCTAGTAACTTTCGTGTTGGTGAATCCCTAGTAAATTTTGTAGTGGTCATTCCCTAGTAAATTCTGTGGTGGTGATTCCCTAACAAATTCCGTGGTGGTGATTCCGTAGCAAATTCCGTTGTGTTGAATCCCTAGCAAATTCCGTTTGATGACTTACTAGCAAATTCCGTGGTCATGAATCCCTAGCAATTTTTGTGGTGTATATTATATACTGGATTCCATATGGACCAATTGATAATTGATTTATAAATTATATCAAAATTATTTTGTAATAATATATGAAAAACAAAAACAACAAAAAAATAAAAACCATTATATCATAAAATAATACAATAATTATTTATTACATGGAAAAAAGAAAGTTGTAATCTAAAATAAATACTATGCAATATATCAACCTACTAGTGTTGTTTTGTAAAGATATTAATACGATCCAATGCCGTTGGAAGTTTTTTTTTTTCAAGATTCCCGACCCTTTCATTGTTTTCTTCTTGTTGGATGTTCATCATTTCTTTAAGCTATTCGTTTTGTTGTTTTTGTTTAGCAACAAACTCCCTCATTTCTTCTATTTCATCAATTTTTTTCCAGAATGTAAGATACATCTGTTTTACCTTTCCTATTGGGAACTGCCTTTGCAAAAGAGCCTAATCCATAAAGTATTTTTTTTTATCATAACCACCAACAACAACATAAAATAACATGTCATCCTCAAATTCAACACCTTCAACTTCCAACTCTTCCTGTTTTACTATATAGGCCGCCTACAAAATAAAAATAATATAAGTTAAAAGATATGAAATTTATGAATGATATTATGGACTAGCTGAAATATAAAAGTTAAACTCTGAAATGAATATTACATAAATTTATCTATCTTTTTCAATTGTGAAAGTGACTCCATCGTGATTCTTCATTTGTGTATACAGGAATCATTCACTATGGGGTGGATCACGTCCTAATTTCCTCTTCTACATAAATACCATATAAAAATGTCAAATATACAGATAAACATATATAAACATTGATACGCTGTACCATTAAAAAATTAAAAAATCAAAAGCTATCTTCAAATGACTTGCGGATCCAGCGTTATGTGTAGGTTTTCCGACTCCATCAACCACATCGTTTCGCCTATTTTTCTTGTTCTACTCAGATTTTAGCTTGTATTCATATGTATTCCACTTTAATTGCCAGGAGTTCTTGACTTCCTGTGGAATATGAGCTGGTTTAAAGCCATGTTTGTTTCTTTTTGGGCTCTGTATGTTGAAGAGATATTGACCATAACTTTGTGCCCAAGCTGCCTCACCAACGACTCTATTGTTTCATCCCAACACCATTTTTTCTACAAATTAACAATATAAACATAAGTTTAAGTGTAAATCTTTAACAAAAAACATTTATCACATATAGTTAATTACCTGTAACTCCTCCCAATATAACTTGCACATTTCTTTGCTTACTTTTTCCCAAGCGTGCCCTTGTGGATTTGCTCTTTGTAAAAAGGAGCGACTAATAAAGTGTGCAAAAGGGCCTGATGGCATTAGTCTGCAAGCAATCATGTGATGTGTTAAGTTATAAATTGATATGTACGTGTAAACAAAAAGGTTATACGTAGAAATAGTTGTAATTAAGATTTGATTGGTAACTCACGTTTTTTTCCAAACATGAATAGTTAAACTTCCATCCGGTCCATAATCTTCAGAGGATTTTTTTCACTTTCTTCACATTCCACTAAAGATCCATTCATGGTTGGTTGTGTTGGTGATGGGGTAGATTCTGGGATACGTGGTGTTGATGGGGTATATTTTGGGATAGGTGTTGGGATAGATGTATATGTTGAGGATGCAGGTTTTGAGGTTATGGTAGTAGATATAGGTGTTGATGATGTGGTAGTGGGTGTTAGAGTTGTGGATGGTTTAGATGATGTAGGTGCTGAAATTTTGGTTATTGATGTAAGTGTTGAGGATTGTATTGTTTCAGTTTCTAAAGTTTTAAATGTATTTTCTAAGGATGGTGTGAATGTTGTAAGTGATGCCGAGGAAGTGGTAGTCATGGTTGATGTTAATGATATATGTTTAGCGGTTTTGTTTGTAGATGTTATAGGTTCTTTGGTTGTGGTTTTTAGTATTGGGAAGTCGATTTCTTCATCTTATAATTGTCAATTTATGAATTTTGCAGCTGAAAACTTGTTGCGTTCCATAACCTGTGGTGCAATGAATTTAATTGGCTTGACACCAGATGCTCCTTTTGCTTTCGAGTTTGACATCTTTCTTGCTTAAAAATTAACAAATTTTTTTAGTTAATACCAATGTATTAAAGATGATAAACTACTGATGAGAAGAGAGAAACAAACAATAAAAATAAATTATATATGAAGGCATTACCACACATTCAAACTATTGAATACAATCAAAACCAATTTACTTGTAATTTAAGATGATAATATACATGAATATGATCAGAAAACAAGAAACGATCATCACAATAACGGTAAATTAAATAACAAAAAGTTTTAGACGAGTGACAACTTATATCGCCAAAGTCACGGCACAAACGTATAATGAACAAATATTTCGATCAATTAGCCGCTGGAGATGATGATTACAGAAAATGTAAACTCTATTTCTAATCACTAAACTTACCCTAATAAGCGGCCTAAACGTGTGTAGGTTGGAGGGAAAGGAATTGCAAAATATTTTGAAGCTCTAGTAATGAAAAAATCGAACTGTGCTAATTACTGCTAAATATTTAGTAAATCAAATTTATTAAAATAGTTCCAAATTGATAGATAGGGTATATACATCTAGCTAATGTCAAGAAAGAACATATAATAACGAGGTGTTCATAGTATAATTTTAATTTAAAATTATAAATGAAGATTTAACATTAATAAACTATACATCTTTATGCTTTTATGTTTAAACCAAATTTTATATATAAAAGATGTACAGGTCATGTTAATATATATGGTAGTTGCTTATGGTGTCATGGTATCACCCATGTATGGCATATAAGTTATTAGTCAACAAGGTAGTTGCTTATGGTGTTCATGGATGACATATGGGTCATTGGTCAACATGGTAGTTGCTTATGGTGTCCATGGATGACATACGGGTCATTGGTCAACATGGTAGTTGCTTATGGTGTGATGGTATCACCCATGAATGACATATGGGTCATTTGTCAACATGGTAGTTGCTTATGGTGTAATGGTATCACCCATGGATGACATACGGGTCCTTGGTCAACATGGTAGTTGCTTATGGTATCCATGGATGACATACGTGTCATTGGTCAACATGGTAGTTGCTTATGGTGTGATGGTGTCACCCATGGATGACATATGGGTGATTGGTCAACATGATAGTTGCTTATGGTGTCCATGGATGACATACGGGTCATTGGTAAACATGGTAGTTGCTTATGGTATGATGATATCACCCATGGATGACATATGGGTCATTGGTCAACATGGTACTTGCTTATGGTATCCATGGATGACATACGGGTCATTGGTCAACATGGTAGTTGCTTATGGTGTAATGGTATCACCCATGGATGACATATGGGTCATTGGTCAACATGATAGTTGCTTATGGTGTCCATGGATGACATACGAGTCATTGGTCAACATGGGAATTTCTTATGGTGTACATGGACGACATACAGATCATTGGTCAACATGGTAGTTGCTTATGGTGTGATGATATCACCCATGGATGACACATGTTAATTACTTGATGTCGTTACTTGATTAGTAAATATGTTGTGTTGTTAATAAGGGACTAAAAGAGTAAAATCTTGGAATGATGTTTGAATAATGTGTTTTGGACTTTCAATATTATTGTTTACATTGTATTGCGATTATAGTTGTATGTAGAAAATTTTTGTTCTATCCTAGTATTAAATACATATAACATACAATTGTAAAGGCATAAACATACATGTATTTTATTTTGGATTTGGTAATTTGGTTTAATATCAACAAGTGGAGAACCCATGCTTTGCATGGGGTAAAATTGTAAAGGCATAAACATAGGTACTAAAAGTGGCAACAAAGAAAAAGTATTGTGGCTAAAATCAAAGTAAAACAAGTTACTATAAACATAGGGACTAAAAGTGGCAACAAAAGAAAACTATTATGTCTAAAATCTAAAGTAAAAAAGTTTCTTGTTAAAATCTTGTTCCACTATATATATATATATATATATATATATATATATATATATATATATATATATATATATATATATATATATATATATATATATTAATAAACGAATATATCCTAGTAATTTGGTGAAATGTTAATATAAATGTATTACATTATGGATTATGATATACATGTTATTTTTGTCTTTTTCATTTCAACAATCAAAAGTCCATTGTTACCTAACTATAAAAGGTTATAATACTTGAATAATGTGTTTTGACACAAATAACCTTAGTATTCACATATTTGGAATGATTTCAAGAGCAATTTGGTCTTTTTGCACTCTAAATCGTTAAGGCGCCATCATACCTCTGGCGTCATGCCGATGTTTCAATTCTTCAACCATTCAGAACATCTCAACTTTTCCGGACGATAAATCTGCATACAAACACTAAAACCCCCAAATCATCGAAAGATAATCGTTCTTAAAAACGATTTTCTTTGATAATAGAGACTCCTGTACTCCTCTCGAGCATATCATCATAAAGTAAGTTTTTTTTTCCATACCCTGTTACATTGTCTTTCATAGTTACACTTAATTTCTTAAAAAATATTAAAATCAACCACTCCAATTTGTATTTTGTAAAGTTCAATGTCGAATACTAGAAGTCTTCGTTCGTTAGATGATCTCCCACTAGAGATTTTGAGTCGGATATATGTAGTATTAGGGGCAGAATCTACGAAAGACATCGTCTCTGCAAGACTTTGGTAAGTCTCAATAAACATCAACTAATGAATGTATATTTGATGAAATACAACTTTATTTATTTTTTATTGACTGTGTATTTAAATTTTTGAAGTTCAAAGAAGATGTAAGAAGAAGGGGGTGATCCTCAAGTGTACAGAACAACATGCATTGACATGTTTGAAGGAATGGGTCTTAAAAATTTGAAAGCTGATTTATTTATATGCACATGTGCATTGCATAATAACATTGAATCCATGTTCAGACAAGGAATTGTATGTGTAGTTTTAGTAATTATATGTAATCTATACCATTTGTTAATATTTAGTGTCATTGATGTTGTATGTTGATATTGTTATCATGTCACCAGGATGAGTGCTTTATTATGACTATTTTGATTTAGGTTTGACTTTGTTGAGACAAGCATCAGATGAAGATCATCTCAAGGCAATTTATTTGCTTAGAATGATCTACATTTCAAGAGGGCCTCATCAATTTGATGAAGGCATGTATATATGGTATTTATGTAAATTAAATTATATATATACTTAATTAAGGCATGTTTGTAGTTTGGGGTTAGTATCTAGTTGTGTTGTTTTGTATAATATTTACTGTTGTACTGAAAAGGATACATTGGTTTAATTGATGGTAATTTTAATGTGTACGTTTGCAATTACTTGATGCCTATTTTGGCTGGGCAGTTCCAGATGATGGGGAGTACACGGGTGTTGTTGATAGTGCCAAAGAGTTGTTGCAGGCTGTTGATGTTGTTCATAGACTTACAACGAATAACATCACATTACAATGTGAAGACCCACGTCATTCTGTTAAAGGTGCATTTGCAATAGGCCATGAAGAGGATGAGGATCAACAAAGATATTGCATGGTTTGTCGTTGGTATGTAGAGTATGGTAGATTTTGTATATTTCTAAAAAATATAAATGGTATATAATAGATTGGACATTGATTATTAATGTTCGTATTGTATTGCATATGGAGTTGTATACTACTATAATTTTATTTTGGTTTTATGTTTACATCATTATGTTAAAAGGGCATTTCAGTAATTTTTGCTTGCTATGTTGTTTGAGTAGGATGAAGTATACATAAAACCCATGTTATTTTTGTGATGAAGTATAGTTAATGGAATTAAAAATAAGTTTGTAATGAATTCGTTATTAAGGAAAATAATCTACATAGATTATAAACTTTAACATGCCCGGTTTTAAGGGTGTGCAAGAGGTGAAACCGCACAAGCCCCGGAAAAAATAGGGCCCGAGTTCTAATAAAATTATACGGTTAATTACTCATTATATATTATGTTTTCAAGAAATTATACACAACTTGATTAGCACAACTAGCTTAACCGTGCCGTTTTCTAGCATAAGTTCAAGTTCGAGTCTTCTTGCCAGCAATATCTACTTTTATAATTTATTTTTACATTTTTAGCCATTAGTTTATGCCACATATTACCAATTCAAAAACATTTCATTGAAACCAAATCTTACAAATTCCATTGATCATAATAATAATTCATCCATAGAATAAGAAAATTAATTAAGTATACAACATCCTAAAAAATGCCATCACAAATTAGCTACACGTTTTATTCCATAGCAAAACAAGGAAATAAAATCATATTTCATAACTGAATTTCTTAGCAAAATACCTATGAATGATACTTACATAGCAAATCAACTATGGAGTTGATTTCTGTAACATACACGTTTAGTTATCGTGTTATATAATGAATAATATTATGAAATATTATATGTATTTGAATATTGAGTTCAAAAAAATATTTTTACTAGAACTGAAGTAAAAATATGTTAGAATCATTCAAAATGTATTGGAAGTCTTATGAGATTCCAATCAAATGTCAATTATTGAAATTAACGAAAATATAAAGTTGGAAATAAGTGAAAATAATGTTAATGAAAGTTGTAAAGAATCTCGTTAGAAACATTTAGGCGAAAACCTCATTGAAATCCGAGTTATAACGAGGAAGTTATGGCTTATTGAAGTTTCACGACAGAACCGACACGATGTCGTATGATGTAAAAAGTGAGTTTTCGATAAAATACTTTTTAGCCTTTATGATTTAAATGAAAGTATTAGTATTCGTTAAACCGAGAACTTTCATAAAAAGAACGTCAAAATCCGACTTCGTATGAGGAAGTTATGATTTTTCTAAATTTCGGTATAGTAGTAGATAGCTAAAAACTCGAAATAAAGATCGAGTGATTTTTAGCCGATGCAACCTGAACCAGAATCGATGGTCTCGTTAAAAATAGTATACCGGTAAAAAGACAGACGAAAACGGACGTCGAATGAAGAAATTATGAAAGTTTTACCGGACTTTTCCTGTCGCGGACCATTAAAATAATATAATATTAAAAATAAAGTCAAAATTATACGACGGAGTCTAAACAAAAGTTGTAGAGCATAATTTCACCTATGCGTGGATATAAAAAAATTCAAAAATGGAGCTCGTATGTGAAAGCTATGGATTTTTGAAGTTCGGAGCACAAACTTCGAGACCTGACTGCATTCACGATGTGAATCATAGAAATTCATGACTTGAATTACTTAAACGACACGTTTCAATCCTAGAAGACACATGGAAAGCCTAAGGGATGACCGGGATCAAACTCATGACGTGAACAAGCGTGAATTCACATCGTGAACCTCAAAATTCAGCCTATAAATAGAGAGCGAAGCTATCCGGAAATGGTTGATACTTTTCATTCCTCTCTCACTCTATACTCCCTTGTAGCCTACTTTTAACCCCCTTTCCCGAAGACCCGGTATCATCCTCGAGGCCCGAAGTAAGTCCCGACGCTCCGAAGTTCCCGAGAAAATCATATTTTCAAGTCGAAACTCTGCCCGAGTAAGGCCCAATTTTCAACTAAAATCCTCGGTTTCATCACAGAAAGTCATATTTAGAGCCGAAGTGCTGCCCAAATTATCATTTATTCCTTCGGTTATTTCACGTTAAGTTCAATATATAGGAAAAATTGTATGTTATGCGTTATATGTGCTATGTGCTTTTCTGTGTTATTATTCCATGCTATTATGGTAGCAAAGTTGTACCTTTGACCATGTGATCGGTGGAAGGACTTAGATTCACAGTGGTATTGGTATGTAGCCTCTGGCCGTGTAGAGCATGTCTCGTAAGAGAATGACTTCTACCCCTATGGCATTGGTAGAAGATTACATAGGGCTAAAACCCTTAAATCCACCAAAATGTTTAAACCGGAATGTGTATGTCTTCTGTGCCATTTTGGCAAATTTTTTATTAATGTATATCAAGTATTGAACTTGTTATGTCTCCTTGATTGTATATCTTTTAATCAAATCATTGATTAATATGGAAAGCTTGTCACATGATTCACATATGCCTTTGTTGTTCCTTGTTCCTCTTTGCTTCTGCCATATTGAAGTATATGTATGGCATAACGTTACATTGTATCTATTATTGAACTCAGTGTCTCAGTGTTTAACCATTGTAGGTAATAAGCATCAAGTATAGATATATATATATTGTTAGAAGATTTTGAATAGTTTAAAACTATTACTTTTGTATTTAGTACTCATGTATATATAAAACTATAGTATCCTGGGTAGTTATGTAATATATAATAGTTTAAATAGTCGGTGTGTATCTAGTCTTTTGTAGTTAAACTATCAATGTAAAATATTGTTTATAAATATGCATGTAGCATGTTTTGAAGTAATTTGGAGTAACTTTGAATAATAATGTTTCAATTATGAAAGTGTGGGTCTTTCAATTAATGGTATCAGAGCAGTAGTTTAAGTGAACTAAATTTCACAGATTGGTATTTAGACTTAAACCATTAGAGGTTCATTATATGAATGAATTCATTGTAAGTATATGGATACAAAGCTCTGGAAAAACTTAAGTAAGGTATTAGGTAATGATCAACCCTAATATTCTAAAATACAATGTTACTCCATATTGCAGAGCAATGGCTGAATAAGTGAGTAGCCATACACCAGAGATGGGTGGAGATCCTCATCCCGATGAAGGAGATACTCCAATATCCCCTTGTGAGGAGCGACTCTTGGGTAAACTTACTGGTGTTATTCGGTAGACTCTCGAAGAACATAAAAACAATGGTGATAAAGGAAAAGAGAAAGTCACCGAAGAGGCTTCAAAATGAGAGACGAGACATCCTTCATTCAAAACTCTCAAGAGTAGTGGTGCTACAGAGTTTTCCAGTGTCCTTAATCCCATACTTGTTCAAACTTGGATTCAGAACACAAAGAAAGTATTTCATATCTCTTATGTTGATAATGAAGACAAGGCTAATTATGCTTCTGTAATGCTGATCGGAGAAGCCTTGGTCTGGTGAGAGGCAACATATGAAGCTCTTAACTGGTATGACCAGGAGAATTTATATTGGGAAATGTTCAAAGCTCGTTTGCTAGGGAAGTATTGCCCTCTGGACACGAGGAGGAGATTGGAGAAAGAATTCCTCAAGCTTAAAAAAGGAGGAATGACTGTGATTGATTATGGAACTGAATTCAATAAAAAAGCACGACTTACTACAAAGTATATTCCAACTGAAGACGATAAAATTCAATTATTCTTGGATGGAGTACGGTATGAACTCCATGATTTCGTGGCTAATCAGGATGTTCTATCATTTAAAAAGGCTGTTGAGTACGCTCGAAAGCGCGAGCATGACTTAGAAATACGTGGTGCCACTCTTTCTGTTCCTAACCATCCACATATTGATCGAGCTTTTCCTATCTGCTCTATTCCACCAGCTCAATCTATTCGAACTGATCCTGGTAAAAACAAGTGCAATCATCCGGGCGAATGCAGATTAGAAAAAGGATCAGTGGTTTGTTATGGATGTGGATAAGTAGGCCACATGAAGTATGTTTGTCCGATCAAGAATGTTACATGCTTTGCTTGTGGTGTTGCTGGCCACATGAAGCGTTTTTTGCCCTATTCCTACTAGTCAAATGACGGAAAGTCAAGCTTCTGTTCAACAACCGACGAGAAGTCAAGCTATTATTCAAAAACCAAAGGATACTCCGACTCATTCCAGATTACCATAGAGGTGGCACGCGAGGACCCAAATGTTTTGACGGGTACATTTCTTGTCAACTCTAGACCTGCTCACATCTTATTTGATTATGGCGCCTTAGATTCTTTGTGTCTCATGAATTTGCGCATTCCTTTCAAATTTCTTGCTATGCACTCGCACAACCATTTCATATAGATACCATGGGAAATATATCATTATTTGCTGATAAAATCTATAGGGATTGTGTCATAGAAATTGAAGGTTACATTATTCTTGCTAATATAATCCCTATATCCTTTCCCAACTTTGATATTATTCTCGATATGGATTGGTTGTCAAAGAACCACGCATAACTCTTGTGCTATGAAAAGATAGTACACATTCCCATTAAAGGGGAGAATCCTATTTATGTCTACGATGAACAAAGAATCTTAAAAATAATCTCTTTCCTCAAAGCCCGGAAATTCATATCGAAAGGATGTTCTATTTATCTAGCTTATACAGTTGACATATCAAAAGAGGAGAAGAAAACTATAAATGATGTTCCTGCTGTTAACGAATATCCTGAAGTTTTCCTTGATGATTTTCCTGGACTTCCTCCGTACATGCAAGTAGAATTCCGAATTGACCTTGTGCATGGTGCTACTTCGATTGCAAAGACTCCTTATCGTCTCGCGCCAGCTGAAATGAAAGAAATGATGATCCAACTACAGGAATTACTTGACAAAGGCTTTATTTGACCGAGTACCTCTCATTGGGGTGCTCCAGTATTGTTTGTCAAGAAGAAACACAGTTTGATGCGAATGTGTATTGATTACCGTGAGCTAAATAAGGTGACTATCAAGAACAAGTACCCACTACCTCGCATTGACAACTTGTTCAAACAACTTCAGGGTGTTAGCTATTTCTCGAAGGTTGATTAGAGATCTAGCTATCATCAGTTGAAATAACACGAGTAGGATGTGCCGAAGGCTGCTTTCCACACTCGTTATGGGAATTTCGAATTCCTTGTCATGCCATTCGGTTTGACAAGTGCTCCTACTGTATTCATGGATATGATGAATCGGGTGTGTCATCCAATGCTCGATAAATCTATCATCGTATTCATTAATGATAATCTAATTAATTCCAAGTCTGAAGCTGATGATGCCATTCATATTCGTGAGGTATTAGAACTTCTTCAAAAGGAGAAACTATATTCTAAATTCTCAAAATGTGAATTTTGGCTTCGCCACGTTCAATTTCTCGACCATGTGATTTCTGGTGATGGTATATCTGTAGATCCTACCAAAATCGAACTCATTCAAAATTGGGAAGCTCCGTGTAATGCTTATGAGATTCGCAGTTTCTTGGGGTTTCGCATGGTATTACCGGAGATTCATTAAATAATTTTCACATATAGCTATACTTATCACAAGTCTTACACGAAAGGAAGCAAAGTTTGAATGGGGGAAGCCCAAGAAAAAGCTTTCTTGACTTTAAAAGATCTTTTTACTCATGCTCCGATCTTATCACTCCCAAAAGGTGATAATGATTTTTCTGTTTATAGTGACACTTCAAAATTAGGAATCGGTTGTGTATTGATGCATCATGGTAAAGTAATAGCCTATGGCTCAAGTCAACTGAAAGAGTATGAAAGGAATTATCCTACCCATGATCTTGAACTTGTTGCAGTGGTATTTTCCCTAAAACATTGGAGGCATTAACTTTTTGGGACAAAATGCCAATTATTTACCGACCAGAAAAGTCTCAAGTATATATTCAGTCATCAAACTTTGAATATGAGATAAACGTGAGGCATGGAGCTGATCAAAGACTATGACTGTGAAATCCTATATCATCCTGGAAAGGCCAATGTGGTTGCTGATGCTCTTAGCAGAAAGGTTTATCATAATTGTATGCGTTATATTATTACTCACACTACAATAAATTTTACTATTCTTGATGAACTACAGAAATGGAAAGAAGAGGCCTTAAAGCTAGAAAATGTAAAGAAAGAGGGGATGATACATTATACTAATGTTTTGCTTGATGATCCACGAGGATTGAAGGTATTCAAGAATCGGCTATGGATTCCAAGGATTGGTGGCTTAAGACAGAAGATTTTAGATGAAGTTGATTAGTCTAAGCTGTCTATACGTTCCGGTACAAGTAAAATGTACTATGATGTATGTACGAGCTGATTATTGGTGGCCAGGATTAAAGAAAAACAATAGAAGATACGTGCATGAATGTTTGATATGCTTACAAGTCAAAATAGAGCACCAAAAGCCTTACAAAACTCCAGAAAGTCTTAGTGTTCCCATGTGGAAATGGGAAGAAGTGTCCATGGATTTTATTACTAAATTACCAAAGACTACTAAACAACACGATGGCATTTGGGTAATTATCAACCGCCTGACTAAGAGTGCACATTTTCTCGTTATGCGTGAAACAGCTCCAATGGAGAAATATGCACAAGTTTACTTGGATGAAATTATTGTGAGAAATGGTGTGCCACTAAATATCATTTCTGATCGTGAGACTTGCTTCACCTCTCACTTTTGGGTGAGTATGCAACGTGAATTGGGATTTCGAGTTGCTCTCAGCACAACTTATCATCCCCAGACAGATGGTCAAACGGAGAGAACAATCTAAACAGTAGAAGATATGCTTCGTGCATGTTTCTTGGAGTTTGGTGGTAACTGGGATAAGTACTAACCTCTTGTCGAATTTTTGTATAATAACAGTTACCACACTTCAATCAAAATGCCATCATATGAAGTACTTTATGGACGTAGATGCCGTACTCCATTATGTTGGCGTGATATAGGACAGAAAATCCTTGGAGGCCCTGAAATGATTCAAGATACCATCGACAAGATTCAAATCATACAAGAAAGAATGAAAGCGGCCCAGGATTGAAAAAAGTCCATCACAAAAAAGTGGAGACAACCCATAGAATTCCATGTGGGTGATTTTGTATTGCGAAATGTATCCCCATGGAAAGCCCTTAGGCGATTTGGGAAGAAAGGAAAGTTGAGTCCTAGATTTGTTTGACCTTTCAAAATCATCTAGAGAATTGGTAAACAAGCATAGCGCTTGGAATTACCTGAAGATTTGGAAGGTATTCATGAGGAGTTTCATGTGAGTTATGTGTGCAAATGTTTAAGCATATATATTATGAAACTATCCCGTTATCCGAGGTGAAACTGGATAATAAGTTAACATATGTAGAAGATCCTGAAGAGATCATAAATGAAAGAACAACTAATCTACGTACTAAAGAAGTGGAGTTGGTGCTTGTCAAATGGAAAAACCATCGAGGCCCAATTTATACTTGGGAAAATAAGAATAAGATAAGAGCGAAAGATCCCCATTTGTTTAAATCGTTGTAATTTCGGAGACGAAATCCTCAAAAGGAGGAGGTATTTGTAACATACACATTCAGTTATCGTGTTATATAATGAATAATATTATGAAATATTATATGAATTTGAGTATTGAGTTCTAACATATAGTTTTTTTCTAGAATTGAAGTAAAACTATGTTTAGAATCATTCGAAACATATTAGAAGTCTTATGAGATTCCAATCAAATGTCAATTATTAAAATTAACGAAAATATGAAGTTGGAAATAGGTGAAAATAATGTTAATGAAAGTTTTAAAGAATCTCGTTAGAAGCATTTAGGCGAAACCTCATCGAAATCCGAGTTATAATGAGGGAGTTATGACTTATTGAAGTTTCACGACAGAACTGGCACGACGTTGTATGACGTAAAAAGTGATTTTTCGATAAACTACTTTTTAGCCTTTATGATCTAAATGAAAGTCGTAGTATTCGTTAAACCGAGAACTTTCATAAAAAGAACGTCAAAATCTGACTTCGTCTAAGGAAGTTATGATTTTTCTAAGTTTCGGTATAACAGTAGACAACTAAAAACTCGAAATAAAGATCAAGTGATTTTTAGCCGATACAACCTAAATGAGGATCGATGGTCTCGTTAACAGCAGTATATCGGTAAAAAGACAGACGAAAACGAACTTCGGATGGAGAAATTCTGAAAGTTTTACCGGAATTTTCCTATCTCGACCTGTTAAAATAATATAATATTAAAAATAAAGTCAAAATTATCCGAAGGAGTCTAAACAAAAGTTGTAGAGCATAATTTCACCTATGCGTGGATATAAAGAACTTAAAAAACGGAGCTCGCATGCAAAAGCTATCGATTTTTGAAGTTCGGAGCACAAACTTCGAGACCTGACTGCATTCACGACGTGAACTACTTAAACGACACCTTTTGAGCCCAGAGGACACACGAAAAGCTTAGGGGATGACTGAGATCAAACTCACGACATGAACAAGCATGAATTCACATCGTAAACCTCGAAATTCAGCCTATAAATAGAAAGCGAAGCTATCCGGAAATGGTTTATATCTATACTCCCTTTTAGCCTACTTTTACCCCCCCCCCCCCCCCCCCCCCCCGTGCCTGCCCCCCAAAGTCCCGGTATCATCCCCGAGGCCCGAAGCAAGTCCCGATGCTCCGAAGTTCTCGAGAAAATTATATTTTCAAGTCGAAACTCTGCCCGAGTAAGGCCCGATTTTCAACTAAAATCCCCGATTTCATCACAGAAAGTCGTATTTAGAGCTGAAGTGTTGCCCAAATTATCATTTTTTCATTTGGTTTTTTCATGCTGAGTTCAATATCTAGGAACAATTGTATATTATGTGCTATATGTGCTATGTGCTTTTCCGTGTTATTATATCATGCTTTATGTTAGCAAAGTTGTACCTTTGACCATGTGATCAGTTGAAGGACTTAGATTCACAGTGGTATTGATATGTAGCTTTTGGCCGTGTAGAGCATGTCTTGTAATGACTTCTACCCCTATGGCATTGGCAAAATGTTAGATAGGGCTAAAAGCCTGAAATCTACCAAAATTTTTAAATCAGAAAGTGTATGTCTTTTGTGCCATTTGGGCCAAAATTTTATTGATGTATATCAAGTATTGAAATTTTTATGTCTCATTGATTGTATATCTTTGAATAAAATCATTGATTGATATGGAATGCTTGTCACATGATTCACATATGCCTTTGTTGTTCCTTGTTCCTCTTTGCTTCTGCCATATTGAAGTATATATATGGCACAACGTTATATTGTATCTATTATTGAACTCACTAAGCGTCACCAATTATCCCCCTCAGTGTTTAACCATTGTAGGTAATAAGGATCAAGTATAGACATATACTGTTAAAAGATTTTGAATAATTTAAAACTATTACTTTTGTATTTAGTACTTATGTATGTTTAAAACTATAGTATCCTGGGTAGTTATGTAATATATAATAGTTTAAATAGTCGGTTTGTATCCAGTCTTTTGTAATTAAACTATCAATGTAAAATATTGTTTATAAATATGCATGTAGCATGTTTTGAAGTAATTTGGAGTAACTTGGAATAATAATGTTTCAATTATGAAAGTGTGGGTCTTTCAATTTCCGTCACAAACTCCATTGCATGGTAACCACGATAATTAATTCCATAGCAGCAGTACAACGGAAAGTGATATCTTTGGAAATTGCTACGAATTTTTGTTCCACAGAACTTCGTTGGAAAAGTGATTTCGTTGGAAAATATCGTTGGAAAATTGCTACGAATTTTTGTTCCATAGAACTATCGATAGAATAATACCAACGAATATGGAGTCTATTGCATTTTCCTTAGGAAGTCCCATTCTTGCTACCAGAAATAAAATCCGTAGACAATGTGGTAGAAACATTGCTATGAAACGACATTCCATAGCACGATCCATTGCAGATTAACAACAAAAATATGTTCCATAACGACCTTCCCTAGAAAAATAGCATTTATCTTGTAGTGTATGTTTGATGTGTATGGTATGAGGTATTTTGGTGAGCTCACTAAGCTTCGTGCTTACGATTTTCTATTTGTCTTTCAGGTACTTCCGGTTCCAAGGGGAAGAGCTCGGGGTGACTGCATCATACACACCATGATTTATGCCTTATTTGATTTTGTATGTTTTTGGATGATTGGTTGACTTACTCTGATTTTCCTTTATGGTTTTATGAACATGTTGGGTTGATGGTTTTATTATTATGAAAACGAAATATTTTGTTTTAATTTTTTGGGATGTTAAAAGTTGGTATCAGAGCCTAGGTTTGAGGGATTCAGACACACTCTCTGGTGTGTATGAACTCAAAGTGAGGATTTGGTAGGTTTTTCATAAAAGAAATGTTTAATAAAAAAGGGTTTTCTAATAAAAGAATGGGGTGTGGTGCATGCAGTCAACTGATCTCAAGTAAGTTTTCCAATATATCCACACATGTTTTGTGTTAGTTTTTTAAATTAAGAATCTATGAATCGCATGCTAGATTAGAGCTAAGGATCAGCTCCAAGTTGCATGATAGAATGCTAATAGAGATGAATTTATGTGCCTACTGTATGAGATTGTAGACTTGCATGCTAATACTGATTAGTTAGTGATAGGATGACCTGTTTGGGTTATGCTTTGATTTTGATTACTTGATGCTTGAATGTTGCTTGCTTTGTGCTTTTAGGAGTTCTTGTTAACCTCAGCTAACTAGTAAATGAATATGTTAAGTTACATGTTATGGAGACTAGATAAATTTAGAAGGTTGGGTTTTAACTCTATTGCACAACTCTTGTTTGAGTCCGACCGTTGTAGTGCGAGACCTTTCATTCGAAGAATAATCTGGTGCTAGTGATATATAATAGTATTCATGAGCTAGTTAAAGGGTGTTAGAGGGACTTCCTTCTGCAGCTGATGGTGGAGAGTTGTATGGTAGTTTCCCTAGGGAAACCTAGGGGGTGATTCGCTGCTGAGAACCTGGTCTTATTTAGGATTGTTGGGATTGACAAGGGAGTGACTTGGAGGAATCAGGATGATCCTTGAGGAAAGTACGGATATATGCGGAAGGTAGTATGGGCTCGTACCATTGGAAGAATATTATCCATACTCGAGTCAACGAAAGCCACAATGATACCAGGAAGCTTGCAGAGTGTGTGATTTTTAGAGTATGTTCTGATGGTTTATTTGGTTTATTTTCAATATGGTGGTCACTCGAGGAGGTTCTAGTGCTGATGGGGGTGTTTGTGTTGGTGTTGGTGATGGTTTGGGTTCGGGATGTATGGTCATGCATATCGATGATCAGATGTGGGAGTTTATTTCGTCAAAGATTACCCATAATATTCTTGAGCAGACTCATGTGATCTTCGATACAGTCAAGGAGCATATCATGGAGATTATGGATGAGTGCTTGGGCACTTTTGGTTCTGTGATGGTGGCGATGATGGGAGCTCGTACTTTGAACTTCTATGAATTCCGGGCATGTAGCTCCCTAAAGTTCTTCGGGAAAAAGCAACTGATTCCAATTAGGTGTTGGTTGGTAGACATCAGGAATGTCTTCCGATCTAGCCTCTATCCCGAGGAGGCGAAGGTCCAACTTGCATCATGTCTTCTAAAAGACAGAGCTTGAGACTAATGGGAGGAGGTTAGACAATCCTTAGGAAGAGAGGTGATTGAGTCGGTGACATGGGAGGATTTCATAATAAGGTTTTAGGTTGAGTTTGCACCTGTAATTGAGGTCCAGTAGTTGGCGAGGGATTTTTTGGACCTTCGTCAGACTATTGAGACGGTGGCAAACATCACTTTTATGTTTAGAGAAAGGGATTTACTAGTTCCGCAGTATGTGGCAGACGAGAAGATGAAGAAGGTGAGATATCATGAGATGTTGAGTAGCGATATCAGGAAGTTTGTAAGTAGACCCAGTTGCAAGACATTGGATGATATGATAGCACAAGCCACAGAGAGAGAGAGAGAGAGAGAGAGAGAGATTGACTTGGATATTGAGAGGAAGAGGAAGCCGAATCAGTATTAGAGTTAAGAGGATTCGGGAAAGAGGCCAAAGGTTTTTGAATCGAGGTTGAGAGGGTAGTAGGGTCGGGACCGCTGCGGAAACTACATCAAGACGCACGATGGGGCATGTAGGGTGGGTGGTTCTGGTTGCGTTAAGTGCTGTAGGATGGGTGACTTTAGCAAGGATTGCACTAACACTACCACCACCCATGTATCTGATCTTTTTTACTTACATTTCAATTAGAGGGTCCATAAGAAGACCAATTTCCTGAGTTTAGCAGTAGAGGGACCAGTTGTTGCATCCACTCCGATGACTTTATGGATTATTGATGGCCGGTAGGGCAAAGCAGAGACGCCTATTGGGAGGAGTAGGGTATTCCAGCTGTTAGCCGAGGTGGCTCGTACAACACCAGATGTGGTGATGGGTATGTATCTTCTCCTTATCTATTTATTTATGTTAACTATCCTACTTATATTTTGTGTTTGATTTTAGGGTTGTTCCATGTGAACGATATCTCTCCTCTCATTTCTTTTTTGATTCGGGGGCTACCCGATCCTTTGTATCTCTCGTACTCAGCAAGACATTTGTCAATGGTCCGGGGGAGCTGGATTATCCATTAGAGGTTGAGATTACTGTTGATCATCCTGTACGAGTATCAAGGGTTCATCGGGGTTGTGTTTTAGATTTGTTCAGTGAGCGGTACTTGATTGATTTGGTTCATATTACCCTGCATGAGGAAAAAGTTTATGGCGGGGATTGATTGGATGAGCCCTAATGGGAAAAATATTGATTGCGAGTAGCAGTTTGTGCGTATTCAGACCACAAGTGGGGTAGAGTTGCTGATTTAGGTAGAGTGTGTTCAGTGTGGGCCGATTCTATGTTCAATAGCTATGGTCATACACTATCTTCAGCAGGGTTGTTCCAGATTTTTTACCTATGTTATGGATACTTTCAAGAAGGGTAAGGTAACTGTGGACGATGTACTGATTGTTTGGGAGTACTCATATGTATTTCTGGAAGATTTGCCAGGAGTGCCTTCGGAGAGGCAGGTGGAGTTTCAGATTGAGTTGGTTCCTGGTGCGGCTCCGATAGCCAAAGTACCATATCAATATCACCTCAAGAGATATAGGATCTGTCTACACAACTATAGGAGCTATTAGACAAAGGGATTTATTTGGCCAAGTAGTTCGCCATGGGGAGTGCCGATCCTATTTGTGAAGAAAAAGGATGGGTTGCATCGGATGTGCATTGACTATCGGGAGTTGAATAAGCTAACGGTGAAGAACCGTTATCCACTCATGAGGATTGAGGATTTATTTCACAATATCCAAGGTGTATCGTAGTTTTCCAAGATTGATTTGCATTCAGGTTATCATCAGATGAGGGTCAGAGAGGTGGATGCGTAGAAGACGACTTTTCGGACTCGATATAGTCATTTTGAGTTCGTGGTGATTCCCTTTGGGCTCACAAATGCTCCAGCCACGTTCTTGGATCTCATGAATCGAGTATTCAAACCCATGTTGGATCGGTATATGATTGTGTTTTTTGATAACATCCTGGTTTATTCCAAGACCCAGGGGCTACATCAAGAGCATTTGAGGGAGGTATTGGAGACTCTGAGGAAGGAGTGATTGTATGTGAAGTTCTCCAAGTGTGAGTTCTTGTTGCGCAAGGTGCAGTTTTTGGGGCACCTTGTCAACCAGAATGGTATTTTGGTCAATCCAACCAAGGTCGAGGCGGTGATGAGGTGGGAGGTTCTGAGGTCTACATCCGGGATTCAAAATTTCCTTAGATTGGTAGGTTATTATCAGAGATTCATTCTGGATTTAAGATAGCAGTTCCTTTGACTCGATTGACGAAGAAGACAGTCACATTCTATTGGAGGCCAGAGTAACAAGCAACATTTGAGACCTTGAGATAGAGTTTGTGTGAGGTGCCAATTCTAACCTTACCAAAGGGTGTTGACGAATTTTTGGTTTATTGTGATGCGTCAATCATGAGTTTGGGTGTAGTGTTGATGCAGCGAGGTCATCTGATTGCTTACGCTTCGAGGCAGTTAAAGCTTCATGAGACGAATTATCCTATGCACAATTTAGAGTTAGGGGCAGTGGTCTTTTCCCTCAAGCTTTTACGACATTACATCTATTGGGTACGCCTTACTTTCTACACTGATCAAAAGAGCCTAATGTATTTGATCGATCAGCCGAATATGAAGATGAGGCAGCGCAGATGGTTAGATTTGGTGAAGGATTACAAATATAAGATCCTTTATCACCCAGGGAAGGGCAACGTGGTGGCCGATGCTCTCAGCCGCAAGGCGGTCCTGAGTCCGATAAGGGATATGTGTTTGAGGATGGCAGTGATTACCCCACTCTTAGAGCAAATTCGAGGGGCTTAGGTTAACCCTATAAAGGAAGAGCACCGGAAGAGTGAGCGTATAGTGTGTCAGGTGGATTCCTTTGATTATGATAGATAGGGGTTATTGAACCTTCATCGGAGGGTGTCGGTTCCATATTTGGGTGGTGCGCATTTAGTTTTGATGGAGGAGGCACACAAGCCGAGATTCTCTATTCATCTTAAAGCGAAAAAGATGTATAGGGATTTCTGGCCTGACTATTAGTGGCCATGCATGGAACAAGATATGGACTAGTATGTGGAGAGGTGCTTGAATAGTAGGAATGTCAAGGCTGATCATCAATGACCCCATAACAAAATGGAGCCGTTGGAAGTTCCTGTTTGGAAATTGGAAGAGATTACGATGGATTTTTATCTTTAAGTCACCTTTAACGACACACAGGGTGGATTCAAAATTGGTCGGCGTTGATCGATTAAACAAGAGCACACATTTCATTCTAATTCAATAGAGTATTTCGACGGAGAAGCTGGCCGATATCTACATCAGGGATGTTTTGGCATGACATGGGGCACCAGTTCCAGTGGTTTTAGACAAGGAAGTTCGGTTTAATTCTTGGTTCTAGAAGAGGTTTCTCGAGGAGTTGGGTACTCATTTGCATTTAAGCATGACTTTCCACTCGCATATTGATAGCTGGAGTGAGCATACAATCCAGACCAGGGAGGATATGCTTCAGGCATGTGTGTTGGATTTTGGTGGGAGTTAGGATACGTATCTCCCTTGGCGGAGTTTTCATATACCAGCAAGTATCGCACCATCATTGATCGAACTCCTTTTGAGATGCTCTATGGGAGGAAGTGCAGGACCCCAATATGTTGCGGTGAGGTTGGTCAGCGAGTCATGGAAGTATTGATGTGGTTCTCAAGACAACAGAGTTGATACAGCAGGTTTGGGGTAGACTTCAGACAACATAACATCGACAGAAGATTTATGCCAACAAGCGCCGATTGTATCTAGAGTTCGAAGTTAGGGACATAGTGCTCCTGAAGGTTTCACCTTGGTAAGGTGTCCTCCGATTCAGGAAGTAGGGCAAGTTGGGCCCCAGGTATATTAGTTATTTCAGGGTTTTGGCCTGGGTGGACTTCGAGGATGAAGTCTGATTCAAGAGGGGAAGAATTGTAAAATTCACATTTTAGGTATTTCCCTTTGGACCTCAAACTTAAAATCTTATGCGTTCGGGTCCCTGACCAGTATGTTGGGCGTATGCTAGGAGTATGTTGGGCATATTGGGTCGAGAAGCTGGTCACAGAGGCAACCACGTACGCTGGGTGTACGTGGAGTACACGGAGCATACAACCATTAGGGACAAACCCTTATTTTTAGGGTTTAAACCTTATTTAAAAACCTTAAGTTGCTCTTGGACCATCTTATAACCAGCATCCACCTCTCCAAACCCTGAGGACAAAACCCTTATTGCCTTTTGAGTGTTTTGAGGTTGGAAGTGACCTTTTTGGGTGTTTTTGGTGATCTTAAAGGAAAAAGAACTCTTAGAAGTTGCATTGGTATAGTTGAAGCTTGTGGATCCAAAATAATCACCAATTTGGAAAGCTTTTGGAGGTATAAAGCTCTTAACTTGATGGTTCTTTATGATAGATTTAGTTTTGGGCTTGAATTTGTGCATTTTAGATTCCCTTAAGTCAAGATTGGGAGTATAAGCTACTCTAGAGGCTAGGGATGGTAGATCTTAGTGTTTCTGATGTTCTTTGTGCATAAAAATGCTATCTTGATGTGTTATTTTGGACCATGCATGATTTTCGTCTCTTGTTATGTGTCTTAATAGTAAAAAACGAGTAATGGGCCCCATTAAGTCATGTAAATCCATAAAGTTGCAAAGTTTACATGTTAAGACCTTAAAATGATGTAGATAAGAGGTTTGGATGCTAAGGTCTTAAGGGATTAAGACCCTTGGTTAGCCTTTAGGACTCTGGCCAACACCCTGGGCGTACTACTTAATACGTTGTGTGTACTGGGCCAGTAGCCCACTTCTTGGTCAACGTAGGGTATATGTAGGACAAGAAATGGGCTTTCATTGCTTTTAGGCCCTTTTTGGACTTGGACTTCTTTTGAGCTTTGGGCCTTAGCTGGATTTTGGGCTTTGTATCTGTTGGGCCATAGGTAGACTTTAGGTTATGACTTGGGCCATTACAGGGTTATTTGATCATATGTTATTTGTTTATAAATTTTATTTATATTTATATTTATATTTATATTTATATTTATATTTATATTTATATTTATATTTATATTTATATTTTTATTTTCGTTGATATCAGTTCACTTTTCTGTAAGGTTTTTGTTGTTTTATATAGGAATTCATGGTCATACGCATTGCTTGGTTGATCTTTTTGCATATTGCAAGCGATTAGGGAATTCTTGACTTGTTTAGTCTACAATTTTGGTGATTTGTCCAACTTAATCCGTGAGATGTAGTATAGCAAGACGTATCAAGGAGGATAAGTGGAAGACATAACTATTGCTACTCTTGACTAGTTGGGTCAACTCGAGTTCTACTTATTAGTTAATGGTACAAAGAAAACAAAGAAAATAATCTGACGGTCCCTGAAGTTTTTTGTTTTCACAAACTACTTCTTGCATGCAAGGGATTAAATAAACAGTTTAACTTGATTTCGACGAAGACGAGTGATCTTGATATCCTTTTTAGTTTGTTGGGTTTCCTAAATTTTAGTTATTTTAGTGAGTTATTTATTTATTTATTTATTTTGTTTTCCATGTTGATGCTCATGATATTTTATATCTTTGTAGAATTTTTTTCCCTTCAGACGCCTTCAATAAATTCAGCCGCTAGAACCGAATGCTATTTTATCACAAGAGAAAAGGCGTGTGAGAATTTTGAAGTTGATAATCGAGAGTCATGAATCTTAATAAGTATGGGGTACCTAACAGGAAGAGTTTTGGAAAAAAAGCACTCTGTGAAGACACCACGGCGTGGTAATCATTACCACATCGTGACAATTCAGATCTTCGCGATCAAACGAGTTCCGACTAATCACCATGTCGTGACCCTCAATTACCACGACATGACATTTCTTATTTTTGCGACCTGATTTTTCCACCATTGACTCCATGAAGTGGCGTCGCTTTCCTACGTCGTTGTCCGGCTTCAGTGAAATATTTTAACATTTATAATTTTTGAGGATGCAAGTATCTGGTTCACATTTTACGGCGCATTTAGAAGCCGCAATTTCATTTTCTAGTCTTTAGCAAATTTTAGAGTAACTATTAGCAGCCCCATTCGATCTCGTCACTACTACCCCATGAGAGTCTGTTCTAAATCTTCATCTTTATTTTTATCTTCATTAATTATTTAGGTATGCAATGGGAACATTGCATCAAATAAGTGTGGGGTAGGGGGTCCAATATAAGAATACAATCTTACAAATAAAAAAAAATAAAAAAATGACTAAAAATTGTTAGAAAGATTGAAATAATAATCTAAATTTAAATCTAGTTACAAAATTGTTATGTTGAGATCTATGTTGCTAGTGTTGTGTGGTACAATCTGATGCGAATTTCAATGTTTATTTGAGCCAACATATGTTTTAGTTTATTTGTGGCTTCCCTATCCAATTGAAATCATGGAACAAGAATATGACCTTGCTTAGTTTGAAGGTCACAATACGTTTAACATCGTGTACCAGAAATGTATCCAAGAAAGCTTACGTAGTTAAGTTCCCTTGCTTAAGCATTTGTTTTATTTTTAGGATTCTTAGTTTTGAGAAAAAAAAAAGTGAGAAAAGAAAAAAATAGTGAAAAATTGTGAAAAAAAGAAAAAAAATAGAAAAAAAAAGAAAAAAAGAAAAAAAAGTTGCAATGTTTCTTTGTAGGTTATTTTTTCATATGTATGATTAGGAGCTTAACTGAAAATACATTGACGTTAAGAAACTTTTTCGATGATGAATTCGGATGGATACATAAGATGAGTGTTGTACAAAATAAGTGGGGGAATGTTGATGAGGATCATAAGTATTTAGGATTGGGGAAGTTCTATGAAAAATTAGATACAAATATATACATTGCGGTCTTGATGTAATGGATGAGCATAAAATGGATTGTCTTATGCGATGTTAGTAGCTAGGATTTTTATGTGATAATATGATAATCAAATCAGTTTTGCTTGAGGGCAAGCAAAAGACTAGTGTGAGGTAGTTTGATAATGTCTATTTTATACATATATTTATGATGTTTTCTTATTATCTTATATTATATTTTAATGTTGTTTAGAACTAAAAGCTACTTATAATGTTTTGAATTATATTTTACAGATATAACCTATTGGTAGAGTGAAAAGGGAGAGAAAGGAGCTAAAAAAACGCAAAAAAGATGTTGTTGGACAGCTTGACCCTTTGTTAGTGTTTTGACCATATCTCATGAATCTTAACACCGATTAACGAGATTCAAAATGTTCTAAAAACTAGAAAAAATTTAGGACAATGTTTGTGTTTTGGTAAAATGTTGATTCTTAGTGACCACGACATGGAAAAGCTTACCACGGCGTGGTAATTAGGAAAATTTTTGTGGACGGGAAGAAACAATCGACCACGACCTGGTGCATATCCACCACATCGTGAGGATGTTAAAAGCTATAAATAGAGCCAAAAATTACCCCTAATGATATATCTTCAACCCTAATTTGTTCCCTATAAAAATAAACCCCCAAACTACGATTTTGAGAGTCTAGAAGGCGATCGGAGGGCCGTTAAGCTGATTTGGAGCGAAGAACTGAAGGATCAGAGAGCTGATTCCTGTTGTGAATCATTCAGTTTGTTGTTCTGACCACGATTATCATTCCCTTATGATTTTCATATGTTTTATTTTCTAATTTAGGGCTTCAAAACGCTGTTGCTTTTTGATAGAATATATCAATCATTAAGATTATGGATTAATTTTCTATTCGGAGTATTTATTATTTATTTATTTATTTATTTATGTTTTATTGATAAAAGATCCTCATCTGTGAAAGTTTTAATCTTTTATGTTTATTGCTGAGTATTATTGGAATTAGATGATCATTTTATCTAGATATGCTTTAATCATTCGAATCTATGATCATTAGTTTTTTATTACTAGGATTTTGACCATAAACCTAGAGTTAAATAGAAAAGTTAATAACTTTAATGTGTGAGCTTTTATGTATTAACCATTTATGTATATAATTGGTACTATGATCATTAATATCAGTTTATAATTCAAGTCTTGCATAATTAGAACTTAAAACTAGTATGCTTGTTTATTTTCCCACTTGATCAATGAATAAATGAACTTGTGTTACTAAAGGATTAGTGTGTTGATCATAAATTCTAGTCATATTAGAAATCGGTGAATAATGAATAAATATGCATTGCACCTAATAGTTAACCAATATTTTGCAATGAAATCCAATCTGAACTAAAGTACCCAAAGTGATTTGTTTCCATTTAGTTTATCTAGTTTTTTATATGTTGATTTAATTATCAAAACTATACTATACTCGACCAAGTTCACTACCTGTAAGGGATGGTTTAGAAGCGATAAACTAGGACTAATAAAATAAAAAAATTAGTGCATTAAAAATAGCACATCAATTTTTGGCTCCGTTGTCGTGGAACGAGTTTTAATTGATTTGGTTTGTTTGATTATTCGTTATTTGTTTTTAATTTTTATTCTATTTTTTATTTTTATTATTATTTTCATTGATATCATGTCACTTTTTGGGAAGTATTTTGTTGATTTTTGTAGGAATTAGTGATCATACGCATTGTTTAGTTTGTCTTTTTTGCATGGGTTTCGAGATTGCAAATGATTAGGGAATTATGACTTGTTTTGTCTTCAAGTTTGGTGATTTGTCCAAATAAATCCATGAGGTGTAGTATAGCAAGACGTATCAAGTTGGTTAAGTGGAAGATCGATCTATTGCTACTCTTGACCAGTTGGGTCAACTTTTGTTCTACTTATTAGTTAATGGTGCAAAGAAAACAAAGGAATAGTCTGACAGGTACCGAAATTTTTTGTTTTCACAAACCACTTCTTGCATGCAATGGATTTAATAAATAGTTGTATCTTGATTTCGACGAATATGAGTGATCATGATATCCTTTTTAGTTATCTTGGTTTGCTAATTTTAGTTATTTTAGTGAGTTTTTTTTTTTTTTTTTTTTTTTTTTTTTTTTTTTTTTTTTTTTTTTTTTTTCATGTTGATGCTCTTGATGTTTTAGATCTTTGAAGAATTTTTTCCCTTCAGATGCCTTCAATAAATTCAGCCACTAGGACCGAATGTTGTTTTATCACAAGAGAAAAAGTTGTGTGAGAGTTTTGAAGTTGATAATTGAGAGCCACGACTTTTAATAAGTGTGAGGTACCTAATGGGAAGAGTTTTGGAAAAAAAAACACTTTGTGAAGACACCATGACGTGGTAATCATTATGATGCCATGGTCGAGCTTAAGTGAAATATTTTGTTGTTTTTTCGCGCCATAATTTTTTAAGATGCAAGTCTCTGGTTCACATTTAATGACACATTTAGATGCAGTAATTCCAGTTTCTAGTGTTTAACAAATTTTGGAGCAACTTTTAGCAGCCCAATTCGACCTCGTCACTACTACCACAGGGGAGTCTGTTCTAATTCTACCTCTTTATTTTTATGTTCTTTTATTGTTTAAGTATGCAATGGGGACGTTGCCTCAAATAAGTGTGGGGTGGGCGGTTGAATATAGGAATACAAGGTTATTGATAAAAAAAATTGAAAACATGACTAGGTTTTAAACTTGAAAAAATTGTCCTCGATAACAACACCAATTTGTTAAATTGTTTTCGCTCATGATTTAAGCATATAACATTTTCACTGCTTGGTTGCACTAAAGGATGGCATATGGAAGCATGGTTGAACCCTCAATAACACAAACCTAATGGTTAATGTCTCTTTGCATAAGGCACATACTATTCATTTAACGAAAGATAACAAAATGGGTTTTTTTAGTTTAAAACTAAAACTAAAAATTGTAGTGAAATTAACTAAATGGAATTACTAATAAAATTGAAGTCAGTTCTGCTGCGATTTTCGTAGTCATGCAATGAGGCCAGATCTGGTTATTCTATATGTTTTCTATCAAAGTTGGTACTGAGGAAAACTAACAAGCTCTCGTATAATCTCTTTTACTAAATAGTTAACCAAAACAAGCTATTTGAATTAACCCTAAGTTTTTATTGTCCAATTAAACAAGCTCTTAATTAAGATAAACAAAGTTGCATTGAGATCTGTGTAAAATTCCCAACAATATCCAATACTTCTCGAAAGCTTAGAAGTGTAAATATATGATTTTTCAATTTATATTAGAGTTAAATCCCAATATAGAACCAATCTGATACTTGTTACATATTACCGATTGACAAGAAGAATTACAGATTCTATTAACTGATTAACTAGAATGATTAAACCCTACTTAGGTGATTAGGCTAAAAAGAATCAAAAGTAAAACATTTATTAAGCTCAAAGTTGAAAGAACTAAATAGAAGCACATAATAAAAACCAAATCTAATAATTGATTACATGAAAAGTACTAGTCTACTGTAGAATTGAAAACTAGGGTTTTAGGCAGACATGGCTAAAATTAGATTAAAACTAGTAAAAAGAGATACTAATTGATTAATGTTGCTAAAGTAAGTGTAGGAGATGATCCAGAACCTTCATATCTTCAGAAAGTGATGAAAAGTAGCAGAAATCACCTTCGGAAGGGTTTTTCATCGTTTGGAATCTTCTCAGGTTCAATGTGATCAGAGTGGTTGTATTTATATGCAGTTCAGAAGCTTCCAAAGTAAGAAATAAAAAACCATGATTGCATATATTAGAAAATGCGATCATATTTTTTTTTTTTCCAAATTTTCTAAAATTATTGGTTAATGAAGTACGCTGCTATTTTTGACCTTTTGTGCTTCGAAGTGGATATGCAATCACAGAAAGAGGAAATGTGATCGCATTTCCCAAACTATTTAGTTTTAGTGAATCCAACACAACTTAAAGTTTCCTCAGGTGTTTTATCTCCCTTAAGCACCAAATATGCATCCAAAGTTGCTCCCAAAGTATCGCCCCACTTGAACTATCTGAAGTCGACATAAAACCATGAACAGTACGAGAATTCTGACGATAAACATGATTTCAACATTATTTAAACTAATGGCATGCAAATGTGTAAAATATGATGCTAAATGCTAATAAAATCTATCCTAAAAGATGCATAAAATGGCATCTATCAATTTGCATGCTCTTCACATACTCTTAATCTACTCTTGTCACCTCTCTTACTTTTAACATGTCTTATCATACCTTTGCTTTCACTTTTCTTCTCTATTCTCAACTTGAACCAACGATCCAATCTCATATAATAGCGTTATCTATCATCTAGAGGATAAATCATTGCACTGACATCACTAGGTATACTCATCCAGACTTATACATACATACATACATACATACATACATACATACATACATACATACATACATACATACATACGTACATACGTACATACATACATACATACATACATACATACATACATATATACGTATGTACATATGTGATATGTAGGTACATACATACATACACACATACATACATACATACATACATACATACATACATACATACATACATACATACATACATACATAAAAATATCATAAAACATATAATCATTATCTAATGAGAGAGAATGAGAGCTATAAATCACCTTGCTAGTTAGTAAAGACTAATTACCTTTGGCTTCCTTCTTCAATTGATGCATCTTAATCCATATTCTTTGCTGAAGAACTCATAAGCTTTCGATGTTCAATCCAAGCCACAAGCAACCAATTTCTCCCTTTGATCCTTCCTCGAGCTCCAAATTGTTGGTGCTTCTTCGTCTAAGGTTTTGGTGTGTTTTGAGAAGAATGAACCTAACTAATATACAAATCAATTTCTCCATTGCACCGTGGTGTATGCTCTTAGGCCGTGGCCAGCCTCTGCCTAGCAGTGGTGCCTTCTCTATACACCATCCTATTTTGGCCATCGTGCCATTGTAACCATATACCATGTCGTGGTGTTAAGCCTATTGCCTAACAATTTCGACAAAGGACTCCGTTTGAATTACCATTCTCCCTCACCGCATCATGGTGAGCTCTCGACCATGCCATGGTGGGTGTTTGATAGAAACCTTCAAGGATGATTCGATTCCAGTTTCGGGCAGTTTTTCTTCTAACTTTTAACTCCCATATCTCCTTCACATTAAACACTTTTCCTATTATATTTATATCCACTCGAACATTGGGATAGATTCTACAACCATGTTAATTCATTTCTCACTAAATTAATATAGGTCTTAAGCTATTAAGTCACAAAGTTTTCCCAAAAACATAAAATTTCTCATTTTACCATTTTGGCCAAAATGAATCTTCTCATGCATTTCTTCTCTTGAACTTACTCATGTTACCCTATGCTTTTTTAGACTATCTAAGTAGAGGATTTCTCTTTGTCAAGTCTACATCCATATAACCCTACACTATATTAAAATGTTCCTTTAACTTCCCTTTCCGACACATGTAACTTGATCCACAATCAACTTCATTCCTTGCATCTCTGTCCTAATAAGGCATGCCTCGGAAAGCATCAATATCAAAAAGCATATACAAAAAAAGGAGTTAGAAGAAACCTAAAAGTTATAAGATTTAAATATAAATAAAACATTACATTGTATAATTACATGAAGTGTGCGGAAAATGTTTCTTTTGTATTTTGTATTTTGTAGGAACATTATTCCAACTAGGATAATGGAAAGGGGGCATATAAGAAAGTCGATAGTTATCTCCAACAAACTTAATTAAATTATTTCACCATGGCATCAAATTCAAGTGGTAGTGGCCCCTTGTTTCACCATGGGATCAAATTCAAGTGGAGTTTGGCTTGTTTGGTAATAGGATATGAAACAAAGGCATCGATGGAGACGACATCGGGAGCTACACCGAAAAGGAATCCGATAGACGGAAGTGCCTGGAGAACTAGAACCAAAATGAGTAAGAATCAAAAACTTGGGAGAAAAGGAATGTCACCAAAGAGTGTTGAAGGTTAGCAACCCAAGGTGAAGAAAAGCTATATTAGCAGTAATGAAGAGTCCATGTAATCGGAAATTTATGAAAAAAAATTGGAAGTTGCAAGGAACTAGAAGGTAGTAGGAGGTGAAGATAAACACCAATGTTGAAGCTAATCGCATGCGTTGTTAGCTTAGCTAATATGGCAGTGAATCAGTTTTAACTACCAAGGGTAGTTTCGTCTTTTTCTAATTCCTAGTTTGTTACAAGTTAGTTAGGCGCTTCTGATGCGTAATGTTATTTATTGTACATATGTGTACTAGTTTGTAGTTGTTCAGAAGAGTAATAAGAAGTTTCTTTCAGTCATTCTTTGTTCTCAAATTGATCTTTTGAATATGAACATGAACATGCGTTGAGGCCAACGACAGTCTTTGACACCTCGACAACCACAAGAGGATTAGTGGAGAAAGCAAGATGATTCTTTAGGAGTGGGAAGTGAGGAAGTAGCCAGAGGAAGATAATGATCGAAATTAAGGAGCGGAGAAGGAAGAGAGAGAGAGAGAGAGAGAGAGAGAGAGAGAGAGAGAGAGAGAGAGAGAGAGAGATCTGTGACCAATCATGACATGAATTATACAAAGAGGGTCATTCTTCTGTTTCACATTGAAAGCTATAGGGATGAATACCGTCTATGTTGAAAATGACGTCGTCCTTTTTTTTTTTTTTTTTTTTTTTTTTTTTTCATTTTCAGGAAATGATTTTAAAAATTAAATTATTTTTTATTTTTGTTATTTATTGAAATGATAAGTTGTCCCTATACCTTTTAGGAGATGTGCCAAAACTCCAACTCAATCTATTGGGACGACATGTCTGTCGGCTGATGATAAATAAGACAATGCCACTTTAATTTTCAGTGAATTAATTAAAAAAAAACACTTAACTTTTTTTATTCTTTATTTGTGGTGATGACATGTAGTTGACATAGGTGTTTTCAAGAATGCACTAAACTCGTTTTCTTTCCCGCATAATGTGTTGTGATGAGAGGTTGTCGTTGTAGCTTAAGAAGTCAAATGTTTTTCATCAACTCTATAGGACTGTCGTCGCTATACGGCCCCGTAGGTCTTGTCCCGATTGGTATTTTTTCTTGTAGTGTATATTTGTCTTCTAAATGATAAAAAGACTGTAATTTTATATGAAAACGATTAATGTACGCAGATAGAATTTCCATTGAAGTATCTTGACATATGCTTGTAATATAATACATTAAGCAATTGTTACAACTCTATACAACGTAGTTTAATTACAAAGTGAATGAAGTATTAAATAAAAATAAATAAATAATATTTTCAAATTTCAACCAAAGAAAGGTACTGGCATAATCAAGAAACTACTGCGAGTCTTTTTCCATTCCCATTCAACAAGCAAAACCTACTGGGCCTCTTCTGGAAATTCTTCCTCCTTTGAAGATCATGGCTTGATGGCTTTATCATCAAGCGGAGAAACGCCTTCACCAAGTTAGATTTTGTAACCACCGCCAACTCCCATGAGCCACCACTGGCCGCCCGTTGGCTAGGCACCCTGTGGAGATTCCGGTGGCGGCTGCACCTGAATGAGCCTGGATGGTTTGTTGGAGAACATAAGCATGTTCGTCGTGGTGGCTGTGGTTTACTCTCTGAATATGAAGAGGAAGTTTTTGTGGTCATTTGTGAAGAATTTATGTTATTGAAATTGATCAAAGAATCAAGATTTTAATTTGCAGGCAAAACCGTGGAGAAGTTAAGTTTTTGGTGTATTTATATTACTTTCTAGGTTGAATATTACATGAATAACGCCGTTGATTCAGTCAAACAATTGACAAACTGGTCAAAGTGATAATAATTATTGTTATTTAATTTATTATTATTAATTTATTACTTGATAGTTGATCGCAAAGCCGTCGCTATCAACTGGTTACCTATTTACGGCATTTCGTGACGATCGTCGCATGCTTATTTGATTGTATGTTCAAATTCGTCTTAGTAGAGAACAATATTATAGTAAAATATAGCTTCCTTTTTATTTTTATTTTTATTGATCTGATTGTTGTATATAAATCTGAATGTTATATATAATCTAAAACTAGTTCCTTATTAGCATTGGTTCTTCGAATACACAAGTGAAACCACGCATTAAGGTTTTATAGACATTAAACATTGACGAAATTGAGTTTGAACACAAAGACAAAATTGACTTTGAATTTATGCATGGATATTAATTCAACTACATTATGTAGGGTGGTCCCGACATTATGGAGTCATATATTTTTCCTTAGATTAGATTTACAAGCAAACATTTAAATTGCCTCTCTCATCATTTCAATTCCAAAGCTCGCAACCAAAATATTAATAGTTATTATCACGAGATCATGACTTAAACGGGTAATATATTTTTAGATTTGTACACATTTGGTTACTGAGTTTCTTTTTTTCGTCCACATTTACCCATTCAACCTGTTAAACTGTACACATCTATTCCTTAGGCCATCTTCAATGGTAGTTGAATGGGGAGTTGAATCCCATTAAACTCAAAATCCCCATTGTGGGTTAATGACATGACACTCAATAGAACGGGGAGTTCAATCCCCATTGAACTTCACACTCTCTCTCCTCATACACACATACATAAATGATGTGGCAATCCATTAAATTGTATTGGTTTTAATGGAGTGTAGAGTTTAATAGATAAAATTGTATTGTAAGTGGAATGTACATGTGACAATCCATTAACTCATTTGAGTTCAATGTATTGAATATGACCTTATGACCGGTTACTCCAGGTTAGTTGGGAAAAACGACTTATTAGGGTAATATATTTCTCATTTTGTACAAATTTAATCCTTAATATTTTTGTACATATTTAGTCATTAATATATATTTTTTTTGTTTCAAAATAAGCCACTTTTTGTTTTTGTACCAATTCAGTACTTATGAATGATTTATTCAGGGTTTTTCTCACGACATCTAACATGAGACTATCATTAATGAGATGTTTGAGACTGTTGATGCTTATGTCCATCACGGCCTCGACTGCTTGGTTGCATAGGTCTTGTGGTTTGGCTTAGGTTTTGTATTCCGAACGTCGTAACTTCTTCATATTATATATGATTTTAATGATCTCTATATCTATGTGTTCGTTTTTTAAGTCTGCTATAAATTTCGTTAATATTACTCCCGTTAAAATATAATATGTTTTTACTTACGATTTTATAAAAAACATACATACATGCATTCATAAAAACCGAGTGGATATAAAGATCTTAATTAAAAAATATATTACTTTTTAACGGGAGGAATCTAAACAAAAGTTGTAGTAGACTAAAATACAAACGTATAGATATAAAGATCGTTAAAATCCGAGATAATATGAAAAAGTTATGACGTTCAAAACACATCACCTAAGCAACCAAGTAGTCGAGATCGTGATGGATATAAGCATCAAAATCCTAAAACACATCGTTAATGATTGTTCCATATAAGATGTTGTGAGAAAAACTTAAAGAAAAGATTCATAATTATTGAATGATTACAAAAACAAAAATAAATTATTTTGCAAAAAAAAAAGTAAGGACTAAATGTATACAAAAAAATTAAGGACTAAATGTGTACAAAATGAGAAATATATTACCCTATTAAGACATTTTTACCGGGAAACCTGAAATAACCGGTTATAAAGATTGAATGTGTACAATTTAACAAGTTGAAAGGGTAAATATGGACAAAAAATAAACTCAATGACCTGATATGTACAAATCGAATAATATGTTACCCTTTTAAATCACTATCCCTATTTTCATCACTTATCCTAACAAGTGAAACCTAAAAATGTCAAATGTTCATTTTCTAGCATGTCAATTCATGTGATATTTTTGGGATAATGATTTGAAAGGGTAACATATTTTTTGCGATATGTACATATTAATCCCTGAGTTTTTTTTTTAATTATTTTATTATTTTATTATTTTTTATTATTTTATTTTTTTTGTCCATATTTTCCTATTGAACTTGTTGAACCGTTCAAAAAAACATCATTCTGACCTTCAATCGTACGTTTAGCCAGTTTTCGACGTGTTTGACAACTCCGACGATGCTCCAATGATCTTCTCTGACAAGACTCTGTCGTGTTTGGGATTTTTGGGTTTTAGTTTAAGAACACACACGAAGTTTGGTCCACTGGTTTTGAAATCAGAGTGTAGTTCCAGATCTGAAGTTCATCGTCTTCAACCTCTAACCCATATTTGATGTTCATCGTCTTCAACCCAGATTTGATGCTCGAAAACCAAACAATCACCAAGAACAAATAAGAAATCAAATGATCAAATAGCAGATGTGATGCTCGAAAACCAAACGATTTGATGTTCATCGTCTTCAACCCTCAGACTTGGTGTGTTCGTCGATTTTAGAAGGGTGTTCGTCTTCATCATGTTCATCTTCTTCCCAATAACCAAACGAGCTCTGAAAATGTATGTGTGTGTATGTGTTCATGATCGAATATCAGATGTGAAATCAAATGATCTCTAAAATCGAGCTTGAAGATGAACACACTCACATGTGGAGGTTTTCCCAAAATCGAGATTGAAGGTCTGACAAGCTTGAAGATAAACTTGACTTAGGGTTTTCAAAACAAAATAATGAGCTTGAAGATATGGGTTTGTTTTCTGATCTAGGTTTGTGTTTCGATCTCGGTCAGCATTCTTCGTGTTCTAATCCAACACACACAGACACACACATACACATTCAAATATGAAGCTCTTGTGTTCTTTGTATTCTTATCTAACATACACGCACACACACACACACATGTATAAACTTGTAACATCCAGGAAATTCAGAAGTAAAGTTGAAGGGCTAAAAGTGTAAATAAGAAGGTCGACTCGGTGAGTCTATGGATAGATTCGGCGAGTCGAGTCGCGTTTCAGGTCGCGTGATAAGTGACCAACTCGGCGAGGCGCATGGGTGGACTCAGCGAGTTGGTGCTGTATGGAGAAAACCCTAATCCCAGGGGTTGAGCCCTATATAAAGAACATAATACCCACTCCCCAGCCTCTTTACCTTCTCTTTGAGTTCCAGAGGCCCTTGTTTCGTGTAAGCTTTCCTTTGTGAGTGATTAGAGCCTTAGAGGAGGACATCTTGTAACAGCCGGATTTTATCAGGTATGTTGTTTATTCTATTTTGTTGTTTTGTGGGAGGTACTCGGCGAGTTGGAGCTTAGGACTCGCCGAGTAGGGACGCGGATTGGATGAGGGATCGCGCCTGGACTCGGCGAGTCCAGGATATGGACTCGGCGAGTCTGCGCTGTGTAATGAAACCCTAATTTCTCGGGTTTGAGACTTATTTAAAGGGCCTTATGGCCGTCATTTGTGCTCACCCAACCCTTAGAGAGAGACCCTTGAGAGCTGGAACGTTTTGAGAGAGAAAGGAAGCCTTATTGACCTTGTGTGTGTGATCTAGCAAAGAAGGAGGAGGATCTAAGCAAGAGGAAGCAAAAGAGGTTGCTATTCAGTGGATTTGAAGCCTAGAGCATCGATCTAGAGGTATGAATTCGATCCATTTTCTGTTTTGTGGAGTATAGGGAGACCTAGGGTTTCTTATGGACATTTATGGAATGAGTTGATGCCAAATAGCCCCCTTCTTGTGTTGAAACTCTGGATCTGGATCCATAGAGGTCCAGAGTGTCCCTTTACCCAAGATTTTTGGGAATCAATGGAGGCTTTCGATTGGAATCCTCATGCCTTAGGTCAAAAACCCCATTATTGAGCTATAGGGGGTGTTATGAGCTCCAAGATAGGAGCTTTACGTGATGAATCAGTCGAGGGAGGCCAGATCTATAGTTTTTGGAAGCAGATCTGACCTTAGAAGCGAGTTGGAGTGGTTGCATGGCATGGACTCGCCGAGTCTGTTCATCCGACTCGGCGAGTAGCTTGAAGATTGCCTTGGGACTGCTCAGCGAGTGGTCCAATCGAGTCATGGGTAGACTCAGTGAGTCAAGGTGAGTTGGAAAGGGATGAAGAGTGGACTGAGTCAAACTTGGACTCGCCGAGTTGTTCTTGAGACTCGGCGAGTTGAGTCGGGGTGGCCCCGCGATTCATTCAGGTGAAACTCGTCGAGTAAAGGGGGGAATACTCGATGTGTAGTAAGGGGATTTCAAAGGGTTGGTGAAAACGTCTAGACTCGCCGAGTCGGTTTGGTACTCGCCGAGTCCGGTCAGAGTTGACCGTTGACCACCTGTGATTGACTTCTTATGGATAGTCAACCTTAGAGATATAAAGTGTTAATTAGAAACATAATGTTATAGGAGGATTAGAGCTCGAAGGATCGAGCACGAGGGATTGCCAGGATTCGTGAGATACCGAGATACGCGAGGTGAGTCTTCTCACTATACTATATTACCTTGAGTAGGTAACCAGAGTTATGTGATAGAATGTTTGTATGCTATGTATGTTATGTGTTGTACTGCATTATTTCTATGTGATTTATGTAGTGCATATTTATCAGAGCTAGAACCTGAGGGTTCACAGAGTTTGGGTGCACGGACCCACAGAGTTATAGCCTCGAGTGGCTAATATGTGTTATATGTGGTATTTTGGGGAACTCACTAAGCCTTGTGCTTACAGTGTTTGATGTTTTTATTTCAGGTACTAGTGACGACCGCGGGAAGGCGCCGGCTTGATCCGTACACACACACTCAGAGTTTTTACATTATGATCTTGGGATTTTGTATTACCTTATATTGGATAATTAGTATGGTTGTTGATGAATATTAATCGAATTATGTTTTATAAAACAAAAATTGTTTGAAATTTACGGTGTTACAATTTGGTACCAGAGCCTTGGTTTGAGGGATCCGGGTACACCTCCGGGAGTATTTGAACTCAAACTGAGGAATTGGAAAGATGTTTTCAAAAGAAAAACCTAACTTTTCTAAGAGTAAAAGATTTTCTTGAAAAATAAACAAATTCCAGGAAGAAACGTGTGTACGATCAGTCAGCGACCGAATGGTGAATTCCCAAAATACCTTTATATTACGTGATATTAATATTAATATGATGTATCTGCATGCTAGAGTAGGCTAGGTATTGCTAATAGGACTAGAGTGACCTGATTTGTGATGCCTTAGTCTAGGGAGGGGTGAGCTGCAATGAGATGCTGAGAGTGAGTAGGTAGCAGCAAGGGGTTTATGAGAGTCATATTAGAAAGTGATCTTCGCATGATAGAGTACTTGGGAATTGGATCCGAAGAGGAAGGTTTGGGGTGTGTATTGAGACGGTGTGGACAGTAGTATTGGGCCCGTACTACTGAAAGCACCGGGGAGGTACATAGTCCAAATAATAATCTTGGGATACCAAGAATCAGGGAGGGGTGGATTGTCGAGTGTAAGAATGTTAGAGTGAATTCTAATTTATCGCATGTTGTATTTCAGAGGTTGATCATGGTGAGGACACGTCATATGCCGGAGGGTGCCGGAGCTAGTGATGAGGAGATTCGACAGATCATTCATGAGGAGGTGGTTGCGGTCATCAGAGCTGAGATACCAGAGATGTTCGGGTCTATTAAGACCGCGTTGATTGAGACATTTGACGAGCGTTATGTCGCTCTTTCTGAGGCTGCTGTCGCAGCGGCTACTGCAGCGATCGCTGCGGCGAGACCCCAGGGAGGTGATGCGTCACTGTTTCGGGAGTTCAGCAACACCAAACCGCCAGAGTTTGATGGTACACAGGGTCCGGTGGCAGCTATGAGGTGGATATCGGATATGGAGGGGTGTTTCTTCACTTGCTCATCCCCTGAGCATCTGAAGGTTCGGTTCGCGCTGAACCAGCTTCGCTTGGGAGCGAAAGACTGGTGGAAGTTTGTGACAACGCATTTCACGCCTGCTGAGCTTTCGGCGGTGACCTGGGAGAGGTTCACTACCATGTTCCGAGATGAGTACGTTCCCCAGGTGGAGAGGGAGCGTTTGGCACAGGAGTTTCTGACCCTTAAGCAGGGTACTGAGTCAGTTACAGCGATCACGAGGATGTTTCACGAGAGGGCGATGTTCTGCCCTGAGCACGTGTCTACTGAGCAGGCACGTATGAGCCGCTACCTGAACATTTTGAGACGGGACATTCGGGAGTTCGCCGTGAACTCCTCGTATCGGACATTTGCTGAGCTTCAGGCAAATGCCCGGAAGAGGGAGATTGAGCTTGAGACTCAGGTCAGGGAGGAGGCGGAGTCTCTGGGGAGGGATCGGCGGCCGGCACAGCTCCAGCCGGCAGCCAAGCGGGCCAAGCCCGCTGATCCCAAACCCGGGAGCCAGAAGGGCCGCACTTGCGGGAAGTGCGGCAAGGGTCACGATGGAGTCTGTCGAGCAGGATCTTGCTACAAGTGTGGCAAGGAGGGGCATATGGCCAAGGACTGCCCCAAGGGGTTTGCAGTATGTTTTCACTGCAACCAGACCGGACACCGGAAGGCGGAGTGTCCGCTGCTGCGTAGAGCATCTCAGGGATCTGCTCCCGCCGCCATCAGAGCTACAGAGACTCGGCCCGTGAAGGTCGAGGCACCGAGAGCTTGAGGGAGAGCCTTTCAGCTGACTGCGGAAGAGGTCCGCGCTGCACCCGACGTTGTGGCTGGTACGTTTCCTTATATATATATATATATATATATATATATATATATATATATATATATTTATTTATTTTTGGTGTTGAGATATTATGCTTATATTATGGTATGCATAGGTACCTTCCTTGTGAACTCTGTGCCTGCTTTAGTGTTATTTGACTCGGGTGCGAGTCGGTCTTTTGTATCTGTGGCCTTTAGTCAGCATATCAGTGTTAGTCGTGAGGCATTGAGTCGGCCTCTGTGGGTTTCCATAGCTGTCGACAGAGTGATTTGTGCCACGGAGGTCCTCCAGGGATGTGTGTTAGAGATTTTTGGGGTTGAGTTTCCGATCGATCTGGTTCCTATTGCGATGGGTGATGTCTGTGTCATTGTGGGCATGGACTGGTTGAGCCGATTCGGCGCGGTTATCGACTGCGAGCATCAGCTGGTGACCATACGAGATCCTAGTGGGGGAGTTCTTTCGGTATACGGCGAGGGTACACGTTCGGGATCAACCTTTTGTTCGGCCGCTAGGGCGAGGCAGTGTTTACAGCAGGGTTGTAAGGGTTTTGTGGCGTATGTGATGGATACGCGGGTGATCTCCGAGAGACCGAGTTCAGTGGATGAATTTCCGATGGTGCGTAAGTTTCCAGATGTTTTTCCCGAGGAATTACCAGGTGTGCCTCCCGTGAGGCAAGTGGAGTTCGGTATCGATTTGGTTCCGGGAGCTGCGCCTATCGCTAAGGTGCCTTATCGTCTTGCACCTCCAGAGATGCAAGAGTTATCCTCGCAGCTTCAGGAGTTGCTGGGGAAGGGGTTTATTCGGCCGAGTAGCTCGCCGTGGGGAGCACCCATTCTGTTTGTGAAGAAGAAGGACGGCTCGCATCGAATGTGTATTGATTACCGAGAATTGAATAAGCTGACGGTCAAGAACCGTTACCCGTTGCCGAGGATCGACGATTTATTTGATCAGTTGCAGGGAGCATCTTGGTTCTCCAAGATCGATTTGAGGTCGGGCTATCATCAGGTGAGAGTGCGGGACGAGGACGTCCAGAAGACAACATTCAGGACGCGTTATGGGCATTATGAGTTTGTGGTGATGCCTTTTGGGCTCACCAATGCCCCGTCTGTGTTCATGGACCTCATGAACAGGGTATGCAGGTCGATGTTGGATCGGTCGGTGATTGTGTTTATCGATGATATTCTGGTATATTCGAGATCTAGAGAGCAGCATTAGGAGCATTTGAGGGAAGTTCTTGGAGTTTTGAGATCGAAGAAACTTTATGCAAAGTTTTCCAAGTGCGATTTCTGGTTGCGGGAGGTCCAGTTTCTGGGGCACCTCGTAAATTAGAAGGGGATATTGGTCGATCCGGCCAAGGTTGACGCGGTGATGAGACGGGAGGTGCCAAAGTCACCCTCTGAGATCAGAAGCTTCCTTGGGTTGGCAGGGTACTATCGGAGGTTTATCAAGGATTTCTCCAAGATCGCAGTGCCACTCACCAGATTGACACGGAAGGGTGTTACATTTTTATGGGGTCCCGAGCAGCAGACCTCCTTTGAGACGCTTCGCCAAAGGTTGTGCGAAGCTCCGGTATTAGCTCTTCCGGATAGGATGGAAGATTTTGTGGTATTCTGTGATGCATCGATTTTAGGGCTGGGAGCGGTGCTGATGCAGAAGGGACATGTGATAGCATATGCATCGAGGCAGTTGAAGCCTCATGAGACGAGATATCCCACACATGATTTAGAGTTGGGGGCAGTGGTGTTCGATCTCAAGATTTGGCGGCACTACTTGTATGGGGTTCGTTGTACGATATACATGGACCATAAGAGCTTGAAGTACTTGATGGATCAGCCTAACCTAAATATGCGACAGAGGAGGTGGTTAGATGTAGTTAAGGATTATTATTGCGAGATCTTGTACCACCCGGGCAACGCTAATGTGGTAGCCGACGCATTGAGTCGTAGGGCGGAGAGTACTCCACTACGAAATGTATGTTTGAGATTAACCGTGATAGCTCCAGTTCTGGACGCCATTCGTGGGGCACAGGCCGAGGCTGTGCATCCGGAGATGCAGAAGAGAGAACGGGTCGTTGGTTTGGTTTCTGAGTTTATGTCGGATAGTCGAGGGCTTATGACTTTTCAGGGCCGGATTTGGGTACCGTTTAAGGGTGGTACGCGTACTACATTGATGGAGGAAGCTCATAGATCGAAATTCTCGATCCATCCCGGGGCTACAAAAATGTATTTGGATTTGAGGAAAGAGTATTGGTGGCCTTGTATGAAGAGGGATGTCGCATGGTTTGTCGAGAGGTGTCTGACCTGTCGAAGGGTGAAGGCCGAGCACCAGAGACCGCATGGCAAGTTGCTGCCATTGGAGGTTCCCGAGTGGAAGTGGGAACAGGTCACTATGGATTTCATCACCAAGTTGCCGAGGACTGCCAGAGGGGTTGACGCAATTTGGGTGATTGTGGATAGGTTGACGAAGAGTGCTCACTTTCTTGCCATCAGTGAGAGTTCTTCGGCGGAGAAATTGGCGGAGGTTTATGTGAGAGAAGTAGTATCTCGGCATGGGGTGCCGATCTCGATTGTTTCGGACTGTGATGTGCGCTTCACTTCCCGATTCTGGAAGAAATTTCATGAGGAGTTGGGTACTAAGTTGCATTTTAGTACCGCATATCACCCCCAGACAGACGGCCAGAGTGAGCGAACGATTCAGACGCTTGAGGACATGCTTCGAGCATGTGTATTGGATTTTGGGGGTAGCTGGGATACGTATTTACCCTTGGCAGAGTTTTCCTACAATAACACCCATCATTCGAGCATCGGTATGCCGCCCTTTGATCTGTTGTATGGTAGGAGGTGTCGGACTCCCATTTGTTGGGGTGAGGTTAGGCAGAGAGTGATAGGCAGTACGGAGATTGTAATTCAGACGACAGAGCAGATACAGCGGGTCAGACAGAGGTTATTGACCGCCCAGAGCCGACAAAAGAGTTATGCGGACAGGCGCCGGTCCAAGCTTGAATTTCAGGTCGGCGACTTCGTTCTCCTGAAGGTTTCTCCTTGGAAAGGAGTGATTCGGTTCAGGAAGAGGGGCAAGTTGGGGCCCTGGTTTATAGGTCCATTTCGTGTGATTGCGAGGGTAGGCCGGGTAGCCTATCGGTTGGAGTTGTCGGCAGAGTTGGGACAGATTCACGACACTTTTCATGTGTCATAGTTGAGGAAGTGTATAGCCGATGAATCGGCAGTGGTTCCGTTAGAGGATATTAAAGTGGATGCAAGCCTGGATTATGCCGAGAGACCAGTGGCCATCAGGGATCGGAAGATCAAGGTTTTGAGAAACAAGGAGGTACCTCTGGTGTTGGTTCAGTGGCAACACCGAAGGGATTAGAGATGACCTGGGAGCCAGAGCGTTTGATGCAGGAGCAGCATCCGGAGCTGTTTTTAGAGCGAGACTTCGAGGGCGAAGTCTAGTCCTAGTGGGGGAGAGTTGTAACAGCCGGATTTTATCAGGTATGTTGTTTATTCTATTTTGTTGTTTTGTGGGAGGTACTCGGCGAGTTGGAGCTCAGGACTCGCCGAGTAGGGACGCGGATTGGATGAGGGATCACGCCTGGACTCGGCGAGTCCAGGATATGGACTCGGCGAGTCTGCACTGTGTAATGAAACCCTAATTTCTCGGGTTTGAGACTTATTTAAAGGGCCTTATGGCCGTCATTTGTGCTCACCCAACCCTTAGAGAGAGACCCTTGAGAGCTGGAACATTTTGAGAGAGAAAGGAAGCCTTATTGACCTTGTGTGTGTGATCTAGCAAAGAAGGAGGAGGATCTAAGCAAGAGGAATCAAAAGAGGTTGCTATTCAGTGGATTTGAAGCCTAGAGCTTCGATCTAGAGATATGAATTCGATCCATTTTCTGGTTTGTGGAGTATAGGGAGACCTAGGGTTTCTTATGGACATTTATGGAATGAGTTGATGCCAAATAGCCCCCTTCTTGTGTTGAAACTCTGGATCTGGATCCATAGAGGTCCAGAGTGTCCCTTTACCCAAGCTTTTTAGGAATCAATGGAGGCTTTGGATTGGAATCCTCATGCCTTAGGTCAAAAACCCCATTATTGAGCTATAGGGGGTGTTATGAGCTCCAAGATTGGGGCTTTACGTGATGAATCAGTCGAGGGAGGCCAGATCTATAGTTTTTGGAACCAGATCTGACCTTAGAAGCGAGTTGGAGTGGTTGCATGGCATGGACTCGCCGAGTCTGTTCATCCGACTCGGCGAGTAGCTTGAAGATTGCCTTGGGACTGCTCTGCGAGTGGTCCAATCGAGTCATGGGTAGACTCAGTGAGTCAAGGTGAGTTGGAAAGGGATGACGAGTGGACTGAGTCAAACTTGGACTCGCCGAGTTGTTCTTAAGACTCGGCGAGTTGAGTCGGGGTGGCCCCGCGATTCATTCAGGTGAAACTCGTCGAGTAAAGGGGGGAATACTCGACGTGTAGTAAGGGGATTTCAAAGGGTTGGTGAAAACGTCTAGACTCGCCGAGTCCGATCAGAGTTGACCGTTGACCGTTGACCAGAGTTGACCTGTGATTGACTTCTTATGGATAGTCAACCTTAGAGATATAAAGTGTTAATTAGAAACATAATGTTATAGGAGGATTAGAGCTCGAAGGATCGAGCACGAGGGAGTGCCAGGATTCGTGAGATACCAAGATATGCGAGGTGAGTCTTCTCACTATACTATATTACCTTGAGTAGGTAACCAGAGTTATGTGATAAAATGTTTGTATGCTATGTATGTTATGTGTTGTACTGCATTATTTCTATGTGATTTATGTAGTGCATATTTATCAGAGCTAGAACCTGAGGGTTCACAGAGTTTGGGTGCACGGACCCACAGAGTTATAGCCTCGAGTGGCTAATATGTGTTATATGTGGTATTTTGGGGAACTCACTAAGCCTTGTGCTTACAGTGTTTGATGTTTTTATTTCAGGTACTAGTGACGACCGCGGGAAGGCGCCGACTTGATCCGTACACACACACTCGGAGTTTTTACATTATGATCTTGGGATTTTGTATTAACTTATATTGGATAATTAGTATGGTTGTTGATGAATATTAATCGAATTATGTTTTATAAATAAAAAAAATTGTTTGAAATTTACGGTGTTACACATCTTGGAGGGGAATTGAAGATCAAGAGGATTTGGAGCAAGGGGCTTTGCTGAAATTTAGTTCATTCTCCAGTAGGAGCTTGCATTGGAGGTAAGAGAACTGTTCTTGAGCTTTTATCCATCTAGATCTATCATTTGTGGAATTTTTGGGTGTATATCTAGTGCTATCTTGAGTTTGGAGGTTAGATCTGAGGTTGCTACCTCAGATCTAGAATAGTGATGATCCAAAAGATCATAAAGTCCCTGTTCAAGAGCTGTTGATGAAGTCTTTTAGCCCCAAACCTTAGCCCAAGAGTGTATTATGCTTAGATCTCCTTGGATTCACGTAAAGTTTGCCACTTTACGTGATGGATGGCTTGTATAAGAGTAGATCTATGGATTGGAGACCATGCATTGCTTGGAAAGCCTCTGTAAGGGTTAAGAGCTAGTGGTACTCGGCGAGTCACATGGGTGTACTCGGCGAGTTGCATGAAGATAGGAAGAAACTCAGCTAGTTGGTTAAAGATAGCCTTGGAATCGACGAGTCTGTTCTTGGACTCGGAGAGTCTGGTCTTGAGGTCCTAACCTTTTCTGGTTAAACTAAGAATCGGTGAGTCAAGGGATGACTCAATGAGTTAAGTACGGTTTGACTCAGAGTTGTGGGACTCGGCGAGTCTTGGGGCGACTCGACGAGTTGAGTCGTGTTATGGGAGTTTCAGAGCATGGGGACTCGACGAGTCAACGGGTTGACTCGACAAGTAGAGTCAGTCAGGAGGGTTGGTTTTGACTGAGGACTTTGACTTTGACCAAGAGTTGACCAGTTTACTTCCAGGGGAGTTTTGGTTGTTATTGGTATTTATTGGTTTCGGTGATTCAGTGGTGGAGTTCGTGACGGTGGTCGGAGCAGCGTGATGTTATTCTTGAGTCGGCAGTAACATGTGAGTTTTCTCACTATACTTTACCTAGAGTGGTAATAGAGTTATGTGACAGAGTTATTGTATGCTATCTATGCGATGTGTGGCACTGCATTATTTCTATGTGATTTATGTTGTGTGTATATCAGAGTTAGGACCAGAGGGTCCACAGAGTTAGGTTTAGAGTTATGTGCCAATGTAATTGTATGCTATTTATTTTCTGAGATTTATTGTAGTATGTGATATGCATGATTTTGAGTTTTCAGAGTTAAGACCTTTGGGTCCATAGAGTTAGAACCTGAGGGTTCACAGAGTTTGGGTGCACAGACCCACAGAGTTATAGCCTCCAGTGGCTAATATGTGTTAGAGTGGCATTTTGGGGAACTCACTAAGCTTCGTGCTTACAATGTTTTGTGTTATGTGTTTAAGGTTTCTCAGGTTCACGGGACGGCACCGGCTCGATTGTACACACCGGGGTAAACGTTTGTTTGAGGATCCTGGTTTATTAATTGATTAAACAAAAGAGTTATGTATTGTAACTTAAACAAATGAGATTTTATGAAAAGCGTTAAAGAGATAAACTATTTTAATTTTCAAAATTTGTTCGAAAAATTTCGGTGTTACAAAACTCAAGAATAAAAGAACACAATGAACAAATGATGAATCAGATAGAGATCTCAAGAACATGATAAACAAACACATCATAAGCTCTTGTGTGAATTCTTGAATTTGAACAAAAGAATATGAAGATGAAGAATTTTTGGGTTTGAGTTTTTAAGTCTGAAAATCGAACACCCTTATAGGTTTATGTTTGAAACTTTTTTAGATCTAAGAAAGAGGCATGAAAGAATAGACCCGAGTTCTTGAGTTTGCCAGAAAAATCATGGACGTCGGAGACTTTCCCAAGAAGATAATCGAAGCCTCGTCGGAGCTGTCAGACATGTCGGAAACCGGCTAAACCTCTGACAGCATATCATAAGGATGTTTTTTGAACAGTTCAACAAGTTAAATGAGAAGATGTGGAAAAAAACTTAGTGATTAAACGTGTACAAATCAAAAATTATATTACTCTTCGAAGTCATTTTCCCGATATTTTGTTTTATGATTTCTACTATTTTTTTCCGATAACAAATCAACTTCAATTCAAAATTTGAAAATAAAAAAATCTTATCCTAATAACAATTTTGGAATATATGGTATCTTTGTTTTAAAAATTGTATTTATATCTCTCGGATTATAATTTATGCCAATAAAGTTTTCATTGTTGTATACTAAGAAGTATTTCAAAATCTACATTAAAGTACTATGTTTATTTTATTTTAAATTTAATTAGGGATTACTTACAATCGACAATATGTTTTATTTTTTTGACATTTTTTTTGTTATATAATAATTTTAAAATATTCATCATGGTTTTCATGGGTTATAATTTAGTTATATTATAACTGTAATTATTTATTTATAGTTGGTAGGTGTGATCTCTCTTAGCATTGGATGAAAGTCTCATAGTTACTTTTTTTGGATCTTTGTTATTAAAATGATGAGATACCGGTTCTTGTTTGTCATTAAAGTTTTTCATTAAGATGACAACAAATCAATATATTAAGGTGTAAACTTTTAATAGATCTATGGTTTACGAATATACTAGGTGTAAACCCATGTATTATATGAGTTAATTAAAAATTTTTAAATATAAATATATAAATATTTAAGAACTTTGGATTTATAAGAAAATAAGAAAATAATGAATTATTAAAATTGATTTTTTTATATTTTAAATTTAAATAAATAAACAAAATAAACTAATGAGCTTTAATTTGAGAATTTTTAAATAAGATGGTAAATCCATTAATAAAATTGATATTTATTTATTACTACATTTATTGTAATTATTACATTAAAATTAAAATATTATGTGGAATTTATTAAAATAAAAAAAAAACTCATAAAATGACAATGACATGTAGAAAACAAATTAATTCAAAATAACCATAAAATAACATTTGAGAAATTGAATGAAAATATGACATGTGACAATTTTTTTTTTTTTTTTTCATTTATTAGCGTAGATTAGTTCTGAGACTCATGTAGTATATGAGTTAATTTTTTAAAAAATAGGTTAAATATAAAAGTCAAAATATTTGAGAACATTGAATTTATAAGAAAATAAGAAAAATAATGAATTATTATTATTGAAATTTTTTATCTTTTAAATTATACAAATAATTTAAATAAATAAATAAAAGAAACTAATGAGCTTTAATTTGATAATTATAAAATTAAAAGGTAACTTCATTAATGAAATTTATATCAATTTATTACTATATTTATTGTAATTATTACAGTAAAATATTATATGGAAATTAATAAAATAAAAAACTCGTAAAATAACATGTGAAAAAAGTTAATTCAAAATAACCATAAAATGACATTTAGCAAATTAAATAAGAGTGTGACATATGATAAAAAAACATTCATTTATTAGAGTAGATTCTAACAGAAATCATATACGTTAACGTGTGATGTAGATATGGAAATCATCAAAGCTTTGAAGATGAAACTGATAAAAAGATGAAACCTACAATACATTAATTTCTTTAGTTTATACAGGGATAGAGCCAAGATTTTAGGATAAGGTGGATTATACATATTAAAAAAATTCAAATAACATAATTAAGTCTGTAAAATTGAAAGAGATACTAATAAAGAAAAAAAATCATCTAAATAGAAACTGCATCGATCTTTGTAAGAACCAATCTTCAAAAGTTTTCCAATGATCATAAACACCGATTCTCATATATTAACCTAAAATTATAAAAAGAACGAGTTATACATAAATGCATATGATATTATGCTCAATTGAGAAGAATGCAAATAACTTTTTATAAAGTATAAAAAGTAGTAGCTTGCTCACTTTAAGTTATGCCCGCCTTTACTTCATAGAAGAAAAATCATCTATAATTTTATCTGTGGAAAACGTGTCAACAATATCTCCCTCAATGTTAATAAGCAGACAACGTTTAAGAAAATCATCATTCATGGTATTCCAAAGCCGCATTTTCACGATTTTCATTGTTGAGAATGCTCTTTCAGATGTCGTGGTAGAAACATGAACCTACAATATAATGCGAATCAATTTATAATTCAAAGGATAAGTACTTGACTTTCTTGTTTCATGTAGGCCCCTACACAACTCAGAAATTGTAGATGAAGTTTTCAATTGTGGGTGATTACGCACATCTAGCTCATAATGTCGTAACTCAAGTTTCATAAAATTAATTTCATGCTCTGTAAAGTCCAAAGGATAATAAGTTGTTGCCAATTAACATATATCTTCAACATTCAAGGATTTTTTTGGATCTAGTGCAACACTAAGACGGAGAAGCTCCGTTACAGACTCATTAAATCTAGATTTTAACTCTTGCAACCGACTGTCAATAGCAGCAATAAAAAATTCAACTCGGTAGAGATTCTCTGCAGTGATATTGTCTTTATCATGCTGTGTTTGAATTACATATCTATAAGTTTCACTCATACAAGGAACCAGAATGTCATGCCTTTTACAAAAACAAACCACTTCATGCAAAAGCGATTACCATCCTTCATCTTTTAGTTTTTGTGACAGCCTGAAATTTATTCCGTCACTATAACCCGTTTCCGTAAATAAAACCCATCTTTATCAAAATTTTCCGTTAGCATTTGGATTAGGTTATTTAAATTGAGACTTTTAGCATGAATTCATAAGTGTCCAATCGAATTAGAAACACGTGAAACACCCTTGAAAAGTTTTTAGTTCACAACCACGTTGTGTTACGAACATTTAATTGGGTACGACCATCTCACACCCCAAAACCGAGAACGGCGGAATACGTTATGGGGTGGAGGACATCATGTATAGTATCATTACAATTGCATAATAGTAAAAACAAGGAACAACAACCATTTCATATATACAGTGAATATAATTACAATTATGTTGTGTAAAATTTAATAGACACCAAAAGTATAACCAAAAGTATAACAAAAATAAAAGAAGAGTCTTGTATATGCTCCATCTTCTCCAAAACCTGCCCTGTACCTATCTATCTTTGACCAGAGGATACAAGTTATTTTGAAAATGAGTATTAGCATAAAGTTGGTGGGTTCATAAGAATTTAGTGTCATTGTAGTATAAAAGTGTTTGCAAACTTATAATATAGGAGCTAGAATTTGTATTTATGAGTAGTAGAAATCCCTAGAAAATCCTATATTTTCCAAAAAAGTACATTTGTAAGTCAATCCTTTGAGTGTTTAAAAGTATTATCTTTGAAACCATCAAATGTATAAGTGTAGTAATAGTCCTCAAGTGAGTAATATGGCTGAAGAAATGTTACGCTTGCTAACAGTAGTAGTGTTGAAACTTTAGTTGGTAGTATATCTTTAATTACTGTGGGATATTAGTTTAGACTTTAAGTCTTAGTGTATTTATTTGGAAATAGGTGTAACTGCTCATGTCACAATTTGTAAAGTACTAGAGTGTCTGATGACCATCCCAGTCATGCATAGTGAAGTAATGTAGTGCCACCCTTGGCCTAGTCGGCTCGGACTATAGTTAACAGTCGGGATGTAATAGTGTCGGTTCCGTATAGATTCATACATATAGTGTTGCTTTCCTTTTGAGAAGCCCTGGTCACATGATGTAAGTGTACTAGGATACCTTATAGAGAGATAGTGTGATATACTTTGTATTAGTGAATTCTCTTATGCTTTAGTATGGTAGACTTTTAGTATAGTAAGTAGAGTGTTCTCTTATACTCACATTAGCTTATAGTATTAACAGATATAGTGAGTATAGTAGTAGTAGAGGTAACGAGCAGTAGCCTGAACTATACCTATTATAGTTAACTAGAGTATGTGAATTCCTGCATCTGATCAACAAAGGTAATGAATAAAATGAAAGCTTTCATATCTAACACAAATATATATATAACTAAGAATTCAATGACAGTCGGACGGACAACCAGTATCCTAGGACCACATCAAACAAGAACAGGAAATAAGGCGAGCTATCAGTCCTAAGTCCTTCAAGTCTTACTTATATAAATATGTTAGTGTAGATATATTTATTTTTATAAAGGAAAGTAGTATAAACGTAATTTTGAAAGTAGTTTAACAACAATTTAACCTTAAAACGCGTTTGATAATTAGTTAAAAGAGTTTTATCGATAAGTATCTAAAAGTGTAGAGAAATTTCTTTTTGATGAAAAATTGTAAATCACATATGATTTGATAATAAAACATGTAGTATTGTACTTGTATCCCCCCTTCCTAAAACATGTAAAAACGTTTAGAAAGGTTCATTAAGGGGTATGAACTCACCTACAATGAGTAGATCGGGTGGAAGTGTTGGGTGAACGTTTGGTGTTAAGTAGAGACTTGTACACCCTTTATGACCCTAGCAACATATGAAGACATATGTTTACAAATAATTAGTGATTTAAACCCTAATTAAACACATATAGGCATCCAAATGTGATCAAAGGTCTTATGGTTGAGTGCTAGGAGGCTAAAGGGCAGCAAGCTTAGAGTATATGACCTCACCATGGAGTTTACTCTTCTAAAACTCACCTTAAGTGAGTTCATGGTTAGGGAACCTCATCCCCCATGATTTTATGGCCGTAAACTCATGGGAGGAGTGTAAGTGAGTGGTTTCAAGCCTTTGGTGGTTCTAGAAGTGGTTCTAAGGTAGTATACAAGGGTATAGGGGTGTTTAAAGGTCCAAGACTGTACTCCCTTGGAGTTTACGGTCCAAAGACCACTCCTTGGGAGTTCACGGCCGTAAACCCCATGGTTTACGGTAATAAACTCTTGTACACCTCCAATCTTTGATTCTAAGGCTCTTGGCTCAATCCTATCATGTTCTAGTAAGGGTATAAGGCTCTTTAGGGGACTTAAACTATCATTTGACATAGTTTAGGGGAGTTTACGGTCTAAGCATATACTTGGGACATAAACTCTATTTTACCCCTCAAATGTTGGTGTTTAAATGTTCCAAGTCCAAAATAGCAATCCCCTTGGTCATATCTTAAGCTTAAATGAGTTTTGGAAGTGTTTTGGGCTTGATTTACAAGCTTAGAGGTTGTTTACGGTCTAAGCATGTGAATGGACCATAAACCCTCTTTCAAGCCCTAAAAATGGATTATTCAAGGTCCAAACACTTCTAGGTTAAGTCTAAAGCTAGTTTCTAGGCTTAAGGGGAAGAAATTTGACACTTTTGGCCACTTTTTAGGGGTTTACAGCCTAAGGATGATCTTAGGCCATAAACTCCTTCTTTACAGCCTTTATGTTTGATTTTTTGGGTTAGTACAACCGTAATTGATATCTAGAACAAGTTAGGGTAAGAGATCTTACGTTTTGTAGGCGGAAACTTGCGGATTTGAGGTGAAAATGAACTTGAAGAGAGAGAGAGAGAGAGAGAGAGAGAGTAGAGAGAGAAAGTGTGTCTAGAGTGGTAAAAGGTATCTATGGAGTGTCCACCCTCCTTTATATAAGGCTTGGGTGTTGTACCCGAAATAACATAAATTACTAATAAATAAAACATTTATTTATTTTTCGACCCTAAATTAACGGAACTTTTATAAAACAGGATATTCCTTTAACGGTAATGTGACATAATAATGGAATAAACTTTGGGGTTGTCACAGACCATAAGCTCCGTTTAACGTTGGTATCGGGTAGATTTGCACTGGGCCGCAAACTCAAACCCTATATAAGGGTGAGTGGACCTCCATTTTAACCTTTTCTACCCTCTTAACACACACACACACACACTCTCTCTACTCTCTCTCTACAACTTAAATTTTGATCCAAAAACACCTCTTTCAAGCTCCAAACTCGTTACTGATCTATCCTAGCTTGTTGTTTAGCTTATTTTGCATGCAAATCCGTGTTTATATCATTCAAAAGCCTCAAATTTATGTGTTTACGGCCATAGAACAACCCCAACCCGCAAACACCCATAAATAGGGTTTTGAAGCCCCAAAACCCTTCCAAATTCTTTCTAGTGTTTAGCTATGGCTTAGAGACTTGCATGTATGAGCTCAGAACACCAAAATCTTGTCATTTAGGGAGTAAACATGAGTTTACGGCCGAAGAACATTCTTGGACCATTAACCCCTCTTCATAGGCCGTAAACACCTTTTAAGGTGTTAAATTGCCCCTTAAACACCTCTTATGGCTTGGAATAATGTCTAGAACTAACCACCATTGAAGTAGGGACCTTAAACATCAAAGAAACCATGACCTTAAGAGTTTACGACCGTAAACCCCCCGAGGATTGGTCCCTTGGCCGTAAACTCCCTTAGGGAGGTCAAATGGTGCCCTAACTTCCCTCCATGGCTTGTATATTGGACTAGAAACAGGTATGCTTAACCTAGAACCATCAAAACATGAATTGAAGGGCCAAGTAATAGTTTATGGCCATAAACTCTATGTTTACAGCCGTGAACTCCCTTAAATGGTTAATTTGAAGCCCTAGTCACTTCCTATGCCCTAGAATTGAACCTATGCTTAATTCCCCAAGAAATATAATACCTTTGAGCAACCAAGAACACTCCACCCATGAGTTTACGGCCGTAAACTCATGGGGATATGGTCATTGGGCCGAAATTTCCTCTAAGAGTTTACTCTTGAAGAGTAAACTCCATAACTAGGCCCTACACCCCTTTAGATGCAACCTGTATCATTCCTAACACTTGAGATAAAGTGTTATCGTGCCTCAGAGTGTATTATATTACTTAATTAGTAGTTCAATGTCTAATTAGATACAATTATGTATCTCCTCATGTTACATAGGATCCTCACGCGTGTTCAAGCCCTAAACTGACACTTAGCATCCTACCCGTCACATTTCTCGTCTGGTGAGGTCATACGCCTACACCATTTTTTGTATTTTTCATGTTTTCAGGGGGGAATACAAGCAAAAGTACAAGGAAAAATGTACTTAAAACTTATTGTTTTGTTTGTTATAGTTACATGTTCAGTATGTTTTTAACACAGAAAACCGTATTAACCAACCGTTTAACTTGCAGAGATAGTTTTCAAACTAATTGTGAAACTCATTATAAAATGTTATATTTTATATTTTACAAAGGACTTCATGCCATTCATAAAACAGGATTTTCCGAATTATTACTTGTAAATTCATTATTCTTAAGATTGGAGACACGTCCTTAGTAACACTCCACAGAGATACACAAGTGGAGGACCGACCCTGTAACCAGAATCTCCTAGAAAGGGAGAGTGACTGGAATTTATAGATCTATACGGGGCTGACTACCCCACACCTTGCTGCTAGCTATAGTGGGACCGACAGGTCTACGGGTGACAAAAGTCATAAAATGATATTAGACTTCTTATTTCCATATCTAGTTTATCGTATGGTTATATAACTCGCAAACTTAGATAATGGAGATTTACTTTTAAGTAATAAAGAACTTAGTGAATTAATACCGTTAAGAAATTAGTTTACTACCTACTTATTAGTTTTATATACGTGTTAAAACTAATGTACTTTTCAAGGATAACCAAGCTTTCATGATACTTCACTTAACGCTACAAGTATGGTAGATACTTGTACACTTCATTCCGAATCAATAACCAACCACCAACTTTTAAGGAAAATAAGGGTTTTTCCTGGGATAACTTAACTTTTAATAAACAGGCTGTTTAACAAATGGATAACTAAACTTCTTTTATAAGAGAATATGGGATTTTCTTGGATAACAACCTTTTCATAAAACCAAAGGAAATTTATTCTTTTACCAGAAACAAACCACTTATGAACTCACCAGCTTTATGCTAATTTTTTAAAACTGCTTATATTCTCAGGTTCTCGTTAGACACGTATCCCGCGTTCTTTTGAAGTACACGGAGCGTTTAGAAGTCTCGTCATTACTTTTGTTAAACTAATGTATAAATAAAAATGTATTATTTTGCTTTCAAAAAAATGTAAATATTTCTATGTAATGTAATGGTTGTGTTTACTATGCTTGCTATATACATTGGTTGTGATACTTTACATGACGTCCTCCGCCCCAGAACGTTTCCGCCGTTCAGGTTTTGGGGTGTGAAAGATTGGTATCAGAGCATTGTTTATAGTGAATCGAGTATATCAACCCATAAAAGACATACAAACTATAAGCACAACGGGATTAAAATACTTTGACCAAGAGTTTATACTTTTAAATAATAAAATATTTAACTAAGTATACATACCTGCATTCATACTAAAATCAGTGTCACTAGGACAAAACAAAAGTATCATGATTGTTGAACATCACAAGAAGACCCAAGGATGTATGGTCAGTTTTGGGAATGACATAGTCTGATCAACTATGTTGGTCCGAGAAGTGATTAGCATATACCCAAGGATGGTTGTGAGGTTGCAACAAGTCTAAAAACTTACCAACACTACTACAATGAGAGCATTAGAACATAAGATAAACCTAAAATACTATAGGAGTATTTTGTGTTACTATAAATACTTATTTGAGAACTCAAAAGGTCTTTACTAGTAGGTCAATATTTGCTAAGTGGGTACACTAACGTTATATGAGATTAAGGTGTCATAGACTTAGAATATGTGATCTTTGCTTATTTCCTATTCCTTTTTTGGTTGTGGATTTAGAGTTAGGGTTACTTATTCGAAGGTCTATCCTGTTTTGATTTCATATAACTGGTATGCACTATGCAAGTATTGAAGTAACTGGTAAGGATCATCTAATAATTATCTTAAGTAGTATGTCTATTTATATTAGATTCTTACACCCCTTTTCTCGTGTAGATATCATGGCTGGATTCCATCCTCCTGGCGACCTATACTTCCCAACTCAAGGCAATGCTAGATAGATTGAAGTAGAGCCAGAAGAGGATCATCCAATCCCTTTGGATGATCACCACACTGAAGAATTTTTTGATGGTTCTGACTCTGAACCAGAAGTCAACAACCTACCTCAAGAGGGTCAAATCCCAAATCTCAACCCCGACCAGCATTTCAAGGTCCCACACCCTTGTGGGCAACAAACTTGAACCAATGGAGCCATGAACAGGATCAACCTTTACCCTTCAATGGAGATCGAAGCTTCTACAATGTTAGCGAGGGAGGCTCAGCTGACCGAATCCTGCCCATCATGGTTTGCAGGATTTCTCGGAATGTTGAACAAGGTCGGGCAACTATCAACCGAGTCATGGAAATTGATGCCAATTCGGACATTAACACGGTCCGCATTATCCATCTCGAGGAAGCTATGGAAAGGACTAGGAGAGTCAATGAGACTCTGTAGCTGGAAGTAGCTGCATCCCGAGCTGATGTCTTAGAATTTCATGTTCATCAGAGAGCTCATGAGCGACATCTTCAGAACATAGTTCATGAACTGGCAGATCTGAGGGTTCGCCCGAGGAGTACCTGTCGCCGGTAGAAGTTGTCTAACCACTTTAAACATCTACAAGCCAACTTCATGTCAATCTTGATTCATACCTACTTCTAAAGTATGATTGACTGTGGATAGTTTGATTAACCTAGTTATTCGGGAAGTCAAAACATGCAAAGTGAAACACAAGAATAATACTAATCCATTATGGCCCCAAGCACCTTTGAAAGTAAATACAACACCTTTTATTTAAACACCATATTGATTACTCATTATTCAATGTATAATGTTTTGAATTTATCAACTTAATACTTGAATTAAAACAATAGTTGTCCTATGCTCCAAGCATGTACACTATGTTTTTTTAAACAATAGCTATGCCATACACCAAGTATACACACGATGTTTATCTATCCTCCTTACTTTGTGGAATAGATCAATTGAAAATAATTCCAATGATTCTCATTTCACAATCCCAAATCTTTATCGTAAATGTAAGAATTCCAAATTCCTACCATTTACTGAAATCTGTTAGATTCAAAACTTATATGTATTGATCCTCTCGTAATGACTATGCACAAAGTCACAAAGACTTGTGAACAAACATTATAGAGTATTCCTATGGAGATGAATTCTACAGAAACGAAGTCTCAAATTCAAAGTACATTCCTTTAAACATCCTTCTTATATTATGTTTTCTAATCTTACACAAATTGAATAACTTCCACCTATGGAGACATTTCCATATTCCCGTTTTGACTATCACTTCTGAACAAGAGTTACCACTTTTTTGAATATGTCAATATGGTCCTTTCCAAAATTTACACCATACTTCCAACTGTTCATGAGCAACCAATCTTCGGTAAACATTAGATTATCCTCGAAAATTGCTTAATCATTTTAGTCATATCTAATTCTAGACCTTTTGCATTCTTAATGGCCTAGGCATTAGGAAAATATAGAAATGATAAATATTGTAGCACATGTAATCGATCCTATATCCGAAGCATATGGAACATGACTCATGATATCTCATATAAAGACATGATCCTTGACTAGTCTGTTGCTACAATATTTTTTATTTTCCATGATTTCATAATTCAATTATGAAGAGGGATGTCGTAATCATAATCGAATTTTGAGAACACAATATATATATATATATATATATATATATATATATATATATATATATCCTCGAGTAAAGATGATTAAAGTCTGAATCTAAGCTTTTAGAATTGATATGAAGTATAATATCCTCTCCCTTAATTATAGCAAAACAACTTTTCTCAATTGAAACTTTTGTTTTCTATAATTAATATTGCTAACTTGCAACACTTATCATAATTATCATGCTCCCACTAACATGATGATTATTAGCATAACACTTTTGCTCCCACTAGCTTTGACATGTATCCAGATATCAACACAACTTCTAGAAATCAATACTTTATTGACTTTCTTTCCAAAGTTCAGATTTCTGATACGAGATGCTTTGATAAGACTTTATGAAAATCATACTCCTTTACTTAGATAGCTCACATGTGTATCTAAACAATTTTTAGTACTATGAAAGAGATGCCGTAATCATAGTCTCAATTTTTTAGACCTTTTCCATTTCTCACAAGTCCATGTTAGTGTCCCGGTTTTCCATACACGCTCCACTAACGACTTTGAGAATGCAAATATCACAATTGCTATCTACTTAAAATCTACTTAGTGAAAGCGTTTACTCACCATCATTTTCATGAATCAGAGAGAAACCTTATGTCACTTAGATTTTATGGTGTATGTGTTCCTATCAATGTGAATTTGTCAAAACCATAATCACAAGACAAGGTTATTGAAAAATCCAAACTCATATGGACTGAACTTATGTAATCTTAACTTCTTGCCACTTGGCAGCATAAGGCCTACCTTTGCTTCGAGGTTGTTATGCAAATAATTGAGAACTTGTAGAACTCAGATGCATAGTCAATATTAACTGGAATGGGCGTGGAAATAAGAATATGTCAAAACGATGGGATACAAACCTCGGGTTGTGCGCTAGAGATAAACTACATGTTTTATTCTTGATTAGTTCTTGATACTTTTTCAGTATCTTTTAGACTCCCACTGTCCTCTTAACATACAAGACTCTCTTGCCAAGAACCATTCCTGGACAAACAAATATTCAAGTGATAGTGTGGATTCTTATCAAGACAAACACTTCACACAATTGGCCTTAGTCGGTCTTTCTTTTATCCAAAACATCACATCTTACCAATTTCAAATGTACAAGAGTAGAAAACATTTTAAACTTACATTTGACAAGTGTTATAAACCTTCTTTAAGATGTTTCACTCAAGTTACAATCTTGGAGTATGACTCTAAGAATTGTTTTGGAACAAAGTATGACTCATCTTCTTTATTTAACCACTTCAACAATTCATGACTCCTCTTCGTAGGCATAAGAATGCACTAAGATGTCCTTAGAGGACCAATTGTGATATGGTTTCATAATCATTAAGATGATCATAAAACATGATACTAAAGTAGTCTCCAATCTTTTTAGATTTGAGAAACTTTTATCTTTCTGCATAATTTGATTATTCTCATTGGTTTTGCCATACATTGAAACTTTTCCAATGTTTCAGAATTATACTTAAACTTGTACGTATTACCATATTTAGTAAACTTTAGTAAATCATGACGAATAGTCTTATAGATCTTTGTGGTGGACTTGACTAGTGCACAAGAATGTGTACTCGATCCCATAGTCCTTCACTTGACTCACATATACATGTGAACAAGGAATTAGTCTTAATTTTCCAAAGATGAAAATTCTCATTCATCATACAATATAACTTGCATGATTTGAAGTTTCGGTCCAATTGAAACTTGGGTGATGAGAATATTTCCTTATTTGGTAAGTTTAGACACTACCACAAATGAAAGAATCAAATTCATATTTCCAATATTTCTAGAAACATAGAAATATCAATTTTTCATAAATATCATTGCAAGGAGATATAAAATAAAGTAAAACAAAGTTTTATTTATTTATAAAATGCGGAAAAAACTTTTTCCTTACAATGCAACTTAAAATGAAAACTATGCTATTACATATTTCCTTGCAATCTATCATAACTCCTAAGTAGTAGCTCAAAATCTGATCTTCTTCCTTTAAATTTCCTTCCCTTTGCTTGATCCTTCCATAACATTTAAATGCAACCTAGACATATCATGTATTAAGAATCAACAATTAGGAACTTAACAAAGTTAGATTGTGGACTTACCTGAAGCAGAGTCAAACTGTTTGATTCTTCCTTATCTCAGATCATTCAGGTAGTCAGTGCAGCTTCGTAACCAATGCCCCTTCTCTTGACAATAAAAACCTATAGTCTCTTTAGTAATGGTACACGGGACTATCACATACTTAGGTTTTCCCTTTCCATTGGGAAGAGAAATGTTTTCTGGACTTCCAATGTTACCATTATCAATGTCCATGGAAGTTTGAGAAATAGACCTTCCAACCAAATTTACTTTTCGAGTGCGCCAAAACAATTTTGATTTAGCAGCAACAAGTAAATAGGTAAGATCAATAAGGGTCATTTCGTGATCTATCACATAGTAGCTCTTAATGAACTCACTATACGACTCAGGAAGTGACTGAAGAACCCACTCAATAGCCAACTTCCTTAGGACAACGACATTCTCAGCATTTCAATGTGTGACTTCATCTCTAAGACTTGAATACACACATGTCTTCCATCTTTATGTTTCATTGCAAGGAGGGCTTGGGTGATATTGAACTTTTTAAGTCTTCGAGCTTGTGGGACAGGGAGAATAATTGCAGGAGGTGGTGGGAGAGTAGTATGATTTCCATGATCCAATCGCAGGACATCAACTTCATTAGGGAAGCTTGTTCCAAGAGATTTGGGAAGATCATAGTTGTTTGAACCAGGCATCTACAAATGGTAAGTTGTGATGTTTTGGATAAAATAAAGACAAACTAAGACCAATTGTGTGAAGCGTTTGTCTTGATAAAGAATCCAAATTATATCTTGAACATTTGGCAAGTGAGTCTTATGTTTCAAGAGGATAGTGGGAGTCTTAAAGATCCTGAAAGAATTTCAAGATCTAATCAAGAATAAAAACCTGTAATTTAACACTAGCACACGACGTGAGGTTTATAACCTATCGTGTTGACATATTTCAATTTCTATGCCCATTCTAGTTAAAGTTGGCTTTGCATATTAGTTCTTAGAGTTATGAATTGGTTGCATAACAACTTGTAAGCAATGGTAGACCCTTGTGCTGCCAGGTGGCAAGAAGTTAAGACTGGACAAGTTCAATCCATATGGGTTTGGATTTGTCATTAACCGTGTCTTGTGATTATCGTTTTGACAAATTCACATGGATAAGAACACGTACACCATAAAACCTAAGGTTCATAAGGTTTCTCTCTGATTTATGAAAATGATGGTGAGGAAACACTTCCACCAAGTAGATTTGAAGCAGATATCAAAGGTCTAAAGAATTGAGACTATGATTACGACATCCCTTTTCATAGTTCTTAAAATTGTTTAGACACACCTGTGAGCTATGTAAGATAAGGTTTATGATATTGATAAAGTTTTATCAAAGCAATCTAAGTTTCAGAAATCTGAACTTTGGTAAGAAAGTCAATAAAGTATTGTTTGTCTAGAAGTCCAGTTGATTTCTGAGTACATGTCAAAGCTAGTGGGAGCATAAGTGTTATGCTAATAATCATCATGTTAGTGGGAGCATGATAATTATGATAAGCATTGCAAGTTAGCAATGTTAATTATAGAAAACAAAAGGTTTCAATTGGGAAAAACTTGTTTTGCTATAATTAAGGGAGAGGAAATTATACTTCATTTCAATTCTAAAACTTAGATTCAGATTTTAATCAAATTTAGTCAAGAATATATATGAATTTCATAAGGAAATTCTATATATGGGTTCATTATTTGCATTCTAAAATTCGATTATGATTACGACATCCCTTTTCATAATCTGAATTATGATAACTTAGCAAATAGAAATGGAAATATTATAGCAAAAGACTGGTTTAGTCTTTATGTGAGACATCATGAATCGTGTCCCATATGCTTCAGATATAGGATCGATTACATGTTCTATATTCATCCTTTCTAAACTTTTCCAAATCCCTAGGGCATTAAGAAGGGAAAAGGTCTAGAACTGGATATGACTAAAACAATTAAGCAATTGCCGAGGAGAATCTAAGGTTTACCAAAGATTGGTTGCTCAGGGACAGTTGGAAGTATAGTGTTAATTGTTGGAAGGACCATATTGACATATTCTAAAAATAGGCAACTCTTGTTCAAAAGTGATAGACAAAAGTGGAATGTGGAAATGATCCCATTGGTGGAAGTTGTTCAATAAATCTGTGTAAGATTACGAAACTTAATGCAAGATGGATTTTTCCTAGGAGTTGATCTCCTTTGGAATGCTCTGTAATGTTTGTTGTCAAGTCTTTGTGACTTTGTGCATAATCATTACAAGAGAATCATTGCATATAATTTTAGAATCTAACATATTTCGGTGAAATGGCATGAATTTGGAATTCCTGCATTTTCCATAAGAATTCGGGAGTGTGAAATTAGAATCATGGTTCAATTGGTTTATTTCACAATGTAAAGATCATAGACAAACATAGTGTGCATACTTGGTGTATGGCATGACTAGTTGTCACACCCCGAAAACCAAAGGCGGAATACATTTCCGGGGTTGACTACCGTGTTGAGTATCAAATCCAATGTACATAGTGAGTAAAGTAAAACAAGCATTACATTACATAATAACAGTTTTACAGTTGTTTCAAAAGTAAAGTTTGTACAGTTGTGATACATAGTATATATAGACAAAATGTAACGGGTCTTCATGTACACCGTCTTCATGCAAAATGATCTTCGGGTACCTGTTCTAACGCTGACCTGAGAACACAAGCGGTTTGAAAATCAGCATAAAGCTGGTGAGTTCATAAGCGGTTTTGTTTTACGGAAATGTATCGGTTTCCTTTCTGTTTCTGAAATGTTATGTACACCAAGAAAATCCCGTATTTTCTTAAAAGTTGGTTATTGTTTCACAAATGTAAAGTATAGTAAGTTTGTACACTGAAAACATGTTTACTCATGTGAAAATGTATAGTTGGTTATCTGACTGGTTAAACTGTTCTGTTTACTTATCATGTGATACCAGGAAAGTCCCATACTTTCCTTATTGTATGTTACAAATTGTAAAAGATGTAGTGTTATCCATTATGTGACTCTTTCTAGTTATGTAAGTGTTACCCAGGAAAGCCCCATGCTTTCTTGCATGTATGTATCTTATGTAAACGATGTGAAAGATGTAAAAGATGTAATCGTGATTAGATTTCATGTTTACCCCAGGAAGGTCCCGTACCTTCCTGAATGATAGTTACAGTAAGTAAAAGATGTAAAAGATGTAAACGATGTATAAAGTAATCCATTATTACTGTAAGTAAATCTCTGTTATCCTAATTGCGAGTTCCATAACCATACAATAGACTGAAACCTGTGGCAATAAGTAGTCCACATGTGGCAATAAGTCGTCCACATATTTATGACTTTCGTCACCCTTGAACCATTTCGGTTCGGCTGTAGCTAGCAGCCAGGTGTGGGGTAGTCAGCCCCGTATAGATCTATACACTCAAGTCACGCTCTCTAAATACCAGAGATTCTGGTTATGGGTGTAGTCCTCCACTCGCGTAATCCAGGTGGAGTGTTCTCCGAGGACGTGTCTCCAATCGTACCGGAATAACAAATTTACTAGTAATAATATGAAAGTTCTCCACTCGTATAAGTGTGGGGAGTGTTACCGAGGACAAAACAGTGTACAGGTATTATATTCAAATATCTTAATGTCATGCTTTTAACTGATAAAATGTGGAAAACCATTTGTGAAATACATGTAAAACATACTAGTTTAAAGACTTATTTCACAAATATATGTTACGTGATCTGTATGTTCGATCTGTTATCAGTTGTAGTTATCAGTTATAAAAGCATAAGAATATGAAACACACATTTGAAAACATGTTATGAGTACAAGAATTCCCTTGTACTTTGCTTGTGTTCCCCCCCCCCCCCCCCCCCCGAAAACAGTGAAAACAATGAAAAAGGGTAGGGGTATGAACTCACCGGACTCGGAAACGTGTCGGTTTTGAATGCTATACGTCGGTTCGGGGTTTGATTACTCGCGATGACCCTATATAAAATGATATAATGTCCATATATATACAATTAGAGATACATTCACTAATCATATGGAACATTACACTCCAATGAGGTTAAACACTTCAAAACGAGCGTTTGGAGTGACCCGGGTGACATCTTTGGATTTGTAATGACACAAGGGACTTGGGACTTGAGTTTACTCCCCATAAGTAAACATTTTAAAGAGTTTACAACATTGGAACACCCACATACATGAGTTTACGACCGTAAACTCATGTGGGTGAGGTTTTGGTGTTTTAAGGGCTCAAATGGACTTAGGGATTGCTAGAAATAATTATCTAAACACCTTGGAACACTTGGAATAGATTTAAAACATTTAAAACATGAGTTTACGGCCACACTCATAGAGTTTACGGCCGTAAACTCACAATGGCTAAGAAAATTGATTTAAGCTACTTAGGGCAATCACATGTGATTCAAACTAATTTTCTAAGCATTGTTATGAATTTAGAACATCAATTAAGACCTTTGTTGGAGTTTACGGCCTAGAGGTATGTTCTAAGGCCGTAAACTCTCTTTTATCATTGAAAAAGATAGTTTTTGGTGTTTAAAACAATCACATGTGATTCTAGAAATTTGTACAAGCCATTTGGGTGTGTTTGATGCATCTTAAACATTGTTTTATGAGTTTACGGCCAAGGGTATGTTCCTAGGCCATAAACTCTCATAAATCATACTTTTGTTGTGTTTCAATCCTTTAAACCATTTTTAGATGCATCTAGATTTTACCACAAATCCATAGATTGAGTTTGGAAGCATTTGAACATGTTTAAAGGCCTTAAATCACCCTTTTAGAGGAGTTTACGGCCCAAGAGTATGTCTTGGCCGTAAACTCTTCTTTATTACTCAAAAATTAAGTTTAAAGTGTTCCAAGTCTAGATTAGCAAGTCCATGGTTCATGTCTAAGTCCCAACTAGGTTTTGGAAGGGTTAATTGGCTTAAATACCCCTTGTATATGAGTTTACGGCCCAAGAAAGTTCCTTGGCCGTAAACTCACTTTTGTCCCTCTAAATCCATGTTCTACATGATATAAGTTCTTTCCTTTAAGCCCTTAAGTCATATCTAGTGTCCAACTATGCAAAAGAAAGGTTTTAGGGCTTAAAAACCCTTGAATTATGAGTTTACGGCCCATGAATGTTCTATGGCCGTAAAATCATGAATGTTTGGCCTAATTCATGTCTTAAACTCGAAATTGAATGCCAAATATGTTATAGATTAAGGCTAGGAAGGTACCTTAGAGATTAGAAGCCTTAATTTTGAGTTTTGATCCCTTAAACTTGGATTAGGAGAGAGGTGGGAAATGTTTAGTGATAATTTGGCCAAAGGCTTCAAATGAAGTCCTAAACACGTTTATATAGTGTTTAGGTTTTGGACACGGTGGAATTCTACCCGATACCGGCGTTAGACAGGGTTTTTGGTCGTACCCGATTGAGTTACCGTAACCCGATACGGTAAATTTTAGAATTATTCCTATCACTAAAGTTGAGTGTTAAAATGATTTCTAAATGTATTAAGACACCCATTAAGTCATTTTAAATGTGTACTAATTAATGACTTAATTAAACGGAGAAATCGGAAATCGGAAATCAGAACGACGATCGGTTGCGCGAGTTGATTTATGAAAAAGTTACATTGAAATGAAGCGGAAATTTTGGGTTGTTACACTAGTGTATAGAAAACATAGTGTACATGATCGGAGCATGGGACAACTAGTGTTTTAATTCAAGAATAAAGTTGATAGCTGAAACAGTATGCAATGAATGATGTGTAATCATATGGTGATAAATAAAAGGCGTTTTATTTATGTTCACAGGTTTTGATACCATATTAGATTCAATTATTCTTGTGTTTCATTTTGCATGTTTTGACTTCCAGAATAAACTAGGTCATTCTTCCTAAAAGACTAAGTTGTTCAAACCATCCACAGTCAGTCATACGTTGCAAGTAGATATGAATCAAGACTGTCATGGGTTGGCTTGTAGACGTCTAAGTTGTTGGACAAAGTGGTGCTACAACACTCATGAGTGCTCATAAGTTCTGAGTATTGGATTCAACCCACGCTCATTTGAATCACTTCATGGATTTTATCACGAGTGATCATGAGACGATAATATCTTATATTCTTCAAACCTAGAGATATGAATTGTTACTATGAGTTGGTTATACATTGACTGCACGAAAACGCATTGGTAACTTAATGTTATAAAATGCGCCTTTGTGTATGATTCAACAAGTAGTAGAACAAGCCATATGAGTCGAAGTTTATCCATTCCTTTTACCTTCGGGATAAAAGCGATATTTGTGGGCCCGTAGATGATTTAATGATGATACGTGTGAGTGCTTGGCCAAGCCAGGACTGATTTGATTTGTTTAATTAGTCAGTCATCATGAATCGGAAATCGGGAAACAACAAATGGATAGAGAGAATGATTTATAATCCATGTCTCCGTCCATATGATATCTAGAATGAGGAATATATGATCCCTTATCTAATGGACAAGTCATTGACAAAGGTCAGAGTTCATCGACACGGTTAAAGTTTGACAGAAGGTTTTGAGAGCTTTGATTGCTGATCGGTTCCTTAAGTCATACGCAATAATAGTTTTAGACTTATCCAAGTGGGAGACTGTTGGATTAATGTCTAAGTCCATAACTATAATTGGTAAGACTTGACCCGACCCGGCATGGTCCATTTGGGTTGCATGGCTTCATGCATTTGGATAGACTAAAATGAGAGAAATAACACTTAAGTTTTATTAATATATTATAAGTTCTAATATATTAATAAGGTTATTTAATTAGTATTAATCAAGAATTAATTTGGAATTAATTAAGTGATCAAAAGGAGACTAATTAAATATATGGGTTGATTGTGTAAATCATTCATTCTTTTATATGTGGGCGTGTGATCCAAGATTCCTTATGTTGGACTTAGTCCATGGGGTGACCCATGGATACTCCATGGAGGTTAAAATCCATGGAGCATAAGGAATGGGTAAAGTTATGAGTTACATGGTGTAACTCCGAAAGCCACCATATAAAAGAATCCCATAGCTCAAGAAATTGTGCACAAGTGTGTGAATATGAGGGCTATACGATTTCAAGGAATGGCAGCTTTCTCTCAAGTCATTCCATGTGTATTTTGTGCTATGTGAACCATTTAAGGTGTCACACTTGGGGCAGTAGGCACTCAAGCTTCATGAACAGATTCTACATCAAAGAGGTATGTAATTCTAAATTGAAATATTTATATGAATCAATGTTATGATGCTAGTTAGGATGAATACCTTGGAAAGTTCATATTTGCATGTTTAATAGAGAAAACATAGATCCAAGGTATTTAGGCTTGCATGTACATTTAGGAGTGTTCGAATGCTCAAAACCCAACAAGAAATTCAAGTTAGTTGATTTAAGTCCTTAATAGAACACCCAATATGAAATATTAAGTCTAGGAGCCAACACAATATTTGACAACTTGGAAGAGGGATGACGTAATTCAAGCTATAAAATATTTGAAGGTAGGCAAATGACGATTCACCAATTTCCACCATGCAAAAAGAAATAGGAATTAGGTTTTAATTGGTTTGAAACTCCTAGATCTTTTGAGATTCATTGATCTTTTCAATGGCATGTTTAAATCTAGATTGTGCCCTCCCAAGTTTGTGACTAGGATATCGAGGATCACAAACAAGGTGTGAATAACCATGCAAATTTACTGGGTACCCTTAATCTTTAACACCTACTTGATGTGTCGGTTACCCACACGCGCTCCACAAATCTATGATAGGCATTAAATAACCCTTTTCCAGTCTTACTAGTTCATGTTAGTGTGGCTGTTACCCACACACTCTCTACCAACGACTTGGTAAGGTACAAAGTGTAATTTCATGGGTTAGCACCAAATTCACATTTTCCTAAAGTAACTAAGATTGGGAGTTTAATAAGGTTTATTTAACATTATACTTATAATTAGAATTTTAGTCCTTGTCCTACCCATTCAGCTAACGACCCTACACCTGTCAAGGAAGCGGTGGGTGAGAGTGGACACCCATTAAGCTATCATTTTATAGGAAACAACCTTATACCCCCTTATAGACCGACTTCGTGAATGAGGCCTACTAATGGTAAATATGGCTTGTTCCTATACATACATATATGTGTATATATATATATATATATATATATATATATATATATATATATATATATATATATATTATAAAGTATAAGGGTTGAACTTGAGGGCAAGTTTTGAAACTATTCAAAAACTTTTCAACTTCATAACATATGAGCTTAATGGTTCTTGAAAATGAGACTCTTCATTTTTATAACCTATGACTTTTAATAATCTATTTAAAAGAAAACTTTTGGAATTCCATAATTTGAGGACAAGTTATGGAGTCCATTATAATCATCAAGAACAATAATTTAACTAACAAGAATGTTCAAGTTTAAAATTAAATGATTAAGGTAATTCAAATCAAACAAATTCCATATATTTTAGATTAAACATATAAACTAAAACAAAGTATGAAATTTTGACAATCACCTTTCGAATGGACAAGAAAGAACATTACCCTCCTAAAAAACAGGTTTCTAGGTTCAAAAAATAGTTTAGGGTAATGATCCTTATCCAATACCAAGAAAAACCCCGAAATTATGCATAGAAGGGGATCACCACGTTGTGGTAAAGACTACCACGTCGTGGTGAGCAGTTAAATGCAAAAAATTCAGAATTTCAACTTTGGAAAAACATTTAGCATCAAGTATAATTGAAAACAAACCTGGCTCTGATACAACTGATGGGTTTTGAGCATTCTGACACACCTATGGTGTACATGCAACCTTATAAACCTTGGATCTATGTTTTCTCTATTATACATGCAAATATTCGATATTCCAATGTTTCATACTAACTAGCATAATAAGAAATATACACAATACAAGAATCTAGTAGAATGACATACCTTTTGATGTGGTTGATTCCTTGGAGCTTCAACAGCCTAGCACTAATAATGTGGATGCCTCAAGTGGAATCACTAATCACCAAAAACACCTTGGAAAACTTGAGAGAATAGAATGCAAACTAGAAATTGGCCCAGTCTTGTTTACTCACACACTAGTGTCATTTCATGTGCCAAAGACCTCTTTATATAGTATGGAGGATTAGGGTTATGTTCATGTAAACCCTAATACCAATGAACTTTCATTTCCATAGGATCCATGGGTTAAAAACTCCATGGACTATCCATGCATGCTTAGCCCAACCTAAATGAACTTGGCCCTACTATATATATATATATATATATATATATATATATATATATATATATATATATATATATGTAAGTCCATATTTAATTTTTTCATATTGATTAGTAAATTAATTCTAAATTAATTCTTGATCAATACTAACTAAATAATATGATTTCATATTAATATATTAGAACTTATAATATATTAACAAACCATAGACATACTATTCTCAAAAGACTATCCATACAAACTGTTCCGATGAAATGTAACCCAAATGGACCATGCTACTCTCGGGTCGAGTACATACCAATAATGGTTATGGGCTTAGACATCTAATCCAACAACTACATCCCTTTGAGCAGCCCGAACCACCCGCTCAACAAACCTCATCATGTGACCTGGCTCATTTGCCACAGCGGCTCCGACCCTACTCGTTATTCGACCTAGAGTTGAAACCTTTGGGTTTTTTTGCTGAAACCTCAACTGTCTGTCCATGCTCCGCCTTCCTCTTCTCTATGTGCTCTAGATCAATCTCTCACTCCAGTTCCTTGGCCATCATATCATCCAGTGTCAGGAAGGCAGAAAAACTAACGAACCCCCTCATGTTAGATCTCAACATATCATGGTATCGTTTCTTCTTTATCTCCTCATCATCTGCATACTGGGGTAATAATAATGCCCTTTCTCTGAACTTGGCGGTGAACTCCACCACAGTCTTAATCTTCTACCTCATATGAAGATATTCTTTGGCTAGATGCTACACCCCAACAACCAGTGCGATTTCTGCTTGGAACCTGGTCACAAAATTTGGCCAGGTCATGGCTTCAATGGTCGGGGCTCCCAAGGCATAATTAACTTCCTCGCACCAATCCCGAGCTCACTCCCTCAAACATCCTGCAGTGAACCTAACCTTCGACCCCTCGGGGTAAAAGCTTGTCATCTGAGCACACTTGATGTCGGCTATCCAACGCATGGCTGCGATGGGGTCCTTCACCATAAAGAAACTTGGTGCCCCCATCCCCTGAAAGCATTGTAGGAGAGTGTGTGGCCCCTCGACTAGATAGCGCTCAAATCGGCCCTGAAGATCCACATACGATCCTCCATCAACTCCATGATACATTCCTTGATGGACCTAAACATCATAGGGGTCACATCAAGGATGTCTCTCGTAGTCTGAGATGCAATGAACTCTCGTAAACCCTCATCAAATGGTTTGTAGTCCATGCTCAAACTAGATACTCCCTCCTCAAGGACTACCCCGACTCTTCCAAGTCACTCTTCTCAACTAATACATTCTCAAACTATAAGATGTCGTACGCACCAAGCATCTCATATGGTCTCCCTAATACTCCCTTCAATTCCTCACCCCTCTCTTCTATCAGCTGAAGAACGAACTTATACAAGTACCACCTAACTACCGCATGGATACAGTTACATACTACTAGTACCAGATAATCCTTCAAATGACATGTCCTACCCTATAACGGTTGGACTCAAATAAGAGCTATGAAATAGAGTTAAAAATATCCTTCTAAAATTTCCAATCATAGTAATATGTAACCCAACACATTCATCCACTAGTTAGTTAGTACCAACATAACTCCTTAAAGAACAAAGCATGCAACATTCTAGCATCAGGTAATTCAACTCAAAATATACCCTATACATGCCATCCTATCAAGTAACTAATTTGATACTAGCATAAATGAATCTTTCTTAGCATTCTATCTTGCAATCCTAAGTGGATCCTTATCCCCTAATCTAGCATGAAATTCTCAAATCATAGCATAAAACATATAACTTGTATGAATATTTTAGGAATACTTACTTGAGTTTGGCCGATTTCACGCATCACACCACTTTTATTTTATTAAAATCCTTAGATTCAAATGTTTCTTTTTGTGAAAAACGTATTAAACCCTCGATTTGAGTCCAGGCACATCCGAGAGTATGCCTGAATCCCTCAAACCAATGTTCTGATCCCAACTTGTAACATCCCAAAAAGTACAGATAAAATTTTGTTTTTAAATTTATGCAATTCATAAGAAACTAATATCAAAATATTCGAAAGAGCCATATTGTAACATGTTATCAAAGTACAAATCCCAAAATCACTAAGTGCAAAAAAACATAGTGATGCGGTGCGATCAGGTTGGACCCTTCCCCTTCGAACTGAAATTACATGAAACAAATACTAAAAATTGTAAGCACATATCTTAGTGAGTTCCCTAGAATACCACATACTAAACAAACATACTTCCAAGCATATCTAGGTGCTGGCCTACCCCTTCGGTCTATTTCAACCGGATACCACCAAGCATATCTAGGTGGTTGCCTACCCCTTCAGTCTATCTCAACCGGATACTATCAAGCATATATGGGTGCTTCCAATCCCCTTCGGTCTATTTTAACCGGATATCGGGTCTATTTCACCCCTACTACTACCACATTATATTGTAAAAGAAATCACATAGTTATCAAGCAAATGCATGCATAATTGACAATTATCACAAAGATAATCATCACAACATAACATAACTTATCGGGGCGTCCTTGGTGCCTTCGACCCATGGATACTACTAAGGAAGACTCACCTCAGATTGTGGGTATCAAATCGCACACAACAGATGACTCCCGAACTCGTCTCTCTTTTGTACAAGCAGACAACCCTAATTAGAAATCAGGCCATATCCTAACCTGAAGTTCCAAAACCCTAATTCTTGACTTCAAGCAAAAGGGCTCCTTTACTTTTGCCTTATTAGGCCTCCTTTCCTCTAAGGATGAAGAAACAAGGAATAAAGTATGAAAGTAATTAGAGTTTCAAATGATCAAAAAGAAGTAAGTGAGATTTGAACACCGATGTAAATATGATTTTTGGTTCAGCTATATTACGCTTATCAAGTTTTTATTGAGTACATAATACAAGTTCTGTTAAAGTCATCTCTCTAACTCTAGTAAACACACCTATTTATAGGAGAGAAAAGCATACAAAAATGAATTCTAAGGACTAAGCGTTAAGCTTCGAATACAATGCCTTCAAAAAATACATTACATAAGGAACGAAGAATAGAACATACAAAGACACAAAATACTTCGACTAATTACAAAAAAATTCACCCTTACAATCTCCCCCTTTGGAATCAAAGTCGAAATCTTCAATTGGTAAGAATTTGAATAGAGTAAAGCATGACCCTTCAAATCTCCATATACCAGTTAATAATTCTCTCCAGTTCCTTCTTATCACCTTCATTATTCTTCTTGCAATGGTTCATACGAACAACTAAGTTCGTATATTGCAAAGTTGAATATCTTTCCACCTTAGCAACTTGAAACAAAAATTTCTTCGACCTTCCCGACTTATCCTTCCTAGAAAAGACTAACCCAAAGGGTTTCAAGCAGTTTTCTCCATCAGCATATCTTTTAAGTTCTACTTGATTCTTCGTAGGATTCATGGGAGCTCTTATTTCCAAAACCTACGAAGTAGCCAACTCCACATCAGTCATTGCAAGACATTCGTAATAGTTTTCAATAAAGATTTTGATGTGAGTCACTCCAATCTTAAACTCGTCTGGCTTAGTATTTTGAAAATATGAAAATGAACATTCCTTCATAATTAATGCAAGTTGTATAAGATTATCACACCCCAAAACCGAGAACGACGGAATACGTTCTTGGGTGAAGAACGTCATGTACAATATCATAACAATTGCATAATAGTAAAAACCAAGGGACAGAACCATTGCATTAATATAGTGATTTTAAACACCAACATGTTCTATATAGTTGATAGATACCAAAAGTATAACAAAAATAAAAGGTGAGTCTTGTATATGCTCCATCTTCCCAAAAGCTACACCAGTACCTATCTATCTTTGACCTGAGGATACACGTTATTTTGAAAATGAGTATCAGCATAAAGCTAGTGAGTTCATAAGATTTTAGTGTCATTTATTGTATAAAAGTGTTTACAATCAGGTAATATAAAAGTTGAAATAAATGTTGAGAGTAGTAGAAATCCCTAGAAAATCCTATATTTTCCAGGATGGTATATTTGTAAGTTAAATCCTTTGAGTGTGTAAAAGTGTTGTTCATTAAAACTTTCAGTGTTTAAAAATAAAGTAATAAATTTCATACAAGTGATGTAGATGAGTAAAAGTATTTATGATTTACTGTAGTAGTGTTGCAACTTAAATATATGTTTATTTTACTTCGGGAATTAGCTTAGACTTTAATTCTTAGTGTGTTAATTTGGATATGGATATGATTTCTCTTGTAACCAAACTGAGTGATTATAGAGGGTCTAATGACCTTCTCGGTCATCCGTAGTGTAGTGACCTAGTGCTATCCCTGGTTCTAGTCGGCTCAGACTGTAAATAACAGTCGGGATATAATAGCGTTCGTCCTGTATAGATCTATACATGTAGTGTTGCTTTCCTTTCGGGAAGCCCTGGTTACATGGTATTTAAGTAGTAGAGTGTCGTATAGAGGGATAGTGTGTTATATTATGGATTAGTGTATTCTCTTGTATTATAGTATAGTAACTTTTAGTATAGTATAGAGAGTGTTTTCTTAAATGAGTCTTAACTTGTGATGGTAGTAATTATAGCGGGTATCATAGTGATAGAGATAATGAGCAGTAGAATTAACTATACGTATTATAGTTATATAGAGTGTAGAGTCGTATGCCTTTGATATCCAAAGGTATTATATAAGATGAAGAATTTCATATCTAACACAATATATATGATATATAAGTAAGAAATCAACGATAGTCGGATGGATAACAATATACCATAAGACCACAATCAAACAAGAACAGGAAATAAGGTGAGCCATCGGTCCTAAGTCCTTCAAGTCTTATTTATATAAATATATCGATGTCGATATAGTTTAAAAGAAAAATAATTTAAATACAATTTGAAAATAGTTTAACAACAATTTAGTTTAAAAAAATGTGTTTGATAAATATTTAGAACGGTTTTATTAACAAATAGTTAAAAGTATAATCCTTTTTGGTTGCAAGATATAAATCACATGTGATTAGGAAATAGAACTTGTTGCAGTTAATTTTATCCCCCTACCCCTAAAACATGTGAAAACATTTGAAAAGGTTAATTAAGGAGTATGAACTCACCTGAAGCGAGTAGATCGGGTGGAAGTGTCGGTTGAGTGTTTGGTGCCAAGTAAAAACTTGTACACAATTTATGACCCTGGTAACATATGAAGACATATGTTTACAAGTAATTAGTGATTTAGACACTAATTAAACACACATAGGCATCCTAATGTAAATAAAAGCTCTATGGTTAAGTGCTAGAAGGCTATTGGGTAGCAAGGAAGGAGTTTTAGGCCTCACTATGGAGTTTACTCCTCACAAACTCACATTGGGTGAGTTTACGGCTGAGGGAGCACCTCCCCCATGCGTTTACGGCCTCTAGAAGGGATTCCAAGGTATTATACAAACCTTGAGGGGTGTTTAAGGTTCCAAAGGGGCACTCCCTTGGAGTTTGTGGTCCTAGGAGAACTCCTTGGGAGTTTATAGTCATAAAAACCTTGATTTACGGCCATGAACTCTTGGACACCCCTTATACTTTGATTTTGGGCCATTTTTTCACTCCTATGTGTTTCTAGGTGAAGGTGTAAGGCTAATTAGACGGTTAAAGGCTCATTTTGCATGGTTTAAGGGAGTTTACGGCCTAAGGGTATTCTTACGCTGTAAACCCTCTTCTAAGCCTCTAAACACAAGATTAAATGGCTAAAACACTTCTAGGGTATGTTCTAAATTAGCCTCTAAGCCTAAGGAAGGGATTTGGGACCATTTTGGCACATTTTTAGGGGTTTACGGCCCTAGAGTGTTCTTGGGCCGTAAACTCCTTACTCTTGGCCTTCTTGGATGATTTTTCAGCTATAATGACATGCAATGGGTTGTAGAACAAGCTAGGGTAAGTGTACTTACAGTTTGGAGCGGAAACTAGCGGATTTCGGGAGAATCGGACCTTGAAGAGAGAGAGTAGAGAGAGAGAGAGAGAGGGATTAGAGTTGTAAAAGTTCTAACTTGGTGACCAATCAAGCCTTATATAGGGTTTGAGTTTGTGGCCCGGTGGAATTTTACCTGATACCGACGTTAAACGGGGCTTATGGTCGAACCCGATTAAATGGTCGTATTTTAATTCGTTTGTAACTAAAACTTCTAAAAAGGATATTTAGGGTGTTTCCTGCATTCTTAATTTATTCCGATCCTTATGAAGTCATAGAAAAAGTACAAATTTTTATTTATTTAATCCCAATGTTAACGGAAAAGTTAAATAAGAACGAGTTATATTAACGGAAAACGGGTTATGGTGACAGAATAGTTTCGGGTTGTCACATCATCCCCCTGTTAGAGGGAATTTCATCCCGAAATTAGAGTTCAAACAGTAATGTTATTACAAGATAGTTAAGCGAAAAAGGTGGGGATACTTAAGCTTCATTCGATCCTCGCGTTCCCATGTGAATACTGGCCCTCACTTGGCATTCTATCAAACTTTCACAATTGGGATGCGGGGTAGATTAAGTTTGTGAGCTACGGGGCCGATTCTGGCGAGAATCCCAAAAGGCCCTACGTATCTTGGATTCAGCTTTCCACGCTTCCCAAAGCGTATCGTGCCCTGCCAGGGAGATACTTTCAAAAGGACTCGGTCTTCCACATGGAATTCCAAGGGTTTTCTCTGTTTGTATGCGTAGCTTTTCTGTCAATCTCTAGCGGCTTTTAGTCGTTCACGTATCTGTACAATCTTCTCGGTTGTTTCTTGAATGATCTCCGGACCCGTGAGGGCGCTATTAGGAATGTGTCCTTTGGCTAACTGAGTGTCACCCACCTCAGCCCAGCATAGAGGGGATCTACACTTTCGGCCATAGAGGGTTTCGAATGGAGTTGCCTTGATGCTCGTGTGGTAACTGTTGTTGTAGGAAAACTTGACAAGGGGTAAGTGGGTATCACATGCCTTACCAAAGTCGATCACACAGGCTCGTAGCATATCTTCCAGGGTTTGTATCATCCTCTTACTTGGTCCGTCCGTCTGCGGATGGTAGGTTGTAATCATGTCCAGCCTTGTCCCTAACGCATTTTGCAGTGATTGCCAGAATCTCGAAATAAACCTACTATCTCTATCGGAGATGATAGATATAGGGACGCCATGCATTCGTACGATCTCCTTAATGTATGTCCTTGTGAGTTTCTCCATCTTGTCTGTTTCTTTAATGGGCAGAAGTGTGCGGATTTGGTCAATCTGTCGACGATGACCCATATGGTATCAAGTCCACCCCCTATCTTAGGTAGCTTAGTTATGAAATCCATAGTGATCCGCCCCCACTTCCATTCTGGTATCTTTGGTTGCTGTAGAAGACCTGATGGCTTCTGGTATTCAACTTTGACCTTAGCACAAGTAAGTCATTTACTCACGAAAGTAGCAATCTATGTCGTCATGTTAGGCCACCAGTAGGACTTTTTAATATCCATATACATTTTATCTGATCCAGGATGAACGAAGTATCGAGTGTTGTGGGATTCCTTCATGACCAAGTCTCTGAAGCCACCGTGACGTGGTGTCCAGATTCGGTCCATGAGATATAAAGCTCCGTCACCCTTGACTTCCAAGGTCTTATCCATTCCTCGTAGGCATTCTCCCGCCACATCTTCAGGCTTCAACTCTTCTAGCTAAGCTTCTTTGATCTGTGCGGAGAGATGTGAATGGATAGTTATTGTTAACGACTTGAATCTTCGACCAGAATGTTCTTTCCGGCTTAAGGTGTCTGCTACTACATTGGCTTTACCCGAGTGATAACGAATTTCGCATCCGTAATCATTTAGTAGCTCGACCCACCATCATTGTCTCATGCTAAGCTCCTTTTGGTTGAATATGTGCTGTAGACTTTTGTAGTCAGTGTATATTGTGCTTTTCGTACCATATATGTAATGTCTCTAGATCTTTATGGAAAATACAACCGCTCCTAATTCGAGCTCGTGCGTGGTGTAGTTGACCTCGTGTGTCTTCAGTTGTCTTGAGGCATAGGCGATGACTTTACCTCGTTGCATCAGAACACAACCGAGCCCCTGATTTAATGCATTGCAGTATACCACGAAGTCTTTCGTCCCTTCGGGGAGGGATAGTATCGGTGCGGTGCATAGGGCTCGCTTCAAGGTTTGAAATGCCTTCTCCTCTTTTTCTCCCCAATCAAACATCACACCGTTCTGAGTTAATGTGGTGAGGGGTTTCGCAATCCAAGAGAAGTTCTAAAAGAATCTACGGTAGTAGCCAGCGAGGCCTGGAAATTGACGAATTTATGTAGGCGTCTTCGGTGCTGACCAGTTTTCAATAGCTTTGATTTTGGATGGATCTACATGGATTCCCTATTCACTAACCACATGTCCTAAGAATTCGACTCTTCAGATCCATAATTCGCACTTCGAGAACTTCGCATATAGCTTCTCTGACCATACGGTTTCTAGGACTTATCGTAGGTGATCGCCATGCTCCTCCTTACTTCGGGAGTAGATGAGTATGTCGTCAATGAAGACGATGACAAATTGATCTAAGTAAGGATGGCACACCCTATTCATTAAATCCATGAATACTGCGGGCGCATTGGTCTGTCCGAACGGCATTACTACAAACTCGTTCTGTCCTTAACGAGTTCGAAAAGCTGTTTTGGAACATTTTCCTCAAGCGCTTGTAACTGGTGATACCCAGACCTAAGATCAATCTTGGAAAAGTAACTCGCCCCTTGCAGTTGATCAAATAGGTCAACTATACGGGGAAGAGGGTAGCGATTCTTGACCGTCAGTTTGTTGAGCTCTCTATAGTTGATGCACATACAGAATGATCCATCCTTCTTCTTTACGAACAAGACCGGTGCTCCCCAGGGTGAGAAGTTTGGTCTTATCAAGCCCTTGCTGAGCAGCTCGTTAAGTTGACCGGATAGTTCTTGCATCTCAGCAGGTGCTAGACGATAGGGCGATTTAGCTACAAGGGTAGCTCCTGGGATTAGGTCGATTCTGAACTCAACTTGACGTTTGGGAGGTAAACGTGGGAGTTCTTCTGGAAAGACGTCGGGGAAGTCACATACGACGGGGAAGTCTTTTAGATCTTTCATTTTTTGGCTCGTATCGACAACGTGAGCAAGGAATGCGCTATATTCCTTATGCAAGTACTTCCGAGCTTGAACTCGAGATGATGCGAAGGCTCGTACTGGGTTTGTCTCCGTATATTAGCAGGGTTTCGTTATTCAGTAGATTTAGATGGATTGCTTTGTCGAAGCACATAATATCAGCATGATGGAGGCTCAACCAGTCCATGCCCACAATGACATTGAAACTCTTGATAGATACTGGTATGAGGTCGATTGGGAATGAATGATCATCTAGTGTGAGAGTGCAACCTATGTAGATTTCGTTAGAGCTCTCTGTCTTTCTCTTAGCCATTTCTACGATGAATGTTTATTTTAGTGGTTGTGGGGTTTGCTTAAGTAAGTGTTTAAAGTTTTGATTTATGAAGCTTCTTTCTGCTCCACTATCGAATAAGAAACAAGCATAAGAGTTGTTGAGAAGGAACGTACCTGTGACTATTGTGGGGACCGCTACTACTTCATTGTGGCCAATGTCGAGTAGTCTTCCTGTTCCTCCCGTATTCCTGGCCTTCGGACAGTTTTTCTTGAAATGGCTAACTTCTTCGCAGCCATAGCAGGCCTGGCTCACTCCCGAGCTGGGGACTTGAGAGATAGGTTTGGGTTGGGACCTGCAAAACCGGACAGTATGGCCCTTTCGGTCGCATTTGGTGCAGTGTAATTCACGGCAGGGGCCGTTGTGATGGAAGGGACACTTGGGACACTTGGGGAATGTTCCAGCATAGGATTTGGATGGTACTAGGGTAGCAGGAGTGGTGGTAGCATGGACGGCCACGATCTGTTGGTTCTTGGAGGAGGATTGAGTTTTCTTGCCCTTCTTCTGATCCTAACGCTTCCTCTTGTTGTCAGTCGATTTGGGTGGGTCGGTAGTAATCACCGTGGTTGTTGATGAGGTACCTTAGAGATTAGAAGCCTTAATTTTGAGTTTTGATCCCTTAAACTTGGATTAGGAGAGAGGTGGGAAATGTTTAGTGATAATTTGGCCAAAGGCTTCAAATGAAGTCCTAAACACGTTTATATAGTGTTTAGGTTTTGGACACGGTGGAATTCTACCCGATACCGGCGTTAGACGGGGTTTTGGTCGTACCCGATTGAGTTACCGTAACCCGATACGGTAAATTTTAGAATTATTCCTATCACTAAAGTTGAGTGTTAAAATGATTTCTAAATGTATTAAGACACCCATTAAGTCATTTTAAATGTGTACTAATTAATGACTTAATTAAACGGAGAAATCGGAAATCGGAAATCAGAACGACGATCGGTTGCGCGAGTTGATTTATGAAAAAGTTACATTGAAATGAAGCGGAAATTTTGGGTTGTTACACTAGTGTATAGAAAACATAGTGTACATGATCGGAGCATGGGACAACTAGTGTTTTAATTCAAGAATAAAGTTGATAGCTGAAACAGTATGCAATGAATGATGTGTAATCATATGGTGATAAATAAAAGGCGTTTTATTTATGTTCACAGGTTTTGATACCATATTAGATTCAATTATTCTTGTGTTTCATTTTGCATGTTTTGACTTCCAGAATAAACTAGGTCATTCTTCCTAAAAGACTAAGTTGTTCAAACCATCCACAGTCAGTCATACGTTGCAAGTAGATATGAATCAAGACTGTCATGGGTTGGCTTGTAGACGTCTAAGTTGTTGGACAAAGTGGTGCTACAACACTCATGAGTGCTCATAAGTTCTGAGTATTGGATTCAACCCACGCTCATTTGAATCACTTCATGGATTTTATCACGAGTGATCATGAGACGATAATATCTTATATTCTTCAAACCTAGAGATATGAATTGTTACTATGAGTTGGTTATACATTGACTGCACGAAAACGCATTGGTAACTTAATGTTATAAAACGCGCCTTTGTGTATGATTCAACAAGTAGTAGAACAAGCCATATGAGTCGAAGTTTATCCATTCCTTTTACCTTCGGGATAAAAGTGATATTTGTGGGCCCGTAGATGATTTAATGATGATACGTGTGAGTGCTTGGCCAAGCCAGGACTGATTTGATTTGTTTAATTAGTCAGTCATCATGAATCGGAAATCGGGAAACAACAAATGGATAGAGAGAATGATTTATAATCCATGTCTCCGTCCATATGATATCTAGAATGAGGAATATATGATCCCTTATCTAATGGACAAGTCATTGACAAAGGTCAGAGTTCATCGACACGGTTAAAGTTTGACAGAAGGTTTTGAGAGCTTTGATTGCTGATCGGTTCCTTAAGTCATACGCAATAATAGTTTTAGACTTATCCAAGTGGGAGACTGTTGGATTAATGTCTAAGTCCATAACTATAATTGGTAAGACTTGACCCGACCCGGCATGGTCCATTTGGGTTGCATGGCTTCATGCATTTGGATAGACTAAAATGAGAGAAATAACACTTAAGTTTTATTAATATATTATAAGTTCTAATATATTAATAAGGTTATTTAATTAGTATTAATCAAGAATTAATTTGGAATTAATTAAGTGATCAAAAGGAGACTAATTAAATATATGGGTTGATTGTGTAAATCATTCATTCTTTTATATGTGGGCGTGTGATCCAAGATTCCTTATGTTGGACTTAGTCCATGGGGTGACCCATGGATACTCCATGGAGGTTAAAATCCATGGAGCATAAGGAATGGGTAAAGTTATGAGTTACATGGTGTAACTCCGAAAGCCACCATATAAAAGAATCCCATAGCTCAAGAAATTGTGCACAAGTGTGTGAATATGAGGGCTATACGATTTCAAGGAATGGCAGCTTTCTCTCAAGTCATTCCATGTGTATTTTGTGCTATGTGAACCATTTAAGGTGTCACACTTGGGGCAGTAGGCACTCAAGCTTCATGAACAGATTCTACATCAAAGAGGTATGTAATTCTAAATTGAAATATTTATATGAATCAATGTTATGATGCTAGTTAGGATGAATACCTTGGAAAGTTCATATTTGCATGTTTAATAGAGAAAACATAGATCCAAGGTATTTAGGCTTGCATGTACATTTAGGAGTGTTCGAATGCTCAAAACCCAACAAGAAATTCAAGTTAGTTGATTTAAGTCCTTAATAGAACACCCAATATGAAATATTAAGTCTAGGAGCCAACACAATATTTGACAACTTGGAAGAGGGATGACGTAATTCAAGCTATAAAATATTTGAAGGTAGGCAAATGACGATTCACCAATTTCCACCATGCAAAAAGAAATAGGAATTAGGTTTTAATTGGTTTGAAACTCCTAGATCTTTTGAGATTCATTGATCTTTTCAATGGCATGTTTAAATCTAGATTGTGCCCTCCCAAGTTTGTGACTAGGATATCGAGGATCACAAATAAGGTGTGAATAACCATGCAAATTTACTTGGTACCCTTAATCTTTAACACCTACTTGATGTGTCGGTTACCCACACGCGCTCCACAAATCTATGATAGGCATTAAATAACCCTTTTCCAGTCTTACTAGTTCATGTTAGTGTGGCTGTTACCCACACACTCTCTACCAACGACTTGGTAAGGTACAAAGTGTAATTTCATGGGTTAGCACCAAATTCACATTTTCCTAAAGTAACTAAGATTGGGAGTTTAATAAGGTTTATTTAACATTATACTTATAATTAGAATTTTAGTCCTTGTCCTACCCATTCAGCTAACGACCCTACACCTGTCAAGGAAGCGGTGGGTGAGAGTGGACACCCATTAAGCTATCATTTTATAGGAAACAACCTTATACCCCCTTATAGACCGACTTCGTGAATGAGGCCTACTAATGGTAAATATGGCTTGTTCCTATACATACATATATGTGTGTGTGTATATATATATATATATATATATATATATATATATATATATATATATATATATATATTATAAAGTATAAGGGTTGAACTTGAGGGCAAGTTTTGAAACTATTCAAAAACTTTTCAACTTCATAACATATGAGCTTAATGGTTCTTGAAAATGAGACTCTTCATTTTTATAACCTATGACTTTTAATAATCCATTTAAAAGAAAACTTTTGGAATTCCATAATTTGAGGACAAGTTATGGAGTCCATTATAATCATCAAGAACAATAATTTAACTAACAAGAATGTTCAAGTTTAAAATTAAATGATTAAGGTAATTCAAATCAAACAAATTCCATATATTTTAGATTAAACATATAAACTAAAACAAAGTATGAAATTTTGACAATCACCTTTCGAATGGACAAGAAAGAACATTACCCTCCTAAAAAACAGGTTTCTAGGTTCAAAAAATAGTTTAGGGTAATGATCCTTATCCAATACCAAGAAAAACCCCGAAATTATGCATAGAAGGGGATCACCACGTTGTGGTAAAGACTACCACGTCGTGGTGAGCAGTTAAATGCAAAAAATTCAGAATTTCAACTTTGGAAAAACATTTAGCATCAAGTATAATTGAAAACAAACCTGGCTCTGATACAACTGATGGGTTTTGAGCATTCTGACATACCTATGGTGTACATGCAACCTTATAAACCTTGGATCTATGTTTTCTCTATTATACATGCAAATATTCGATATTCCAATGTTTCATACTAACTAGCATAATAAGAAATATACACAATACAAGAATCTAGTAGAATGACATACCTTTTGATGTGGTTGATTCCTTGGAGCTTCAACAGCCTAGCACTAATAATGTGGATGCCTCAAGTGGAATCACTAATCACCAAAAACACCTTGGAAAACTTGAGAGAATAGAATGCAAACTAGAAATTGGCCCAGTCTTGTTTACTCACACACTAGTGTCATTTCATGTGCCAAAGACCTCTTTATATAGTATGGAGGATTAGGGTTATGTTCATGTAAACCCTAATACCAATGAACTTTCATTTCCATAGGATCCATGGGTTAAAAACTCCATGGACTATCCATGCATGCTTAGCCCAACCTAAATGAACTTGGCCCTACTATATATATATATATATATATATATATATATATATATATATATATATATATGTAAGTCCATATTTAATTTTTTCATATTGATTAGTAAATTAATTCTAAATTAATTCTTGATCAATACTAACTAAATAATATGATTTCATATTAATATATTAGAACTTATAATATATTAACAAACCATAGACATACTATTCTCAAAAGACTATCCATACAAACTGTTCCGATGAAATGTAACCCAAATGGACCATGCTACTCTCGGGTCGAGTACATACTAATAATGGTTATGGGCTTAGACATCTAATCCAACAACTACATCCCTTTGAGCAGCCCGAACCACCCGCTCAACAAACCTCATCATGTGACCTGGCTCATTTGCCACAGCGGCTCCGACCCTACTCGTTATTCGACCTAGAGTTGAAACCTTTGGGTTTTTTTGCTGAAACCTCAACTGTCTGTCCATGCTCCGCCTTCCTCTTCTCTATGTGCTCTAGATCAATCTCTCACTCCAGTTCCTTGGCCATCATATCATCCAGTGTCAGGAAGGCAGAAAAACTAACGAACCCCCTCATGTTAGATCTCAACATATCATGGTATCGTTTCTTCTTTATCTCCTCATCATCTGCATACTGGGGTAATAATAATGCCCTTTCTCTGAACTTGGCGGTGAACTCCACCACAGTCTTAATCTTCTACCTCATATGAAGATATTCTTTGGCTAGATGCTACACCCCAACAACCAGTGCGATTTCTGCTTGGAACCTGGTCACAAAATTTGGCCAGGTCATGGCTTCAATGGTCGGGGCTCCCAAGGCATAATTAACTTCCTCGCACCAATCCCGAGCTCACTCCCTCAAACATCCTGCAGTGAACCTAACCTTCGACCCCTCGGGGTAAAAGCTTGTCATCTGAGCACACTTGATGTCGGCTATCCAACGCATGGCTGCGATGGGGTCCTTCACCATAAAGAAACTTGGTGCTCCCATCCCCTGAAAGCATTGTAGGAGAGTGTGTGGCCCCTCGACTAGATAGCGCTCAAATCGGCCCTGAAGATCCACATACGATCCTCCATCAACTCCATGATACATTCCTTGATGGACCTAAACATCATAGGGGTCACATCAAGGATGTCTCTCGTAGTCTGAGATGCAATGAACTCTCGTAAACCCTCATCAAATGGTTTGTAGTCCATGCTCAAACTAGATACTCCCTCCTCAAGGACTACCCCGACTCTTCCAAGTCACTCTTCTCAACTAATACATTCTCAAACTATAAGATGTCGTACGCACCAAGCATCTCATATGGTCTCCCTAATACTCCCTTCAATTCCTCACCCCTCTCTTCTATCAGCTGAAGAACGAACTTATACAAGTACCACCTAACTACCGCATGGATACAGTTACATACTACTAGTACCAGATAATCCTTCAAATGACATGTCCTACCCTATAACGGTTGGACTCAAATAAGAGCTATGAAATAGAGTTAAAAATATCCTTCTAAAATTTCCAATCATAGTAATATGTAACCCAACACATTCATCCACTAGTTAGTTAGTACCAACATAACTCCTTAAAGAACAAAGCATGCAACATTCTAGCATCAGGTAATTCAACTCAAAATATACCCTATACATGCCATCCTATCAAGTAACTAATATGATACTAGCATAAAGGAATCTTTCCTAGCATTCTATCTTGCAATCCTAAGTGGATCCTTATCCCCTAATCTAGCATGAAATTCTCAAATCATAGCATAAAACATCTAACTTGTAGGAATATTTTAGGAATACTTACTTGAGTTTGGCCGATTTCACGCCTCACACCACTTTTATTTTATTAAAATCCTTAGATTCAAATGTTTCTTTTTGTGAAAAACGTATTAAACCCTCGATTTGAGTCCAGGCACATCCGAGAGTATGCCTGAATCCCTCAAACCAATGTTCTGATCCCAACTTGTAACATCCCAAAAAGTACAGATAAAATTTTGTTTTTAAATTTATGCAATTCATAAGAAACTAATATCAAAATATTCGAAAGAGCCATATTGTAACATGTTATCAAAGTACAAATCCCAAAATCACTAAGTGCAAAAAAACATAGTGATGCGGTGCGATCAGGTTGGACCCTTCCCCTTCGAACTGAAATTACATGAAACAAATACTAAAAATTGTAAGCACATATCTTAGTGAGTTCCCTAGAATACCACATACTAAACAAACATACTTCCAAGCATATCTAGGTGCTGGCCTACCCCTTCGGTCTATTTCAACCGGATACCACCAAGCATATCTAGGTGGTTGCCTACCCCTTCAGTCTATCTCAACCGGATACTATCAAGCATATATGGGTGCTTCCAATCCCCTTCGGTCTATTTTAACCGGATATCGGGTCTATTTCACCCCTACTACTACCACATTATATTGTAAAAGAAATCACATAGTTATCAAGCAAATGCATGCATAATTGACAATTATCACAAAGATAATCATCACAACATAACATAACTTATCGGGGCGTCCTTGGTGCCTTCGACCCATGGATACTACTAAGGAAGACTCACCTCAGATTGTGGGTATCAAATCGCACACAACAGATGACTCCCGAACTCGTCTCTCTTTTGTACAAGCAGACAACCCTAAGTAGAAATCAGGCCATATCCTAACCTGAAGTTCCAAAACCCTAATTCTTGACTTCAAGCAAAAGGGCTCCTTTACTTTTGCCTTATTAGGCCTCCTTTCCTCTAAGGATGAAGAAACAAGGAATAAAGTATGAAAGTAATTAGAGTTTCAAATGATCAAAAAGAAGTAAGTGAGATTTGAACACCGATGTAAATATGATTTTTGGTTCAGCTATATTACGCTTATCAAGTTTTTATTGAGTACATAATACAAGTTATGTTAAAGTCATCTCTCTAACTCTAGTAAACACACCTATTTATAGGAGAGAAAAGCATACAAAAATGAATTCTAAGGACTAAGCGTTAAGCTTCGAATACAATGCCTTCAAAAAATACATTACATAAGGAACGAAGAATAGAACATACAAAGACACAAAATACTTCGACTAATTACAAAAAAATTCACCCTTACAATCTCCCCCTTTGGAATCAAAGTCGAAATCTTCAATTGGTAAGAATTTGAATAGAGTAAAGCATGACCCTTCAAATCTCCATATACCAGTTAATAATTCTCTCCAGTTCCTTCTTATCACCTTCATTATTCTTCTTGCAATGGTTCATACGAACAACTAAGTTCGTATATTGCAAAGTTGAATATCTTTCCACCTTAGCAACTTGAAACAAAAATTTCTTCGACCTTCCCGACTTATCCTTCCTAGAAAAGACTAACCCAAAGGGTTTCAAGCAGTTTTCTCCATCAGCATATCTTTTAAGTTCTACTTGATTCTTCGTAGGATTCATGGGAGCTCTTATTTCCAAAACCTACGAAGTAGCCAACTCCACATCAGTCATTGCAAGACATTCGTAATAGTTTTCAATAAAGATTTTGATGTGAGTCACTCCAATCTTAAACTCGTCTGGCTTAGTATTTTGAAAATATGAAAATGAACATTCCTTCATAATTAATGCAAGTTGTATAAGATTATCACACCCCAAAACCGAGAACGACGGAATACGTTCTTGGGTGAAGAACGTCATGTACAATATCATAACAATTGCATAATAGTAAAAACCAAGGGACAGAACCATTGCATTAATATAGTGATTTTAAACACCAACATGTTCTATATAGTTGATAGATACCAAAAGTATAACAAAAATAAAAGGTGAGTCTTGTATATGCTCCATCTTCCCAAAAGCTACACCAGTACCTATCTATCTTTGACCTGAGGATACACGTTATTTTGAAAATGAGTATCAGCATAAAGCTAGTGAGTTCATAAGATTTTAGTGTCATTTATTGTATAAAAGTGTTTACAATCAGGTAATATAAAAGTTGAAATAAATGTTGAGAGTAGTAGAAATCCCTAGAAAATCCTATATTTTCCAGGATGGTATATTTGTAAGTTAAATCCTTTGAGTGTGTAAAAGTGTTGTTCATTAAAACTTTCAGTGTTTAAAAATAAAGTAATAAATTTCATACAAGTGATGTAGATGAGTAAAAGTATTTATGATTTACTGTAGTAGTGTTGCAACTTAAATATATGTTTATTTTACTTCGGGAATTAGCTTAGACTTTAATTCTTAGTGTGTTAATTTGGATATGGATATGATTTCTCTTGTAACCAAACTGAGTGATTATAGAGGGTCTAATGACCTTCTCGGTCATCCGTAGTGTAGTGACCTAGTGCTATCCCTGGGTCTAGTCGGCTCGGACTGTAAATAACAGTCGGGATATAATAGCGTTCGTCCTGTATAGATCTATACATGTAGTGTTGCTTTCCTTTCGGGAAGCCCTGGTTACATGGTATTTAAGTAGTAGAGTGTCGTATAGAGGGATAGTGTGTTATATTATGGATTAGTGTATTCTCTTGTATTATAGTATAGTAACTTCTAGTATAGTATAGAGAGTGTTTTCTTAAATGAGTCTTAACTTGTGATGGTAGTAATTATAGCGGGTATCATAGTGATAGAGATAATGAGCAGTAGAATTAACTATACGTATTATAGTTATATAGAGTGTAGAGTCGTATGCCTTTGATATCCAAAGGTATTATATAAGATGAAGAATTTCATATCTAACACAATATATATGATATATAAGTAAGAAATCAACGATAGTCGGATGGATAACAATATACCATAAGACCACAATCAAACAAGAACAGGAAATAAGGTGAGCCATCGGTCCTAAGTCCTTCAAGTCTTATATATATAAATATATCGATGTCGATATAGTTTAAAAGAAAAATAATTTAAATACAATTTGAAAATAGTTTAACAACAATTTAGTTTAAAAAAATGTGTTTGATAAATATTTAGAACGGTTTTATTAACAAATAGTTAAAAGTATAATCCTTTTTGGTTGCAAGATATAAATCACATGTGATTAGGAAATAGAACTTGTTGCAGTTAATTTTATCCCCCTACCCCTAAAACATGTGAAAACATTTGAAAAGGTTAATTAAGGAGTATGAACTCACCTGAAGCGAGTAGATCGGGTGGAAGTGTCGGTTGAGTGTTTGGTGCCAAGTAAAAACTTGTACACAATTTATGACCCTGGTAACATATGAAGACATATGTTTACAAGTAATTAGTGATTTAGACACTAATTAAACACACATAGGCATCCTAATGTAAATAAAAGCTCTATGGTTAAGTGCTAGAAGGCTATTGGGTAGCAAGGAAGGAGTTTTAGGCCTCACTATGGAGTTTACTCCTCACAAACTCACATTGGGTGAGTTTACGGCTGAGGGAGCACCTCCCCCATGCGTTTACGGCCTCTAGAAGGGATTCCAAGGTATTATACAAACCTTGAGGGGTGTTTAAGGTTCCAAAGGGGCACTCCCTTGGAGTTTGTGGTCCTAGGAGAACTCCTTGGGAGTTTATAGTCATAAAAACCTTGATTTACGGCCATGAACTCTTGGACACCCCTTATACTTTGATTTTGGGCCATTTGTTCACTCCTATGTGTTTCTAGGTGAAGGTGTAAGGCTAATTAGACGGTTAAAGGCTCATTTTGCATGGTTTAAGGGAGTTTACGGCCTAAGGGTATTCTTACACTGTAAACCCTCTTCTAAGCCTCTAAACACAAGATTAAATGGCTAAAACACTTCTAGGGTATGTTCTAAATTAGCCTCTAAGCCTAAGGAAGGGATTTGGGACCATTTTGGCACATTTTTAGGGGTTTACGGCCCTAGAGTGTTCTTGGGCCGTAAACTCCTTACTCTTGGCCTTCTTGGATGATTTTTCAGCTATAATGACATGCAATGGGTTGTAGAACAAGCTAGGGTAAGTGTACTTACAGTTTGGAGCGGAAACTAGCGGATTTCGGGAGAATCGGACCTTGAAGAGAGAGAGTAGAGAGAGAGAGAGAGAGGGATTAGAGTTTTAAAAGTTCTAACTTGATGACCAATCAAGCCTTATATAGGGTTTGAGTTTGTGGCCCGGTGGAATTTTACCTGATACCGACGTTAAACGGGGCTTATGGTCGAACCCGATTAAATGGTCGTATTTTAATTCGTTTGTAACTAAAACTTCTAAAAAGGATATTTAGGGTGTTTCCTGCATTCTTAATTTATTCCGATCCTTATGAAGTCATAGAAAAAGTACAAATTTTTATTTATTTAATCCCAATGTTAACGGAAAAGTTAAATAAGAACGAGTTATATTAACGGAAAACGGGTTATGGTGACAGAATAGTTTCGGGTTGTCACATCATCCCCCTGTTAGAGGGAATTTCATCCCGAAATTAGAGTTCAAACAGTAATGTTATTACAAGATAGTTAAGCGAAAAAGGTGGGGATACTTAAGCTTCATTCGATCCTCGCGTTCCCATGTGAATACTGGCCCTCACTTGGCATTCTATCAAACTTTCACAATTGGGATGCGGGGTAGATTAAGTTTGTGAGCTACGGGGCCGATTCTGGCGAGAATCCCAAAAGGCCCTACGTATCTTGGATTCAGCTTTCCACGCTTCCCAAAGCGTATCGTGCCCTGCCAGGGAGATACTTTCAAAAGGACTCGGTCTTCCACTTGGAATTCCAAGGGTTTTCTCTGTTTGTCTGCGTAGCTTTTCTGTCAATCTCTAGCGGCTTTTAGTCGTTCACGTATCTGTACAATCTTCTCGGTTGTTTCTTGAATGATCTCCGGACCCGTGAGGGCGCTATTAGGAATGTGTCCTTTGGCTAACTGAGTGTCACCCACCTCAGCCCAGCATAGAGGGGATCTACACTTTCGGCCATAGAGGGCTTCGAATGGAGTTGCCTTGATGCTCGTGTGATAACTGTTGTTGTAGGAAAACTTGACAAGGGGTAAGTGGGTATCACATGCCTTACCAAAGTCGATCACACAGGCTCGTAGCATATCTTCCAGGGTTTGGATCATCCTCTTACTTGGTCCGTCCGTCTGCGGATGGTAGGTTGTAATCATGTCCAGCCTTGTCCCTAACGCATTTTGCAGTGATTGCCAGAATCTCGAAATAAACCTACTATCTCTATCGGAGATGATAGATATAGGGACGCCATGCATTCGTACGATCTCCTTAATGTATGTCCTTGTGAGTTTCTCCATCTTGTCTGTTTCTTTAATGGGCAGAAGTGTGCGGATTTGGTCAATCTGTCGACGATGACCCATATGGTATCAAGTCCACCCCCTATCTTAGGTAGCTTAGTTATGAAATCCATAGTGATCCGCCCCCACTTCCATTCTGGTATCTTTGGTTGCTGTAGAAGACCTGATGGCTTCTGGTATTCAACTTTGACCTTAGCACAAGTAAGTCATTTACTCACGAAAGTAGCAATCTATGTCGTCATGTTAGGCCACCAGTAGGACTTTTTAATATCCATATACATTTTATCTGATCCAGGATGAACGAAGTATCGAGTGTTGTGGGATTCCTTCATGACCAAGTCTCTGAAGCCACCGTGACGTGGTGTCCAGATTCGGTCCATGAGATATAAAGCTCCGTCACCCTTGACTTCCAAGGTCTTATCCATTCCTCGTAGGCATTCTCCCGCCACATCTTCAGGCTTCAACTCTTCTAGCTAAGCTTCTTTGATCTGTGCGGAGAGATGTGAATGGATAGTTATTGTTAACGACTTGAATCTTCGACCAGAATGTTCTTTCCGGCTTAAGGTGTCTGCTACTACATTGGCTTTACCCGAGTGATAACGAATTTCGCATCCGTAATCATTTAGTAGCTCGACCCACCATCATTGTCTCATGCTAAGCTCCTTTTGGTTGAATATGTGCTGTAGACTTTTGTAGTCAGTGTATATTGTGCTTTTCGTACCATATATGTAATGTCTCTAGATCTTTATGGAAAATACAACCGCTCCTAATTCGAGCTCGTGCGTGGTGTAGTTGACCTCGTGTGTCTTCAGTTGTCTTGAGGCATAGGCGATGACTTTACCTCGTTGCATCAGAACACAACCGAGCCCCTGATTTAATGCATTGCAGTATACCACGAAGTCTTTCGTCCCTTCGGGGAGGGATAGTATCGGTGCGGTGCATAGGGCTCGCTTCAAGGTTTGAAATGCCTTCTCCTCTTTTTCTCCCCAATCAAACATCACACCTTTCTGAGTTAATGTGGTGAGGGGTTTCGCAATCCAAGAGAAGTTCTAAAAGAATCTACGGTAGTAGCCAGCGAGGCCTGGAAATTGACGAATTTATGTAGGCGTCTTCGGTGCTGACCAGTTTTCAATAGCTTTGATTTTGGATGGATCTACATGGATTCCCTATTCACTAACCACATGTCCTAAGAATTCGACTCTTCAGATCCATAATTTGCACTTCGAGAACTTCGCATATAGCTTCTCTGACCATACGGTTTCTAGGACTTATCGTAGGTGATCGCCATGCTCCTCCTTACTTCGGGAGTAGATGAGTATGTCGTCAATGAAGACGATGACAAATTGATCTAAGTAAGGATGGCACACCCTATTCATTAAATCCATGAATACTGCGGGCGCATTGGTCTGTCCGAACGGCATTACTACAAACTCGTTCTGTCCTTAACGAGTTCGAAAAGCTGTTTTGGAACATTTTCCTCAAGCGCTTGTAACTGGTGATACCCAGACCTAAGATCAATCTTGGAAAAGTAACTCGCCCCTTGCAGTTGATCAAATAGGTCAACTATACGGGGAAGAGGGTAGCGATTCTTGACCGTCAGTTTGTTGAGCTCTCTATAGTTGATGCACATACAGAATGATCCATCCTTCTTCTTTACGAACAAGACCGGTGCTCCCCAGGGTGAGAAGTTTGGTCTTATCAAGCCCTTGCTGAGCAGCTCGTTAAGTTGACCGGATAGTTCTTGCATCTCAGCAGGTGCTAGACGATAGGGCGATTTAGCTACAAGGGTAGCTCCTGGGATTAGGTCGATTCTGAACTCAACTTGACGTTTGGGAGGTAAACGTGGGAGTTCTTCTGGAAAGACGTCGGGGAAGTCACATACGACGGGGAAGTCTTTTAGATCTTTCATTTTTTGGCTCGTATCGACAACGTGAGCAAGGAATGCGCTATATTCCTTATGCAAGTACTTCCGAGCTTGAACTCGAGATGATGCGAAGGCTCGTACTGGGTTTGTCTCCGTATATTAGCAGGGTTTCGTTATTCAGTAGATTTAGATGGATTGCTTTGTCGAAGCACATAATATCAGCATGATGGAGGCTCAACCAGTCCATGCCCACAATGACATTGAAACTCTTGATAGATACTGGTATGAGGTCGATTGGGAATGAATGATCATCTAGTGTGAGAGTGCAACCTATGTAGATTTCGTTAGAGCTCTCTGTCTTTCTCTTAGCCATTTCTACGATGAATGTTTCTTTTAGTGGTTGTGGGGTTTGCTTAAGTAAGTGTTTAAGGTTTTGATTTATGAAGCTTCTTTCTGCTCCACTATCGAATAAGAAACAAGCATAAGAGTTGTTGAGAAGGAACGTACCTGTGACTATTGTGGGGACCGCTACTACTTCATTGTGGCCAATGTCGAGTAGTCTTCCTGTTCCTCCCGTATTCCTGGCCTTCGGACAGTTTTTCTTGAAATGGCTAACTTCTTCGCAGCCATAGCAGGCCTGGCTCACTCCCGAGCTGGGGACTTGAGAGATAGGTTTGGGTTGGGACCTGCAAAACCGGACAGTATGGCCCTTTCGGTCGCATTTGGTGCAGTGTAATTCACGGCAGGGGCCGTTGTGATGGAAGGGACACTTGGGACACTTGGGGAATGTTCCAGCATAGGATTTGGATGGTACTAGGGTAGCAGGAGTGGTGGTAGCATGGACGGCCACGATCTGTTGGTTCTTGGAGGAGGATTGAGTTTTCTTGCCCTTCTTCTGATCCTAACGCTTCCTCTTGTTGTCAGTCGATTTGGGTGGGTCGGTAGTAATCACCGTGGTTGTTGATGAGGTGGATGGGTTTTCATGATCAATTAACCTATGGGCCAATACCTTGGCTCTATCAAAGGTCGTAGGGCATGATGCCAACACATTTGCTTGATATGGGGGCACTAAACCCCAGATGTATCGTTCTATCTTCTTGCTTACAGAAGGGATCATGTTGGGACACATAGCTACTAGGTCGCAAAACCTAGCAGTATAAGCTATTATGTCAGTCCCCTTCATCTTGACATTCCAAAGTTCTTCTTCTAGTTTCTAAACTTCTCCCCTAGGGCAGTACTCATTCATCATCAGATCCTTCAGGGTGTCCTAGCCCATGGTGTTGGCTGTTACCAAAGAGAGTGATTTGACATAGCTATTCCACCATGTCAAGGTCCTTTCTGTGAAAGTGGCTGCAACGAACTTTATTTTGCTTTCTTTGGGGCATGGGCACATTTCGAAGACAGCTTCAGTCCTTTTAATCCATTGGGACAAAGCAAGGATTCGTCCGGTCCCATTGAAAAATGTCGGTTTGCAGCTCATAAAGTCTTTATAAGTACACCCCTATGTACGTGAGGGAATGTCACCGTGTCTGGAGTTAATGCCCATTCCAGCTCCACTGGCATCACCGGAGTTCATTTGATCCATAGTGACTATTACAGCTGCAGTTACAGCTGTTTGGAATATCACAGGATCGATCTATTAGGCAGGGGGTGGTGGAGGTGGAGTTAGAGCTGCAGGTCTGCCTTTGTTCGGGTGCTTGCGGGGAGGCATCTTTTACTGAAAGTTTATGGGGATAATGACCGTAGTTAGTATCAATTGCATATATGATGAGAGAATTTCATGGACTAACCCATAGTAAAACTATCAGATAGAGTCATAGTAACATAGTAGATAGCTGCCAATATTACTGATATTAATGATGTAATACAAATTCGGTAAAAGTGACCTAACAGTAGGTCTTACATCAAATCATAAAGAAAATGTTGGCAGCCTACAAGCCTAATTAGAGTACTTTCAAAGTTAGGAACGTTCACAAACAAGTTCTATACCGAGCATAGAAAGAGAAAGGCTATTCCTTAAACAAAATCGAAAGACAAGTAGATATCTTCTACTGACGACGGGTATTCGTTGGGCGAACCCTAAGATTAGCCAGTTGGCAAACAACTTCCTGAAGGTGTCTCTCCTGAACCCTCTGATGTGCTTGGAGTTGCCTAACTTCGGCTCAGGACGAAGCTAGCTGTTGCTGCAGAACCTCATTGGTCCTTCTAGTCCTATCCATGGCTTCTTCTAGTTGGCTGATGTGGGCAGTGTTAAGGCTGGAGTTGGCATCAATTTCCACGACTCTACTGATGGCTGCTTGACCTTGTTCGGTGTTCCTGGCGATCCTACGGGCCATGATGGGCAAGACTCGATCCGCTGATCCTCCTTCGCTTATGTTGTAGAATCTTCGGTCTCCGTCGAAAGGTACAGGCTGACCCTACTCATCGCTTCATCGGTTTAGGGTTATTGCCCACATGGGAGTGTGGCCTTGAAATATCGGACGGGGGTTAGGATTTGGATCTGTTGGGGGCAGGTTGTTGACTTCTGGCTCGGAGTCGGCGCCATCCGAAAATCCTTCTGCACGGTGATCATCTAGAGGGATCGGGTGATCATCTTCAGGCTCCTCATCTAGCCATCCTCCATTGCCTTGGTTCGGATAATACGGATCGCCGGGATGGTGGAAGCCAGCCATATTATCTACGCAAGAATGGGGAAAGAAAGGTTAATAAACGTACTAATCTAGGATACTTATAAGATGATCGTTATTATTCGACCCAATACTTGCATAGTGCATACCAATTACATGTAACCGAAGCAAGATAGTCATTCGAATAAGCGACCCTAACTGCAGATGCCCAATCAAACAAGAACAGAAAATGAAGCAAAGGTCACAGATTCTAAGTCTATAGCGCCCTAGCCACTTGTAATTGTGGTGTATCCACTTAGCAACTATTGCCCTACTAGTAACGACCCTTTTTAGTTATCACATATGAAGTTAGTAGAATATAGAATACTCCTATAGTATTCTTGTTCTAATGTTATTGTGGTAGTGTTGGTAAGTTTTAGACTTGTTGCACCACCATAATCACTCTTAGGCACATGCTAGTCACTACTAGAGAGATGTAGTTGATCGGGCTACATCCACCCAGGTGTGACGATATGTCTCTAAGCTTAGTTGTGTTGTTCACCAATCTTTAATACTTCAATTTTGTTCTAGAATGATACTGACCTTTTCTATTGGTGAATGTATATATATATATATATATATATATATATATATATATATATATATATATATATATATATATATATATATATATATATATATATATGCACACACACTTAATTAAATATTTTAGTATTTACAAGTATATATTCTTGGTCAGAGTGTTTTAGTCCCGAAGTGTTTATAGTTTGTATACCTTTTATGGGTTGACATACTTGATTCAATATAAACAATGCTCTAATAGCAATCTCTCACACCTTAAAACCGAGAACGGCGGAATACGTTCCGGTGTGAAGGACGTCATGTACAGTATCATAACAATTGCATAATAGTAAAAACAAGCGACAACAACCATTGCATTACTATAGTGATTTTAAATACAAACGTGTTCTGTACAGTTGATAGACACCAAAAGTATAACAAAAATAAAAGATGAGACTTGTATATGCTCCATCTTCCGAAAAGCTGCACCAGTAACTGTCTATCTTTGACCTGAGGATACAAGTTATTTTGAAACGAGTATCAGCATAAAGTTGGTGAGTTCATAAGATTTTAGTGTCATTTATTGTATAAAAGTGTTTACAATAAGGTAATATAAAAGTTGAAATAAATTTAGAGAGTAGTAGAAATCCCTAGAAAATCCTATATTTTCCAGGACGGTATATTTGTAAGTTAAATCCTTTGAGTGTGTAAAAGTGTTGTTCATTGAAACTTTCAGTGTTTAAAAATAAAGTAATAAATTTCATACAAGTGACGTAGATGAGTAAAAGTATTTCTGATTAACTGTAGTAGTGTTGCAACTTCAATATATGTTTATTTTACTTCGGGAATTAGCTTAGACTTTAATTCTTAGTGTATTAATTTGGATATGGATATGATTTCTCATGTAACCAAACTGAGTGATTATAGAGGGTCTAATGACCTTCCCGGTCATCCGTAGTGTAGTGACGTAGTGATATCCCTGGGCCTAGTCGGCTCGGATTGTAAATAACAGTCGGGATATAATAGCGTCCGTCCTGTATAGATCTATACATGTAGTGTTGCTTTCCTTTCGGGAAGCCCTGGTTACATGGTATTTAAGTAGTAGAGTGTCGTATAGAGGGATAGTGTGTTATATTCTAGAATAGTGTATTCTCTTGTATTATAGTATAGTAACTTTTAGTATAGTATAGAGAGTGTTTTCTTAAATGAGTCTTAACTCGTGATCGTAGTAATTATAGCGGGTATCATAGTGATAGAGATAACGAGCAGTAGTATTAACTATACGTATTATAGTTATATAGAGTGTAGAGTCGTATGCCTTTGACATGCAAAGGTATTATATAAGATGAAGAATTTCATATCTAACACAATATATATGATATATAAGTAAGAAATCAATGACAGTCGGACGGATAACAATATACCCTAAGACCAAAATCAAACAAGAACAGAAAATAAGGTGAGCCATCGGTCCTAAGTCCTTCAAGTCTTATTTATATAAATATATCGATGTCGATATAGTTTAAAAGAAAAGTAATTTAAATACAATTTGAAAATAGTTTAACAACAGTTTAGTTAAAAAAAATGTGTTTGATAAATATTTAGAACGGTTTTATTGACAAACAGTTAAAAGTATAATCATTTTTGGTTGCAAGATATAAATCACATATGATTAGGAAATAGAACTTGTTGCAGTTACTTTTATCCCCTCCCCCTAAAACATGTGAAAACATTTGAAAAGGTTAATTCAGGAGTATGAAATCACCTGAAGCGAGTAGATCAGGTGGAAGTGTCAGTTGAGTGTTTGGTGCTAAGTAAAGACTTGTACACAATTTATGACCCTGGTAACATATGAAGACATATGTTTACAAGTAATTAGTGATTTAGACACTAATTAAACACACATAGACATCCTAATGTAAATAAAAGCTCTATGGTTAAGTGCTAGAAGGCTATTGGGTAGCAAGGAAGGAGTTTTAGGCCTCACTATGGAGTTTACTCCTCACAAACTCACCTTGGGTGAGTTTACAGCTGAGGGACCACCTCCCCGAAGAGTTTACGGCCATAAACTAATGGGAGGAGTGTATTTGTGTGTTTCCAAGTATCTTGTGTCTCTAGAAGGGATTCCAAGGTATTATACAAAGCTTGAGGGGTGTTTAAGGTTCCAAAGGGGCACTCGCTTGGAGTTTGCGGTCCTAGGAGAACTCCTTTGGAGTTTACGGTCATAAACCCCTTGATTTACGTATGTGAACTCTTGGACACCCCTTATACTTTGATTTTGGGCCATTTGTTCACTCCTATGTGTTTCTAGGTGAAGGTATAAGGCTAATTAGGCGGTTAAAGGCTCATTTTGCATGGCTTAAGGGAGTTTACGGCCTAAGGGTATTCTTGGGCTGTAAACCCTCTTCTAAGCCTCTAAACACAAGATTAAATGGCTAAAACACTTCTAGGGTATGTTCTAAATTAGCCTCTAAGCCTAAGGAAGGGATTTGGGACCATTTTGGCACATTTTTAGGGGTTTACGGCCCTAGAGTGTTCTTGGGCCATAAACTCCTTACTCTTGGCCTTCTTGGATGATTTTTCAGCTATAATGACATGCAATGGGTTGTAGAACAAGCTAGGGTAAGTGTACTTAGAGTTTGGAGCAGAAACTAGCGGATTTCGGGAGAATCGGACCTTGAAGAGAGAGAGAGAGAGTAGAGAGAGAGAGAGAGAGAAAGGGATTAGAGTGGTAAAAGTTCTAACTTGGTGACCAATCAACCCTTATATAGGGTTTGAGTTTGTGGCCCGGTGGAATTTTACTTGATACCGACGTTAAACGGGGCTTATGGTCGAACCCGATTAAATGGTCGTATTTTAATTCGTTTGTAACTAAAACTTCTAAAAAGGATATTATGGTGTTTCCCGCATTCTTAATTTATTCCGATCCATATGTAGCCATAGAAAAAGTACAAATTTTTATTTATTTAATCCCAATGTTAACGGAAAAGTTAAATAAGAACGAGTTCTATTAACGGAAAACAGGTTATGGTGACGGAATAGTTTCGGGTTGTCACATAGATCATACAAGTTCATCAATTGAAAGTCAGCCACAGTGAGTTCACATACTTTTCCATCTGCTGTCACCACCACATACTTAATATTTTGGACTGTGTCTTGGAAGATCACATCCTTCTTTTTGCTAATCACCTTTTTGATCTTCGTTAATGACCACCCTTCTTCAGCTGGCTTATCAAGAACAACATGAAATCTGATCTTCAAGTGTGTCCCTTCGTCTTTTTCTTTAAATTTGCTCTCAGCCTTGAATTGTGGGATGATGAACATCATTTCGTTTATGGGGAAATCTAACTCGCTTAAATATGTGTTTGTAACAATGTAGCTTTGTTTGGGCTTTTTCTCAAACGCGTACATGTGATTAAAAGCAACTTTAGCTTAAATCGTTTCATAGTTATAGTGCTTCGTAGGATCACCCTTGTTCAGACCATGAGGGTCACTTGCTTTTTGAGTCATGATACTTTGTATCATTCTCATTTTCTCAACCTCAACTTCTGCTTCTGCCTTCTTCTCCTCCTTAGACTTCTCAATTAGTATTTCTTTTCCTATTGACTTCGCACCAGATTCATCAACATTTTCTTTCTGTTTGGAACCACTCCCTCCGAAATCAGTAGTTTTACCAATAACAATTCCTTTTGGTTTTGTGATTGACACAATGGTCACAACAGTTGAACTGATTGGACCAGCTGTTGCAATGACTGGTTTAGATGATGGAATATTTGTTGAAGACACTTTCCCCAACACCTTCGAATCTCCTCCTGTCTTCAATCCTGCCATGGTTTTTTCTCCCCCTTGCACCCCTGTGTTAGCAGGTGGGGCATACGTAGTTGGAAGAAGACTGGAGATGTGGTATAAAGGAGCCAGTTGTTGGACAACTAATTCTTCAAACTTGGAAAATTTATGGATCAAATCTTCTGAAGACAGTATGGACGAAGCAGGCTTGGTAGATAGACTTTTGAGCTCTTTCAGAAGTTCGAATACTTCCATGAAATTTTTATTGTCAGTTGATGAAAGTTGAGTAATCTGAGGACTCAGACTTTCATAGAGCTTTGCAAACTTTGTAACAGCTTCGCAGATAATATCCACCTTCTTGTTGATGGAGTCGAATTTAGTACGAACAACCAAAATTTCCTTCTCCATATCTTCACGTGATTCCTAAATTTTGAATTTACGTCTTCTCGCACCTTCTTAACATCTTAAACGAAAAGCACATGTCTTTCTTTTGCCACCATCTTTAAATCTTGTAAGTTTGATGAAAAATCAGACTTCTGTGACTTCACCCGTGACTCATTGTTTTGATCAAAAAGATCAATCTTTTCCATTAATCAGGACTCGAAAGCTTGAATCATTCCATAAACTTTGGTTGCCAGCCTCCCTTCAAGCAATGACAACATGCCATCAACTTCTAAACTTGACATAACATGGCCTCCCCCAATGTCAGCTTGATATTGAATAATTGAATTGAGCTTTCTATTCAAAATTTTAAACTGTTTCATTGTCATTAGCATATGATCCAGGAAATCAGTTTCCTCTTCATCAAACTCCAGGTTTTCAAAGGTTCCCCCAAAACCTTCTCATTCATTTTCAGTTTCCAAGAATGAATCTTTCAGGGGAGAGGTAGTGGTAGGTGGATCAGTTGATTGTGAAGAAAAGAGAGCTGTGAATGGATGTGAAATAATGTGAGTAAATGTGGGAGAATCAATGGTAGATGTTGTAGGAATAATAAGGGTAATCTGAGAAGGCAAAGAAATGAGAGATTCGGAAACCACATTCGAAGTGTTACCTTTAGCTGCATTATTCGAAGTATCCTCACCCATGATGACATTTGTATCCATATCAGATATGTTTACAGGGATGTCTGAAGTTCGACCTCCACAGTAACTGTCTTGGCAATCGAAACTTCAGGTGGTTGAGTCACTAAAGTATCAGTTCTAGAAGATTCGTTGATAAGAACTGTTTCTGGAGTCTCTGGAATAGCTTCTATCTCATCAGTTGTAGAATTGAAAGAGAGAACCAACTTACACCTCTTCTTCTTAGAAATATGCTTAGCCATGTCAGCAGCCATTCTCTTCTTTGATGATGGAGAAGCAGGGGCAGAAATTTCCCAAAAAACCACCCCGTGATGAGATACTTGTGGTTTGTGAACAACATTCGTACTTGATGATGTTCGCTTGCTCTTCAACTTCATCTTAATTCGTCTAAATACAACAGTCTTTGACGGAATGACTTCCTTTTCAGTGACCTGGGAATCAGGAATAATCAAATCTGGCTGAATTGGCTCAGGTTTAATCACAGGAACCTACTTCGTTTTCTTTGAAGACTTGACTTTTGTATCCGAAGAGCCAACATAAGTTGTCTTCGATTTCTTTGACTTCTTTTCAGATATTTGTGGTAAGAGAATCCCAATTTCCGCAGAAGTATTGATGGTTGCTAAGTAAGAAACCAAGATTGAGTTCGAAGGATCAATGTCTTTAGCATCATGTCGGGGATACGAGCTGCAAACGAAAACTCATCTAAATCATCCGTTGCATCCTTCGGACAACTATATGTGTGAAACATAGCCTTCTCCTCATTAGTTGGAACTAATATACCTTCTTTATCATAGAAATGTTGCAAAATCAAGCTCTAGTACCTAGCACATGAAATTCCATGAACAACATTTGTATTCTCGATACTCTTTTGAAATTCCTTCCACAGTTGAGTCGGATATTCCATCTGGAGATCATAATACAGCCCTGCTACCATGGCGTATACCTCCATTCTTCCCTTATCAAGTCCTACCATTCTGCCAGTCAAACAACGGAGAAAAATACCAAAAAGAAAATTCCATACACATAGAAGCCTCGACTTCTTAAAATCGCTATTTTAGTTAGCTGGGGTTGATGACCCATTTCGTTGAACATGTGGACAATTTGAGGAAATGTGAAAGAAACATACGGTGGAGAATTTGGGATATCGAGAATTTTGCCGAAAAGCTTTTTTGTCAATCTAACCTTTTTATCATTGATTAGGATAAATGTAACTGCATCCAATCCTTTTGAATATGTGGCGGTTGATCCTGCTTGTGATAACCAGGAGAGAGGAATAGAAAAGGAGTTGAACATTGCTTTTGATAAGATGGAGTTTTACAGAGCAACAATCATCATTTTAATTTCTTCAAGATACAGTGAAACATTGGATTCCACCTGATAATTGGTACCCTGGATCTTCATTATTTGCAAAGAAGTAACATCCTCCGTTGTGTGAGAAGGTTCAGCTGTAACATTTGCAACATTCACCATTTTTAGGGTTTTGAAGTAAATGATGAACAAAGAGAATTTGATTTCCAGAGAGTATTTGGTATGAAGAAAGTGTAAACAGATCATTAACCATTGTATCCCCTTTTATATGTAACTCTTCAATTTGAAATCAAAGCGGGATATGCATTTAATGCTTGCTGACGTGTCACCGAGAAAAGCGCATCATGATGATGATAAAGTAACCATGCATCAAAAAGTAATTGTCACATCACCTTGAAAACCAGAAGTAATATAAAATGTCTCCTCAAACAACCTATATTTATTGACCCAATGGAATTGTAACCGTCAGAACCCTTCGGGTGGAGGTTAGGCTCTTTTACTTTTGGGTTTCGAAGTAAAGTCATTTGCTAGAGTATGAAATCATCAGCATGAGTTGGTATTACTCAGAACCTCAAGGATTTCGTGTGTGCATTGTGTCAAAGAATTAAGATCAGAAGCAAATTAATTTTTTTTTTTGGATATTTGTGATGCCAAAAATGAATTTGACACAAAGGCAGTTAAACCCCAGGCAAAGGTTGCTTCGTTAATTATCAAGAGAGATAATCAACAGCTTGTGTATGTTCCCGTGAAATACAATCAAAAACTTGTACATAAGTTTCGAAGGGCATCTTTTGTACAGTTACATGGGTGGCTAAAAACAATTTCGTTACATATCAGCCTTAACATAAGGTGAGTAATTGTAACAAAAATTACTTGTGTGCCCAGTGTAGCTAGTGACAAATGTGCTTTGAAAAATATTTAAAGTAACTTTGGGATTCGAAGTGAACTCACACATAAATCATATTCATGAAAAAAAAAATTTGCTGGATCTTGATGGGTAACAAACGTCGTGGGTTACGAAAATTTGATCAAGATCACTCATATGAAATGAATATGATTTGGAGTTTTGAAGATTGGTACTGAAACAAAAGTTTCGTGAAAGCTGGAACATAGTTCCCCATCAATTCCTTAATTTGGAAAGAAATTTGGGTTACACTATCGTCACGGTCTCATGAAGACTGATCATTAACACGGATTTGTGATATATCCAGATTTCGATTGGTTTTGATCAGAAACCTCGTGGATATATGTCTTCGTGTGTGCAAGTGTAAGAATTTTAAGATGAAAAATATTGGTTCCTTAAAAAGAATGTGAGAAGAGTAAGGTAGCTCATTGGATTAATGTGAATGTAAGCCTTATTGGGAAGAAATATTCGTATGAATAATTTCATTAAGGCTTTCGAACATTGAGTCAATTGAGGCTTTAGACAACATGCTGAAGCATGCTTCTAGGGACATCTTAACTAGTTTTTAAAATTTAAAATTCAAAGAGTAGAGATTTATACCTAACCCTAGAACCCGCGAACATTTGCCTCTTCATCTCTTCAAGAAAATCTACAACAAAGTACTTAAAGAAAAAATAAAATCTTTTTGTTGTTTTTCATATTTCAAAAAGAAAGAACAAAATAAAATGAAAATCTTATTGATGTTTTTGAGTTTTCGAAAATAAAGAACAAAATAAAATGAAAATCTTTTTGATGTTTTTGAGTTTTCAAAAATAAAGAACAAAAAACAAAAAAAAAATCCAATCATACGAATTCGAAGCATTCGAAGAGTGACATATGAACACTAACCTTATCCATTCATGACGTATCTGTGAACTGTCAATCTTTTTTTTCGCATGAAATTGAATTACCATCAACCATTCCAAGTCCTTCTAAAATTCTTACAAACGATTTTTTATCCAATGCTTTCATGAAAATATCAGCCAATTGATTAGTAGTTTTCACAAAATGAACTTCAATATTTCCATCTTCTACATGATCTTTTATGAAGTGATAGCGAATAGCAATGTGTTTGGTCTTCGAATGCTGCAGAAGATTTTGACAAATTCTTATTGCACTTTGTGAATCACAATATAATGAATCTTTTTCATATTAATTGCATAATCACGTAATTGACTTTGAATCCATATTATCTGTGATGTGCAAGCAGCAGCAGCAACATATTCAGCTTCGGCCGTTGAGATAGAAACACATGTCTTCTTTTTCGATTGCCAACTTACCAATTTACCATCAAGTAATTGACAACCACCACTTGTACTTTCCCTGTCCATATTACATCCTCCCAAATCGGCATCCGAATCTGCTTGAATTAAAAAATCCAGTATTTGAAGGGTACCACAATCCATGCGAAGATGTTCCTTTGAGATAACGAAAGATATTCTTCACAGCAGTGAGATGTGTTTCTCGAGGATTTGATTGATACCTAGCACAATTACAAACAGAAAACATGATATCAGGTCTACCTGCAGTCAAATAAAGTAAAGATCCAATCATGCATCTGTCTAAAGTTATATCAATGGCAGGTTTATCTAACGAAGGAGTGAGTTTACTTCCAGTTGCCATTAGAATGCGTAATTTTGTGCTATTCACCAAGCCAAAATTTTTGAGCAGATTCTTCGTGTATTTTTCTTGATTTATGAAAATTCCTTCTCTGTTTTCACGAATGTTCAAACCAAGAAAATTATTAATTTTTCTCATCATACTCATTTCGAACTTACTCTTCATTAGATCTTCGAATTCTTTAGACAAAGCACGGTCAGTTGAGCCAAAAATAATACCATCAACATAAATTTGAACAAGCATTAGATGATTCCCAACTTTCTTACGAAATAATGTGGGGTCAACTGATCCCTTTTTAAATTTAGATTGCTTCAAAAATGAAGTAAGAGTTGCATACCAGGCTCATGGTGCTTGTTTCAAATCATAAACTGCCTTATCTAAAATATAAACATAATCGGGATGTTCTTCGTTTATAAAACCTGGAAGTTGTTCCACATACACTGTTTCTTCGAGTTCTCCATTCGGAAATGCACACTTCACATCCATTTGATATACATCAAAATCTTTGTGAGCGGCATAAGCCAAAAATATACGAACTACCTCGAGTCTTGCAACAGGGGCGAAAGTTTCTTCGTAATTAATTCCTTCTTGTTGAGAATATCCTTTAACAACAAGTCTGTCTTTTTCTAATTATATTTCCATATTTGTCGGTTTTATTTTTGAAAATCCATTTTAATCCGACAATCAAAACATCATTTGGTTTAGGAATTAACATCCAAACCTAATTTCATTCAAATTCAGACAATTCAGATTGCATTGCAACAACCCAATCTGAGTGTTCCATTGGAATCTTAACTGTTTTTGGGTCAATTTTAGAGATAAAAACGTTGAACATACAAAATTCTTGATGAGCATTTAACACCTCATTCTTCGCATGAATTTGAGCTCTTGTTAAAACTCCTTCTTGTGGATTACCAATTATTTGTTCCTTCGGATGATATTTTGTCCATTTTTCCATTGGTGGATAAGTTGGATCGAATTCCAAAGGTGCAACTTCGTACATTTCTTCATTTTCAGATCCTGTAATTGAACCAACATCATTAATATCATTATAAGTTTCATCATTTTGATTTAACTCCCCCTTAATATGATCATTTAATTGCTCCCCCTCAACATTATCACATGCCCTTTCATTCTACCCCTCGAAAGAATGCTCCCCCTTAAGTAGAGTGTTCAAATCTGAGTACTCCCCCTCCACTGGATCATTATGCATACTTTCGCCCATTGTTTGAGAAGATGATGTTGAATCATCATTTAGTTTTGAAACTTCAGTGACATGAGTATCAGGAGCATTACATTCAACATTTGTAGCATAATCTAAATTTCCTAAAATCAAGTCATAATCAATATCGAATGATTGTATATTTTCAGATTCAGTTTGATTTTCTTGTAATATTGGATCATTGTCAAATTGTTTATCAAATTGTTTAATATAATAATCATCAAAAGTAAGATAAAATTTTTCTTCCACTTTTCGAGTTCGTTTGTTCAGCACACGATAAGCAACAGAATTATGCGAATATCCAAGGAAAATCCCTGCATTAGCTTTTGCTTGAAATTTTGAAAGATTATCCTTAAGATTCATAATAAAGCACCTGCATCCGAAAACATGGAAAAATTTAACATTAGGATTTTTGTTATTGATGATTTCATAAGGAGTAATATTAATACGTCGATGGATGAAAGATCTATTCTAAGTAAAGCATGCAGTGGAAATTGCTTCAGCCCAAAGATATTGTGGAAGATTCACATAGGCTAGCACTGTTCTTGCAGCTTCGCATAGAGATCGATTTCTTCGTTCAATGACACCATTTTGTTGTGGTGTATATGGAGATGAGAAATTATGTGAAATTCCTTTATCCACCAAAAATGAATCAAGAACATTGTTCTTAAACTCAGTTGCATGATCACTCTTTATCTTTCGAACCATCTTTTTCAGCGTTTTTTCCATTTGCTTGATAAAGTTAATCATGATTTGGGCAACTTCTGATTTCAGCCTAAGAAAATAAACCCACATAAATCTTGAAAAATCATCAACAACATCTAAGATATACCGTTTATGATTTAGTGTTGAAACTATCGAAGGACAACATAAATCAATATGTAAAAGCTCCAGTGGTTCAACAATCTTCGAATCAATTGTGATTGGATGACCTTGTTTATGTTGCTTGCCAACTTCACAAGCTGCACATAAGAATCATTATCAAATTTAAGTACAGGTAATCCGCTTACAAAATCTTGGACAACAAGTTTATTGACGTTTCGAAAATTAAGATGTGAAAGTCTTCGATGCCATAACCAGCTCAGATCTGATGTTGTTTTCGAAAGAAGACAAACATCAGGTTTGCCTACAATCGGATTGATATCCAATGTAAACATGTCACCCTTCCGCTTTGATTTAAGCAAAACTTATTTAGTGTCGACATTCGAAATAATGCTTCCTTCATCGTTAAAAAGTACTTGATTGCCAATGCCCACAACAAGTTGAGAAAAACTTATCAAGTTATGTTGTAAACCTTCAACATACGCAACTCGATTCACTGTGAATTTACCATTCGTGATTTTTCCATATCATTTTACTTCGCACTTCTGATTGTTTCCAAATTTAACAACTCCTGCATTCTTCAAGCTTCGAAAATCTCTAAGATTCTCTTTCTTCCTAGTCATGTGATAAGAGCAACCACTATCAATGTAACATTTATTATCGTATTGCTCGTCACATAGTACCTGCAATCATTGAAAGAATTTAGGTACCCAAGGCTTTTTGGGTCTTTGGAAATTAGATGTCAACAAAGAATTAAATGAATAATGTTTGACCCAATCACAAAATTTAGTCTTGAGACTATCAATAATGTCTACATCATCATTTGAAGGAATTGAAACATAAGGTTGTGTTGATTTCGAATGTTCACTGATTTTACCCTTTGTATTCTGATAATGTGATGGAACTGTCTTCGGTTTTGTGATAGGTCTCCAAGCTTTGATTGAGATATTCGAATCTTTTGATGATGAACCTCCATTCGAAGAATTATTGACATACTTTTCATAAGCCTCTTTGATAAACTTTACCACGAACTTCGAGCCAGTGATCTATATTTTTCCTTGAAGTGATGCATTTTTCATGCGAAGCCTTTAATGTTTGTTTCTTCGTATGATTAGGAAAATTTGGCTTTTGAGGAACAAAATCAACTTTTGATTTATTAAGAAAAGATTCACCGTAATAAGTATTCACAGTGGTTTTAAAATGTTGTCTTTGAAAAAATACCTTTGGAGGATTAGATTTTTCTGAATATTTGTTTGAAACATTAGGTTTTGACTCATTCGAAATCTTTTGAGATGTTTTGACTTTTAAACAAATTTTAGTGATTTTGAATTGGACTCTCTTTTGTTTATTTGATTTAAAATCTTCTTTTTGTCTTAAAAATGTTTTGAATTCATATATTGCACTGGGTTTGATTTCTCATGTTTCAATTTTTGATATTCAATTGTTTGCCAAAAGATTTTCTTTCTTGATTGTCTGTTTGAAATGTTATTTTCTTTTGAAAGTTTGATAATTTGCTCCTTGAATTCCTTAGAATTAAGTTTTGATCCTTGTTTAATTTCCTCAACCAAAGGCTTAATAACTTCATTTTCAACTTTAGATTTTTCAACCCATTTTCTCTTTGGCTTTTGTCTTTGAAATATATACGAATTCTTGGTTAGGTTGTTTTCAGTTGTGCTCTGATTTGCGAAGAACCCTTCTTCCGATGATTTTATGTTATCTTGTTCCACCATTTTCTTGAATTCTGGTTTGATATTTTCAATGTTTCCAGTTGTTAGAAAGACTTGGTTCGAAAAAACAACATCATTAGAGCACTTGAAGATTAAATAAACCACAATATTCGTTTCTAGGAAATCAGCCCCTTTCTCAGTTAGCACTTTTTCGAACTGTTGTTTGACTCCATAAACAACTATACAAGGAATTTCTTCTTCCTTTAAAACTTCCTTTTTCTTTGTTTGTTTCTCTTCTTTTTCATCATCGCTATCATTGGTTTAAGATTCTTTTACTTCTACAAAGTTCACATCACAAACTTTCGAAGTTGATGGTTGATCAGTGTTAATTTCAACCAACAAATCCTTATCTTTTTCTTTTCCTTTGAATGATGATGCAACATTAATAATAGTCAACTGAGAACAATCAACATCCTCAAGATCACTAATTTCACTAATATTATCAAAATTATCCTCAATATCAGCAAAATTAGATTGACAATCAGATGTTGAATTCTCAGTCTTTTTCAAGATGTTAACTTGTTCTAACTTAGTCAAAGTTTCATTTACAATGATAACCAATTCAGTTGAATCAAGATATTCATCTACTTTAACTATTGCATATTTATATCTATCATCAGGAACTTTGTTAAAATTAACAATTTCTTTTTCAAAATCATACGAAATATTATCTACTATAGCTCTTTCGTACGCTAAAAAAGGCAGTAATTTTCTATGTTATTCTCTGTTGATTTCACATGAATGATGTAGTTCAATCAATTTTCCATCAAATCTTTTAGCCGAATTACAATAAATGTTCCTCTGGGCTAACAACAGTTTAGAATCACTAGACAACTTATCTCTATCAACCATGATATTAGTTATTTGAAGTTCTAAACAATCTATTCTAGCAATTTTCGAATCTACTTTCTTCTGTATCTCTAACAACTCACCAGATAGTTTCTTAGCCTCATTGCTAGTAGATATCACTATTGAATCGAAATAAGTAACAGTTTCATCAAAGGAGATTAATTCAGAATTATAAGCATGTACTGGAATATTAAAAGATTCAAGAATGTTACGTACCTTTGTAGTCATTGGAGATTTGTCAACAACTTTTGATACGAAGCATCTCCCATGAACTTCGTATGCATCTTCATCTGATTCTTCCTCAAACTTTGCATACATTACTCCGTGGGTTGGATGTCTCATCTCTTCATCATCTGACCTAGATGACCAAATTTGATAAGTTCCATCTTCATCTTGTTCACCATGAGCAACCAATGAGAGATTCCTTGCCTTCGCACGCAGCTCCTCCGACTTCTCCACATAGTACACTTCATCCTTCGTCTTATTCTTCTTCTCATCTCTTTTCCTTAACATGCAATCATTAGCTAAATGATTACCCCATTGCAATAGGGAGAATCAATTCCAACATCTCCTTTCAGTTTCTTCTCACTTTTTCCTTCAACAAACTTTGTATCTTTCTTTTCTTCCTTCTTCTTCTCATCCCCAAAACTTTTTGTCACATTATTTCCTTTACTTTCAGAAGACTTTGACTTCGGATTGAACGATTTTTTCAAGAAGTTTTTCACACAATTGTTAGAATAAAAAGTAATTGCCTCATCATCTGAACTCATGATGAATCCTTCGTCTTCATCAAAAACATCTTTCTCAACTTCTCATTTAGAAATCTTCGAAACCAAAGCTAGTGGACCTCCCAAACTTAACTTTGATTATTCTGCAATTTCATTAACCTCACTTACATGTGACTTCAGCTAATTGTACAAGTCATTCAAAGTTGACGTATCAAAGCTCTGTTGATTTTTAACCATCATGCTTACACTACGCCATTCCTTTCGAAGACCCATAACAAATATGAGATTGAATTCCATGGCTAATCTGGTGATTCCATATTGATTGCATTGATAGATTAGTTCATTAAGACGATCGTAGTAAACTTCGATTGTTTCACCTTTTTTATGATCTGAAATCCTTAAGTTCCACCAAGCATTGTTTTACCGAATTAACTTTTGTCTTTTCACTCCCTTGAAATTTCTCCTTGAGATTGTTCCAAATCTCCTTTGTTGTGGTACAACTCCTTACGTAGTTGTAAACAACAAGAGGCAAGGCTCCTCTTATCTATCTCATGCATCTTTTCTCCAATTTTTTAAGACGATCAGATTGATTATCTACCTCGGAATTTCCAGACGATGCACTAATTGGTTGAACATTTGATGGTGGATTGCGATCACAAGAAATACAGTTCCACGGCTCTTCATCCAAACCATTAAGATTATCCTGCATACGATCAACCCATTGATCGCAATACTCAGGAATTAATATAGGAATTTTAGTGGATGATCATAGAAGATGAGAAAATGAAGTCATGGAATTCAGATTGAAAGACACCATTGATGTACGGAAGAAAACCTTGAGAATTTAAAAAAAAAATTATAATTTGACCACAAACTATATGATTCAAATCAGAATCACTAGTATAACACTCGACTCAATGATTCAAGTGCAGAACCGAATCACAAACTTAGATCCAGTGAATTTTTCACTTTCAAAAAGAGCAGAATTTCTTAAACCAAAAATTTGATTTAAAAACTTTTTGAAAAGATGAAAATAAAATCAAAGTAATGATTCCTGCTCCGATACCAATTGAAGAAACAAGGAATGGAGTATGAAATTAATCAGAGTTTCAAATGATCAAAAAGAAGTAAATGAGACTTGAACACCGATGTAAATATGATTTTTGGTTCAGCTTTATTATGCTTCTCAAGTTTTTACTGAGTACATAATACAAGCTCTATTAAAGTCATCTTTCTAACTCTAGTAAACACTCCTATTTATAGGAGAGAAAAGCATACAAAAAAATATTCTAAGGACTAAGCGTTAAGCTTCGAATACAATGCCTTAGAAAAAATACATTACATAAGATACGAAGAATAGAACATACAAAGACACGAGATACTTCGACTAATTACAACAAAATTCACCCTTACAGAGGACCAAATTCACAAAAACCCAAAAAATGCACCCAAGCCCACTATAGGGTCTCTAAGGCCCAATATGGACTTAGGCCAAAAAATGACTTGCCATAATTGGGTGGGCCTGAGGCCTAACTTACTAATGTCCAAAGCCCAACACCAAACAAGCCCACAAACCTTATAGGCCTACTGACTGCGTACACTCGACGTACTTGGCTTGTACGTCCATCGTATGCTGGTGTTGACCAGGGGTCGAGGCGTTGACACAGTACGCGCAGTGCACACTAGAGTACTCATGGAGTACTCGTCTGCCAACCCATATTCACTACCATGTCTTAATCCAGTAAGACCCAACGTTCAAAGCTTAGATCTACGCCCCTAGGAAAGTCCTAAGCCATAAAGTTGCAAACTTTATACTTTTGCTTGCAAGAATGGGGTCCAAAACATGAATCAAGTCCATAAGCACACTTGGATGGTTCCTAACACTTGCATGGTTGAGGCTTAACCATCAAGGTCCTATTTTTATGACTCAAAGCACGCTCAAGAGCACAAAAGGACAACTCATATAGTCTAAAGTTGCTCAACTCCAAGAATCCAAACCATGGGACCAAAATATAACATTTTCTACCATAAATCTACCTTCAATGGGTCAGAAACGGTGCCAAACGTTTGGCTCTACAATCTCTTTCCATGTCCTTGCTTATACCTAAGCTTCCTTCTTCTTCAAAGACTCTAAAAAACACCAAAAACTCCTAAGGAAGGTCACTAATGAATTAAATTTGGCTTAAGGTTCGAGATTAGCACAACAAGGGTAATGGAGGTTGAAGAGGTAAAGGGATTGGACGACTTAAGGTCTTTAAATAAGGTGCAAACCCTAAAAACTAGGGATTGTCTCAGACTCACGTACACCATGTGTACTCCATGTACACCCAACACACGTGGTTAAGTCCCGCGACCAGATTATGGCTAGTACGCTAAGTGTACCCAATGATTATGCCATGCGTGCTAACCAAGGGACCAAATTGAAAGAAATTTGCATTAGACACTTAAAGAGAAACTTACCAAAACTTGAATGTTACAGCGCCTCCAATTGCACCTCCTAGAGTGTGCCAAGTGTTATAAGCTGATTAGTTCCTATTTATTTTATTTCATCCATTTAGTTTTCTTTTGCCATAACTTTTTTTTTCTTTGAAAAAATAAATCTGAAAAAAAAAGTTCTTAAAATTTAATTATGTACAAATGAGCACAATCATGAAAATTTGAATTGTTTTTATTATTTTATTAGTTTTTATATTTATAAAAGAAAAACCAGAAAAAAAAAACTCTTCAAAAATTATAAACATTTAAGGAATACTTCTACTAACTATTCTAATTACTTAGTAAAAAGAATTTAAAAAAATAAGGTATTTTAGATACCAAACTTGATTTTAAAAGATTAAAAGTTTAAAAAAACATTGAACATAATATGATGCAAATATAGATGGTTCAAAATATTTATGATTCAAAAATATTTTGATTCAAAATATTTATGAACCTTAACTTGTTATGATCTGAAAATATTTTGATTCAAACGTTTTATTATTCTTAATTATTATATTTTTTATGATTCAAAAAATATAATGGTCTAAATGTTGTATTGAACAAAAATTTTATTTAATTCAGTATATTACGATCCAAATTAATATAATCCAAAAATGTATGATGCATAACATCGTTATGATTCAAAATACTATGATTCAAAATTTATGATCCAAAAATAATATGATTAAGAAAAAGTATGAACAAAAATTATTATGATCATTAATATTCTTCTCATTTAAAATTTTATATTTGTTAAACATTAAAATTCAAATCGATATTTAGTTTAAAAAACAAAATAAATAAAAAAAAAGAAAAAAATAATCAAAAAATAAAAAACAATAAACCCTACTATCTTCAAGTATGTAGTAAAAATATTAAAAAAATAAAAAGAAATACAAAAAAAAAAAAAGAAAAAAAAACTTAAAAAAACAAAAAATAAAAAATGAAAACGAAAATAATTAAAAAAAATTAAAATCTTTAAAAACGAGCATATGTCTATTTTAAAAAAATCATTTTTTTAACGAAAAATAAAACAAAATAATAAAAAAACCAACTTAAATGAAAAAGAAAAGAAAAATCCAATTAAATGATGTTCCATGAACGTTTGTCGTAGATGATTATTCTCTTGAGTCCATATTACGTTCCATGCACGTGTGTCGCACGCAAACACGTCACGACCAAGTAAATGGGTTTGATATTTGTGTCATTGATGAAATGAGTGGTGGAAAATAGTCTTCGCGATTCGTACCAATTTTTGGGGTTTCTATTGGATCCGGACCATATATATATATATATATATATATATATATATATATATATATATATATATATATATATATATATATATATATATATATATCCCTTGAGTCCGTATTACGTTCCATGCACGTGTGCCGCGCGCAAACGCATCACGACCAACAAAATTTGTTTGACGTTTGTGCCATTGACGAAATAATTGGTGGAGAATAGTCTTCGCGATTCTTATCAATTTTTGGGTTTTCTACTTGCTCTGGACCTTATATATATATATATATATATATATATATATATATATATATATATATATATATATATATATATATATATATATATATATATATATATATATATATAGAGAGAGAGAGAGAGAGAGAAAGAGAAAGAGAAAGAGGTAAGTTCAATTACCTTAATATAACAAAAGCATAGTTTTGTTTTCGTTTTTTAATTTTTAATGAGTTATTTTTATCGAAAAATGATTTTAAATATATTAAAATTCATAATTTTTTATTCTCTATAAATAGACATTAATATTGATATATAGTTTTAAGATAAAATAATTTTTTTTTTAGAGTTTCAGCTCTTTTTATTAATAAGTGAATAAAAAACATCAGATTTTTACTACAGTATATTCGTTATTCACTTATCAATAAGAAGTATGATTAATTTTTTTAGAGTTTAAATATCATGTATATTTAAATATAACATATATAAACTCTTTATAGTTTACATCAACTCTCGTTACATGTCATAATTACATATGAATAAAACAAGTATTAGTCTTCCTCACAAGTTATATTCATATATAAAAAATACATTTATCATAGATTTGTTATAGTTGATTTTGTTATTTATATATGAATAAGTAGTTCAAAATTTTAAAACATGTCATCTTCTATAACATATGACGACCAGTAATACACATTTTATTCATGTATAAATATAATGTGTGATTAAAGATGATGTAAAAAAAATATATTTTAGGTAAAAAAAATTTATTACGTGTTATATTTATATATGAATGATACTTAAAATGTAAAAAAGTTAAACATAAATTTTATTCATTAATGCTTAACGAATGTACCGTAATAAAAATCATATCGATTTTTATTTACTTATAAATAACGAGAGTTGAAACTAATATATATATATATATATATATATATATATATATATATATATATATATATGTGTGTGTGTGTGTGTGTGTGTGTGTGTGTGTGTGTGTGAGAACCCGATATTTCAACTCTTTGTAGTGACTTAAAATGTCAAGTATTGTAACCACTTTTGAGTTAATAAAAATTAACTTTGAAAATAAAATGTCCAAAAAGTTTCTATTTAAATTCTTCTATGTGTAAATGTCATTAAACCATGATCGTACGTAAAAAGAACGCCCAAATCCGACTTCGTATATTGAAGTTATGATTTTTCCAAGTTCGGCTTAGCAACAGACAACTAAAAACTCGAATCGGAGATCGAGCGACTTTTGGCCGGAATGACCTAAACGAGAATCGAAGGTCTCGACAATGGTATTTCAACGGTAAAAAGTCTGACAAAAACCAACGTCAGATAAAGAAGTTATGAATTTTTAAAGAAATTCCTTAATCACGTCATTTTAATAAATAAATAATAAAAATAATTTCGGAATTTGCCAACGGAATCTAAATGAAAGTTGTAGATCGTAGTCTCACCTTCGCGGGGAAATATAAAGAACGTCGAAAACGGAGTTCGTGTGAAGGAGATATGAATTTTAGAAGTTTATTTAAAATAAATATAAAAATAATTAAAAAGTCTTGGTAATATCCGAAGAAGGAGTCAGCCTAGGGCCGAAGTACGCGTCGCGTACCCTCGTACGCCCCGCGTACTCAAGGTCATGGCCTCGGATCGTCCACGTCGCCCTATGCGAAGCTACCGACCCGTCCCATCCGAACCGCCCCATCCGACCCGTCCCGTCCGAAGTACGTAATCGATTACGTACGGGTACGCGCTGCGTACGCCCGTACACCCCGCGTACGGAGGCGGTTCAGCACCCCTATAAAAGGGATGCGAGCCTTTCCGAAAATTTTGCTCATTCTCTCTCTTTCTCTCACGATCTTGCCTCGATTTCCGTGCCCGTTCAAACCCGAAGCTCTGGTCTTTTTGCTCAAGTCCAGAGGGTCGATTTTACTCCCGAGATTCCCGAGAATCCCGAGCAAAATCCGTTTCCCGAGACGAAACTTTGCCCGGTTTTCCATCTCGCTATCTTCAAACTTTCAAGTGAGTTCATATCCTTTAAATCAACCTTTGAAATGATTTTAAATGTTTAAATACTTTATGGGGGGGGGGGGGAAATACAAGTTAAATACTTATAGTTATTGCTTCAATCACATGTGATTGCATTAATCACATGTGATAAATAACTAGGAAACCAATGATTTTATCACTGTTCAAACTGTGTATCAAACTGTTTTACTTCAAAATGTTTTACAAACTCTTTTACTTATCAAATGCTTTTACCTAAACTTTGTTTTACTACCTATAAATTGCATGCCTATATATATATATATATATATATATATATATATATATATATATATATATATATATATATATATAATGTTTAAAGGGCTTAGGAAAGCCACCTGTCCTATTTCCTTTTCCTCAATTTGGATGTGGTCCGGTGGAATTTCGGGTGACCATCCGAAGGTCGTTTCCATATTAATTATATATCTAATATACATATATAGACATAAAAGTACTTCCATATTCATACGTACTAGATCCACCATTAGTAAGTTACCATCAGGGTAACACAGAATCATACTATTACAACTACTAGATCAATGAGTCAGTTCATTCATGAGTGTATACTAGAAGGAGAACATATACAACTATACTAGACAGAGAACATATACAACTATACTAGAAAAAGAACATATACAACTATACTAGAACGAGAAACATTTGATTACGTATACATGAAAACGATAACAATTGTGATCCACTGTATCGGAGCATGCCTTAAATGTCATGGCCCGAGTTGTAGCAAGAATTCTCTTTGAGGGAGAGCGTTGAGTTTGCGTATAGATCTATACTGGATTGACAATCCTACACCTTGCTGCTAGCTACAGCCGGACCTGCAGGTCTACGGGTGCCAAACGTCATTCCGTTATTACGACCGTTCTTTATGTTGTTGTTATCAGTCGATAGTATGGTGCAATTATCACATGATACCTTAATATAAATCTGGTTTAAGGTAGTTAGTACAGCAGTAGTTCCTATAATACAAAACTACAGTAGTACAATGATTTACCCATTACATTTTTTTGTGATAACCTCACTCAAACTTTAATGTACAAACTATATTTTGTTAAAAGATAGTTACACTTGGGAAATTACACACTTTTACAGCAAACGAGCATACAAAACAGTTAAGCCTTGGTAGAAGGCTACTTTAATAGAAAATATAGGTTTTTCTGAGAGATTCAAACTTTTACAAACACTTACATACATGTTACAACTTATACTTGCGACAGGTTCAAACGTTTTAATAACAAACACCGACACTAAAACGCTATGAATTCACCAGCTTAATGCTGATAAACTCTTTCAAAATAAGTTGTATTCTCAGGTCATCAGTAGACAGGTACCGATGCCAACTTTTGAGAAGATGGAGTGCATTCAAGACTCATCATATAATTTTGATTCACATTATATTTTTGGTGTCTAAAACTGTACAGAATACGCTTGTATTAAAATTTCATATTTAATGCAATGGATGATGTTGTTTGCTTATTTACATTTACTTTGTTGTGATACTTTACATGACGTCATCCGCCCCAGAACGTTTCCGCCATTCTTGGTTTTGGGGTGTGACAGATTGGTATCAGAGCATTATTTATAGTGAATCAAGTATATCAACTCATACAAGATATACTAAACTATAAACCCATTTGGGATTAAAAACTCTCTGACCAAGAGTCTATACTTTAAATACTAAAATAGTTAATTAAGTATACTAGTCTGCATTCATACTAAAACCAGTGTGACAACGACAAGAACAAAAGTATTGCAATTGTTAAATATCACAAGTAAGCTAGGGGATGTATGGTCAATCCTAGGAATGGCATAGCCTGATCAACTATGTTGGTCCGAGGAGTGATTAGCATATGCCCTAGAATGGTTGTGATGTGTTAACAAGTCTAAAAACTTACCGACAATACCACAACAAGATCAGTAGAACTTAAACTTGAAATACTATAGGTGTATTTTGTACTACTAGTTACACGTATACTATATTCTTATACCTCTCTTCTCAAGTAGATCAAAATGGCTGGATTCCATCACGGCGACCCGTACTTTCCAAATGAAGGCAATGTCGGGTGGATAGATGAAGAGCCCGAAGTTGAGCATTCAATCCCTTTGGATGATCACCTTGTAGAAGGCTTTTCTAATGGATCCGACTCCGAGCCTGAAGTCAACAACCTACCGCTCGTAGGTCAAGCCCTGAACAACAACCCTCGGCCAGCTTTTCCAGGTCCTACTCCCTTATGGGCAAACAACTTGAATCATTAGAGTGATGAACAGGGTCAACCCTTACCATACTTTGGGGGCTGAAGCTTTTACAAAGTCAGCGATGGTGGCTCTGCCGACCGAGCTCTGCCTGTCATTATCCGCAGAATAGCTCGAAATGTCGAGCAAGGTCGAGCAGCCATCGACCGGGTCATGGAGATTGATGCCAACTCAGGTGTCAACACAGTCCGCATCCACCGCCTTAAAGAAGACATGGAACGGACCCGGAGAACCAATGAAACCCTATAGCAACATCTGGTTGCCTCTCAAGCAGAAGTCGCGGAACTCCGAGCTCGTCAAAGGGCTCATGAGCGACACCTTCAAGAGGTGGTCCGTCAAATGAGAGACCTCAGAGTTCTCCCGAGGAATACTCATCGCCGTTAGATGATGTCTAGTACATCATTATCTTTTGGGGCCAAGGATTAGCCTTTAACATCTGTGCTTTAAATAGCACTGGTCTGTAAAATATTCCTAACTTTCAGTACTCTAATTAGGAATCTAAGAACTATCAAACTTTTCTATATGGTATGATGTAAGACCTACTGTTAGGTCAATTTTCCCTGAACTTATTACATCAGTAATACCAGTATTATTGAAATATATCTAATTTGTGGGAAAAAATCTATACACTTGTGCTTTCCTACTAATATTTCTTATTGTGATTTCAAACACTCATTCAACTGTTGGGCTATGGTTAGTTAGTCCATGTGTCATTCTCACGTTGCTTACAAATTGATTCTTACCATTTTTCTTATCTTTATAAACTTATAGCTGAAAGATGCCTCCTCGCAAATCTCCTAGGAATAATCCTGCACCACCACCTCCTCCGCCTCCGGTCATCGATACTGTAGCCCTGAATGCTGCCGTACCTACAGCAGTGGCAACTGCCATGGCTCAGTATCACTCTTCTGATGCCAGCAGAGGTGGAACCCCTATGGAATCAATCCCGGTTGAAACCCCTGTGCGCTCGAGAGAGTGCTCATACAAGGATTTTACAAATTGCAAACCGAAGCCTTTTTACGGCACCGGCGGAGTCATTGCCCTCTCGCAATGGCTCGAGAAGACTGAATCAATCTTCGAAATCTGTTCATGCCCTACGGCGAGTAAAGTCAAGTAAGCCGCATGCACCTTTGAAGGAAAGGCCCTGACATGGTGGAACGGCCATGTTAAGGCACTAACTCTCGTTGTAGCCAACAACATAGGCTGGGAAACAATGAAAGACCTCATGACTGAGGAATACTGCCCGAGGGGCGAGATCCAGAAACTGGAGCAGGAACTTTGGAACCTGACGATGAAGGGCACCACCGTGGTCGCTTATACTGCTCGATTCAGCGAGTTGGTGGCCCTCTGCCCCAATATGGTTCCCACCGAGGGGAAAAAGATCGAGAGGTACATATGGGGGCTAGTGCCTCCGTATCAGGGGAATGTTCTAGCATCAAACCCCGCTACCTTCGACAGTGCCAAACGATTGGCACAACGACTCATTGACCATGGAGTCAAAACCCCTGCAACCACAACCACCCTAGCCATCCCAGAACCCTCCAAACCCACTGACACTAAGCGGAAATTCTGGGATGAAAAGAAGAAGCAACAGGCTGCCAAAAAGCAGCAAATTGTGGCAATACATGCCGCAATAACCCCTGCTGCTGCTACTACTGCTCCGGTGGGTGGGTACGCTGGAAGTTCGCCCAAGTGCAACAAATGCAACTACCACCACAACGGCCCCTGCCGTGAAATGCAGTGCTCTAACTGCAACAGGAAAGGACACACTGTCCGTTTCTGTAAGTCCCTGGCACGACCTATCAACCAAATCCCTGGCTCTGGCGCGAGCCCGACCTGCTATGGATGTGGCGAAGCAGGCCACTATAAGAGGGACTGCCCCAAAGCAAAGAATGCTGGTGGAGCAGGAAGGGTACTAGCTATAGGCCACGGGGAAGCAGTTGCTGACCCGACAGTGGTGACTGGTACGTTCCTCCTCGATAACTCCTATGCATGCATTCTATTCGATAGTGGAGTGGAGCGAAGCTTTGTAAACCATAAATTTGCTCGCATGCTTAATCAACCACCGCACGCACTCAAAGAACTATTCACAGTACAAATGGCTAATGAAAAAACTAAAAGTACGAGTAGCATATACTTAGGTTGTACCCTAACTCTAGATAACCATTCATTCCCAATCGACCTCATGCCAGTCTCAATAAAAAGTTTCGACGTTATCATTGGCATGGATTGGTTAAGCCTTCATCACGCCGACATCATGTGCTACGAGAAAGCAGTCCGTCTAAACCTTCCATCTAACGAAACTCTTATAGTCTACGGCGACAAACCCGGTGCAAGTCTTCGCATCATATCAAGTATTCAAGCACAAAAGTATCTGCGTAAGGAATACCATGCATTCCTTGCTCACGTCGTCGATACGAGCCTCGAAACGAAAGAACTAAAGAACATTCCTGTAGTGAGCGACTCCCCCGACATTTTCCCAGAAGAACTACCCGGGTTACCTCCTCAACGAAAGGTCGAGTTCAGAATTGACTTAGTCCCAGGAGCTACCCCAATAGCCAAGTCGCACTACCGCTTAGCACCAGCTGAGATGCAGGAACTCTCTGGTCAACTTAACGAACTGCTCAGCAAGGGCTTCATAAGACCAAGCTTCTCACCTTGGGGAGCACCGGTCTTGTTCGTTAAGAAGAAAGACGGATCATTCCGTATGTGTATCGACTATAGAAAACTCAACAAACTGACGGTCAAAAATCGTTATGCATCGCATAAACGATCTATTTGACCAACTGCAAGGGGCGAACTATTTTTCCAAAATTGATCTAAGATCCGGATATCACTAGTTACGAGTGCTAGAGGAGGATGTGCCGAAGACAGCCTCCGAACTCGTTACGGACATTACGAGTTCGTGGTGATGCCATTCGGATTGACCAATGCGCCCGCAGTCTTCATCGATCTGATGAATAGAGTATGCCGAGCTTACTTGGATCAGTTCGTCATCGTTTTCATTGACGACATCCTGATCTACTCCCGAAGTAAGAAAGAGCATGGCGATCACCTGCGACAAGTTCTAGAGACATTACAAAAAGAGAGGCTTTATGCGAAGTTCTCGAAATGTGAATTTTGGATCCGGAGAGTCGAATTCTTAGGACACGTGGTAAGCAAAGAGGGAATCCACGTGGACCCATCCAAAATTAAAGCCATTGAGAACTGGTCAACACCTAAGACGCCTACAGAAATTCATCAATTTCTAGGTCTCACTGGCTACTACCGCAGATTCATTCAGAACTTCTCTCGAATAGCGAAACCCCTTATAACCCTAACCCAGATAGGTGTGACCTTTGACTGGGAAGAGAAACAAGAAAGAGCGTTCCAAACACTCAAACGAGCCTTGTGCACCGCACCAATACTATCCCTTCCCGAAGGAATAGAAGACTTTGTAGTCTATTGCGATGCATGGAATCAAGGGCTCGGATGTGTCCTGATGCAGCGAGGTAAGGTCATCGCCTACGCCTCGAGACAGTTGAAGACACACGAGGTTAATTACACGACCCACGATCTTGAACTAGGAGTAGTGGTGTTTGCTCTAAAGATCTGGAGACATTACTTGTATGGAACGAAGAGCACTATCTTTACCGACCACAAGAGTTTACAACACATTTTCGATCAAAAGGAGCTCAACATGAGACAACGACGGTGGGTCGAGCTACTCAATGATTACGAATGCGATATTCGTTATCATCCGGGTAAAGCCAACGTAGTAGCAGACGCCCTAAGTCGGAAGGAATATTCTGGTCACAAAATCAAGTCATTGTCAATAAGTATCCATTCATACTTGTCTAAGCAAATTCAGGAGGCTCAACTTGAAGCCATGAAACCTGAAAATGTGACGAATGAATCCCTTAGAGGAATGGACAAGAATTTAGAAGCCAAGGGTGATGGAGCCTTATATTTCATGAACTGGATCTGGACACCAAAACACGGTGGTTTCCGAGACTTGGTCATGACCGAGGCGCACAACACTCGGTATTCCGTCCACCCACGTTCAGATAAGATGTATCTGGATCTTAAAAAGCTATACTGGTGGCCTAATATGAAAGCAGATATTGCTACCTTCGTGAGTAAATGCCTTACTTGCGCAAAGGTTAAGGCCGAGTACCAGAAGCCCTCTGGTTTATTACAACAACTAGAGATCCCGGAATGGAAGTGGGAGCGGATTACTATGGATATCATAACCAAGTTGCCCAAGACAACGGGTGGACTTGACACCATATGGGTCATCGTTGATAGATTGACCAAGTCTGCACACTTCCTACGTATCAAAGAAACCGATAAGATGGAGAAACTTACGAGAACATACATTAGGAAATCGTACGGCTACATGGTGTACCTATGTCCATTATCTCCAATAGATATAGTAGGTTCACCTCAAGATTTTGGCAATCACTACAACAATCCCTAGGAACAGGGTTGGACATGAGCACAGCCTACCATCCTCAGACCGACGGACAGAGTGAGAGGACCATCCAAACTCTGGAAGATATGTTGCGAGCCTGCGTGATTGATTTTGGGAAGGCATGGGATACTCATTTACCCCTTGTCGAGTTTTCCTATAATAACAGTTATCACACGAGCATCAAGGCTGCTCCATTTGCAGCTCTCTACGGCCGAAAGTGCAGATCCCCTCTGTGCTGGGCTGAGGTGGGTGATACCTAATTAGCCAGGGGGCAAGCTTCCGACAGTACTCTCACCGGTCCGGAGATCATTCGGGAAACGACAGAGAAAATTGTTCAGATGCGTGAACGATTGAAAGCCTCTAGAGACCGACAGAAGAGCTACGCTGATAAACGAAGGAAACCTTTGAAATTTCAGGTGGGAGACCGAGTCCTTCTCAAAGTCTCACCCTGGAAGGGCCTGATACGCTTCGGCAAGCGTGGGAAGCTTAATCCAAGATACATAGGGCCTTTCGAGATTCTTGCGAGAATCGGTCCCGTAGCTTACAAACTCGACCTACTAGGCGCACTTCGTAACGTACATTCTACATTCCACGTATCTAACTTGAAAAAGTGTCTATCCGACGAGACACTTGTAATTCCACTCGACGAGATCGAGATGAACGAGATCCTGAACTTCGTGGAGGAACCAGTAGAAATCATGGACCGAGAGGTCAAGCAAACCAAGCAAAGTCGCATCCCTATCGTGAAAGTCCACTGTAATGCAAAGCGAGGACCTGAATTCACCTTGGAACGCGAAGATCAGATGTAATGCCAGTACCCACATCTCTTTCCCTAATCCACAAGTGTTTTCTTACTTTAAATTTCAGGACGAAATTCCCTCTAACGGGGGGATGATGTGACAACCCGATATTTCAACTCTTTGTAGTGACCTAAAAAGTCAAGTATTGTAACCACATTTGAGTTAATAAAAATTAACTTTGAAAATAAAATGTCCAAAAAGTTTCTATTTAAATTCTTCTATGTTTAAATGTTATTAAACCATGATCGTACGTAAAAAGAACGCCCAAATCCAACTTCGTATATTGAAGTTATGATTTTTCCAAGTTCGGCTTAGCAACAGGCAACTAAAAACTCGAATCGGAGATCGAGCGACTTTTGTCCGGAATGACCTAAACGAGAATCGAAGGTCTCGACAATGGTATTTCAGCGGTAAAATGTCTGGCAAAAACCGACGTCAGATAAAGAAGTTATGAATTTTTAAAGAAATTCCTTAATCATGTCGTTTTAATAAATAAATAATAAAAATAATTTCGGAATTTGCCAACGGAATCTAAATGAAAGTTGTAGATCGTAGTCTCACCTTCGCGGGGATATAAAGAACGTTGAAAACGGAGTCCGTATGAAGGAGATATGAATTTTAGAAGTTTATTTAAAATAAATATAAAAATAATTAAAAAGTCTTGGTAATATACGTAGAAGGAGTCAGCCTAGGGCCGAAGTACGCGCCGCGTACCCTTGTACGCCCCGCATACTCAAGGCCAAGGCCTCGGATTGTCCACGTTGCCCTATGCGAAGCTACCGACCCGTCCCATCCGACCCGCCCCATCCGACCCGTCCCGTCCGAAGTACGTAAGCAATGATGTATGGGTACGCGCTGCGTACGCCCGTACGCCCCGCGTATGGAGGCGGTTCAGCACCCCTATAAAAAGGATGCGAGCCTTTCCGAAAATTTTGCTCATTCTCTCTCTTTCTCTCACGATCTTGCCTCGATTTTCGTGCCCGTTCAAACCCGAAGCTCTGGTCTTTTTGCTCAAGTCCTGAGGGTCAATTTTACTCCCGAGATTCCCAAGAATCCCGAGAAAAATCCGTTTCCCAAGACAAAGTGAGTTCATATCCCTTAAATCAACCTTTGAAATGATTTTAAATGTTTAAATACTTTATGGGGGGGGGGGGGGGGGGGGGGGAATACAAGTTAAATACTTATAGTTATTGCTTCAATCACATGTGATTGCATTAATCACATGTGATAAATAACTAGGAAACCAATGATTTTATCACTGTTCAAACTGTTTATTAAACTGTTTTACTTCAAAATGTTTTACAAACTCTTTTACTTATCAAATGCTTTTACCTAAACTTTGTTTTACTACCTCTAAATTGCATGCCCGTATATATATATATATATATATATATATATATATATATATATATATATATATATATATGTATAAATAATGTTTAAAGGGCTTAGGAAAGCCACCTGTCCTATTTCCTTTTCCTCGATTTGGATGTGGTCTGGTGGAATTTCGGGTGACCATCCGAAGGTCGTTTCCATATTAATTATATATCAAATATACATATATAAACATAAAAGTTCTTCCATATTCATACATACTAGATCCACCATTAGTAAGTTACCATCGGGGTAACACATAATCATACTATTACAACTACTAGATCAATGAGTCAGTTCATTCATGAGTCTATACTAGAAGGAGAACATATACAACTATACTAGACAGAGAACATATACAACTATACTAGAAAAAGAACATATACAACTATACTAGAACGAGAAACATTTCATTACGTATACAAGAAAACGATAACAATTGTGATCCACTGTATCGGAGCATGCCTTAAATGTCATGGCCCGAGTTGTAGCCAGAATTCTCTTGGAGGGAGAGCGTTGAGTTTGCGTATAGATCTATACTGGATTGACAATCCTACACCTTGCTGCTAGCTACAGCCGGACCTGCAGGTCTGCGGGTGCCAAACGTCATTCCGTTATTACGACCGTTGTTTATGTCGTTGTTATCAGTCGATAGTATGGTGCAATTATCACATTATACCTTAATATAAATCCGGTTTAAGGTAGTTAGTACAGCAGTAGTTCCTATAATACAAAACTGCAATACTACAATGATTTACCCATTACATGTTTTTGTGATAACCTCACTTAAACTTTAATGTACAAACTATATTTTGTTAAAAGATAATTACACTTGGGAAATTACACACTTTTACATCAAACGAGCATACAAAACAGTTAAGCCTTGGTAGAAGGCTACTTTAATAGAAAATATAGGTTTTTCTGAGAGATTCAAACTTTTACAAACACTTACATACATGTTACAACTTATACTTGCGACAGGTTCAAACGTTTTAATAACAAACACCGACACTAAAACACTTATGAATTCACTAGCTTAATGCTGATAAACTCTTTCAAAATAAGTTATATTCTCAGGT